>NC_058089.1:96544901-97189021 GCF_014858855.1 Bufo gargarizans | reverse complement strand
ATATTTCTAAACCAATGAAGGCTCTGTACTAAATCCTTTCCCCCTTTGGGATGCCTACAAGGCATTTATAAGAGGAATCTTCATAAAGGTAGGCCTCAGAGCTAAAGAGAAAGGGATGAACGCATCTCTGAGCTATTAAGCCAAATACGCTCAATAGAGTTCCTAAATAAAATAAATCCAACTGCCATCATTGCAGACCAACTGCAATCACTTAGACTCAAATTAAAAGACTGCCTACTATACAGGCACGAAAAACAACTAAAATCACTTAAAACCGTGTATTACTCACAAAATAAAAAAGCTGGAAAGATACTGGCTCATAGATTAAAAAAAACAAGCAGCCAAGTCAAAATTCCCCTTCCTCACCTCGCCACAATCGGGCTCGAAATTAACTAATCCTTTATGCGATAGCTAATTCCTTTAATTCCCCTTCCTCACCTCGCCACAATCTGGCTCGAAATTAACTAATCCTTTATGCGATAGCTAATTCCTTTAAAGAATATTATGAATCCCTGTACAACCTAAGCACTATACCAGAAGCCCCCTCTGACTTATCAGAGTCTACCAACAACTTTCTAAAATATCTTAAACTTTCCTGCTTAAACAACGACCAATTATCACAACTAAACCCCCCCCCCCCCCCGTATCTGAAAAGGAAATTCTGGCTATTATTAAATCACTCCCACATAGCAAAGCCCCAGGCCCAGACGGTCTCTCCAAAGCCTACTATAAAACATTCAGAGATAAACTCTCTACATATATGTTCCAAATATTCCAATGGTCGATAGACTCAGGGGACATCCCGAAAGAAATGCTTGAAGCAACCATTGTCGCCATCCCCAAAACAGAGAGCCGCTCAGATGACCCCCAAAAATTCCGCCCGATCTCACTCCTAAACATAGACACAAAAATATTTGCTAAAGCTGTAGCTAATCGCCTGGCTCCCATGATCCCCTTTCTCACTCATGCAGATCAAGTAGGATTTGTTAAGGAAAGACAAATTCAGGAGAACTCTAGACGGGTCCTAAACATGATGGATTTTCTCCAGAAGGGAAAAACTCCTGCGATCTTGGTCATATTAGATGCGGAAAAGGCGTTTGACTGCATTAACTGGTCCTTCGCTTTCTCTGTCTTGTCTTGATTGGGTTTCTCTGGAGCCATCCTATCAGCTATTAAAGCCTTATCTATACACCCCTATGCCAAAGTCTGGGTGAATGGAGCCAAGGATGCCCCTTATCAGCGTTAATTTTTGTCCTCTCCATAGAGCCCCTAGCCTAAGCTATAAGAGAAGACAGAAGGAGCTATAATCGGAAACAGATGCCACAAAATTAGCCTATATGCTGATGACATGCTGCTCTCTCTGACTAACCCCCATGACTCCTTAAAGGCAGCTATGGAAACCATATCCTCATTTGGGAAATTGTCCTTTTACAAACTAAATGCCACCAAATCACAAGCACTCCCCCTTACATCCCCCCAAACAACTCCAGTCCTTGACGTCCTCTTTCACACTAAATTGGCAGACTACTCAGATTGAATACCTGGGAATAAAACTAACACCTGAAATCTTCAAGCTATATAAAGCCAACCATCTCCCCTTCCTATCAAAAATGGAAAAAGAACTCCTGACTTAGCAAAGAACGAATTATTCATGGGTAGGACAGCAATTGCTACCTTCAAATGTTCTCAGTCCCTATTATATTATTATACTTATTTAGACACTGCCAATTAACCCACCAACATCCTTTTTTAACACATGCACAAGACTATTGCATTGCACAGATTTGTCTGAGGGAAGGGAAAAGACCTCGGATAGCATCCACTATACTACAAAAAAACAAACCCTACGGAGGTTTAGGCTTACCAAACATAATGACTACTTCCTAGCATCACAGGTGGTCCAATTAGAGACTTGGTGGCTGGAAGACTTCTTCAAACATTGGGTCCACATAGAATCCACCCTAATCCCCCACCACAGCTGAAATCGCTATGATTTCATCCCTATACCCCTCCTTTATATGCCCGCAGATGCCTTGCTTGGTGTCCACGGCCCTGACAAATTGAATTCATTTTCATAAACTCAGCCCTAACTCCCTAGTACCTCTTGCTCATCAAGCCCCCTTGACTGTGTTGGACTATCTCATCCCTGATCTAGACACAATATCATGGAGGAAGAGGGGTATAGATAAAATATCCAAACTATTCAAATCAGATCACCTGTTTTCGAACATCTGCATCACTCCTACCAAATCCCAAATGCTAACTTCTTCAAGTACCTCCAAATTAGACATTTATCCCAAGCGAGCAACCTCCGCCAAATCTCAGCAAATTCAGAAATATTTAAACTATGGTCACTATCTCCCCAGCTAAGTACTTTCCTGAAACCACAATATATATATATATACTATTAAGAGATAAAGAAACATTAAAAAAACACACCTTTTTGATCTTGGGAAAGGGAATTGGGCTCCTCCTTTTCAAATGAACAATGGCACAAAGCTCTGAAATTTACCTCAACTGAAATGTACTCTACACTATGAATCCCTAATGAAGACTATATTAAGGTGGTACTACACACCGGACCGTCTGTGCCATATCTTCCCAGAGGCTTCACATCTTTGTTTAGGAGGCTGTGGACAGAGAGGCACTCTCTTTCATATACTTTGGTCCTGTCCGATCCTCCAAAAAATATGGCAGGAAACCTTTACCCTAGCTTTTAAGCTACTAGGGTACCCACTAAACCCCTCACCCTCACTGGCGCTAGTATTCATAGAGATAGATTCTATTCCAAACAGCCACAGGCTGAGTCTAGCCCACCTTTTCCTGTCTACCAAGCTGACCATTACACAAAAATGGAAAACAAAAGAGACCCCCTCACTGTCAGAAGTCCTCTCAAAAATGAACACCACTTTTATTTATGAACGCACCTTAGCCATAGCTAAACACTCCTTCACAAAATTTGCAAAGTTGTGGAGCGCCTGGGAAAAATATAAACTAGCAATACCAACGGCCTGATTCTCTCATGCCAATAAAAAAGTCAGGCCATTTAATGCCTTCACTAGAGGGCTGACCTCTATCCCCTCCCCCCCCCCCCCCGTCCTCATACCAGGTTCTTTTGATTTGTTTATGCTTTTTGTACTCATTGTGACATATGACAACCAATGTCTTTGTGTTTCCATATAGTCTTTTTATGTTTGTACTGAATGGATACTTGCTACAATATTTTCAATTTGTTTATAATTTGTTTGAAAATAATAAAAACATATTGAATAAAAAAAAATGTGGCACAGTTCTGTGGCTTCATCCAAATTTAATTCAACAGGCAGGCTGATTCATCAGGTCTGAGGAATCAGCTTCAGTCTGCCCTTGAGTCTCCCTAAATGGCTGTGGCCTGGCTGTTCTGTGCACTGAAAAATGCGGTACCCAAAATGGGTCGATGATTCTTTCGCACCGCAAAAGAGTAGAACATGCTGAGGCATGGAGAGAAACCCCACAGAAGCACTCTTCACTTCAAGGGAATGGGTCTCAATTCGTGATGTAGTGGACAAACGGCCAGAGCCTGTATATTGTGGACCTGCTGTTTGTGAGCTGCAATATGGACAACGGCAATAAACATCGCTAATGATGCTTTTGACGGGTCATGGTAGCGTCTCTGGCGGTGCACTTCACACACTGTTTGCAGGCCATAGTACCTTTGTGCCACATATGTATCCATCTATCTATCTCATATCTATCTATCTATCTATCTTTTAGCCTGCCTATCTGTATGTCTGTATGTCTGCCTATCTATCCTTCAGTATCTACACATCAGAACCAACATATGTGGTATGGCTTCCAGCATTTAGCTTTCAAATTAAGAGAAGGCTCTTGGGCCTAATTTGCATTCACTTCCCGTTCCTTTCTTTGTTCTATTAAACTACTTATAAAACATATTAGTATGGTTGTGTTCACCTTTGCCTTTCAGGAAATTCTACAATTCATTAAAATACTAATTAAATACATTACCACAACATCACTAGGTGGCCACAAACAGAGAAATATAGCATACAAATCCCCCATCAGGGTATTGCAAAAATCGCTTTTATCCCCATCAAATTTAGTTATCTAGCACCACAGATCTTTGGATATTATACAGTGAACCAGGAGGAAAGGTAGGAAAGAACTGCTTCTAATGTTATTGGTTAAAATAATTTCAATAGAATGTAAAAATCAACAGCATTCACTTTAATCAGAAAAGTGATATTTTTAAGATGAGCACTAAAAAAAAGCTAACATATTTTTCACATGAAATGAGTGCATAGGGAAAGAACAGAGACTAGCTATTATCTGAACTTATTATCCTACAAAAGCAGATGTGTGATTTTAAATTTAAATTGACTTCACTGGAGGATTGACTGACAAGCGTAATAATATTTAATGAGCGAAGAGAAACCAGTCTGCTTAATTTCATGGAGGTCAGTATGACTCATGTTCTAGTCTTGTTAATCTTTTTAAGTATACCATAATAAAGTAGATTTCTATCATTAATAATGTGTAAAATAGCAACATAGAATTACAAATCAAACAGAACATGTGTATTTTTCTTTACCAACAAAGCAATGTTTAAGTGTCCCCTTTTATATCTAATATAATTTATAACCTACGTAGCTAAATAGCCTATGCTGTTTGCACTCTGGGGGATACTTTTTATGTCTTTAGGGGTTCTGTACTCATGTTGTGATTGTAATAGGTACAGCAGAGTATATGATTACAGTATTGGGGATGCTTTTGTAACCAATGGGATACTTGGCTTAGAAACACCAAGGTTATGCCTCACAATTGTCAGATTTCCTATGGATTTCAGCTTGGGTTCTATCCCTAGATCCATATGACAGTCATAGCACATGCACTATTCATATGCATCAGAAAAGTTGTGGCTCAGAAAAGGAAATAGATCTGCCTCAGAAATAAGTAAATAACCTACAAAAAATGAGTCAACAATATACCCATAAAGTATAATAATAAAATACGCCATCTCTGACCCACAAAATAACTATTGGAAATTACTAAAAAAAATATACATAATTACTAGTCTGTAGACCACTAGACAAACAAAGTACACATGTTAAATAGTACAGCCAGTCGACCCCCAGATGAAGGCATGCTGAAAAGCGTGTCAGGGTGGTGCCATCTCTGGCTACACATCTCAATGGGTGAGTGTCACGGTCCCTCCCATGACAGAGGTGAGAAGATCAGAGAGATTGGTGGCACTTGAGGGTATCTGACAGTCTCTCTGTTTTTTCCTTTCAGTGTTGTACTTGGTAATGACCACACCCCTTGTCAGTTGCAGCTTGGGGTCATTACTGAGGCCCTATTTAGTTCTGACTCACACTGCTTACTATGTGGTTGATATTTCCTGCTGGAGTTGGTTGAGCTGGTGTGTTGTTCCTTTGGATCTCCTGCTCCTCCATTCTGCTCTAAGCTAAGTGCATTTTGTCTTGCATTTTGTTGTTCGCGTGTGTGTTGTTGTCTAGGCCTCAGGGAGACGGTGATTTCTTCATCTGGGAAGGAACCAGTAGTCTCATTCCCTGCCATCACATCTAGGGCCTTCCAGGGTCTTCAGGGCCTAGGTTCTGGTGTATGAGTATTTCCACCTTCAGAGTCTACTCATACTGGCAGGAGTCAGAGATAGGTCTAAGGATTCCTAGGAGGTCACTATCCCTCTCCCTTAGCTTTGAGGCCTAGACTCCGGTCTATTCCTTCTCTGTGTCATTTAGTGTTATCCCCTCCCCATTACTCGTGACATTGAGTTATGATAATGGTGTTATATCCTTTTGATTGTTAACTGGCTGTATTAACCTAAAGTAATGTTCTGGAATTAGTTACAACTGGTGAACTATGTTTGTCTAGTGGTCTACAGCCTAGTTATTGTAAAAAAATTGTAATTTCAAATAGTTATTTTGTGGGTCAGAGATGGCGTTTCTTCTGTCACCTATACTTGCATCATGTTATTTTAATCTTTAATTGTGATTTGCAATAAAGATTATATTATTATACTTAATGGGTATATTGTTGGATCTTTTTTGTAGGTTATTTGTAAGCACAACAGCAGGGTATTGAACACTGCTGACTAGTTGTCATGTGTGTTTTTACTGTTACAGTAGGTCTTTTTTTGTTGTTTACTCAGAAATAAGTAGCCTTTCACTTGTTCGATAGAGAGCTCTGAGGGTTGGTCCCAGGGTCGTAGGTAAAGGGTTATGGGCCCTGGTGCAAGGGTTCAGCTTGGGCAACCCCATGCCAAATTCTCAACCTAACCCCTTCCCTCCAGCCCTTCTGTTAAAGACTTACCACATGCAACGCTACAAAACATACAGGGTAATACAGCGACACATACCTCTTACAAGAAGACGACTGAGGGGAGATCTAATTACTATGTATAAATATATCATGGGTCAGTACAGAGATCTCTCCCATCACAGGACTGTGACAAGGGGACATCCTCTGTGTCTGAAGGAAAGAAGGTTTGTACACAAACATAGAAGTGGATTCTTTACAGTAAGAGCAGTGAGACTATAGAACTCTGCCTGAGGAGGTGGTGATGGTGAGTTCACTAAAATAGTTCAAGAAGGGCCTGAATGTAATTCTGGAGTGTAATAATATAACAGGCTATAGCTACTAGAGATGGGTCGTTGATCCAGGGAGTAATTCTGATTGCCTGATTGGAGTCAGGAAGGATTTTTTCCCCCTTAAGTGAGGAAAATTGGCCTCCTCTGGATCAACTTGCAGGATAACAGGCCGAACTGGATGGACAAATGTCTTTTTTCGGCCTTAAATACTATGCTACTATGTTACTATTATATGAGCACCTGTGACTATAAATGTGCTTGTCTAAACTTTCTTGTAGTATTCTATCTTCTTTTAGCAGGAGCTGCAAAAGGACCTGCGATGACTTCACTGCACTCACCATGTGGAGAGCGTGGTGGTGTCATTGCAGGTACTTTGGCAGGTCCTGCTGAATGAAGATAGAAGGACCTGAAATGATGTCACCGCGCTCACTATGTGGAGAGTGCCATAATGTCATCACATATTCTTTTGCAGGTCCTGCTGAAAGAAGATAGAAGACACTGCAACAGCGCGATCAAGTAGATGAGACGAGTCGGTTTTTTTAACCCCTAAACTGCCATATTCTTTTGCACTTTTCCACGGGTTTGCTCATCCCTAGTTACAGGAATCCGAAGTCTGCTTCAGTATCGGCTGGTACCTTGGTACCAAATCAGACTTCGGATCCAAGTTTTAAAATGTTTTTCAAGTAGAAAAATCCCAAAGTTTTTCACCGAAGTCCGGTGATAACGAATTTTCCTCTCCAGATCCTATATATTTTAATGCTGTGTGGGGACAGATCTCTATAAAGCATTAACACAAAGTTTTGAGCGAATCAACTTCAGATCTTGGATTCGAAGCTCAATTCGCTAATCACTATTTAACAATCTGCCTTTGGAAATAACAAAACATTAACTTAACTTATCCCCTATCCACAGGATAGAAGAAAAGCATCTGATTGGTCAGATTGCTGTGATTCCCACCAATCATGAGAACATGGGTCTCATGTCTCAGTGGCGGCATGTTATAGAGCAGAAGAAAAGATTGATATAGAGTTTTATATATATTCATACCTCTAGGTATCAAAGCCAACACAGTGATCAAAGGATACTGCCTATTACATAGTACATAAATAATATTGCTATACAGTTCCCAAATAATATTTCTGTAGAGTTCATCATGACTAGAGTTGAGTGAACACCTGGATGTTCGGGTTCGAGAAGTTCGGCCGAACTTCCCGGAAATGTTCGGGTTCGGGATCCGAACCCGATCCGAACTTCGTCCCGAACCCGAACCCCATTGAAGTCAATGGGGACCCGAACTTTTCGGCACTAAAAAGGCTGTAAAACAGCCCAGGAAAGAGCTAGAGGGCTGCAAAAGGCAGCAACATGTAGGTAAATCCCCTGCAAACAAATGTGGATAGGGAAATGAATTAAAATAAAAATTAAATAAATAAAAATTAACCAAAATCAATGGGAGAGAGGTTCCATAGCAGAGAATCTGGCTTCCCGTCACCCACCACTGGAACAGTCCATTCTCAGATATTTAGGCCCCGGCACCCAGGCAGAGGAGAGAGGTCCCGTAACAGAGAATCTGTCTTCATGTCAGCAGAGAATTAGTCTGCATGTCATAGCAGAGAATGAGGCTTCACGTCAGCCACCACTGCAACAGTCCATTGGCATATATTTAGGCCCAGCACCCAGGCAGAGGAGAGAGGTCCCGTAACAGACAATCTGGCTTCATGTCAGCAGAGAATCAGTCTTCATGTCATAGCAGAGAATCAGGCTTCACGTCACCCACCACTGTAAGAGTCCATTTTCAAAAATTTAGGCCCAGCACCCAGGCAGAGGAGAGAGGTCCCGTAACAGACAATCTGGCTTCATGTCAGCAGAGAATTAGTCTGCATGTCATAGCAGAGAATGAGGCTTCATGTCATCCACCACTGTAAGAGTCCATTCTCAGATATTTAGGCCCCGGAACCCAGGCAGAGGAGAGAGGTCCCGTAACAGACAATCTGGCTTCATGTCAGCAGAGAATTAGTCTGCATGTCATAGCAGAGAATGAGGCTTCACGTCAGCCACCACTGCAACAGTCCATTGGCATATATTTAGGCCCAGCACCCAGGCAGAGGAGAGAGGTCCCGTAACAGACAATCTGGCTTCATGTCAGCAGAGAATCAGTCTTCATGTCATAGCAGAGAATCAGGCTTCACGTCACCCACCACTGTAAGAGTCCATTTTCAAAAATTTAGGCCCAGCACCCAGGCAGAGGAGAGAGGTCCCGTAACAGACAATCTGGCTTCATGTCAGCAGAGAATTAGTCTGCATGTCATAGCAGAGAATGAGGCTTCATGTCATCCACCACTGTAAGAGTCCATTCTCAGATATTTAGGCCCCGGAACCCAGGCAGAGGAGAGAGGTCCCGTAACAGACAATCTGGCTTCATGTCAGCAGAGAATTAGTCTGCATGTCATAGCAGAGAATGAGGCTTCACGTCAGCCACCACTGCAACAGTCCATTGGCATATATTTAGGCCCAGCACCCAGGCAGAGGAGAGAGGTCCCGTAACAGACAATCTGGCTTCATGTCAGCAGAGAATCAGTCTTCATGTCATAGCAGAGAATCAGGCTTCACGTCACCCACCACTGTAAGAGTCCATTTTCATAAATTTAGGCCCAGCACCCAGGCAGAGGAGAGAGGTCTCGTAACAGAGGATCTGGCTTCATGTCAGCAGAGAATTAGTCTGCATGTCATAGCAGAGAATGAGGCTTCACGTCAGCCACCACTGCAACAGTCCATTGGCATATATTTAGGCCCAGCACCCAGGCAGAGGAGAGAGGTCCCGTAACAGACAATCTGGCTTCATGTCAGCAGAGAATCAGTCTTCATGTCATAGCAGAGAATCAGGCTTCCCGTCACCCACCACTGGAACAGTCCATTCTCAGATATTTAGGCCCCGGAACCCAGGCAGAGGAGAGAGGTCCCGTAACAGAGAATCTGGCTTCATGTCAGCAGAGAATTAGTCTGCATGTCATAGCAGAGAATGAGGCTTCACGTCAGCCACCACTGCAACAGTCCATTGGCATATATTTAGGCCCAGCACCCAGGCAGAGGAGAGAGGTCCCGTAACAGACAATCTGGCTTCATGTCAGCAGAGAATCAGTCTTCATGTCATAGCAGAGAATCAGGCTTCACGTCACCCACCACTGTAAGAGTCCATTTTCAAAAATTTAGGCCCAGCACCCAGGCAGAGGAGAGAGGTCCCGTAACAGACAATCTCGCTTCATGTCAGCAGAGAATCAGTCTGCATGTCATAGCAGAGAATCAGGCTTCACGTCACCCACCACTGCAACAGTCCATTGTTATTAATTTAGGCCCAGCACCCAGGCAGAGGAGAGAGGTCCCGTAACAGACAATCTGGCTTCATGTCAGCAGAGAATTAGTCTGCATGTCATAGCAGAGAATGAGGCTTCACGTCATCCACCACTGTAAGAGTCCATTTTCATAAGTTTAGGCCCAGCACCGAGGCAGAGGAGAGAGGTCCCGTAACAGACAATCTGGCTTCATGTCAGCAGAGAATTAGTCTGCATGTCATAGCAGAGAATGAGGCTTCACGTCAGCCACCACTGCAACAGTCCATTGGCATATTTAGGCCCAGCACCCAGGCAGAGGAGAGAGGTCCCGTAACAGACAATCTGGCTTCATGTCAGCAGAGAATCAGTCTTCATGTCATAGCAGAGAATCAGGCTTCACGTCACCCACCACTGTAAGAGTCCATTTTCATAAATTTAGGCCCAGCACCCAGGCAGAGGAGAGAGGTCTCGTAACAGAGGATCTGGCTTCATGTCAGCAGAGAATTAGTCTGCATGTCATAGCAGAGAATGAGGCTTCACGTCAGCCACCACTGCAACGGTTCATTGTCATAAATTTAGGCCCAGCAGCCAGGCAGAGGAGAGAGGTCCCGTAACAGAGGATCTGGCTTCATGTCAGCAGAGAATCAGTCTGCATGTCAAAGCAGAGAATCAGGCTTCACGTCACCCACCACTGCAACAGTCCATTGGCATATATTTAGGCCCAGCACCCAGGCAGAGGAGAGAGGTCCCGTAAAAAACAATCTGGCTTCATGTCAGCAGAGAATCAGTCTTCATGTCATAGCAGAGAATCAGGCTTCACGTCACCCACCACTGTAAGAGTCCATTTTCAAAAATTTAGGCCCAGCACCCAGGCAGAGGAGAGAGGTCCTGTAACAGACAATCTGGCTTCATGTCAGCAGAGAATTAGTCTGCATGTCATAGCAGAGAATAAGGCTTCACGTCAGCCACCACTGCAACAGTCCATTGGCATATATTTAGGCCCAGCACCCAGGCAGAGGAGAGAGGTCCCGTAACAGACAATCTGGCTTCATGTCAGCAGAGAATCAGTCTGCATGTCATAGCAGAGAATGAGGCTTCACGTCAGCCACCACTGCAACAGTCCATTGGCATATATTTAGGCCCAGCACACAGGCAGAGGAGAGAGGTCCCGTAACAGACAATCTGGCTTCATGTCAGCAGAGAATTAGTCTGCATGTCATAGCAGAGAATGAGGCTTCACGTCAGCCACCACTGCAACAGTCCATTGGCATATATTTAGGCCCAGCACACAGGCAGAGGAGAGAGGTCCCGTAACAGACAATCTGGCTTCATGTCAGCAGAGAATTAGTCTGCATGTCATAGCAGAGAATGAGGCTTCACGTCAGCCACCACTGCAACAGTCCATTGGCATATATTTAGGCCCAGCACCCAGGCAGAGGAGAGAGGTCCCGTAACAGACAATCTGGCTTCATGTCAGCAGAGAATCAGTCTGCATGTCATAGCAGAGAATCAGGCTTCACGTCACCCACCACTGCAACAGTCCATTGTCATAAATTTAGGCCCAGCACCCAGGCAGAGGAGAGAGGTCCCGTAACAGACAATCTGGCTTCATGTCAGCAGAGAATTAGTCTGCATGTCATAGCAGAGAATGAGGCTTCACGTCACCCACCACTGTAAGAGTCCATTTTCATAAGTTTAGGCCCAGCACCCAGGCAGAGGAGAGAGGTCCCGTAACAGAGGATCTGGCTTCATGTCAGCAGAGAATTAGTCTGCATGTCATAGCAGAGAATGAGGCTTCACGTCAGCCACCACTGCAACAGTCCATTGGCATATATTTAGGCCCAGCACACAGGCAGAGGAGAGAGGCCCCGTAACAGACAATCTGGCTTCATGTCAGCAGAGAATCAGTCTTCATGTCATAGCAGAGAATCAGGCTTCACGTCACCCACCACTGTAAGAGTCCATTTTCATAAATTTAGGCCCAGCACCCAGGCAGAGGAGAGAGGTCCCGTAACAGAGGATCTGGCTTCATGTCAGCAGAGAATCAGTCTGCATGTCAT
Source organism: Bufo gargarizans (assembly GCF_014858855.1). NCBI lineage: Eukaryota > Metazoa > Chordata > Amphibia > Anura > Bufonidae > Bufo > Bufo gargarizans. The sequence goes on along the minus strand of NC_058089.1, from coordinate 97,177,030 downwards.
AGCAGAGAATCAGGCTTCACGTCACCCAACATTGGAACAGTCCATTGGCATAAATTTAGGCCCCGGCACCCAGACACAGGAGAGGTTCATTCAACTTTGGGTAGCCTCGCAATATAATGGTAAAATGAAAATAAAAATAGGATTGAATGAGGAAGTGCCCTGGAGTCCAATAATATATGGTTAAGGGGAGGTAGTTAATGTCTAATCTGGACAAGGGACGGACAGATCCTTTGGGATCCATGCCTGGTTCATTTTTATGAACGTCAGCTTGTCCACATTGGCTGTAGACAGGCGGCTGCGTTTGTCTGTAATGACGCCCCCTGCCGTGCTGAATACACGTTCAGACAAAACGCTGGCCGCCGGGCAGGCCAGCACCTCCAAGGCATAAAAGGCTAGCTCTGGCCACGTGGACAATTTAGAGACCCAGAAGTTGAATGGGGCCGAACCATCAGTCAGTACGTGGAGGGGTGTGCACATGTACTGTTCCACCATGTTAGTGAAATGTTGCCTCCTGCTAACACGTTGCGTATCAGGTGGTGGTGCAGTTAGCTGTGGCGTGTTGACAAAAGTTTTCCACATCTCTGCCATGCTAACCCCCCTCAGAGGAGCTGGCATTGACAAAGCTGCCTTGGCGACCTCTTGCTCCTCCTCTGCCTTGGCCTTGGGCTTCCACTTGTTCCCCTGTGACATTTGGGAATGCTCTCAGTAGCGCGTCTACCAACGTGCGCTTGTACTCGCGCATCTTCCTATCACGCTCCAGTGCAGGAAGTAAGGTGGGCACATTGTCTTTGTAGCGTGGATCCAGCAGGGTGGCAACCCAGTAGTCCGCACAGGTTAAAATGTGGGCAACTCTGCTGTCGTTGCGCAGGCACTGCAGCATGTAGTTGCTCATGTGTGCCAGGCTGCCCAGGGGTAAGGACAAGCTGTCCTCTGTGGGAGGCGTATCGTCATCGTCCTGCCTTTACCCCCAGCCACGCACCAGTGATGGACCCGAGCTGCGTTGGGTGCCACCCCGCTGTGACCATGCTTCATCCTCATCCTCCTCCACCTCCTCCTCATCCTCGTCCTCCTCGTCCTCCAGTAGTGGGCCCTGGCTGGCCAAATTTGTACCTGGCCTCTGCTGTTGCCAAAAACCTCCCTCTGAGTCACTTCGAAGAGACTGGCCTGAAAGTGCTAAAAATGACCCCTCTTCCTCCTCCTCCTCCTGGGCCACCTCCTCTTCCATCATCGCCCTAAGTGTTTTCTCAAGGAGACATAGAAGTGGTATTGTAACGCTGATAACGGCGTCATCGCCACTGGCCATGTTGGTGGAGTACTCGAAACAGCGCAACAGGGCACACAGGTCTCGCATGGAGGCCCAGTCATTGGTGGTGAAGTGGTGCTGTTCTGTAGTGCGACTGACCCGTGCGTGCTGCAGCTGAAACTCCACTATGGCCTGCTGCTGCTCGCACAGTCTGTCCAGCATGTGCAAGGTGGAGTTCCACCTGGTGGGCACGTCGCATATGAGGCGGTGAGCGGGAAGGCCGAAGTTACGCTGTAGCGCAGACAGGCGAGCAGCAGCAGGATGTGAACGCCGGAAGCGCGAACAGACGGCCCGCACTTTATGCAGCAGCTCTGACATGTCGGGGTAGTTGTGTATGAACTTCAGCACCACCAAATTCAGCACATGCGCCAAGCAAGGGATGTGCGTCAAATTGGCTAGTCCCAGAGCTGCAACGAGATTTCGCCCATTATCACACACCACCAGGCCGGGCTTGAGGCTCACCGGCAGCAACCACTCGTCGGTCTGTTGTTCTATACCCCGCCACAACTCCTGTGCGGTGTGGGGCCTGTCCCCCAAACATATGAGTTTCAGAATGGCCTGCTGACGTTTACCCCGGGCTGTGCTGAAGTTGGTGGTGAAGGTGTGTGGCTGACTGGATGAGCAGGTGGAAGAAGAGGAGGAGGAAGCCGAGAAGGAGGAGGTGGCAACAGGAGGCAAAGAATGTTGCCCTGCGATCCTTGGCGGCGGAAGGATGTGCGCCAAACAGCTCTCCGCCTGGGGCCCAGCTGCCACTACATTTACCCAGTGTGCAGTTAGGGAGATATAGCGTCCCTGGCCGTGCTTACTGGTCCACGTATCTGTGGTTAGGTGGACCTTGCTACAGATGGCGTTGCGCAGTGCACACTTGATTTTATCGGATACTTGGTTGTGCAGGGAAGGCACGGCTCTCTTGGAGAAGTAGTGGCGGCTGGGAACAACATACTGTGGGACAGCAAGCGACATGAGCTGTTTGAAGCTGTCTGTGTCCACCAGCCTAAATGACAGCATTTCATAGGCCAGTAGTTTAGAAATGCTGGCATTCAGGGCCAGGGATCGAGGGTGGCTAGGTGGGAATTTACGCTTTCTCTCAAATGTTTGTGAGATGGAGAGCTGAACGCTGCCGTGTGACATGGTTGAGACGCTTGGTGACGGAGGTGGTGGTGGTGGTGTTGGTGGTACATCCCCTGTTTGCTGGGCGGCAGGTGCCAACGTTCCTCCAGAGGCGGAGGAAGAGGCCGAGGCGACAGCAGCAGAAGAGGCCGAGGCGGCAGCAGCAGAAGAGGTAGCAGGGGGAGCCTGAGTGACTTCCTTGGTTTTAAGGTGTTTACTCCACTGCAGTTCATGCTTTGCATGCAGGTGCCTGGTCATGCAGGTTGTGCTCAGGTTCAGAACGTTAATGCCTCGCTTCAGGCTCTGATGGCACAGCGTGCAAACCACTCGGGTCTTGTCGTCAGCACATTGTTTGAAGAAGTGCCATGCCAGGGAACTCCTTGAAGCTGCCTTTGGGGTGCTCGGTCCCAGATGGCGGCGGTCAGTAGCAGGAGGAGTCTCTTGGCGGCGGGTGTTCTGCTTTTGCCCACTGCTCCCTCTTTTGCTACGCTGTTGGCTCGGTCTCACCACTGCCTCTTCCTCCGAACTGTGAAAGTCAGTGGCACGACCTTCATTCCATGTGGGGTCTAGGACCTCATCGTCCCCTGCATCGTCTTCCACCCAGTCTTGATCCCTGACCTCCTGTTCAGTCTGCACACTGCAGAAAGACGCAGCAGTTGGCACCTGTGTTTCGTCATCATCAGAGACATGCTGAGGTGGTATTCCCATGTCCTCATCATCAGGAAACATAAGTGGTTGTGCGTCAGTGCATTCTATGTCTTTCACCGCTGGGGAAGGGCTAGGTGGATGCCCTTGGGAAACCCTGCCAGCGGAGTCTTCAAACAGCATAAGAGACTGCTGCATAACTTGAGGCTGAGACAGTTTCTCTGGTATGCATGGGGGTGATGTGACAGACTGATGGGGTTGGTTTTCAGGCGCCATCTGTGCGCTTTCTGCAGAAGACTGGGTGGGAGATAATGTGAACGTGCTGGATCCACTTTCGGCCACCCAATTGACTAATGCCTGTACCTGCTCAGGCCTTACCATCCTTAGAACGGCATTGGGCCCCACCATATATCGCTGTAAATTCTGGCGGCTACTGGGACCTGAGGTAGTTGGTACACTATGACGTGTGGATGTGGCAGAACGGCCACGTCCTCTCCCAGCACCAGAGGGTCCATTAACACCACCACGACCATGTCCACGTCCGCGTCCCTTACTAGATGTTTTCCTCATTGTTATGGTTCACCACAACAACAAAAATATTATTTGGCCCAATGTATTGTATTCAAATTCAGCGGGATATAAATTTGAGGCCTAGTATTTAGGCGCTGGGTGACCGGTATGGATTTACTAACAGAATTGGACTTGGAAATGCACAGTAGCGTGTGTTTGAAGTTATTCTGAATGACCCTATGTGCACCTTGAATATTATATACCCTTTTAGGGATAGATTTCAAATAGCTCTGATATAGCAGGAACCACTCAATTATGAAATTGCTAAATTGGGAATTGTATTTCAACCCAGAACAAAAAATGTGCTTTGACGGACACTAAATAACTTTCCCAGCCACAACAGGACAGCGGTAACGAGAGATTTAGCGGAATATAAATTTGAGGCCTAGTATTTAGGCGCTGGGTGACCGGTATGGATTTACTAACAGAATTGGACTTGGAAATGCACAGTAGCGTGTGTGTGAAGTTATTCTGAATGACCCTATGTGCACCTTGAATATTATATACCCTTTTAGGGATAGATTTCAAATAGCTCTGATATAGCAGGAACCACTAAATTATGAATTTGCTAAATTGGGAATTGTATTTCAACCCAGAACAAAAAATGTGCTTTGACGGACACTAAATAACTTTCCCAGCAACAACAGGACAGCGGTAACGAGAGATTTAGCGGGATATAAATTTGAGGCCTAGTATTTAGGCGCTGGGTGACCGGTATGGATTTACTAACAGAATTAGACTTGGAAATGCACAGTAGCGTGTGTGTGAAGTTATTCTGAATGACCCTATGTGCACCTTGAATATTATATACCCTTTTAGGGATAGATTTCAAATAGCTCTGATATAGCAGAAACCACTAAATTATGAAATTGCTAAATTGGGAATTGTATTTCAACCCTGAACAAAAAATGTGCTTTGACGGACACTAAATAACTTGCCCAGCCACAACAGTACAGCGGTAACGACAGATTTAGCGGGATATAAATTTGAGGCCTAGTATTTAGGCGCTGGGTGACCGGTATGGATTTAGTGACAGAATTAGACTGGGATATGGCCAAAAAATAACCACACTATTGCTGGTTAAATGCACTTGGTGACGGGCGCAGCTTGCCCCTGATTTAGTATATGGCCAAAAAATGAACAGACTATTGCTGGTTAAATGCACTTGGTGTGATAGCTTGACCAACCACATGTCACTACCAGAGCTTTGAGAAGTTCTCACAGCTCTGTGTCTCCACCCCTGCGATGATGTCACTTAGAGCTTGGAGGTGTTCTCACTGTTCTGTTTCTCCGCCCCTGTGATGAGGTCTTTACTCTCAGCTGTTTCTCCTGCGGTTGATTTTCCTGCCTTTAAATCACCCCTCCTCCTGTTGCAGGGCGTGGATTATATTTCTCATTTCAGTTGTAGCTCTGGCTTGAGTAACTTCACTTGTAAGCTATCAGTTCACTGGACCTGGTTTCTGCTGCAGCAAGCACTCTGGATATTGCCAGCTGTCCTTGGATCCGTCTTCTCTGCGGCTGCATCTCCTTCAGCTAAGTGTGCAGATATTGTTGTTTACCTGGTTATTTTCTGACTGGATCTGAGGTGGCCACGGTTCCCTCCATATACTGAGTAGGGCACCGGTGGCCGTGCCCCTTCCACTATTGTAGGGGTTACAGTGGCCATCAGTCTGAGGTACGCGGGCATGCCTCCTTCCACCATTTGGATCCAGGCATGTGCTTTAGCAGGATAGGGAGAGCTTTGAGGGTCTGACAGGGGTCACCCCTTATCTTCCCTAGTTTGGGTCCGGTCAGTAGCTCTTTTCACTGTGTTTGCTCTTGTTACCCTCAAACAGCCGTGACATTATAATCCACCAAAACTGTCCTTTTTTGACATGGATCCGCTTTCTGGCCTGGTTGACCGCATGCAGGGTCTTTCTTTGGAAGTAGCGGATTTCCGTCAATCTATGACTCAGTTACAAGCATTAAGCTCTGCTCCGGCTCATGGAGTCTGTTGCGAGCCAAAGGTCTCACTTCCGGAGACGTTCTCCGGGGGCAGTGAGAATTTTGTTCGCTTCAGAGAGGCATGCAAACTCCATTTTTGCTTGTGTCCCCTTTCCTCTGGTAATGAGGAACAGAGGGTGAGAATTGTCATCTCCCTGCTCAGGGGCAATGCTCAGACTTGGGCTTTTTCGCTGCCATCAGGGGATCCCTCCCTTCGATCCGTGGAAAGATTTTTTGTGGCCCTGGGGCAAATATATGATGACCCGGATCGTGTTGCTCTGGCCGAATCGAACTTACGTGCTTTATGCCAGAACAAACTGTCTGCGGAGCTTTATTGTTCTGAATTTCGGAGATGGGCAGCTGATTCAGGTTGGAATGATGCTGCACTCCGGAGTCAGTTCTGTCATGGTCTCTCAGAGAGATTGAAAGATGCGTTTGCTTTCCATGAGAGACCAACGTCCTTAGAGTCTGCCATGTCATTGGCGGTACGCCTTGACAGACGTCTAAGAGAAAGAAACAAGACCTCTCTGTCCAGCCATTGTCAGTCTTGGGGCAATGGTGCGGACTCATTCAGTGTGCAGGGGCCTCATCCTGTCTCGCTCCCCTCTGAGGAGGAGCCCATGCAGCTAGGCCGACTTGCCCCTGATAAAAGAGGATTTAGTCCTCAGAATATGGTGTGTTTTTGTTGTGGGGGCATAGGTCATTTGGCAAATGTTTGTCCGTCTAGGAGATTCCTGAACTGTACTAAGAGTGATAAGAAGAGAAAAACCTCAAAAGGCGAATCATCAAGTTCTACTTCATCTGCTACTTTGGGCAAACTTGATGTAGGAATTGATGCTTTTCCTCTGACCTGCAGTTCCCGTTTTCTCCTGTCTGCCAGGGTGGCGCTAGAGAGCAAGGTCATTTCTTGTGAGATTTTTGTCGATAGTGGAGCGGCCGTCAATCTTATTGACACTCAATTTGTAGCCATGCATGGTTTTCAGGTTTGCACATTGGAAAAGGATATACCTGTTTTTGCCATTGACTCTGCTCCACTCTCGCAGAGATCTCTGAAAGGCATTGTTCACAATATCCGGCTAGCTGTAGGTGACACTCATGTGGAGGAGATATCTTGTTTTGTCCTTAACGGATTGCCTTCTCCTCTAGTTTTGGGGTTACCCTGGCTCACGAGACATAACCCCACTATTGATTGGCAAGGAAGGCAAATAAATGAGTGGAGTGACTTTTGTAGAGAGAATTGTCTCACAGCGACTTTTGCAGAGGTGTCTACTAAAACTGTGCCATCATTTCTCTCTGATTTCTCGGACGTGTTTTCCGAGAGCGGTGTTCAGGAGCTACCTCCTCACCGGGAGTTTGACGGTCCCATTTTGGCGGAGGGGGTAGTTGTTTCTGCTCTTTATTCCGATTTGGAGGCCGAGGTCCAGGCTGCCCAGACTGAGGCACCTGCCCGTTGTCCTTCCGGGAAGTTGTTTGTGCCTCCTGAGCTACGTCACAAACTCTTTAAGGAGCATCATGATACGGTTCTTGCTGGTCACCCCGGGAGTAGAGCCACGGTTGATCTCATTGCTCGGAGATTTTGGTGGCCGGCTCTTCGTAAGTCGGTGGAGGGTTTTGTGGCTGCTTGTGAGACGTGCGCTCGCGCTAAGGTCCCTCGTTCACGACCTTCAGGTTCCCTTCTCCCGTTACCCATACCTTCCCGTCCTTGGACACACCTGTCCATGGACTTTATCACGGATCTTCCTCGTTCCTCGGGGAAGTCGGTGATCCTGGTGGTCGTGGACCGTTTTAGCAAGATGGCTCATTTCGTTCCTTTCCCTGGTTTACCCAATGCTAAAACGTTGGCGCAAGCTTTTATCGACCATATTGTTAAATTGCATGGCATTCCCTCTGATATTGTTTCCGATAGAGGCTCGCAGTTTGTGTCCAGGTTCTGGAAGGCTTTCTGTTCTCGCCTGGGGGTTCGGCTGTCCTTCTCTTCTGCTTTTCACCCGCAGTCGAATGGTCAGACTGAGCGCCTCAATCAGAATCTGGAGACATATTTGCGCTGTTTTGTGGCAGAGAACCAGGAGGATTGGTGTTCTTTTCTCCCTCTTGCTGAGTTTGCTTTGAACAACCGTCGTCAGGAATCTTCTGATAAGTCACCATTCTTTGGTGCATATGGGTTCCATCCGCAGTTTGGGACATTCTCGGGAGGGGCTCTTTCGGGTTTACCTGAGGAGGAGAGATTTTCCTCGTCTTTGTCTACCATTTGGCAAAAGATTCAGAGTAATCTCAGAAAGATGAGTGAGAAGTATAAGCGTGTGGCTGATAAGAGACGTGTGCCTGGTCCGGACCTGAATGTGGGTGATCTGGTGTGGTTGTCTACTAAAAATATTAAACTGAAGGTTCCCTCCTGGAAATTGGGTCCCAAGTTTATTGGGCCTTATAAAATTTTGTCAGTCATCAATCCGGTTGCCTTCCGTCTTGATCTTCCACGGGTTTGGAAGATACATAATGTATTTCACAGATCTCTCTTAAAACCATATGTCCAGCCCCCGGTACCCTCCTCTTTGCCTCCTCTTCCGATTTTGGTTGATGGCAATCTGGAGTTTGAGGTTTCCAGAATTGTGGACTCTCGCATTGTCCGCGGTTCTCTTCAGTACCTCGTTCATTGGAAGGGTTATGGTCCTGAGGAGAGGATGTGGGTTCCGGTGTCGGACATTAAAGCCACTCGCCTCATCAGGGCATTTCATAGGGCTCATCCTGGGAAGGTGAGTCCTGGGTGTCCGGAGTCCACCCGTAGAGGGGGGGGGGTACTGTCACTACCAGAGCTTTGAGAAGTTCTCACAGCTCTGTGTCTCCACCCCTGCGATGATGTCACTTAGAGCTTGGAGGTGTTCTCACTGTTCTGTTTCTCCGCCCCTGTGATGAGGTCTTTACTCTCAGCTGTTTCTCCTGCGGTTGATTTTCCTGCCTTTAAATCACCCCTCCTCCTGTTGCAGGGCGTGGATTATATTTCTCATTTCAGTTGTAGCTCTGGCTTGAGTAACTTCACTTGTAAGCTATCAGTTCACTGGACCTGGTTTCTGCTGCAGCAAGCACTCCGGATATTGCCAGCTGTCCTTGGATCCGTCTTCTCTGCGGCTGCATCTCCTTCAGCTAAGTGTGCAGATATTGTTGTTTACCTGGTTATTTTCTGACTGGATCTGAGGTGGCCACGGTTCCCTCCATATACTGAGTAGGGCACCGGTGGCCGTGCCCCTTCCACTATTGTAGGGGTTACAGTGGCCATCAGTCTGAGGTACGCGGGCATGCCTCCTTCCACCATTTGGATCCAGGCATGTGCTTTAGCAGGATAGGGAGAGCTTTGAGGGTCTGACAGGGGTCACCCCTTATCTTCCCTAGTTTGGGTCCGGTCAGTAGCTCTTTTCACTGTGTTTGCTCTTGTTACCCTCAAACAGCCGTGACACCACACTACTGAGGGTTAAATGCACTTGGTGACGGGCGCAGCTTGCCCCTGATGTAGTATATGGCCAAAAAATGAACAGACTATTGCTGGTTAAATGCACTTGGTGTGACAGCTTGACCAACCACACTACTGAGGGTTAAATGCACTTGGTGACGGGCGCAGCTTGCCCCTGATGTAGTATATGGCCAAAAAATGAACAGACTATTGCTGGTTAAATGCACTTGGTGTCACAGCTTGACCAACCACACTACTGAGGGTTAAATACACTTGGTGACGAGCGCAGCTTGCCCCTGATGTAGTATATGGCCAAAAAATGAACAGACTATTGCTGGTTAAATGCACTTGGTGACGGGCGCAGCTTGCCCCTGATTTAGTATATGGCCAAAAAATGAACAGACTATTGCTGGTTAAATGCACTTGGTGTGATAGCTTGACCAACCACACTACTGAGGGTTAAATGCACTTGGTGACGGGCGCAGCTTGCCCCTGATGTAGTATATGGCCAAAAAATGAACAGACTATTGCTGGTTAAATGCACTTGGTGTCACAGCTTGACCAACCACACTACTGAGGGTTAAATGCACTTGGTGACGGGCGCAGCTTGCCCCTGATGTAGTATATGGCCAAAAAATGAACAGACTATTGCTGGTTAAATGCACTTGGTGACGGGCGCAGCTTGCCCCTGAGTTAATATATGGCCAAAAAATGAACAGACTATTGCTGGTTAAATGCACTTGGTGTGATAGCTTGACCAACCACACTACTGAGGGTTAAATTCACTTGGTGACGGGCGCAGCTTGCCCCTGATGTAGTATATGGCCAAAAAATAAACAGACTATTGCTGGTTAAATGCACTTGGTGTGACAGCTTCACCCTGATGTAGGCTTTAGCCAAAAAAACAACCACACCATTGAGGGTTAAATGCACTTGGTGACAGGCGCAGCTTGCCCCTGATGTAGTATATGGCCAAAAAATAAACAGACTATTGCTGGTTAAATGCACTTGGTGTGACAGCTTCACCCTGATGTAGTCTTTAGCCAAAAAACAACCACACCATTGAGGGTTAAATGCACTTGGTCGCAGCTTGTGCTGGCGCACCACAAGACACAAAATGGCCGCCGATCACCCCAGAAAAATGTGACTGACAAACGGTCTGGGCAGCCTAAAAACAGTGAGCAATTGAGTTTTAGCAGCTCAATGACCCACAGCTGCAGATCGATCAATAATCAAGTCCTTTGGAGGAGTTAATCTGCCTAATCTCGCCCTACTGTCGCAGCCGCAACCTCTCCCTACGCTAATCAGAGCAGAGTGACGGGCGGCGCTATGTGACTCCAGCTTAAATAGAGGCTGGGTCACATGGTGCTCTGGCCAATCACAGCCATGCCAATAGTAGGCATGGCTGTGATGGCCTCTTGGGGCAAGTAGTATGACGCTTGTTGATTGGCTGCTTTGCAGCCTTTCAAAAAGCGCCAAGAAAGCGTCACAAAAGCGCCAAAAAAGCGACGAACACCGAACCCGAACCTGGACTTTTGCGAAAATGTCCGGGTTCGGGTCCGTGTCACGGACACCCCAAAATTCGGTACGAACCCGAACTATACAGTTCGAGTTCGCTCATCCCTAATCATGACATGATATTCAAATACCATTAACAGAATAATAACAAATACTCTATTAACAAAATACACTGATCATATAATGGTACCAGATTATGTCCAAAAAATATCACCATACTATGCTAATTAATATAATCAAACCCGCTCTAAATAATTCCATCATCCGCTGATGATAAAATACTTTCATAGTATTCATAGTATCCTCAGATAATACTGACACACATTGCTGAAATAATACCAACTTATAATAATTCTTAATGAGGTTTTCCAAGATTCTGATATTGATGGCCTATCCTTAGGCTTGACTCCCGCCCCCGCCGATCAGCTGTTTCATGTTCATTGGTTACAAGAGCTTGAAGCACCTTAGTCCTATTGAATTAAATGGGGCGGAACTGCAATACCAACCATGGTTGCTATCACTTAGACAGATTTGTGCTTGGTAAGCCCTTAAGCTCACAGGAACGCAGCGTTCTCCTCAAACAGCTAATCGGCGGAGGTCTTTGATGTTGGCCCCTCGTCGATCTGATATTGATAACCTATCCTGAGGTTAGGTCATTAAGATCAGAATATCGGAAAAACCCTTTACTCTCTACGTGCCTATTTTGGCATTCATTCTTATTTTTTTCAACTGTAGCATTTTTTGAGCCTACACTGTCATGGATCAACCTTTCTTATGATCTGCTCACCATGATGTCCTATTATGTCATGGCATAGGAAGAGGTTAAGTATAAGACAATGCATTGACTAGAAGGGGGAAAGCTATACTAGGCTTTATATTATTGCCAAATGTATAATAAATTATTTTTGGAACAATAGCTAGCCTGAAAATCTTAACTATTCCTATTCAATTCTAGACTGTAACCTACTGCCCTTCATAACATATTTTATTTATAGATTTCATGAAAAGTCTTAAAACTGAAGTATCTGCAGCGCTGCCTTCATATCACTTTTCTACTCAATAACGGGAACTAGTCATTTCCTAATTGTTGCTTTCAAATTGCACTAATTAATTGAAGTCAGACATCTTTTCATCCTCATAATACCACAATGGAAACGCTCAGAGCAGCCACAAAACAATCTATACTAATGCGAAATAATCACATTCAAGGTTCTTTATCTTGGCGGTACACGCCTTTCATCTGCTTTACAAAACATTAAAACTTATTTAATATGCTTTTATAGAGAGAACAGATAGAATAAAAAGGACACAGCCATTCACATAACTTGTTAGAATTGTGCACCGATATAATATTTAATGTTCCGAAAAACCAAATTAACTGCAAATATTAGTCCTGGGAAAGTGTTTATAATTGCTTTTTAATCTTAGCAGTCTGAACATGTTTTCATTTTCCAAATGCAGGCAAACATTTTCCAAAACCAAATTGCATGTTCCAGCGGTAAGATCGAAGGCCCAGTGTCATTTATTTCTGCCGGCTAGTAATGCATTCTTTGTGTTGTTTAATAATCTGTGACAAATGAAATGTCGGTAATGGAAAGAGGTTGGGACATTTTGAGCATTTTTTATAATATTTGTTTTCTTCTTTATTTCAGAAAGACTGGATGGGGAATTTTGTCTCGTTATTATGTTTCTTTCCATTTCTTGTAGACGAAGGAAAATTACTAGTAAAATGACTTCAAATCTACTTGATCTACTGAAGGGTCCAAAGTTAGTTCTAAAGTATCCCTGCTTTTTATTCATGGTAATGGAGAATTAAGGTGCTGCAGATAACACATTTCTACTCAATTTTCTATTTTGACTTAAATGGAGAAAATAATGCATTAGAGATTCTGCAAATGTATGGTAATGCACTATATTATCATTTACTTTTTCCATGCATCATTTATTCTATGCTACATTGAAATGAGGTGAAAGATGAACATTTTATTCTGTCTAAACAAGGAAGGTTCACATGATTCATAGTCTTTATGTAAAGATAAATTGCATGAAAGAAAACAGATGTAAACATATATTAAATACCAGCAACGAATATTGATACTATTTGCATAACAAGCAAATGTCTACTGCAAAGTATGGCTAAAAGAAGATATTAACTTAAAGAAGCACTCCCACAATTTTTTTTATTCACTAATCTGTTAAAAAAAAAAAAGGTACGTGATATAAACTGTAGTTAAGGTAATTTTCTTACCAGTGACTGTATTTGTGAGTTATAACCTTTCTTCTGTTCCTCAGCTGTGTCATATGACCAATGATCTGACTGTCTAATAAGACAGCATCTTATCTGTGGACAGGAAGCCAGTTTCAACATGTATTCTTATGGGAGCCTCAATGTCAGTCTCATAGCAATAAATAGAGGAGTAAGTGATTTCCTGTCCTGTGTCAGTTGGAGAAGATCTGTGTTGGTGACACGACACTGCTGAGGTTTAGAAGGCAGGCTATAACTTACAAATACAGTTACTAGTAAGAAGATTACCTTCACTACAGTTTATATCTAACAGGTCATAGAATAAAAATGTTTGTAGGGGTGCTTCTTTACACATCTCAGTCTAACAGTGCTCCATAGTGATGAATCTGGCTCATTTTAGACAGTCTAGCCTACATTTGCACTGTCTAAGGCCTCATGCACACAATTGTATCAGTTTTGCAGTCCACAAACCGTGGATCTCCAAAATACAGAGACCATCCGTGTGGCATCCACATTTTTCCTTTGATGGGTGAATGGATTGCAGCTTGCCAGATTAGATTAAAATTAGTTTACCAGATTAGGACATCTTCTGTTATGTGCAGAAAATATATATGGTTGCCGTAAGCATCCATATGTCCATTCCACAAATTATAGAATGTGTTCTATTCTGGTCCTCAAAATGCAGTCCACTGACCAATTGAAGTCAATGGGTATGCAAACAAATGCAGATGGCACACGGAAAGTATCCGTTAATCTGACAATTGCAGACCTTGAGCATGACACCTAAATATTAGACAGTATTAGTAAATCTGACCTGAGATTTAGACTGCTTTCACACAGCCAGTTTTTGGTCAGCGTTTGGTCAGTGATTTTCAAGTGATTGTGAGGCAAAGCCAAAAGTGGAGCTTAGACAGAGATAGGGTAGAGTGGAAAGATTTGCAACTGTTCTGTGTTTTTCACCTGTGCCTGTTTTTAGCTCACAATTAATGTTGAGCTAATCAAAGTTTGCAAAGTGGATCCAAAATTCTGGAAAAATTTGATTAGCCATAAAGCCGAACTTTCTCATACTTTGTGGTAACAAATCAATTTTCCCTTAAATGGCAGTAAAAATAAGAAAAATTATATTTACCTCATCCATTTGAACGCGAAGAGGCTGCTGCCATATCACATATTCACATGTAGCGTGAGATTTTGCACTGGATCTTCAAGCAAGACGGTCACTGCATCCTCTCCACAATCAAATGGATGACGTAAGTATGACAATTTTTTTTAACAAAAATTTATTTGCAAACATTAAAATGCTTTAATATGAATCTTGGATGCCACAATCAGTGATGAACGCTGCATCTGAGAGGTTTAATGATGAGGAGCAGTGCAGTCTCTGTTCCCTGTCATTGCACCCAGTATTTACAAAAAATGCACTTAACGTATTTTTTTTTTTAAATTCATCAAAGCAGCCAAATCAAACTTTAGAAAACTTTGATCAAACACTGAATAAACACTGACTGTGTGAAAGCAGCCTTAGGCCTCATGCACACGACTGTTGTGTTCCGTTCCGCAAAATGGAGTTCCGTTGTTCCGTGATCCATTTCCATTTTTGTTTCCATGTGTCTTCCTTTATTTTTGGAGGACCACCAGACATAAAGGAAAGTGAAAAAAAAGTCCAAGACAGGTGTGCCATGCAAATGATAGGAAAAAACTGACACGGACGCGCGGACGCGGATGACAATCTTGTGTGCCTCCGCGTTTAATGGTCCCATTGACTTGAATGGGTCCGCGAACCGCTTTCCGTGAAAATAATAGGACAGGTTATATTTTTTTGACGGACTGGAACCACAGATCACGGACGCGGATGGCAAACGGTGCATTAGCCGAGTTTTCAATGGACCCATTGAAAGTCAATGGGTCCGCAGAAAGTCACAAAAAACGGCACAAAGGACACGGAATAAAACAATGGTCGTGTGCATGAGGCCTAAGGAACTGAGTTTTCTTTCTGACAGCACTTAAAGGGAACCTGTCATCAATTTTATCCTGAACTCACCGAGGACAACATAAAGTAGTGATAGACAAGCTAAAAGTAAGTGGTTGCTGAGAACCAACATCAAATTCATTGCAGCACAGGCCCTGCAAAGAGTTAAATCTATCTGAGTAGAATCAAAGTTATTCAGAAGCTCCTGCTCTCCCCGCTGATTGACAGTCTGCTTCTTACTTTTCTCCCGAGAAGAGAACTGCCAATCATCAGCAGTAATGCAGCAGTTAGGTAATATCTCTTTTTGTTACAGTATGTTTAGGGTGCGTTCCTACCTATAACTTTATTGGAGAGTGCAACTTAAATTTAATTAAAGGGGTTGTCTGAGTTCAGAGCTGAACCCGGACATTATCTCCCCTTCACTCATTTATTCTGTCTGACTGGAGCATCAGAGCATTTCTTGTTTAGATGCTCACCCTTGCCCTGCTCTGCATCGCGCATAGTAAGGGTTTTTTCTTTACTACCTGTGATGAATCGGGCTTCACATGGGTATGCTAGGAGGAGAATTCCATCTAGCAGTGAGCCCAGTGACGTCACCGGCACCAATGGGTGGTCTTTAGCGCTGCTTTAGGCTGTTTTACAGACTAGAGCAGTGCTAAAGATTGTCCATTATTGCCAATGACATCACCAGGATCATTGCTAGGAGGAAGCCTTAGCCTAGCATACTGAGAAAAAGCTGGGTACATCACTGGCAATAAACAAACAACCCTTGTCCTGCCTGCGCGTTGCAGTGCAGGGCAAGAGGGAGCGAAAAATGCCCTGGTGCTCTACTTAGACATGGTTAATGAGTGAAGCGGAGTGACGCTCTGAACCCGGACAACATCTTTAAGGTGAATTCACTCTTGGCAGATTTGTTGCAAAACTGTTTGTGACTGAAATTCACTTCCACATGTATGAATGGGGTTGTTTCTATAGCATGCACATGGTTTTATGCAAGCTGTATTCAAATAAATGGGACCATAGCAGACACCCACAAATCTGCTGCATGAGAGGATTAAAAAGTGGTAATTTGCATTGACCCACCAATCCACTTTCTAACCCCCCCAATTTATTACAATAAGTTAAGATACTGTAAATGTGCACACATGGTACATTTCTAGAGCACTTATTGTACATAAATCCTTGAGGCAAAAACATAATAATCAAACAGAACAAGAATTAATAGTCTTAACCACTTGTAGTATTAAACAAGCGTTGGTGTAAGACATTGCATAGAGAGAAGGGAGAGAATCACAAAGAGAGAGCAACCCAGAGGTAGACAGATAGAAAGAGACAAATGATTAGTGAGGGACTGTCTTCTCTGAGGCCTTTTAAGAGGCCTGTTGATACCAGTCCAGTGGAATACTTGAACTGGTGAGGTTTAGAGGGGCAGTATCACAACCAATGGGTTCTTGAAAGATACATAGTTCTTCCTCCTGTGTAAAGTAATTTTGCTGTATACTATAAGCGAAGGTTTACCTGTGTGGTTACTGCTCTTATTGCTGATATTATACTGAAAGTGGAACAGTCCTTTGAGAGATTGTCTCCGTTTTCTAAAAAGACTTGGACCGACACTGTGTTGGCAACTCTGGGGCCATACTATTGCTGATCATACTAGTTGCGTAATGTTTTATGTGATGTTCATGCTGTATGTTCACAGTTATAGTTAGGGTACTTTCACACTTGCGTTTTTCTTTTCCGGCATAGAGTTCCGTCACAGGGGCTCTATACCGGAAAATAACTGATCAGGCATATCCCCATGCATTCTGAATGGAGAGTAATCCGTTCAGTTTGCATCAGGATGTCTTCAGTTCAGTCGTTTTGACTGATCAGGCAAAAGAGAAAACCGCAGCATGCTACGGTTTTATCTCCGGCGAAAAAAACTGAAGACTTGCCTGAATGCCGGATCCGGCATTTTTTTCCATAGGAATGTATTAGTGCCGGATCCGGCATTCAAAATATGGAATGCCGGATCCGTCCTTCCGGTCTGCGCATGTGCAGACCTTTAAAAATGAAAAAAACGGATCCGTTTTGCCTGATGACACCGGAAAAACGGATCCGGTATTGCAATGCATTTTTCTGACTGATCAGGCATTTTTCTGACTGATCAGGATCCTGATCAGTCTGAAAAAATGCCTGATCAGTCAGAAAAAATGACATCCGTTTGCATACAGTTTGCCTGATCAGGCAGTCAGTTCAGGCAACGGAACTGCCTGCCGGAATCAAGCAACGCAAGTGTGAAAGTACCCTTAGTGATTCAACTGGCACCAATCATGGATTTCTCCGAAATGTGTTCTGCTATTGTTCAGTCAAATAGTCCACTATTAGGCCTCATGCACACGACCGTCTTTTTTTTAAGGTCCGCAAAAACGGGGTCCGTAGGTCCGTGATCCGTGACCGTTTTTTCGTCCGTGGGTCTTCCTTGATTTTTGGAGGATCCACGGACATGAAAAATGAAAAAAAAATCTAAGTCAAGTTTGCCATTGAAATGATAGGAAAAAACGGACACGGATCACGGACGCGGATGACAATCTTGTGTGCATCCGTGATTTTTCACGGACCCATTGACTTGAATGGGTCCGTGAACCGTTGGCCGTGAAAAAAATAGGACAGGTCCTATTTTTTTCACGGCCAGGAAACACGGATCACGGATGCGGCTGCCAAACGGTGCATTTTCCGATTTTTTCACGGACCCATTGAAAGTCAATGGGTCCGCGAAAAAAAAACGGAAAACGGCACAACGGCCACGGATGCACACAACGGTCGTGTGCATGAGGCCTTATTCAAGTGTAAATGGCCTGCATAATTTCACAAGAGGAGCTTCCCTTAAGCCCTTGTGTAGACATAAGGCTATTTTATTTCAGTTACAATTAAACACCCAAAAGCAAGAAACTTGTGAAATTGAAATGTTGAGGAATGTTCTGTTTCTATCTACTCATTAAAGAGAACCTGTTACCTCTACTGTGAACTCTATGTTGTTCCATTCCTCAGTCGTACTTTCAAAGTCTTACACTGGCAGCACTGATTGGGTAATGGTAAATGTGCAGGGATAGATCCCCATTGGTAAAATCCAGTTGCAAATTAATTAATAAACTACTAGTACAAATAGTAGTGGAATGGAACAACATGGTTATATGAAAATGTGTTCCAGAGTCATTATTACAAGGAGAATACAATAATTTGGTAAAACAGATATGCCAGGAGAGGTGAGAGGACATCTTTAAGTGTGCACATTCAGTAGAATCATCCCATTAGTCTGCCATGAAGACCATGAAAAAAAAGTTCTAGCTCTAAATTTTAGTCTCACTGGCTGATATTACCCTTTTCTCATTTACCCTAATTTTTTGGTGCATTTTAAAACCATAATTCTTCATTGATTCTCAATTCATAAGATCTTGGTGCTCTTATTAAAAACTAGTGATGGACGATCATCGGCCGGGAAGTTTCGCAAACGCGCTTTTGCGATCACATGTTCTCGAACCCCGCGGGGCCAATTCACTTTAATGGCAGGCAAACCAAAAAAAACATCAGGTCATATTTGCAGCCACCACAAAAATACTAGTCCCACAACATGGACACCAGAGAGGGATCAATGGCAAAAATTCCCACAAAAAATATGTATTTTATTCAGGGGCCATTTTTATGCGTCTTAAAGGGAAACTCTCGAAATTGTGCCCTGATGGAGCCTAGAAAAATATTATTTTAGGCAACGGAAGTACAGGCCCCAAAAATTAGGCATTCACCTGACAAAAAAGAACAAGTGATTATGTGGCTGGAGGTTCATTAGGTGGTCAATGAATAACAATTTTGCTGCAGGCCAGTGGAGTACAGGCCCCAAAAATTTGGCATTCACCTGACAAAAAAGAACAAGTGATTATGTGGCTTGAGGCATATTAGACGGTCAGTGGATAACAATTTTACTGTAGGCCAGTGGAGTACAGGCCCCAAAAATTTGGCATTCACCTGACAGAAAAGAACTTGTGACTATGTGGCTGGAGGTACAATAAGCGGTCAATGAATAATTTTACTGTAGGACAGTGGAGTACAGGCCCCAAAAATTAGTCATTCACCTGACAGAAAAGAACAAGTGTATATGTGACTGGAGGTATATTAGACGGTCAGTAAATAACAATTTCACTGTAGGCCAGTGGAGTACAGGCCCCAAAATTTTGTCATTCACCTGACAGAAAATAACTTGTGACTATGTGGCTGGAGGTACAATAAGCGGTCAATGAATAACAATTTTAATGTAGGCCAGTTTAGTACAGGCTCCAAAAATTAGGCATTCACCTGACAGAAAAGAACAAGTGATTATGTGGCTGGAGGTACAATAGGCGTTCGGTGGATAACAATTTTAATGTAGGCCAGTACAGGCCCCAAAAATTTGTCATTCACCTGACAGAACAGAGCAAGTGATTATGTGGCTGGAGGTATATTGGCAGTCAATAAATAACAATTTCACTGTAGGCCATTGGAGTACAGGCCCCAGAAATTAGGCATTCACCTGACAGAAAAGAACAAGTGTATATGTGACTGGAGGTATATTAGACGGTCAGTAAATAACAATTTCACTGTAGGCCAGTGGAGTACAGGCCCCAGAAATTAGGCATTTACTGACAAAAAAGAACTTGTGACTATGTGGCTCGAGGTACAATTAGCGGTCAATGAATAACAATTTTACTGTAGGCCAGTTTAGTACAGGCCACTAAAATTAGGCATTCACCTGACAAAAAAGAACAAGTGATTAAGTGGCTGAAGGTATATTAGACGGTCAGTTAATAACAATTTTACTGTAGGCCAGTGGAGTACAGGCCCCAAAAATTAGGCATTCACATAACAGAAAAGAACAAGTGATTATGTGGCTGGAGGTATATTAGATGGTCAATGGATAACAATTTTACTGTAGGCCAGTACAGGCCCCAAAAATTTGGCATTCACCTGACAAAAAAGAACAAGTGATTATGTGGCTGGAGGTACATTAGGCGGTCACTGAATAACAATTTTACTGTAGGCCAGTACAGGCCCCAAAAATTAGGCATTCACCTGACAGAAAAGAAGAAGTGATTATGTGGCTGGAGGTATATTAGACGGTCAGTGGATAACAATATTACTGTAGACAAGTACAGGCCCCAAAAATTAGGCATTCATCTGACAGAAAATAACTTGTGATTATGTGGCTGGAGGTACAATAGGTGGTTACTGAATAACAATTTTACTGTAGGCCAGTAGATTACAGGCCTTAAAAGTTAGGCATTCACCTGACAGAAAAGAACAAGTGATTATGTGGCTGGAGGTATATTAGACGGTCAGTGGATAACAATATTACTGTAGACAAGTACAGGCCCCAAAAATTAGGCATTCTTCTGACAGAAAATAACTTGTAATGATGTGGCGGGAGGTACATTAGGCGGTCAATGGATAAAATTTTTAATGTAGACCACTGAAGTATAGGACTCAAAAATTAGGCATTCACCTGACAGAAAAAGGCTTTTTATGCCGTTGTATATACATAAGACCAGGACCATTCTTTGTTCTGGGTGGTGGCGGATATGTGTCGGCTGGCATGAGGAAATTCAATTGCACGTGTTTCACGAGTACAGAACGTGCTCCTTGCACAGCACGTGTGTCATTTTGCCCTGTTTCAGCACGCTTAGCAGATTGGCACCGTTGTTGCACACTACTTTACCAACTGTCAAATTGAGCGGGGTTAGCCACTGATCAGCCTGTGACTGCAGAGCTCAAAGCAGTGCAGGACTGGTGTGGATCTTGGCTTTCAGGCACAACAGCCGCAGCATATCATGGCAACGTCTCACCTGGCACGTCAAATAGGTTCTGGGGCTCTTGGGGGGTGCAGCGGAATAGGCAGTAGCAGTGGAAAAGGAGGAGTCAGCTGAGGAGGAGATGGAGGATGGAGTAGGAGGGGAGAAGAAGAGGCAGGTCTGCATGCAATCTGTGGCGGTAACACCAAATCATAGAAACATAGAAACATAGAATGTGTCGGCAGATAAGAACCATTTGGCCCATCTAGTCTGCCCAATATATCTGAATCCTATGAATAGCCCCGGCCCTATCTTATATGAAGGATGGCCTTATGCCTATCCCATGCATGCTTAAACTCCTTCACTGTATTTGCAGCTACCACTTCTGCAGGAAGGCTATTCCATGCATCCACTACCCTCTCAGTAAAGTAATACTTCCTTATATTACTTTTAAACCTTTGCCCCTCTAATTTAAAACTGTGTCCTCTTGTGGTAGTTTTTCTTCTTTTAAATATGCTCTCCTCCTTTACCGAGTTGATTCCCTTTATGTATTTAAAAGTTTCTATCATATCCCCTCGGTCTCTTCTTTCTTCCAAGCTATACATATTAAGGTCTTTTAACCTTTCCTGGTAAGTTTTATCCTGCAATCCATGTACTAGTTTAGTAGCTCTTCTCTGAACTCTCTCTAGAGTATCTATATCCTTCTGGAGATATGGCCTCCAGTACTGCGCACAATACTCCAAGTGAGGTCTCACTAGTGATCTGTACAGCGGCATAAGCACTTCACTCTTTCTACTGCTTATACCTCTCCCTATACATCCAAGCATTCTGCTTGCATTTCGTGCTGCTTTATTACATTGTCTTCCCACCTTTAAGTCTTCTGAAATAATTACTCCTAAATCCCTTTCCTCAGATACTGAGGTCAGGACTGTGTCGAATATTCTATATTCTGCCCTTGGGTTTTTACGCCCCAGGTGCATTATCTTGCACTTATCCACATTAAATTTCAGTTGCCAGAGTTCTGACCATTCTTCTAGTTTTCCTAAGTCCTTTTCCATTTGGCGTTTCCCTCCAGGAACATCAACCCTGTTACATATCTTTGTGTCATCAGCAAAAAGACAAACCTTACCATCGAGGCCTTTTGCAATGTCACTTATGAAGATATTAAACAAAATTGGTCCCAGTACAGATCCCTGTGGAATCCCACTGGTAACATGACCTTGTTTTGAATGTTCTCCATTGACTACAACCCTCTGTTGTCTGTCACTCAGCCACTGCCTAATCCACTCAACAATATGGGAGTCCATGCTCAATGACTGCAGTTTATTGATAAGTCTTCTATGTGGGACAGTGTCAAAAGCCTTACTAAAATCTAGATATGCGATGTCTACTGCACCTCCACCGTCTATTATTTTAGTCACCCAGTCAAAAAAATCTATAAGATTTGTTTGACATGATCTCCCTGAAGTAAACCCATGCTGTTTTTCATCTTGCAATCCATGGGATTTTAGATGTTCCACAATCCTATCCTTTAATAGGGTTTCCATTAATTTGCCTACTATTGATGTCAGACTCACTGGTCTATAGTTGCTCGATTCCTCCCTACTACCTTTCTTGTGAATGGGCACGACATTTGCCAATTTCCAATCTTCCGGGACGACTCCTGTTACTAATGATTGGTTAAATAAATCTGTTAACGGTTTTGCCAGCTCACCACTAAGCTCTTTTAATAATTTTGGGTGTATCTCATCAGGCCCCTGTGACTTATTTGTCTTCACTTTAGACAGCAAACTTAGAACATCTTCCTCTGTAAAGACACATGCATCAAACGATTTAATAGTCATCCTTTCTAGTGGAGGTCCTTCTCCTTCTTTTTCTTTTGTAAAAACTGAACAGAAGTATTCATTAAGGCAGTCGGCTAGCCCTTTATTCTCTTCTACATACCTTCCGTCCTTTATTTTTAATTTAGTTATTCCTTGTTTTAATTTCCTTTTTTCATTTATATATCTGAAGAATGTCTTATCCCCTTTTTTCATAGACTGAGCTAGTTTTTCTTCTGCCTGCGCTTTAGAAGTTCTTATAACTTGCTTGGCCTCTTTCTGCCTAATCTTGTAGATTTCCTTATCTTCATTGCTCTGGTTTTTTTTATAATTACAAAATGCTAGCTTTTTATTTTTAACGATTTGGGCCACTTCTGCCGAGTACCACAGTACACAAATCCACACGGGTGCCACAGGTTGCATGCTTGATGGCTGTCAGAAGGTTCACCCAGTGGGCAGTAAAAGTTATGTACCTTTCCTGCCTGTGTTTGCTAGACCAAGTGTCTGTGGTCAGATGTATCTTGGCACCGACACTGTGTGCCAAAGATATATTCACTTGCAGCTGAACATGGCCATATAGCTCTGGGATGCCCTTCTGAGAGAAATATTTTCTTTCCGGGGATTTACCATTGCGGTGTTCCAATCGCCACAATTTTTCTAAAGGCCTCCGAGTCCACCAGTTTATATGGCAGTAGTTGGCAGGCTATCAGTTCCGACAATCCAGCAGTCAGCCGTTGGGCAAGAGAGTTATCCGGTAAAGTCATATTCTCAGATGAAGCCTCTTTCCGATTGTTTGGGGCATCAGGAAAAAGGCTTGTCTGGAGAAGAAAAGGTGAGTGATACCATCAGTCCTGTGTCATGCCAACACTAAAGCATCCTGAGACCATTCATGTGTGGGGTTGCTTCTCATCCAAGGGAGTGGGGCTCACTCACAATTTTGCCGAAAAACACAGCCATGAATAAAGAATGGTACCAAAACACCCTCCAACAGCAACTTCTTACAATAATCCAACAACAGTTTGGTGAAGAACAATGCATTTTCCAGCACGATGGAGCACCGTGCCATAAGGCAAAAGTGATAACTAAGTGGCTCGGGGACCAAAACTTTGACATTTTGGGTCCATGGCCTGGAAACTCCCCAGATCTTAATCCCATTGAGAACTTGTGGTCAATCCTCAAGAGGCGGGTGGACAAACAAAAACCCACTAATTCTGACAAACTCCAAGAAGTGATTATGAAAGAATGGGTTGCTATCAGTCAGGAATCGGCCCAGAAGTTAATTGAGAGCTTGCCCAGTCGAATTGCAGAGGTCCTGAAAAAGAAGGGCCAACACTGCAAATACTGACTCTTTGCATAAATGTCATGTAATTGTCGATAAAAGCCTTTGAAACGTATGAAGTGTGTGTAATTATATTTCACTACATCACAGAAACAACTGAAACAAAGATCTAAAAGCATTTTAGCAGCACACTTTGTGAAAACTAATATTTGTGTCATTCTCAAAACTTTTTGCCACGACTGTAGGTTCTTCAAAGAAGCCACCTTTCGCTTTGAGTACTGCTTTGCACACTGGAGGTGTGTTTGGGGTCATTGTCCTGTTGAAAAATAAATGATGGTCCAACTAAACGCAAACCGGATGGAATAGCATGCCGCTGCAAGATGCTGTGGTAGCCATGCTGGTTCAGTATGCCTTCAATTTTGAATAAATCCCCAACAGTGTCACCAGGAAAGCACCCCCACACCATAACACCTCCTCCTCCATGCTTCACTGTGGGAACCAGGCATGTAGAGTCCATCCGTTGACCTTTTCTGCGTCGCACAAAAACACGGTGGTTGGAACTAAAGATCTCAAATTTGGACTCATCAGACCAAAGCACAGATTTCTACTGGTCTAATGTCCATTCCTTGTGTTCTTTAGCCCAAACAAGTCTCTTCTGCTTGTTGCCTGTCCTTAGCAGTGGTTTCCTAGCAGATATTCTACCATGAAGGCCTGATTCACACAGTCTCCTCTTAACAGTTGTTTTAGAGTTGTGTCTGCTGCTAGAACTCTGTGTGGCATTGACCTGGTCTCTAATCTGAGCTGCTGTTAACCTGCGATTTCTGAGGCTTGTGACTCAGATGAACTTATCCTCCGCAGCAGAGGTGACTCTTGGTCTTCCTTTCCTGGTGCGGTCCGCATGTGAGCCAGTTTCTTTGTAGCGCTTGATGGTTTTTGTGACTGCACTTGGGGACACTTTCAAAGTTTTCCCAATTTTTCAGACTGACTGACCTTCCTTTCTTAAAGTAATGATGGCCACTAGTTTTTCTTTACTTAGCTGCTTTTTTCTTGCCATAATACAAATTCTAACAGTCTATTCAGTAGGACTATCAGCTGTGTATCCACCTGACTTCTCCACAACACAACTGATGGTCCCAACCCCATTTATAAAGCAAGAAATCCCACTTATTAAACCTGACAGGGCACACCTGTGAAGTGAAAACCATTTCAGGTGACTACCTCTTGAAGCTCATCAAGAGAATGCCAAGAGTGTGCAAAGCAGTAATCAAAGCAAAAGGTGGCTACTTTGAAGAACCTAGAATATGACATATTTTCAGTTGTTTCACACTTTTTTGTTATGTATATAATCCCACATGTGTTAATTCATAGTTTTGATGCCTTCAGTGTGAATCTACAATTTTCATTGTCATGAAAATAAAGAAAACTCTTTGAATGAGAATTTTGTGGAAGCAGGTATATGAAAACCCCTTAATCAGTATTTTGTGGAAGCAGGTATATCGCACCCCTCAATCTGTATTTTGTGGAAGCGGGTATATTGCACAATTCAATCAGTTTTTTGGGGGGCAACAGGTATATCACACCCGCTGCTAATAGTTGTTCCAATAGCGCTTGTCCCTCTATATTCCTGCGGTATCGCAGCAGAACCGCACACAACTGCTGCATAGTACAAATGCACTATATACTTTCTATGTTAAAAAGTATATTATAAGTGTATCACACCTCTCAATCATTTTTTTGGGGGGCAACAGGTATATTACACCAGTTGCAATTAGTTTTTCTAATAGCATTTGTCCCTCTGTATAGCTGCGGTATCACAGCAGAACCGCACACAACTGCTGCACAATACAAATGCACTATAATATATTTTCTATGTTACAAAGTATAAGTATACCACACCCTCAGTATATAACACCTATCAATAGCACACCTATACTAGTCCTTAAAATAACTTTTGTGGCCCATTAGCTAGCATTTGGTGTCCCTAATAGTCTGTCCCTGCTCCACAAAGCAACCTCTCCCCACACTGTCAAAACACATAATGTAAAATGGCTGTCAGATCAGGTTCTGTTATAGGGTGGGGATGTGTCTATGTGCTGAAACGTCTCAATTGGCTGTCCTTTCCCACCTGATAGATGTGTTATAGGTCAAAGTTCGGCGCAATGCAAAAGAATATGGTGCATGCGAACATCGCCATGTGTTCGCATGTTTGGTGAATCGCCGCGAAACGACCTCCGGGCGAACTGCAAGGCCATCTCTTTTAAAAACACAGCAGTCAGACAGTATGTAAATCTAGATGCTGTACTATCACAGTATCAGTATCACAGTAGTGTGGATTGTGTCAGTGTGCACTACTGCCCCCGATCACCGCTATATTTGTCTCCAATTTATACATTCAGTTAGTACTCTCTATCTGCATTAGCAGCTGTATGCTATCAAAAACCTGTTAATCACTACCCCCAACATGTGTCACTATGAACTGGAGACAGACATAGCAGCGACCGGTGGCGGTAGTGCAGACTGCCACAATGCTCACTACTGTGACTCAGATAGTACAGCATCTACATGTACATAGTGACTGCCTGCTAGTTTAGAGCACCAAGATCTTATGAATTGAGAATCAATACAATGCATAAAAAGTAGGGTAAATGAGAAAAGGGTAATATCAGCCAGTGAAGCTAAAATTGCGTGCTAGAAGTAATTAATACCCCTCATCATATATCTTGGTAAAATATTCATAACATAAAAAAAGTTGACCCAATCAAGGTGGACCGTTCCTCCTTTGCTATGCCTTGGATAACATTGTTTTTCCATGCGTGTGCAATCCAGATTGCTCCTTCATAGTACACCAGCCCTTTAAATGAAACCATACAATTCTTGGGTCCATTATTCACCATGGACTGTTGATTTGTTGCTGAGGAATTTACAGCATGCCCCATTTTTCTCTGTTTTCCCAATGAGGCATTCTTTCAAGAAAAATTATGCACCCAGACGCCATACAGTCATCCCAATGGATTTGGGTTTTGATCCACCTGAGACTCTTAGCCAATATATTTTGATCAAAACACATTTGTGCCTATCTACCCAGCACCACGGTGGTCTCAGTCAGGCAGGTCCTACTCTAAACCTACCTATACCATTGTGGCGCTGGGTAAGTGGGCATAGATGTGTTTTGATCAAAATATATTGGCTAAGAGTCTCCAATTTTATCATTAGAGTGAGGGCTTAGTACATAAAATATGTTTGCATCTATTTTAGTTAATTATTTTCTATGATAAATGTAGCCATGCACATCCACATATTTACTATCATATTGTGCAGGATGTTTTGTATCTTTTTTTCCCATGATTTTTATGGTTACTAGAGATGGGACACTGATCCCAATTTTTTTTCTATTTGACATATTTGAATCCAGGAAGGAATTTCACCTAATTTGAAGGAAACTGTTTATTTTACTTTTTGCCTTTCTCTAAATCAAGAGAATGGGGTACATTTTTGTATTTTCCAACCCTTCTATATTAATATGTAAAAAAGGAAGAAATAGATAGAGGTTCATATCATTATATTTAGTCATAACAACTCCTAGACCCCCCTGTCCTAATATGCATGGGTGTGATGAGATAAAGGGGCAACAGAAGAAACCTCATTTTGATTCTTGCTATGGGACTCTCCCTTGCTTGCAAGCATGTCCATGACCCAATTCACATGATTTGGATGCTAACTTAATATAGTAAGCACTGTAACATGTTGATCCTACCATAAAGTTAAAGCAAGAAAAATGTAAAGAAAAATCAATTTTTGCAAAAATGGTTTGAAGCGAGCAAAATTTCAAATCACTTTTGAAACAGCTTGGCCGTAACTGTTTTTGTTGGTGCTGTAAAAGGAGTTGGGTGTACACAGTTGATTTGATAAACTGTTGAAATTCCATTTATTGAAAACATTTATCAATATGTATGGGTTTCTTCAAGAAGAGTACAAATTCTGGAGACACTACAACTCAGGCAGAATGGAGATGTCATTATTATGCAGTACGCATCGGTGCATTATACATCAGTAGGATGTGGTATGAGTGAGTTATGCCAAGTCATCACTAAAATAATGATAAAAAAACAAAAACAACAGTTTTCTGGTCAAATTGCATTCTACAAATGTGCAGAAAAAAAAGAAAAATCAATCAAGTTCTGCTTGTAGTGACCAAATGTGAAAATTGACATTCTACTGAGTTATTTGGGATCTGCAAAGTGGTTTTACTCCAAGTAATGATGTATCATCTAGGTCAATGACTGACCAGCTGCAGTTATAGTAATATTAGTCATTTGTTGCTCTTTCTAAAGGATCAGCTAAACAACATATTTAATAAACCCGTAGATTTCTGTTATTGTTATATGTGCATGGAAGCCCAACAATTGATGTATTTTATTGATTTAACTACATGACTAATATGAAAAAGTGAAAGAACGTATTACCCAGTTCAAGACCAGGCTGTTTACCACTCCCTCACCACCTCCAGACCAGGGTCATTTTCCAATTTATTTGTATGCGCTTCTTTGAAAGCCATAACTTTTTTCCTCCTTTTTTGGTGATGCATGGGGCTTTATTTTTATGTAATTTCTATTTTAGCATTTATTTGTTTTTATATTTTTTTACTCAGGAAAAAGTATTTTCAATAGCATAAATTGCAATTAAATTATACTTTTTAAAATTATGTCTCCTTTCTGTTCATTTTGATTATTGTTGAGCGAAGCGAGCTTCTGATGATAGATCTAAAGTTGCTTCGGTCAAAACTTGAATTGCTGTACGGAGATCCGTATCTGCACAGCATTCAAATATATGGGCTCCCCGAAGGTGAAATTCATTATCTCTGAAGTTACTTCATTGAATAACTTCGATCATCGATTATTCAACTTAACAACTGGGATCCGAAGTTGCTACCAAAGCCAACTTTGGATCCCAGTTTTAAAATTGCTTTCAAGTTGAAAAATCAATGTCTGAAGTTATTCACCGAAGTCTCACGAGACTTCAAAGATAATAAATTTCACCTTGGTGGAGCCTATACATTTGAATGCTGTATGGAGACAGCATTCAAACAAATCAACACAAATTTTGATGTATGGAGATTTTTTTGTAATTATTTTTTTTATTTTACTTTTATTTATTTTGCCTCTATTTTTTTATTTAGCTATTACACTTTTTGTCTCCCATCAAGTCATACAAGACCTTGCATTTAAACATTAGAAGGGTCATTTATTAAGATCAGCATCTAAAATGGCATCTAAAAAGCCCATTCGCTGGAGGTGGATCGCTGAAGTTATGTAGAGGCGCAGGCCTCTTCACAACTTTGATGCATCCAGCAACATTTCTAAATGTAAGACAGCTTCCTTGTTGGCTTAAATTTAGGACATTTTCTACGCCAAAACCACTCAAAGCCCACTTTTTTAGATCTGACATGAGCAGGAAAAAGTCACAGATTGTGGCGCAACTACCGGTAACTTGCACTTAAAATGGTGCATTTCAGGTTAATTAATGACCCCCTAATTTTTTTCTGTTGCTGATTTCTCATGTAACTGGAGCTGAAATTAGCCCCAATTACATGAACAATACAGCCCCCAGAGATGTTTTCACTGCAAAGTTGATATGGACACAAAGAAGGGAATTTCTGCCCATGTAAAATCATTGAAATAGATAAAAATGAAAAAAAGAACTTCACAAGCAGGTTAGAGGGCTGTTTTGTAGTCACTAGTGATTATTGTATACAGACATCAGTGCAGGTATATATCTAAACTAGCATAGGCTCATATACTGTGAGTCTGATCCTTACCTCATGATTTTAAGCCCTTTATAATGATATCTCTCTTGTCATGTTGTAGGTTATGTATTTTGAAAATAGATATAAAATAGGCATTGATAACAGATTGCAGGAGTCATACAGTCATATAACCAATGAAAAGCATAATACTAATATTTGTGAACATTTCCCAATGTGACCTATTTGGGTTCTGGTCATATTTTGGCTACATGTAGAAGCTGTATTTTGTATTTAA
Source organism: Bufo gargarizans (assembly GCF_014858855.1). Classification (NCBI taxonomy): domain Eukaryota; kingdom Metazoa; phylum Chordata; class Amphibia; order Anura; family Bufonidae; genus Bufo; species Bufo gargarizans. The sequence continues at coordinate 97,147,310 of NC_058089.1, read as the reverse complement.
TTCTGAGGATTGGATCTGTTCCTGTGAGAATAGGAAATTATTTCTCAAAGCTTGGCATCGGGAAAGATTTATTAAAACTGATACAAGGTAAAAGTGAAGTTTCCTTTTTTATTATCAAGAGAGCCTCTCAAAAAATCTAATCAGCTTCCAACTTGTAGTGGTCAAATGTATCTTTCTATACTGTGGTGTTTACATCTTTTTATGTTGTAGACCAAATGGACAATTATGTTTTGAAAAATATGCCATTTTGGCCTTAAAAGGGGTTTCTAGTTTTAAAAAAAAACATTCATATACTGTATGTAGAGTAAATAGAGAGGTACTTTGTTTAAAATTTTTGACCAGAGTATAGTGGGGTTACATTACATATACATTCCAATGTTTATAATACACAATGGAGGGAGTTAGCAAAGGTTTTATGCTACAATAGTGGCATAAAAAAGTTCCAAATTATGGTGCACATGTTTTCAAAAATCTCAATAAAAGAGCGGGAGCTTAGCAGAAGGGCCATGGCTTAGCACAGCCCATCGGATTTACTATAACTTATGCAAAAAAACTAACGGGGCTGGCGTAAACTTGAATTTGTGGTGCATGACAGTGTCACGGACGGTGTACAGGAAACAAGACAAAGCAACATGCATATATGACTCACTGTATCCAAAGCTAAGGAACCAAGGGGAGACCCCTGCACAAGACCTAGCACTTTCCCCGGCTGCTCAGCCTATGCAAAGATCCCAGAGGTGGATGGTTGCATATCCACGTACCTCGACTATATAACCCCTGAACACCCTACAATAGTGAGGGGACACGACCACCGGCTCCCTACACCAGACACGGAGGGAGTCAGGGTCACCTGGGATCCAGCAAACAGAAAATAACTGATGAAAGTACAGCACTTAACTTTAGTAGCAGACTGGGAAATGGGATCAGCATGCACACACACTCCAGGAAGAAATATAAGCCGCCCAGTAATGCATCATGGGGAGGAATTTAAAGGGAAGCAATCAGTCCAACTACATGGCAGCTGAGAGAGGCTAACGAGATGATGAACTGAACAGCACAACAAAGAAAACTCAAGGAGGAGGTTCTGAAAGGCATCTGTCAGAGCTTCTCAGCTGTCTGGTTGTGACAGTACCCCTCCCTCTACGAGTGGACTCCGGACACTCAGAGCCCACCTTCTCAGGATGGGACCTATGGAAAGCCCTGATGAGACGAGAGGCCTTAATGTCCGTCACTGGGACCCACATCCTCTCCTCAGGACCATAACCCTCCCAATGAACAAGGTACTGAAGAGAACCGCGGACAAGACGAGAATCCACAATCCTAGAGACCTGAAATTCAAGATTCCCATCAACCATAATCGGAGGAGGAGGCAAAGGCGATGTTACAATGGGTTGAACATAAGGTTTCAATAAGGACTTATGAAAAACATTATGGATCTTCCAAGTCTGAGGAAGATCAAGACGGTAGGCAACAGGATTGATGACAGACAGGATTTTGTAAGGCCCAATAAACCTAGGACCCAACTTCCAGGAGGGAACCTTCAATTTGATATTCTTGGTAGACAACCACACCAGATCACCAACATTCAGGTCCGGACCAAGCACACGTCTCTTATCTGCCACACACTTATATCTCTCACTCATGCTCTTTAGATTATCCTGAATCTTTTGCCAAATAGATGACAAAGACGAGGAGAATCTGTCCTCATCAGGTAAACCAGAAGACCCCTCTCCCGAGAAAGTCCCAAACTGCGGATGAAACCCATATGCACCAAAAAATGGTGACTTATCAGAGGACTCCTGACGACAGTTATTTAAAGCAAACTCAGCAAGGGACAAAAAAGAACACCAATCCTCTTGATTCCCTGCCACAAAACAGTGCAGATATGTCTCCAGATTCTGATTGACGCGCTCTGTCTGGCCATTCGACTGCGGGTGGAAAGCAGAAGAGAATGACAACCGAACCCCCAAGCGAGAACAGAAAGCCTTACAGAATCTGGAAACAAACTGCGTGCCCCTATCAGAGACTATGTCTGAAGGAATACCGTGCAATTTGACAATGTGATCAATAAATGCCTGCGCCAGCGTCTTAGCATTGGGCAAACCAGGAAAAGGGATGAAATGCACCATTTTGCTAAAACGGTCCACCACCACCAGAATTACCGTCTTCCCCGAGGAACGAGGCAGGTCCGTTATGAAGTCCATGGACAGATGTGTCCAAGGACGGGAAGGAATGGGTAAGGGAAGGAGAGCACCTGATGGCCGTGAATGAGGGACTTTGGCACAAGCGCAAGTCTCGCAGGCTGCCACAAAACCCTCAACCGACTTACGAAGCGCAGGCCAACAGAATCTCAGAGCGATGAGATCCAGTGTGGCTCTTGCCCCCGGGTGCCCAGCAAGGACCGTATCGTGGTGTTCCTTAAAAATCTTGTGTCTTAAAGCGAGAGGCACAAACAACCTCCCAGGAGGACAAAGATCAGGAGCCTCTGACTGGGCTGCCTGCACCTCTGCCTCCAATTCAGAAAAAAGAGCAGAGACCACCACACCTTCAGCCAAAATGGGAACCGGGTCTTCAAAATTCCCGCCTCCCGGAAAACAACGTGACAGGGCATCTGCCTTCACATTCTTAACTCCAGGGCGGAACGTGACAACAAAATTAAATCTTGAAAAGAACAAAGACCATCTGGCCTGTCTCGGGTTCAGACACTTGGCTGACTCCAAGTAGGCCAGATTTTTATGGTCAGCAAACACGGTAATAGGGTGTCTGGCTCCCTCCAGCCAATGGCGCCATTCCTCAAAAGCTAATTTGATGGCCAACAATTCCCTATCTCCCACATCATAATTTCTCTCTGCGGAGGAGAGTTTTTTCGAGAAAAAGGCACATGGTCACCATTTGGCAGGAGAGGAACCCTGAGACAAGACCGCACCCACACCCACCTCAGAAGCATCAACCTCAACTATGAAGGGTAAAGAAATATCAGGTTGCACCAAGATGGGAGCGGAAGCAAAACTCTCCTTGATATTAGAAAAAGCCTTACGCGCCTCTACCGACCAAGAAGAAAAATCGACCCCCTTTCTGGTCATATCAGTGAGTGGTTTAACAATAGAGGAATAATTCAAAATAAACTTACTGTAATAATTGTCAAAGCCCAAAAAACGCATAAGCGCCTTCTGATTCTCAGGAAGCTCCCACTCAAGCACAGCGCGGACCTTCTCGGGGTCCATGCGAAAACCAGAAGCGGAGAGAAGAAACCCCAGAAATTGAATTTCTGGAACCGCAAACACACATTTTTCCAGTTTCGCATATAATTTATTCTCCGGCAGAATGAGCAAGACCTGACGTAAATGTTCCTTATGAGTTTTGAAATCAGGAGAAAAAATCAAAATGTCATCCAAATACACTAATACAAATTTTCCCATCAAATGATAAAAAATGCTGTTCACGAAATGCTGAAAACGGCTGGGGTATTCATCAAACCAAAAGGCATAACCAAATTTTCAAAATGGCCCTCAGGGGTATTGAAGGCCATCTTCCATTCGTCCCCTTCTCTGACCCTGACCAGGTTGTATGCCCCTCTTAGATCTAATTTGGAAAAGACTTTAGCCCCAACAACCTGGTTAAACAGGTCCGGGAAGCGGATAAGGGTCACGAATAGTGATACTGTTCAGCTCCCTGAAATCTAGACAAGGTCTTAAAGAACCATCTTTTTTCTTAACAAAGAAAAAAACAGCGGCAACAGGTGACTTTGAGGGTCGTATGTGTCATTTTCTCAGACTCTCAGAGATATAAGCACGCATAGCGATCCTCTCAGGTTGGGAAAGATTGTATAAACGAGATTTAGGCAGCTTGGCGCCTGGGATGAGATTAATAGGGCAATCGTACTCCCTGTGCGGGGGCAAATCCTGAACTCCACTCTCAGAGAAGACATCCGAAAATTCTGAGAGAAAAGATGGTACAGTCTTAGTAGCAACCTCAGAAACAGATGTCGTGAGGCAATTCTCTCTGCAAAAGTCACTCCAACCATTTATTTGCCTCGCTTGCCAATCAATGGTGGGGTTATGTTTAGTGAGCCAGGGTAGCCCCAACACTAGAGGAGTAGGCAAACCACTAAGGACGAAACATGACACATCCTCAACATGAGCATCACTCACAATTAAACGGATATTGTGAACTATGCCCTTTAATGATTTCTGAGAAAGTGGAGCGGAATCAAAAGCAAAAACAGGAATATCCTTTCCCAAAGTGCACACCTGGAAACCATGAGTTATTGCAAATTGACTATCAATGAGATTGACCGCTGCTCCACTATCCACTAAAATCTCACAAAAAATGCTCTTGCTCTCTAGCGCCACCCTAGCAGGCAGGACAAAACGGGAACTACAAGCAAACGGAAAACCTTCAATTTCCGCCTCAACCCTGCCAATAGTAACAGACGGAACATTTTTAAAAGATTTTTTCCTGTTTGTTTCTTTATTACTCCCAGAAAACTGCCTGAATCTCCTAGAGGGACAAACATTTGCCAAATGATTTATACCTCCACAACAAAAACAAACCCTCCCATGCGAGCTGAATCTTCTATTGTCAGAAGCAATCAACCCCAGCTGCATGGGCTCCTGCTCAGAAGGGGCTGACAGCGACCGAGAGCCCTGCGCACAGAAAGAGACCGCTGCACTGTCCTGGGACTGAGTATGACAGGAAAGAGAAATCTCTCCTCTCTCTCTAAGACGCCTGTCAATACGAACGGCCTGAGACATAGCAGAGTCCAAGGAAATTGGTCTCTCATGAAAGGCAAATGCATCTTTCAATCCCTCTGAAAGACCATGGCAAAATTGACTTCGGAGTGCAGCATCATTCCAACCAGTATCAGCTGCCCATCTCCGAAATTCTGAGCAGTATATCTCTGCGGATTGTTTACCCTGGCATAATAGACGTAGTCTAGACTCAGCCAGAGCAATACGATCCGGATGATCATATATCTGACCCAGGGCTAAAAAGAATTCATCCACTGAACGGAGAGGCCGTGCCCCCTCTGGCAGCGAAAATGCCCAAGACTGAGCGTTACCCCTGAGCAGCGATATAATGATCCCCACCCTCCGTTCCTCATCACCAGAGGAATGGGGAAGAAGGTGAAAATGGAGTTTGCAAGCCTCTCTAAAACGCACAAAATTCTCACTACCCCCGGAGAACGTATACGGGAGCGAGATCTTAGGCTCAGAACAAACTCCATGAACGCAAGTTGAACCGGTCACTTGAAGCTGAGAAAAAGTCTTACGAAGATCAGCTACCTCCAATGAAAGACCCTGGAAGCGTTCAGCCAAAAGTGAAACCGGATCCATGCTTGAGACGGTTTTGGCGGCTTATAATGTCACGGACGGTGTACAGGAAACAAGACAAAGCAACATGCATATATGACTCACTGGATCCAAAGCTAAGGATCCAAGGGGAGACCCCTGCACAAGATCTAGCACTTTCCCTGGCTGCTCAGCCTATGCAAAGATCCCAGAGGTGGATGGTTGCATATCCACGTACCTCGACTATATAACCCCTGAACACCCTACAATAGTGAGGGGACACGACCACCGGCTCCCTACACCAGACACGGAGGGAGTCAGGGTCACCTGGGATCCAGCAAACAGAAAATAACAGATGAAAGTACAGCACTTAACTTTAGTAGCAGACTGGGAAATGGGATCAGCATGCACACACACTCCAGGAAGAAATATAAGCCGCCCAGTAATGCATCATGGGGAGGAATTTAAAGGGAAGCAATCAGTCCAACTACATGACAGCTGAGAGAGGCTAACGAGATGAGGAACTGAACAGCACAACAAAGAAAACTCAAGGAGGAGGTTCTGAAAGGCTTCTGTCAGAGCTTCTCAGCTGTCTGGTTGTGACAGACAGGGCAGAGATGCACCTAATTTATTAAGAGGCATCTTCCTCTAGTGCAGGGCGATCAAGAATGGCATATGAGAACACCAATTTGAAAAATATTCCCCACTGTGTAATGGTCAATTTCCCCTGTGGTGGTTTTGTAGGGAAATTCAAAACTTACTGCAAGGTTTCCCCAAAGATGATTGCGGGGGTTCCAGCAGAGGGACACTTTGGAAATTTTCTAACAAGTAGGTATTTCCTTACAGGAGGGTACTATAGTAATGCCCAGGATCTGAGATGTTCAGAGGTCTGTCATAAGTATTTCCCTATTTGGTCATGCCAAAGGCTCTCCAGTTCTAAGTATTCCAAAGCAATTAGTATGTGATCAAATGATTAAAGCTTCTAGTCATCTAGTTGTACCCAAATAGTTTTTAATAACGCTTAGTAAAAAAAAAAAAAGGCCCACAAAATAAATGATAATAATAATAATTATTAGAGATGAGCGAATTTTTCTAAAATTCGATTCAATGGTTGCCAAATTTTTTTGGGGAATATTTAGTTGATCCGAATTTATTTGCGGCAAATTAAGTAAAAAAAACTGCTATTTTCTGTCTGCAGAGAGCCTTTATAGTGGAGTAGAACACTGTGTCTCTTGCAGTAACACGCATAGGAAGTCTGCTTTGGTAGTGAAATTATACTGTGAGTCCGTATGACATGCAGATGACAGGCGTCTCTCTTAGAATCACTGCACACATCACTTATTTTGGCAGTCACGGGGCCAAAACTGACCAAATAACTCAAGTATGAACTCAGCCTTACAGGTCGATGTCAGCGCCAAGAAGCTCACGCCTTGTACACCATCAGCTGATTCCACATAGATGTCTACAGAACCTGCTCTAATAAACTCTTATACAAGTAGAGCCCCCAACAGAGTGGAGAGAGTGTCAGCAGTAGATTTGTGTTGAGGTCACTGATTAATTTGCCCTTCCTCTGATTCGTCAGAACAATAACCTACAAAAAATGGATCCTGTCTGTGGAGCATATGCCTTCACTCGGTCAGCATTTGCTCAATAATTCATCAGTATTGCTAATGCCCAAAAAAACAGGAGTGGATGTAAAACAGAGATGACACGTAAATGGAATATATTTGCATGTCTCTGAGTTTTGTACCCACTCCTTCTTTTGACTACCAAATCATAATTTTGATGGGACCATACAGGCCTCACAGCTGCTACACAGACAGCTTCCGTTGTGCATTTAATTTTTCCTTCCTTCTGACAGACCAGAAGAAAGGTAAAAAAATGATGATGTCAGCCAGGCCGAAAGGCAAAATAGATGACCAGCCATGAAGTAGGGAGGGTGGGAACAGCATGAGAAGTCCACAGAGTGGACCTATGACATAGTGGTGAGGTGGAAGCAACATGAGGAGACCACAGAGTTGCCCAATGACAGAGTCTGAAGGTGGTGGCAACATCAGGAGGCCACAGAGTGGCACAAAGACAAGAGATTGTGAAGGTGGCAGCAGCATGAGGAGGCCACAGAGTGGCATGACGACGATAAATTGTGTAAGTGTCATCAGCATGAGGAGGCCACAGAGTAACACGACTCCCAGAGATTGTGGAGGAGTCAGCAGCATGAGGAGGCCACAGAGTGGAACGACAAAAAAGTGTGGAGGTGTCACCAGTAGGAAAAAGCCAGAGTAGCACAACGACAGGAGATTGTGGAGGTGTCAGCAGCATGAGGAGGCTACAGAGTAGCACAAAGACAAGAGATTTTGGAGGTGGCAGCAGCATGAGGAGGCCACAGAGTGGCATAACGATGAGAGATTGTGGAGGTGTCAGCAGCATGAGGAGGCCACAGAGTGGCACAAAGACAAAGTGTGGAGGTGTCACTAGCATGAGGAAGCCACAGAGTAGCACGACGATGAGAGATTGTGAAGGTGTCAGCAGCTTGAGGAGGCCACAGAGTAGCACAATAACGAGAGATTGTGGAGGTGGCAGCAGCATGAGGAGGCCCCAGAGTAGTGCAACAACGAGAGATTGTGGAGGTGTCAGCAGCATGAGGCGGCCTCAGAGTAGCACAACGACAAGAGATTGTGGAGGTGTTAGCAGCATGAGGAGGCCACGGAGTAGCACAACAACGAAAGATTGTGGAGGTGGATGCAGCATGAGGAGGCCACAGAGTAGCATGACGACAAGAGATTGATTAAGTGGCAGCAGCATGAGAATGCCACAGAGTGGCTCAACGACTAAGATTGCTTGGAGTCCCAGAAGAGTCTCGAAGTTCATCAAGATTCAACCATAACTACCAGCCCCATGTCTCTTCTTCAGGAAAAACATCACGAGTTCCCATTCAGCATGGATGGGAAGGAGGATATCCTTTGGTGCACGAAGATGGTCTCCGAATACCCCCCGCACTATACGGACGTTTCAGAAATGAACCGCTGCTCCCGACAGAAGCTCCTGGGAAGGTCATGGAGTGTCCCAGTCATCCGGCATCTATTCGACTTGCTGAAGGATTATTTTGAAAGTGTGTAGAAGCCACACGGGGCGTCCACCCTGCAGATTTATCATGGAGACACTGGATTTTATTATATTACATTATTATATAAAGAAAAAAATAAAATGAATGCCATTTGTCACCCGGCTCACAAGTGCAATCAGCTACGGCTACTTTCACATTTGCGGCAGAGTGATACGGCAAGCAGTTCCGCTGCCTGAACTGCCTGCCGGATCTGGCAATCTGCATGCAAACGAACAGCATTTGTAGATGCATCCGGATGAGGATCCGTCTTACAAACAAATTGCAAAAACAGATCCGTCTCTCCGGATGTCATCCGGAGAAACTGATCCGTAATGTATTTTTTTCACATTTTTACCCGTCTGCGTATGCGCAGACTGGAAGGACGGATCTGGCATTCTGTAAATTAATGCCGGATCCGGCATTCTGCCAACTGATCAAGAATTTTGGACGGAGATAATACTGCAGCATGCTGCGGTATTTCCTCCGTCCAAAACGCCATTTTCTCTCAATTCATAATGCATAGGGATAAAACTGATCAGTTATTTCCAGTATTGAGCCCCTATGATGGAACTCAGTGCCAGAAAAGAAAAACGCTAGTGTAAAAGTACCCTACATCATCATCATCGAGTACTGTCTGCATGTCACTGATGTCCTCCTCGCTGTCTCTGGGTCAGGAACATGACCGCTCGCAACACCAGCTCCCACACTACTCTCCTCATCACTATTTGCCCGCCTAGTGGAGGAAAGGACAGAGGAAGATTGAGGACAGGTGAGGGCATAGGGTCTGCTCTCGGGCCATGCCAACTAAGGGTTGTGTCTGACAAACCCACCGACTGTTGGCTGGGGGTGTCTGATGTCACTTGGGATGAAGTGGATGACCAAGTTAACCAATCAAGAACCGCTGGGTTGCTGGTCAAGACACTTTGAGCTCAGGCCTCTCACTGCAAGTCCTGCTGCCATGCCCTCTTACTCTGCTTGCGCCAGAAACATTTAGGCCTCTGCCACTCCTCTGTGCATGGCCTGTCACTTCTCTGTCTGACATACTTTAAGCTGAAGTAAGTAAATAAAAAGCAAATTAAAACACCTAAAAGCAACAAATATATATTTATTTTTGTACTGAAATAGGCAACAAAACGCTTTCACCACAAATAACTGCAACAGTGAAGTGCGTATATATTTTTCTTTTTGTACTGAAATAGGCCACTAAACACTTTCACCACAAATAGTTGCAACAGTGAAATGCGTATATATATTTATTTTTGTACTGAAATAGGCCACTAAACGCTTTCACCACAAATAACTGCAACAGTAAAGTGCGTATATACTTTTCTTTTTGTACGGAAATAGGCCACTAAACGCTTTCACCACAAATACATGCAGAAGTGAACTGAGAATATATTTTTATTTTTGTACTAAAATAGGCCACTAAACGCTTTCAGCACAAATAACTGCAACAGTGAAATGCGTATATATTTTTATTTTTGTACTGAAATAGGCCACTAAACGCTTTCACCACAAATAACTGCAACAGTGAAGTCCGTATATATTTTTCTTTTTGTATTGAAATAGGTCACTAAATGCTTTCAACACATATAACTCCAGAAGTGAACTGAGAATATATTTTTTCTTTTTGTACTGAAATAGGCCACTAAATGCTTTCACCACAAATAACTGCAAAAGACAAGTGCTTATATATTTTTCTTTTTGTGCTGTAATAGGCCACTAAACGTTTTCACCACAAATAACTGCAGCAGTGAAGTCTGTATTTATGTTTCTTTTTGTACTGAAATAGGCCACTAAACGCTTTCACCTCAAATATCTGGAACAGAGAAGTGCGTGTATATTTTTCTTTTTGTACTGTAATAGGTCACTAAATGCTTTCATCACAAATAACTGCAGCAGTGAAATGCGTATATATTTTTCATTTTTCACTGAACTACGCCACTAAACACTTTCACCACATATAGCTGCAGAAGTGAACTGAGAATATATTTTTCTTTTTGTAATGAAATACGCTACTAAACGCTTTCACCACATATAACTGCATAAGTGAACTGCGTATATATTTTTCTTTTTGTACTGAAATACGCCAATAAACGCTTTCACCACATATAGCTGCATATGTGAACTGTGTATATATTTTTCTTTTTCCACAGATATAAACCACTAAAGGCTTTTCAACATAGCATTTTCACCCCAAGAACAAATTGCTGGAATGACAGAGCTGTATAATGGCTATTTGGATCCCCAAATAATCTTTCCCTGCACTTGCAAATCGCTTTTCTAGCACTGTCCTAGCACCTTCTGATGTCTCTCCCTGCACTAAGATGATATGAATTGATTCCTTATCCTTTCGCTGCACTTATAAATCTTTTATTAATTTTTTTTGTCACAATGAGGTTTTTCCTATTGCTGTCCCTTGCGCCTTCTCACATCTTTCCCTGCACTCCGAACGCTGGAAAATGTCTGAATTCAAGATGGCCGCCATATTTATAGTGCTGTGACATCTCAGGGCTGGCTGATGATTAGCTGCATGCATGGCATTATGGGTCATCTCGCCTTACCAGAGTTCCTTGCCCCATGTCCTTACGCGTGTTGCCCCCATTTTAGCCGCCATTTTAGAAAAAATTGCGGTTACCATGAAGCGCAAGGAAACTCGCATTCATTGCGAATTGAATTTTTCCTGAAATTCGGATTGAATTCCACTTTGTCAACTTTGATTCGCTCATCTCTAATAATAATAATAATTATAAACAAAAAATATATATACATAGTTTGTATATTTCTTTTTGATCGAGTGGCATTTTACATCAAACTTGGCACTTTCCATATAGTGCATGGAGCTCAGAAGAGGAGCAGGGCTTTCGATTTACTATAATATATGCCAGAAACAGATGAATTCTATGCCCTTTCATAGCTGGTGTTTGCTTTTCTGGTGCATAAACTGCAAGGAGATTAAACAGATTCAACATTTCAATGGCAAAGGTTTAAATAAAATAATATTTTATCACATTTGTTATTTTATTAATAGTTTCCAAAAAGACTATGTAGTATCAATGGTTGAAGAATGGCATTTTTGCGTCACTAAGCTCATTTTTGGATTTAGGAGAGTCAATTCAGAACTTTAATATGTAACTTATTGCAGATATGAAGACTTATCACTGCCGAGGAATTTAAAAAGAAAAACTGTAATTCCTGGGCAGTTACACTTGGCTTGTCAAAATCTAAAATGGAGCCATGATCTGTAACATGTAACAAACTAAAGAACATTCCCTGCAAGTCATTTACATATAAATTGAATGTAACTTCATCCATAGTTAACACAAATTTGATAAGTAAAATTATTTTCAGAGCATGGTGAAGGATTTCCATTTAGTGAATAGTCTGAGTTAAATATATGCAGCATTTTATTTAGAGGTCCTTTGAGCTTTGAGATGTTATCAGAATCCATTTACGGCAAGATAGTGCACAAACACTAGATATTCTGTTTATTTTCCATCTGTGAGAAAATTAAGCTGTTTACAGAGGACACAGGGAAATTAAAATACATTTCAAAGGTCAGATTAAAATAAAGAATGTGTTTGTGTTTGAATATTCTTGGATACTTGTAGTTTCATTGTTGTATTGTATTGCTATATAATAAATTAAATTACACATTATCTTACTAAAGCAATGTCTGTATGCGATCACTTCCAAAAACTAAAAATAAAACGGGGTGGCCTATTATCACATTTTTGATAGTCCTTGTAGCCAACTACATTATCAATTCAGAACTAATGTTATATCACCCAGATACAGTCTAGATTTATAGACCAAATGGTAAAATCTATTACAGGGTTCATAAATAGGTTGAAGAATATGTCTTTTGGGGTAAGTGCCATATTTATGAGACTTCTGTAACATTTTGCAGATGTATGTAACTTATTCATCAGGTTTTCCTGCTATATTTCTGTTTAGAAGATTGGAGAAAAAACACATTTTGTGCCCTGTTGATTAGTATGTTGCATTATAGATTGGTTAAAGGCTGGCTTACAACATGGATGGGGGACTAATATTAATAAATCCCTCTCAGTGTATTTTATGTATATAGAGTACCACACTGACAGAGTAACCAGGAAAAAAAGTAGGATCATGGCAAGGTGGGAAAAAAAGTTACAAAAAAGTTCATCTAAAATGAATTAGACCTAATTTCCCAAAGGAATTTAAAGAAATGTTCTTACCTTCAAAAAAATAAAAAATTTTAAATAAAATAGGATTGGTTGTTATAACAATCTCAATCAATCTCCCACCAATCCTGCACAGGCACTAAAGTGGTCCATAACAGCAGGGGCCGCTGATTGACTGCAGTGGACATGTGCTAGCTGCTTATAAACAAAAACTAGAGATTCTGCGTTGGGTTCGTGAGGAATTGGAGAAGTAAAGTTAAGTCTTATTTTTTTATATTTGAAGCTATTTTATGTATGATAGGTGTGGGTCTCACCCATACATAGAATGGAGCCCGCAAAGTGCTGGCGGGGGCTCACTGCGCATGCGCGGCTGCCCTCCTTTCATTTCGATAGGTCTGCCAAAAATAGCCAAGTGACACACTCGACTTTTTTCGGAAGTCCCATTAAAATGAATGGGAAGTGCATCGGGAAAGCATAGCCACCTCTTGATATATTTCTATGGGACTTATGGAAATAGCTCGGCTATTTTTGTCAGTCCCATAGAAATAAATAGAGGGCTGCTGTGCATGCTTGGTGCGCCCTCCGGCACTTTAGTGCCCTTAAAGTTTATGCCTAGAATCTTAGGTGGCCTGGTTTAATAATAGAAGGGGATGGTATAATAATATACAGGTATATACTGTTCACATAGAATGATTATAGAGGTTTTGCAAGAATGGGGGGGGGGGGTAATGGAAACCCCCACTTGGCTGGACCTATAAGGGAAGCTTACTTATCTGCTTCCTGGCACTGACTCCCTGCTCCTTTTCCTCCAGGCCTACAATGCTTCACTGGGCTCCCTTGCTAAAAACATTTGATGTGACGCTACCTGCAGCCAATCACTGGCCACATTGGTGACCGGCTCTCCTTATATCATGACAAATGGCCACATGACACAAGGGGATCCCGTCACCACCACCACAGCCAATGATTGGCTGCACACAGCATCAAACCAGATGTTTTTAGTGAGGGAGCCCAGCGGAGCATTGCAGGCAAAGGGGCAGGGAGCCAGCGTTCCTGCACAACCCCTTTAAGATTTAATATCTGATACCTCTAAAGTGTCCAGCTGGTACAGGGGTTAACACTTAGCATTATATAATAATATACTTACATAATGTATAATTGTATGATTTAGAATGTAAAAAGGGTTAATGGTGATGGTAGAAAATTGTATTTATTAATTATTTTCACTTTTCTACGTATTAATCAATTTCAATTAGGATAAATAAGTTTAAAATACATATAGGAGTGTCAGAGCCCTACGTTTGGTTCATATGCTGAGAAACATTCCCAGCGAATATGTCAAACATATAATTTACTCCCCGAACAGAAAAGTTTCTATCAGGGTAGTGTAGGGATATGCCTAAACAGTGACATAAACTTTGGAGCCTTCCATCAGAGCTATACCTTCCCAACATACAGTAGTGCTTAAACATTTGTAAAACCCTTCTGAATTTTCTATATCTCTGCTTAAATGTGAATTAAAACTATATCAGATATTCACACAAGTCCTAAAAGTGTCAAAAATATTACACTTAATAATTTTTTTATTGAGGTAAATGATCCAATATCATATGTCTGAGTGGAAAAAGTTAGTGAACCCTTAGAATTAGCAGATAATTTGAAGGTGGAATTAGATACATGTGTTTTCAATTAATGGGATGACAATCAGGTTTAAGTGTTCAATCTGTTTTATTTATGATCTTCATAACACATTTGTGGAAGTGTATTGTGGAATGAAAAAGACCATCTCTAAAGAGTTTGGATTTCAGCAACAGATTGTTTGCAAATGGAGAAAATTCAACACAATTACAACACAATCCCCCTCAGGATTGGTCAACCAAAAAGATCACGCCAAGAGCAAGGAGTCCAGGAGATTACAAAGAAACCCAAAGTAACCCCCAAGCAGCAAAATGTATTTCTCCCATTAGCGAATGTTAATGTTCATGAGTCCACCATCAAAAGGACACTGAAGAACAATGATGTGCATAGCAGGATTTCAAGGAGAAAACCTCTCCTCTCCAAAAAGCACATTGCTGCCTGTCTGCAGAAGATCAATGGGACAAGACAGAAAGAACAATGTTTTGTGGACGGATAAGACCAAAATAGAACTTTTTGGTTTAAATGAGAAGCATTATGTCTGGGGTAAGGAAAACACTGCATTCCAGCATAAAAACGTCATCCCATCTGTGAAACACAGTAATATTAGTATAATGGTTTGGGTCTGTTTTCCTTCATCTGGGCCAGAATGGCTTGCTCTCATTGATGAAACAATGAATTCTGAATTATACAAGCAAATTCTAATGGGAAATGGCAGGACATCTGTCCGTGAGCTGAATCCCAAGAAAAACATGGGTCATACCCTAAGCACACAAGTTGTTCTACTAAAGAATGATTAAAAAAAGAATAAAGTATGGAATGACCAAGTCAAAGTCCCAACCTTAATCCAATAGAAATGTTGTGGAAGGAACTAAAACAAACAGTTTGTGGGGGAAACAAAACAAAACACCAACATAACAGAGTTAAAGCTGCTTTGTATGGCTAAGGCCGAATGCACACGGCCGTGAGCGGTCCGTGGAGCCACGGGCTAGATTCCTGCTGAGAACAGGAGCGCACAACGTTATTGGTTGCTATGACGCCGTGCGCTTCCTGCTGCCGCCGCAATACAGTAATACACTGGTATGATCTATACCAGTGTACTACTGTACTGCGGCGGCAGCAGGGAGCGCACGGCGTCATAGCAACCAATGACGCCGTGTGCTCCTGCTCTCAGCAGGAATCCAGCCCGTGGTTCCACGGACCGCTCACGGCCGTGTGCATTCGGCCTAAATGAGATAAAATCCCTCCAAGCCAATGTGCAGGACTAATCAAAAGATACTGGAAATGTTTAGTTGCCGTTACTGCTGCACAAGGTGGTCACACCAGATACTGAAAGCAAAAGTTCATAATTTTTAGTGATGAGCGAGCATGCTAGGCCGAATACCTGTTCGGCTCGAGCATCGCTAAGATCGGCACATGGCGGTCCTCGGCTGAGTACCACATGTGCTCGAGCGCCATGCTCGAGTCTCCTCCCTGCATGTTTTGCGGCTTCTATGCAGCCAATAAACGTGCAGGTAAGTACTACCATCACTGTAATGCTAGTAGCCATGTTGGCTGCTGACATTACAGTGATTGGCTGGCCTGACACGTGTTCGGATCAGTCATAGTCAGGGAGAGCAGAGCGTAGGAAGGGAAAGGCAGTGTAGAGAGCGAAATGCACAATTACCATTCTAAGAAAGCTTTTCAAAGACCCAAAAGTCCTTTTAAAGACTACTGTGTGTGTGTGTTTTAGAGCAGCAATATATTTTTACCTGTGCTAAATTGATCAGTCTCATAGACATCCGTGCTGAGGAAGGGACAGATAGTGCAGGGAGAGAAATTTGCTGTTTTTACTACCAAAAACTATTCAAAGACCCCAAAGTCCTTTTAAGGACTACTGTGTGTGTGACAGCAGCAAGATATTTTTCTTTAATACCTATTAGTGAGATATACTGTACATCATCCGCAGACTGTGTCTTTTTGCGTAAATTCAAATAATCAGCTCCACATTTATTGTCTATAGTGTGCGTGTAATACACATCCGTGACATATACAGTACTCCATCCGAAAACTGTTTCTTTAGCGTAAATTTAAATAATCAGTGGCCATCCCTCATGTACTGTCTCTGTAGTGTGTGTGTGTTTAATACACATCCATGACATATACAGTATTCCATCCGAAAACTGTTTCTGTAGGGCAAATTGAATTAATCTGGGCCTAATATAGTGTCCATATTCTGTGGGTTTTTGTGACATATACTGTCCTGTATCCGAAAACTGTGTCTTTATTGCAAATTCCAACAATCTGGGCCTAATATAGTGTCCATAATCTGTGGTGTTCTGCAACCAATACTGTACTACATCAGAAAAAAGTGTCTGTATTGAAAAATTCCAATAATCTGGGCCTAATATAGTGTCCATATTCTGTGGGTCTCTGTGACATATACTGTCCTGCATCAGAAAACTGTGTCTTTAGCGGACTGTAAAACAATCTGCGCCACATCTAGTGACAAAACCATTAATATGAAGAAGGCGAGCACTAAGGGACGGGGAAGTGGGCGTGATGCTGATGGCACACACAGAGGCTGTGGCCCTGGACGCAATTAAACTGTGCCTGCTGCCAGTGCACCAGAAAAAAAAAACATCCACTGTACCAAGCTTCATGTCCAACTTAGCTAGGTGGCGCAGGACAAAACTGTCCAAGTTGGACCAGTGCGTACAGTTGGTCGGTTGGATTGCTGAAAATAATGCTTCCAGTCGGTTAAGCACCACCCTCTCTTTCACCAAGTCCAGTCTTTGTAGCCAAGAGTCTGGTCAACCGAATCCTCACTCTGAACATCCTTCCGCCCACCATGGAGAGGCTTGCCAAACGAGTGATCCCGCACTCGGATATTCCGAGGAGCTCTTTCCAGCACCACTATTACATTTGGCCCTCGTGCCCAGCACGCTTGAAGAGGGAGCTGAGATACTGTGCCCTGATTCCCAACCTCTTGAGCTTTCACAGTCTCAAGATGATGACGGTGGTGAACGGCAATCATTCGTTGACTAGGTGGATGATGATGAGACACAGTTGTCAATCACTGAGGTTGTGGTTAAGTCAAGTCAGAAGGATGAGCAGAGTAAGGAAGTGGAAAAGGAGGTGGTTGACGATGAGGTCACTGACCCAACATGGAAAGGTGAAAAGCCGAGCAAGGACAGCAGTACAGAGGGAGAGGGATCCGCAGCACCGCACAAGGCTGGAAAAGGCAGTGGGGTTGCAAAAAGGAAACGTCGGCCCACATCAAAAGGCCCGCAACCGTTACACCGAGCACCCCCATGCGTAAATCTACCTTGCCAAGGGGTAGGTGTTCCGCAGTATTGCGCTTTTTTGAGGAAATCTAGACAACAAAAGAGTGGTAGTTTGCAACCTGTGCCTTACCAAAATGAGCCAGTATGTGAACAATAGCAACCTCACCACCACCAGCATGATCCGCCACATGGCATCCAAGCACCCTAATAAGTAGGCCTAACGCCTGGGTCCACAATCTGGGTCTGCAGGTCACACCATTGCCTCCTCTTCCCCTGTATTATGCACTGCTGGCCAATCACCTGTCGAAGGCGAAGGTCCGGATGCCCCTCGCCCTGCACCTGGACCTTTGCATGAACCATTATCAACAACATCCACTTCCCTGCCCCAGTGCAGCATCCAAATGTCAATAACACAGTCATTTAAACGCAAGCGCAAATACCCACCCACCCACAGGCCATAGCACTAAATGCAAAACTTTCCAAATTACTGGCACTTGAAATGTTGCCATTTAGGCTTGTGTACACTAAGGCCTTCATCAGCCTAATGTTGGCGGCAGTACCTTGGTACGCAGTCCCCAGCCGCAACAATTTTTCACTGTGTGCCGTGCCGCCTTACACCAGCATGTGTCCCAGAACATCACCCGTGCCCTGATCAACACAGTTACTGGGAAGGGCCACTTAACCACGGACAAATGCTGGTGGCCAGGGTCGCTACATTTCCCTGACCACACACTGGGTGAATGTTGTGGAGGCCGGGAGTGAATCGTACCCTGGGATGGCACAGGTGCTACCCACGCCCAGGATTGCAGGCCCTACGTCCATCAGGGTCTCCTCCAGCAGCTATGTTACTGGCTCCAACCCCCACTTCTCCTCCTATGCCGCCTCCTCCTCCATTTACACCTCCAGCAGCAGTCAGCCATCAGCTGCTAGCTGGAAGCAGTGTAGCACTGCTGTGAGTAAGCGTCAACAGGCCGTGCTGAAGCTGATCTGCTTAGGGGACAAGAAGCACACCACCGCAGAGCTATGGCAGGGTATAAGGGACCAGACCGAGCTGTGGCTCTCGCCACTCAACCTACAACCAGGCATGGTTGTGTCTGACAATGGTCGTAACTTGGCGGCGGCTTTGGAGCTCGGCAACCTGACACACATCCCATGCCTAGCCTAGCTACTAGTGAAGGCGCACCGTGTGTGTGTGCCCATTTTCACTAGTCGTCCACAGCTTCACGTTGTGCAACGTGAGGACGCTCTGGAACTCTGCGTTCTACATGTTTGCCAAGCTTTGTGAGCAGCAGAGGGTAGTTGTGAAATACCAGCTGCAACATGGTCGTCACCTTTTGAGTCAACTGCCACTATTCACAAGCGAGGAGTAGGCATTGATGTCGGACCTCTGTAAAGTTTTATAAAACTTTGATGAATTCACACAGATGGTTAGTGGCAATAACGCTATTATCAGCGTAATCATCTCACTGCTGTATCTACTCAAACGATCGATGCTCAAGGGGTTTTCTCATCTCAGACAATGGGGGCATATCGCTAGGATATGCCCCCATTAGCTTATAGGTGCGGGTCCCACCGCTGGGACCCGCACCTATATCGAGAACAGAGCCCCGAAAGTGAAGCAGAGCGCAATGCGCATGCACAGCCGCCCTCCATTCATTTCTATGGGGCCGCCGAAAATAGCCGAGAGCTGGCTCGGCTATTGCCGTCTTCCCCATAGAAATTAATGGGAGCATGGGATGTGCATGCGCGGCACTTTCCCATTCACTTCTATGGGAGAGGCGGGGATTAGCACTTGGTGGTGGACGGGGTCCTCCAGCCACAGCGCTCCCCGCTCTGGGGGCATATCCTAGCTATATGCCCCCATTGTCTAAGATGCTCTGAATGTGGCAGACGAGGAAATGGGGGAGGACATTACACAGGTTGATAGCCAGACCACCCACAGTTCGTCTTCTCAGCGCAAATTGGACCATGAAGAGGAGGAGGAACTGGAGACAGTTGCCTCTGCTATAAAGGGTAGTACCCATGGAAATTTAATTCCATCTGTTCAGCGTGGATGGGCTGAAGAGGAGGATGAGGAGATGGAGAGTCATCCTGATGTCGACATCGACGTCTTGCCTGTTGGTACTCATGGCTGACTTCATGTTAGGCTGCCTTTCCACGACCCTTGTGTTATGCGCATTTTAGATAACATGGATCACTGGGTGTTCACCCTTCTCGACTCCTGCTACAAAGAGAACTTCTCATCTCTCATTCCTGTGGTGGAGAGGACAAGTAAAACTGTGCAATACCAGAATGTACTTGTTGAGAGATTGCTCCAAAATTTTCCATCTGACAACGAGGCCGGCAGAGTCCGTCCTTCTTTAGGCAACTGAGAAAGGGAGACAAGGGGAACAGACAGCAGTTCCAACAAAGGCAGGGCAACACTCTCCAAGGCATGGGACACTTTCATGACACTCCGAAAGCAACCTCACCCTGAAGCGTGGCCTAGTGGTAGAAGGAGGGAAAAGTTTTTGAAGAGAAAAGTTTTGGAAGATGGTGAAGGAATACATAGCAGACCGTGTCAGCATCCTAAATGATCCCTCAGTGCCTTACAACTACTGGGTGTCCAAGCTGGACATGTGGCATGAACTTGCGCTCAACGTCTTGGAGGTGCTGGCCCGCCCTGCCACCAGTGTTTTGTCTGAGCGTGTATTTAGTGCTGCTGGTGGCATTATAACAGATAAGCATATCCGCTTGTCCACTGGCAATGCTGACAGGTTGACTCAGATAAAAATGAACAAGGCCTGGATTGCCCCTGACTTCTCAACTCCACCAGAGGAGAGCTGTGCTGATGATGAACATAAAGGCAATTTCAATCTATAATTTATAATGTACTCACTGTAATGTAGTGTATTCCCATGCACCTTTTCCACCACAAAAAAAGAGGATATGGTTGAATCTTGTTATCTCCTCCTCATCCAGATTGTATATGTTCCCTTCACTCTAATTTTTTAATAGGGTCAGCTCAACTGCAGGCCCTCAACTCAAATTATTTTTATAGGGTCAGCTGAACAGCATGCACTCGCATATGATGTTTTAGAGCATCAGCTGTACAGCATGCACTCGCATATAATGTTTTAGAGAGTCATTTGTCACGACCATGCTTATGGCCGTGACTCCTTGGGAGCCGCATACAGTGGTCAGACACACCCAGTGACTCACACACACACTGGGAAGGGAGTTAACCCTTCCAGCACCAGGGAAGGGAAACACAAACTAAAAGGGAAAGTGTCCAACTCAAGAACACACTGTGGCTGTTGCCGCAGGCAACGACATGCAGGGCCGGTGCTACCATAAGGCAGACCAAGCGGCCGCCTTAGGGCGCACCCTGGGGGAGGGCGGAAAAATGTGACATGGATGGGGAGAAATGTGACATGGGGGTCTGATGGCTGACATTGGGGGCTGATGGCTGGGGGATGATGTCTGACATGGAGTTCTGATCTGAGGTCTGATTAACATTGGGGGTCTGATGGGGCTGTGAGCTGAGGTCTGATTAACATTGGTGGTCTGATTGCTGGTCTGACCTGAGGTGTAATGGAAAATATTTTTTTCTTATTATCCTCCTCTAAAACCTAGGTGTGTCTTAGAGGGCAAAAAATATGGTCCTTAAACCAGCCATTGTCTGAAGCAGAGAGAAGATACCAGGACCACAGAGAGGAGAATCGGGGGGGGGGGGGGGGGGGGGCGCCAAAATGTAGCTTCGCTTGTGTTGGCAAAAATCCTTGCACCGGCCCTGACGACATGGGTGGCAACCATGTCCTGGGAGTCAGCCCGAAGGCCGGGACAGTGCCACCACATGTACACATACAACCAAACGTTGCCACGGGCAACCACAGTGAAGGAAAGATGTCAGTGCACACCAAACATAAAACAGAGAGCACACAGACATACTAATGTGCATACATAAACATTTGAACAGCATGCATGCACTTACATATAATGTTTTAGAGCGTCAACTCACCTGAAGGCACTCGCAAATAATGTTTTAGAACAGCGGTCCCCAACCGCCGGTCCGCGGTACTAATGAAGCGCTTTATTAGTACAGGAGGACCAGGAAGCGGTGAGGGGTCTGTACTCACCGCTTCCTGGTCCTCGGCTTGGCTATCGGCTGTGCAGGGCTGCGCACAGCGTGAGGTCGCTGTGTGACCTCACACTGTGCGCCGCCATACACAGCCAACAACAGAATGAAGAGGATCGCGATGGTGACCAGGAGCAAGAGAGGTAAGTGTTTTATTTTATTTTATTTGCACTGGGGTCTGACATGGGGGTTTATGGCTGACATGGTGGGCTGATGGCTGACATGGGGGGCTTATGGCTGACGGCTGACATGGGGGCTTATGGCTGACATGGGGGCTGATGGCTGACATGAGGGGCAGATGGCTGACATGGGGGCTGATAGATGGCTAAAGGTTGGGGGGTTGATCTGAGGCATTGGGGGTCTGATCTGAGGTCTCATTAATATTGGGGGTCTGATTGATGGTCTGACCTGAGGTGTAATGAAAAATATTTTATTCTTATTGTTCTACTCTAAAACCTAGGTGCATCTTATATAGAGCAAAAAATACGGTACAATGCAGCACAGACCAGTGCAGCAGAGACTAGTGCAGCTAGTCAGTTTATATAGTCGTTATATAGTGTTATATATTTTAATATGCACCTTGTGTTTTGTTATGTTTGTGAATCAGTCAGTGCCGACTAGCAACAGCTAAACCCCGGCCACCCATAAGCCCCCCCCCCCAGAACCTACGCCCCTCCACCCGGTCCCTGGGAAAATTGTCTTGCATGAAACTGGTCCTTGGTGCAAATAAGGTTGAGGACCACTGTTTTAGAGTGTCAGCTGTACAGCATGCAATCGCACATAATGTTTTAGAGCGTCAGCTGAACTCGCACTCGCATATAATGTTTTACAGGGTCAGCTCAACTGCAGGCCCTCACATATAATGTTTTACAGCGTCAGCTCACCTGTAGGCCCTCGCATACAATGTTTTACAGGGTCAGCTCACCTGCAGGCCCTCACCTACAATCTTTTATAGGGTCAACTCACCTTCTGATGACAGCGAAGTCTTGCCTGTTGGTACTCCACACATGGCTGACTTCATGTTAGGCTGCCTTTCCCACGTTATACGCATTTTAGACAACACAGATTACTGGATGTTCACCCTTCTCGACCCCCACTACAAAGAGAACTTCTTATCTCTCATTCCTCTGGTGGAGAGGACGAGCAAAACGGTGCTATACCAGAAGGTCCTTGTTGGAAAATGGGCAGGCATCCAAATGGATTGTCGCCTTCACGGGGACGTGCAGTCGCCTAGAAGTTATCTAAAGTCAACAAAGCGGCAGCAGGCCCTCACCTACAAGTCCAGTCTCAGTAGCCAAGAGTCTGATCAACACACTCCTCACCATGATGGCACACTGGGTGAACATTGTGGAGGCTGGGAGGCTGGGAGCAAGTTGGCTGCTGGCACCAGACTTGCCCTCCAATAGATCCTTGTTTCCTTGTTATTTATCGTCACTACCTCGAGTCAGGAGTGGGAAATTGCAGTGCGCCTGCTGCCTTTCTTGGATTATTGTGCTTTAATAACTTGATCCACCCTCTCTGGGTGGTTCACAATTAGGAAAAAAAGGGCAAGGCAACAACAGCCAATCAGATTTCAGCCATTGACCTCCCTTGGATTTGATATCCCTTTCTCAGGCCCCCCCTCTGGCATTAAACCCTGATTCCCCACTACCCGTGATCAACATGGTAGGCACAGAAGAGAACATCGAAAGTTGATAGGGCAGACATCCAAATGGATCATTGCCATCACAGAGACATGCAATCGCCCAAAGGTTATCTAGAGTCACCAATGCGGCAGCAGGCCCCCGCTCCTAAGGTTTTAAATGGTCAGATCAGCAGTCCCTTGCTCCAAATGTTTTTGAGGGTCACCAGCAAGCCATCAATTAAAATTTTTCAAGGGTGTGTATGATGCCTTCCTTTATGTTTAACAAAGGGTTGTTTTGGAATGCCGGTTCCTTGTAAATTTTGGCAGCCCTTTCACTTAGTGCATAGGCTTTATGAGTGTAGGAGTCCCACTACCTGAACTATTGTACCACAATGTGAATGAGGCCCTCCTTTATGCGATATACAGGCTATTTTGGAGTGCCTCTTGCTTGTAATTGTTTGCAGCATTTGCACTTATATACAATTGAATATACAGGAAAGAATGTGTGGGGTTTTGTGTGTATTTTTGTTAGTTTGTAAAAGTGGCGTACAACTCGGACAACATGGTTCCCAGCAGCGACCAAAGTAGAGAGTCAAACATGGTTCTCAGCAGCGAGACAAAGATGCTTCCAGACATCATCTCCATGTTGTTCCCAATCCATTTCGGTGGTGTTGCTGTCACTTTCTGACTTTTTTCAATGGACCAGGCACCCTCCCCTCTTCAGAGCAGGGGGTGCCTGGTTGTCTCCGATTGACTTCCATTATACTCGGGTGCTCGGCCAAGCACACAAATATAGCAATGTGTTCGCGCCAAACACCCGAATACTTTGGTGCTCGATCATCACTAATCATTTGCCTAACAAAATAAATGACCAAGTCAAATTTTTTTTACTCATTTGCTTGATTTGGTTATCTTTATCTAATTTTCGGACGTGTGAAAATGTTATATAGTTTTAGGTCACATTTTTTTGTAGAAATATAGAAAATTTAGAAGGGTTCACAAATTGTTAAGCACCACTGTGCACTATACAGTGGAAAGCTCAAATGCAATGCACAGAGCTTTCCTCTGTTCTTTCACTCGTTGAATTCAGTAACTAATAGAATGAAATTAATTCCCCTTAAAATCAGTAGATATTTTTTTTCTTAATGGCTATGGACACTATTAAGGCACTTTTTTATTATTGCATTCTAATTATTTTGGGCAAAAAAAACTTTTTTTTTCAATTGTTTTTTTTAATTTTCAAAAATATATCTTTTAGTGTCAGTGCATGTGTAGACTAGCAGGCTCTCTGTTTCACACCAAAACGTTAGAGAACTGCTTTGTTGGCTGGATCTGTCGTCACCCTCTTTGAACTCTTAATAATGTATAAAAACTAATTTAAAGGGGTATTCCCATCTCGCTAGGATATGCTATCAATGTCAGATAGGTGCAGGTGAAGGAGAGCACACAGTAGATATGCAGCATGCTCTTAGATTCTATGAGAGTCCCAAAAATATCCGACCAAGCGTGCTTCAATGTTTCCGGAAGTCCATTAGCGGTGAATGGAGAGTTTACTGCATAAGCTTGGCCACCGCTATTGGACTGTGTTAGTTGAGCTGGCACAGGGTAGCAAATCTATTCACTTCTGGGACCCATTCTGGAGATAAGAGTGGGTGCCAGAGGTGGCACCAGCACCTATCTGACATTGATGACATTATCTAACGACATTCCATAAATGTCTGAAATGGGCCGACCCCTTTGAACTAAATTCTTATGAAACTTGATAAAAATTTGTCTATAAAAACTATTTATTTCTCAAGGCATCTATGGAATAATAATGAGTGTTACAAAAGTTGATCTAGATCAGCTCTTTATGAGTTTTTGCATTTACTAACAAAATGTAAGCAGAAATTTGTATCACACTGAGAGACAATCACACTTGGCCACTGTTGAGGAAGGGTGGCGCGTATTGTATGGGTGTATGTATGTGTATGTATTGGCGGTGCAGAGGGCGATGTGCGCAGATGTGCCCAGCACCTGCGCCCATCCGCCTCCGATATTCCCCAGGGGCTCATCCATGCCCCTGTGGGAATTCATATAGTGTGGCCCGCGAATGCATATACATAAATACATGTGTGTGTATATATATATATATATATATGTGCCCCTTTAATATACATATGTGCCCCTTTAATATGTTATGTGCCCCTTTAATCAATATATATATATATGTGCCCCTTCAATCAATATATATATATATATATATATATATATATAAGTGCCCCTTCAAGATATTCATGCCCCCTGAATTAATGTGCCCCCTGAATATGCCACACACAGCCCCATATCACATAAACCCCCCCTACATGGACCCAGATGCATCAATGTGAATGTGGCCCAAGAATTCACATTGATGTATTCTGAGTAAAGGCGCCAGGATGACCGGATAAGGTCCGGTCATTCTGGTGACCTCAAAAGGATTCAAATTCTAATGAATTTGAATCCTTTTGTTCTAATTATCTGCAGCCCGGCTGGAGATAATTAAAGCATAATAGAGAAAGAGGAGACACCTCCGCTCCCTCTATTATGCGCATTCAGGCATCGCAATTACCATTGCGATGTCCGGAATGCCGAGAGCTGCAGACGGGAGATCAAAGGATCTCCCGCCTGTCAGCAAGTACACGCGGCCCTGCGGTGCGCGTGCAGGGATGCGCGGGCAGGCGCGGTGACGTCATCTCACCGCGCCGGCCCACGTGTCCCTCACAGTGGTGCGCGCTCGCGCGCCGCTGTGTGGGCGGCACGGAGTGCGGGCGGCTGGACATATAAGTCCGGCTGGTCCGACACTAGGGAGAAGAGAGCCGGCCGCCCACCCTCCCTGAAGGATCATCCCCTGGACTGACGAGCCCCCCTGGACAACGAGCAGGATCTTAAGTATCATTAACCCCCCCCCACTATCCCACCAACGAAACTCCATTAACCCCCCACTATCCCACCAACGAAACCCTATTAACCCCCACTATCCCACCAACAAAACCCCATTAACCCCCCACTATCCCACCAACGAAATCAACCCCCCCACTATCCCACCAACGCTATTAACCCCCCCACTATCTGTGCCAACCCCTGCCATACCCCTATTCCCCTGGTTATTCTGTGCCCCTGATTAACCCCTGCCATACCCCCATTCCCCTGGTTATTATCTGGTTCCCCTGATTCTGTGCCCCTGATTAACCCCTGCCATACCCCCATTCCCCTGGTTATTATCTGTGCATTATTAACCCCTGCACACACACCCCCCCCTCACTGTACACTTGCAGAATACTTCACCCCTGCATTGCTGTACAGCTCCCCATTGTCAACCTTTTGTGTTTGTGGTCTGCTTAACCCCAGCACGACCACCGTAGAGCCTCGTCGTACACCTTAGGGATAGAAGTAGTCAGGTGGGGTGGGTTGTTATACCTGTATGTGTGTATTGTATAGTTAGTTTGTGGGTGGAATTTGGGAACGTGTAGTGTAGTTGAGTACTGTATATTTAGTGTTGTGTTGTCAGTATTGCGTGCGTAGTGTATTGTAATAAATACCGTAATATTTGTACCCTTTGTGTAGTGTGTACTTGTGTAGTGTGTTAGCGGTAGTAAGTAAGGCGCAGGCAGCTAGTATAGTGATTAGTGTAAAGTATAGCGAAAATATTGTTGTTATTGTTATATAAAGGTATAAATAGGCGGCGTCTTCACTAGACGGCTCCTCCTATTTAGGAATATTAATTATCGATATTCGCATAATATTGGTGATTAATATTCCCCATTACAGCCACACATAGGTTTTTGTAGGTGTTTTTCTTCCCTTTGACATTTTTAGTGACATTTCTTGCACCTGCATTTTTTGCAGCATTTCTGCGGTATAAATGCCAGCTCTAGATATTCACTGAAGTTCTATGGGAAATATAAAATACAACACTTTTTTAATCCTTGTGTTTTTGTTCATTAGGTGATTTTTTGTATTTGTGGCTTCTTTTAAAAAAAAATAAAAAATCCAGCTGAAGCTCTTGGGGTTTTTTCAGGCATTTTGACATCATCTTTTCTACAGGGGGAAAAAGCCATAAAGGAAATACTATTGGTAAGACAGTAACTCTTGTGGCGCATGCGGTCCACCCCGGCATCCTCCATTGTACGCATTTTTTGCTGGGGATTGCCGTTATCTGCGGACTGCATGCGGAGGAATTGCTCCCCCGGTTATAGACACGCTACAGTGTCTGGGTTTGGAGCATTTCCACCCATTTAGGCCACATTTTTCTGTGAGTTTTTTGGTCTGTATGTGTATGGAATGTGCAAGTTTATTTTGTTGGTAACCTTCTTTTGCACCTGGTAGCTTCTGTGTCACAAGGTCTGTTGTGGGAGCGGCTCACAGCTTTATCCTACCTCACAGGGCATTGGTGAGACCACTATGGAGGCATGTGAGAATCTGGCTGTGAGTTGGTTTCTAGCACTGATTCAGACCCTGTTCACACACCACGGGCGGTTGAGTGGTAGGACCCCATGCGTGCTGAGACACCGTGACTTGGTGCATGAGGGGCTCCGATATGTTCCTGACTGGAAGATATTGGCAAAGTTCTCAGCTTTTAACATCGGCCTGAGGAATTAGCTAGTGTTGTAAGTTGCGTATCATCTTGGTGCATTTTTTGTAGTGATTTTTGTAAGACTCTGCTTAAAAAACAACTGAGAAAACCAATTAAGAAAGAAAAAAAAAAAAAGACAGCAAAAACATAGGTGGCCAAAAAAATGCAAGCAGTTATATATTCTACCTTTTTTTATTCGTGAAAAATCCCTGGCAAAATTAATGTGTGTAAGGACCCCAACAATTTCTTCCTTAGCCCTTTGTTCTCTATCAGCCCATGGGGTAATTATACTGTATGAGATGCCGCACCACCAATATCTACTGTGTATAGGTTAAAGAGCAAAAAAATAAACAAGGAGTGTGCACATGAAACATTAATGTTTCTTCATTTTGTGCTCTGGATACAGTTTGTTGGAGTTGACACAGAAACTTGTGCCTTGAATACAAATCAGCTGCAAGCAAATTCTAGTGTATTACTGTGTTAGGAGACAGAATGAAGAACACAGCTTTATAAAGGCTCTTTACATGGTTCATATTGTTACCATGGCACCCAGTCAATATGATTTGATGCAAGTGGCCAAGTCTGTGAATTCTAAAAGGAATTAGTGTGCTGTGAATAGAAAAAGGGAGCAAATTGACCAACTGCACAATGAATCTGTGATTGCTTTGACTATAATAGTTGGTTACATAAACACATTTTACTTTTGGATGGATACTTTTTGATAGTAGCACTTAGAGATCTTATTGTTTGTTCACAGCCACTTAGTTCATAGCAAAATTGCTTTTCTAATGTGTAGCTCAGTGTATTACATTATAGAATATTTATGATTTGCCTTTTTTTTTTTATGGTCACTGTGGATTTATAATTTAAGACACCAGGCTGACGATAGCTCGCAATGCATGACTAAATGGAAATGAATGTGTAAAATTAAACTGGAAAATGTTAATACGCGAGAGTGAAAACAGAGCTTCTTAAATTAAGATTGCACAAAATGAGCAGTAATCCGCTATTGTGTCGGGGTAGTTAATATGGGTGATTGAAAATGTAAAATGATTAAAAGAGCATTTGCACAGACTGTCCCATCTCTCTGGAGGACTCGTCTGTTCTGAATTAGACAGACAACCCATTGCATGGACGCTATGAAATATATAGTTATTACAGTTAGTGTTTAGACAATTGAAGCATCTGAAGTGGAACTTGATTCCATTTGCCACGAATCCGAATTTCCTAGCGCTTTGTGGTAATGAACCTTTTTTTTTTTTTTTCAAAATGGCTGCTGCACATGTTACACAGTGAAAGTAAGAAGCCCGGGAACGTGAGATCATCCATAATGCCCTGCAGCCAGCCAATCAGCTATTAACCATCCCGCTGTGATGTCACAGCCCTATAAAAGCCTCATCCTGCTAGGTCTCCGCCATTTCACTGTGAGCTGAGCAGAGGGAGAGACGTGACAAGCACTCATAAGCTAGAGACAGTGTTGCTGAAAATAGTTTAAAAAAGAATATTGGAGAGGGATAGTGCAGGGAGATCATAGGGAGAGTTTTTTGAGACTGTAGGGAGAGCATAGGGACATAGCAGGGTTACTGCAGGTTGAGTGTAATCGCCACGTGCATATTGTTTAACTGCTGCCACATTAATAGTTAGGGCTCATTCAGATGGCGGTGGTGTTTTGCAAAACACGGATACCGGCCATGTTTGTTGCGCATTTTGCAGACGACACATGGCCGGCACTATGATAAAAATAACTATTCTTGTCCTCAATTGCGGACAAGAATAGAACTTTCTCTATCTTTCTTGAGGGGCCGTGGAATGGAACTACGGATGTGAACAGCACACGGTGTGGCCCTTAATCTGTTATTTTACAGATAAACTTACTGTGCCTCAGTATTACAGGGCACTCTAATATATTGCCTCGTGCATCCTGTTGAACTGCTGCCACATTCATAGTTAATCCGTTACTTTATAGATAAATTTACTGTGCATCAGTATTAAAGGGTGGTCTAATATATTGCCACGTGCATCTGGTTTAACTGCTAAGACAGCCATAGTTAATCTGTTATTTTACACATTGACTTACTGTGCGTCAGACTCCCTATTAAAGGGCGGTCTAATATATTGACTTCTGCTTCTTGTTCAACCGCTGTCACATTCTTAGTTAAACCATTACATTACTGATACAGTTACAGTACACTATGGCCAACAGACAGTTGCCTGGGTAATTCAAAGGAACGGGCAGTGGCAAAATTGCCCAAATGCATGCTGTTTGGCAGAGGGATTACCAACATTGTTAGACCGTTGCTGCTGGTAGAAAATGGGAGCATTTTTTAGACCATTTGAGATAAATGCACAAAATGGACTACTATAGAGACATGCTCTATAGTCGGTTAGTCACTGCCGGGGAGGTTTGACAGGGGGAGACCCTCTGGTCTCCACTGCCATGACAAGCACAAGCTCCATATGCAGCAACTTTAGTATGGAGTCTATAATGAGCAGTTTTATTCTGCTGCCTACTGAAGAAACCACCCAGCAGCAGCTGGACATCCAGCAGAACCTCAACCAGCAGGTGGTGGCATACTTGAACTCCACCCTGTCAATGATGGTATAAGATCCCGTGGACTACTGGGCATGCACATTTGAAGTGTGGATGCAACTGGCTGAGTTGCGTCTTTCCTCCAATAGAGATGATCAATGATGTATCAACCAGGATCTCCAGACACTGCCACCTGATGCAGCAGAATAGAACATTCTACCACTAATGATCATTCTGTAGTCTTCTGCCACACTGTAATATTCTGCAAAATGAGTCGCTACTTCTGGCCATGTGCTGCTGCCACCATTCTGATGTTGCCACCCGCCTGCTGCCTCTACTGCCATTCCTAAAATGGGGCTTCTTGGCCTACTGATATGTACATGTTAAATTGTTTAAAGGATATGCATGCCACTGGGCCTTGCTATCACACTGCTGTTGTTGGGTTCTGCTACTACTGTAATCTGCCACTATCTTGTGCTATATGCCACTGCTGTTGAACCCCTCACCACTCTGTCATGGGGCCACTCTTGTACCTGTAATTGCCAGTGCTGTTCCCATCTCCAGTCTGTTATGGGTCCACTATTACCCTTGTTACTGCCACAGCTGTACTCCCTATCCCCACTCTGTTGCGGGGCCACTATTGTCCCTAGTACTTCCACTGCTGTTGGCCATTATCCCCACTCTGTTATGGGGCCACTATTGTCCCTGTTACTTCCACTGCTGTTAGCCGCAATCCCCATTCTGTTATGGGGCCACTATTTTCTCTGTTATTGTAACTGCTATAGGCCTTCATCCCCACTTTGTTATGAGGCCATTATTGTCTGTGTTACTACCGCTGCTGTTTGCCCCCATACCCACTTTTTTATGGGGCCACTATTTTACTGTTACTGCCATTATCGCTGCTGCCACCCTCCCAAATTTTTAATGAGGCCACTAATGCCACTGTTACTACTGCCACCCTCAGCGCTCTGTCCTTGTGCCACTGTTGTCACTGCTACTGCCATTGCTGCCACTCTCCCCACTCTATTATGGGGCCACTACTTGACTGTTGGAGCACTGCACAGTTAAGTCCATAGTGATAAATTAGACCAGAGTCTAACAGTGAACTGTAAACAGAAGGGATTAAAAAGCATAAGTTTGGACTGCCACAACGTGCATTGAAAGAACATTTTTTTGTCCACTACTTTATTGGCGCTGCCTCCATTTCTTTATTTTGTTCCACTAAGGAGCCATTTGGACACGGCTCCTGCAGGGGTGTGCATCGTCTTTTTGTTTACTGAAGACTGCTGTATGCTTTTCTTTTTGTTTAACAGAAGGGATAAACTATGAATCTTGGTGAACTGCAAAGTGATGTAGACGGCGATAAATTACATCTGCCTGTAACATTGACGGCATAGTACCTACAGAATTGATTAACTATGAATGTGGGTGGACTAGAGTGTACTGCACAGGGTGATGCAATCTCCCTGCAGTTTAAGTTCCAAGCCTTTACACTTAGATTGGGCCACCAAGTGGGCTCAATATCATTAGGCAGAGTGCCCGAGCTACTTGAGAAACCTTGGTGCGGTGCTCGGGCTCAGACATCCTCCAAGTAGGATATGTTAGCTAATCTCTCAATTTTACACCAGTATGATGGTTAGTAAGACCACAGAGTGCATCTGTCTTTGTTATTGTTACATTATTTTACTGTTTATCACATCCACACATTTTCTATCCCGTGTAGGATGTCCATTGTGGTACTTGTGGTCCGCTGCAGGCATCTTCCATTGTATGCATTTTTGCTGGGGATTGCTATTAGAAGCGGACCACAAGTGCAGGATATTCCCCACCTGTATACATGCACCACTGCTGGAGTTGAGCACTTCCTGCTTTTTAATACCACGCAAATCTGTAGTTTGTATATAGAATTTTTTGGAGGTGTAAAAACTCCTTGTCTGAATGTGCCTTTATTTCCATCCACAGCAGCATTCTGGTGCACATGTGAGGCCGGGGCTATATCAGCCAGTCTTGGGTGGGGCTCAGAACTTTCTCCCTCCTTCCATTGTATGCATGGTCACATGCTGGAGGTTACTGGGAGATTGCTGTGAGTCGGACCTTGCGCTCCTGTAATTTTCCAACTGGCTCCTGGCTTTGCCCATACGGCATAGGTAGGTTTAGCGTTAGGTCCCTAGCTACTTGAGAAACCTTGGCGTGGTTCTTGGGCTCAGACATGTCCTCCAAGTAGGATATGTTGGCGAATCTCTAAATTGTACACCAGTATGATGGTTAGTTGGACCGCAGAGTGCACCTGTCTTTGTTATTGTTACATTATTTTTACTGTTTCACATCCACATATTTGCTATCCTATACAAGATGTCCATTGTGGTACTTGTGGTCCGCTACAGGCATATTCCATTGTATGCATTTTTGCTGGGGATTGCCATTAGCAGCAGACCACAAGTGCAGGATCTGCCCCCACCCTGTATAGATGCACCACTGCATATGGGGTTGAGCACTTCCTGCTTTTTAATACCACACCAATCTGTAGTTTGCCCTGGATATACCTTAATTATCTTGATTTGTGACAAATTTATTTGTAACTAATCAAATTTCTTGTCAAAGTTCGGCGAATCGGCTCCTTGGTACAGTACACTGGTGAGAATGGCAAGCTATATGCTGGCTTGCTTACACACTGACAGGCATATCCTTACATCAAACAATCAGATTTTTGCTGGATAGCCAAGCTTTTAGGCCCTCACTATCAAAGCAAAATTGGGAAATGTTTTCCTGTTGCCAAAGGTTAGGCCAAATTGCTTTATTACATTTAATGTACTGTTTATAGAACTTGCTGCAGGTTTTAGCAAGCAGATGAGTTCCGACCACATGTCTGAGGCCCCTCTCCACCTCCACAGAGTCTCCCACCTCCTGCCATCTCCACAATCACAAGCAAAAG
Organism: Bufo gargarizans; assembly: GCF_014858855.1. Lineage (NCBI taxonomy): Eukaryota > Metazoa > Chordata > Amphibia > Anura > Bufonidae > Bufo > Bufo gargarizans. The sequence goes on along the minus strand of NC_058089.1, from coordinate 97,114,052 downwards.
AAGCCTATGCAGCAGCTAGTTAAGTTTCATGAACATGATGGAGCTTTTTTTCATGTGCCAGGCCAGGCTGACGCAAATCAGCACACACCATTCTCTCTGATCGCACAAACTTCTGGGTATGCAGATTGGAACAGTGGCTGGAACTGGCTCTGTTTTCTCTGTATTGTCTCATCCAGTTTCCAGTGTAATTTCAGAGAAGGTTTTCATTATTAGTATCTGGCATTGTTACACATAAATCAACAAACTTGTCCTCCACCAGTGTCCACAACATCAATTTGTCAAAATGGTTTAAGAATTTTACCAAGCTGACACAAGCCACTTGAGTGTGCATTAATACGTGCCAATATTCTGCCCCTGTGAACGCATACTTTTTGGAAGTCTGTTCAGAGCAAGTCACAGTTTTTTATGACATATTTATGCATATAAACAGGGGCAGTGAACTCCTCCCATTTAGGCATTTGGTCCCAACAAGCCACTGCTTTTTTTCCGATAAAACTGTGTGTGTTTAAACGCCATCTATTCCCAGTAAGACACAATTTTTCCAAGGTTTATAATAAGAAGAAGCATAAGACAGTATGTGCAGTGTGTTTTTAAACACACTTTTTGCTAACACTGTCAACCAATCCGTTTACCATAGCTGTATATGTCAGTGTTTCTCTTATTTGTTATTGCTGTCATTGCTTAATGAGGGAAACCTGGGGGAAGGAATTAGTAAAAAAAAAAAAAAGATAAAGAAAAGATATATAAAAATTACTATAAACTTCAGAGTGTCATACCAATTTTCCAGCAAATTGATTAGTGTACAATCCATTCAGACATGGATCAAATTTGAGAAAAATTCGACGAAACAGACAAGAAATAAATTTCAAGAAGTTCTCTCATCTCTGTTCATCTCATATCAGATTACCACTTTTAATTGTATTGTTATCTAATAAAGTAAGGTGGTTTATTATGATTTTGGGTATATAGTTTAATTTCGTACATAAAATTTAGAATATGAAAATTTTTATGTATCAATAAGCACAGAACCAGTCAGATTTGGAGGCTAAGCTAAGGTTTTAGTATATAGACTTCTATGGGTGTCTCATTTAGGATATGTGTGATATTAATCCCATGAGGCCCTCAAATAATTTCTATTAGTAGCATTTGCAATAGTGGTAATTATATGAATAGTAGTAGATGTGGTATGGTGCTTCAGCCTTAATAAATAGTTTAGGGGTTCTTATATCTGATAACTTCAAGCTACTGAAGCTAAAAAAAAAGCTAATCTTATTTGTTGCATTATGCATTGAGGTTTACTTCCAAATATTTATATTCCAAATTCTCCTGCCTTCTTCAGTGGACAATGACCACATTTTAACAATTCAGGGTGCTTTTCATAAGCAAATTGCGGAGACTCACACTTGTACCTTAAGTGCAGTGATTATTTTTTTTTTTATCCAGTTGAGGTCAAATGTTCATGAGAACCAATTGTATACATCAGAGAGCATCAGAAATATAATCTCTAGGCATTTCACTAAAGGCTATTCAATCCTGATCTTGAAGGACAGGAGAAAAGAAAAGGCTTGGTTGTCCACTGCAGACTTTATATTATGTGCTGTCGTATAGCCTTCTTAAAGTCAAATTGAAGAAGTGTATAGAGACGGGAGGCCAAGAAGCCCTGACAAAGCACATCACGTGATTTGACAGTATTTGTTCCTGTGTGATAATATGAATGAAATGTAGGTTGCTCATAAATATGGTGATTCTTGCCATGTTTTTATTTTTTTGCTCACAATAAGCTTCATGTAAGGCTGAGTGCACACATAATAGCCAGGAGCCCAGAGACTGTACAGCAATACACAGAGTCCACTATTTAAAAAAAAAAAAAACATTCTCTCCTTGTCTCTAGAAGAGAATATCTTTGTAATATGGCATCTAATGAAGTAAAAGTACTTGGTATGGAACCATACAGAAGTACAGCAGGGCTCCATAAACTGCTAAGGGTGCGCACAATACCTCTTTGTACATGAGCTCTAATTGGGAGACAACTATTTGTAAGAACTCATCCTTAGCAGAACAAATATAAAATATGGCAAGTGAACTTGCAAATTAGCAGTTTATGAAACTACTCCCACTATTTAGCCCTGAAACTACCATAGTTTTTAATTAATGGCCCATGGGTAACACTGAAAAGCTTCTTTTGTAAATGATTAGCTCTAGATCTATGCACAGGATGGATCTTTTGTAATTTATCTAAGAAAAAAAATATTAGCTAAGCATTTTCTTCTTACAGGCGTGGTCCCACATGAACAACCTTTTTCCTTTTTGATATATGAACAAGATAGAATCATAGTGGGAATCTCTTTCCAGGGAAAATAGTTTAAACAGATTTTTCAAGATGTTTGGAAGTACTAAAGTCACTGTCCAGTTCACAGTCAGTGAACTTCAAAGCTGAAACCAGTCTTCCAAAACAATTTGAGGTGGTAGGAAGCTAAGGCTACCTCTAGGTCCTTAGAGCCAGCCATGAGGCCAGATAGACTTTGCTACTAAGGTCATTAGTAGAGTTGAGCGAACACCTGGATGTTCGGGTTCGAGAAGTTCGGCCGAACATCCCGGAAATGTTCGGGTTCGGGATCCGAACCCGATCCGAACTTCGTCCCGAACCCGAACCCCATTGAAGTCAATGGGGACCCGAACTTTTCGGCACTAAAAAGGCTGTAAAACAGCCCAGGAAAGAGCTAGAGGGCTGCAAAAGGCAGCAACATGTAGGTAAATCCCCTGCAAACAAATGTGGATAGGGAAATGAATTAAAATAAAAATTAAATAAATAAAAATTAACCAAAATCAATTGGAGAGAGGTTCCATAGCAGAGAATCTGGCTTCCCGTCACCCACCACTGGAACAGTCCATTCTCAGATATTTAGGCCCCGGCACCCAGGCAGAGGAGAGAGGTCCCGTAACAGAGAATCTGTCTTCATGTCAGCAGAGAATTAGTCTGCATGTCATAGCAGAGAATGAGGCTTCACGTCAGCCACCACTGCAACAGTCCATTGGCATATATTTAGGCCCAGCACACACACAGGCAGAGGAGAGAGGTCCCGTAACAGAGAATCTGGCTTCATGTCAGCAGAGAATTAGTCTGCATGTCATAGCAGAGAATGAGGCTTCACGTCACCCACCACTGCAACAGTCCATTGGCATATATTTAGGCCTAGCACACAGGCAGAGCAGAGAGGTCCCGTAACAGACGATCTGGCTTCATGTCAGCAGAGAATCAGTCTGCATGTCATAGCAGAGAATCAGGCTTCACGTCAGCCACCACTGCAACAGTCCATGGTCATAAATTTAGGCCCAGCACCCAGGCAGAGGAGAGAGGTCCCGTAACAGACAATCTGGCTTCATGTCAGCAGAGAATTAGTCTGCATGTCATAGCAGAGAATCAGGCTTCATGTCAGCCACCACTGCAACAGTCCATTGGCATATATTTAGGCCTAGCACACAGGCAGAGGAGAGGTTCATTCAACTTTGGGTAGCATCGCAATATAATGGTAAAATGAAAATAAAAATAGGATTGAATGAGGAAGTGCCCTGGAGTCCAATAATATATGGTTATGGGGAGGTAGTTAATGTCTAATCTGGACAAGGGACGGACAGGTCCTGTGGGATCCATGCCTGGTTCATTTTTATGAACGTCAGCTTGTCCACATTGGCTGTAGACAGGCGGCTGCGTTTGTCTGTAATGACGCCCCCTGCCGTGCTGAATACACGTTCAGACAAAACGCTGGCTGCCGGGCAGGCCAGCACCTCCAAGGCATAAAAGGCTAGCTCTGGCCACGTGGACAATTTAGAGACCCAGAAGTTGAATGGGGCCGAACCATCAGTCAGTACGTGGAGGGGTGTGCACACGTACTGTTCCACCATGTTAGTGAAATGTTGCCTCCTGCTAACACGTTGCGTATCAGGTGGTGGTGCAGTTAGCTGTGGCGTGTTGACAAAAGTTTTCCACATCTCTGCCATGCTAACCCTGCCCTCAGAGGAGCTGGCCGTGACACAGCTGCCTTGGCGACCTCTTGCTCCTCCTCTGCCTTGGCCTTGGGCTTCCACTTGTTCCCCTGTGACATTTGGGAATGCTCTCAGTAGCGCGTCTACCAACGTGCGCTTGTACTCGCGCATCTTCCTATCACGCTCCAGTGCAGGAAGTAAGGTGGGCACATTGTCTTTGTAGCGTGGATCCAGCAGGGTGGCAACCCAGTAGTCCGCACAGGTTAAAATGTGGGCAACTCTGCTGTCGTTGCGCAGGCACTGCAGCATGTAGTCGCTCATGTGTGCCAGGCTGCCCAGGGGTAAGGACAAGCTGTCCTCTGTGGGAGGCGTATCGTCATCGTCCTGCCTTTCCCCCCAGCCACGCACCAGTGATGGACCCGAGCTGCGTTGGGTGCCACCCCGCTGTGACCATGCTTCATCCTCATCCTCCTCCACCTCCTCCTCATCCTCGTCCTCCTCGTCCTCCAGTAGTGGGCCCTGGCTGGCCACATTTGTACCTGGCCTCTGCTGTTGCAAAAAACCTCCCTCTGAGTCACTTCGAAGAGACTGGCCTGAAAGTGCTAAAAATGACCCCTCTTCCTCATCCTCCTCCTCCTCCTCCTGGGCCACCTCCTGTTCCACCATCGCCCTAAGTGTTTTCTCAAGGAGACATAGAAGTGGTATTGTAACGCTGATAACGGTGTCATCGCCACTGGCCATGTTGGTGGAGTACTCGAAACAGCGCAACAGGGCACACAGGTCTCGCATGGAGGCCCAGTCATTGGTGGTGAAGTGGTGCTGTTCTGTAGTGCGACTGACCCGTGCGTGCTGCAGCTGAAACTCCACTATGGCCTGCTGCTGCTCGCACAGTCTGTCCAGCATGTGCAAGGTGGAGTTCCACCTGGTGGGCACGTCGCATATGAGGCGGTGAGCGGGAAGGCCGAAGTTACGCTGTAGCGCAGACAGGCGAGCAGCGGCAGGATGTGAACGCCGGAAGCGCGAACAGACGGCCCGCACTTTATGCAGCAGCTCTGACATGTCGGGGTAGTTGTGAATGAACTTCTGCACCACCAAATTCAGCACATGCGCCAAGCAAGGGATGTGCGTCAAATTGGCTAGTCCCAGAGCTGCAACGAGATTTCGCCCATTATCACACACCACCAGGCCGGGCTTGAGGCTCACCGGCAGCAACCACTCGTCGGTCTGTTGTTCAATACCCCGCCACAACTCCTGTGCGGTGTGGGGCCTGTCCCCCAAACATATGAGTTTCAGAATGGCCTGCTGACGTTTACCCCGGGCTGTGCTGAAGTTGGTGGTGAAGGTGTGTGGCTGACTGGATGAGCAGGTGGAAGAAGAGGAGGAGGAAGCCGAGAAGGAGGAGGTGGCAACAGGAGGCAAAGAATGTTGCCCTGCGATCCTTGGCGGCGGCAGGACGTGCGCCAAACAGCTCTCCGCCTGGGGCCCAGCTGCCACTACATTTACCCAGTGTGCAGTTAGGGAGATATAGCGTCCCTGGCCGTGCTTACTGGTCCACGTATCTGTGGTTAGGTGGACCTTGCTACAGATGGCGTTGCGCAGTGCACACTTGATTTTATCGGATACTTGGTTGTGCAGGGAAGGCACGGCTCTCTTGGAGAAGTAGTGCCGGCTGGGAACAACATACTGTGGGACAGCAAGCGACATGAGCTGTTTGAAGCTGTCTGTGTCCACCAGCCTAAATGACAGCATTTCATAGGCCAGTAGTTTAGAAATGCTGGCATTCAGGGCCAGGGATCGAGGGTGGCTAGGTGGGAATTTACGCTTTCTATCAAATGTTTGTGAGATGGAGAGCTGAACGCTGGCGTGTGACATGGTTGAGACGCTTGGTGACGGAGGTGGTGGTGGTGGTGTTGGTGGTACATCCCCTGTTTGCTGGGCGGCAGGTGCCAACGTTCCTCCAGAGGCGGAGGAAGAGGCCGAGGCGGCAGCAGCAGAATAGGCCGAGGCGGCAGCAGCAGAAGAGGTAGCAGGGGGAGCCTGAGTGACTTCCTTGGTTTTAAGGTGTTTACTCCACTGCAGTTCATGCTTTGCATGCAGGTGCCTGGTCATGCAGGTTGTGCTCAGGTTCAGAACGTTAATGCCTCGCTTCAGGCTCTGATGGCACAGCGTGCAAACCACTCGGGTCTTGTCGTCAGCACATTGTTTGAAGAAGTGCCATGCCAGGGAACTCCTTGAAGCTGCCTTTGGGGTGCTCGGTCCCAGATGGCGGCGGTCAGTAGCAGGCGGAGTCTCTTGGCGGCGGGTGTTCTGCTTTTGCCCACTGCTCCCTCTTTTGCTACTGCTGTTGGCTCGGTCTCACCACTGCCTCTTCCTCCGAACTGTGAAAGTCAGTGGCACGACCTTCATTCCATGTGGGGTCTAGGACCTCATCGTCCCCTGCATCGTCTTCCACCCAGTCTTGATCCCTGACCTCCTGTTCAGTCTGCACACTGCAGAAAGACGCAGCAGTTGGCACCTGTGTTTCGTCATCATCAGAGACATGCTGAGGTGGTATTCCCATGTCCTCATCATCAGGAAACATAAGTGGTTGTGCGTCAGTGCATTCTATGTCTTTCACCGCTGGGGAAGGGCTAGGTGGATGCCCTTGGGAAACCCTGCCAGCGGAGTCTTCAAACAGCATAAGAGACTGCTGCATAACTTGAGGCTGAGACAGTTTCCCTGGTATGCATGGGGGTGATGTGACAGACTGATGGGGTTGGTTTTCAGGCGCCATCTGTGCGCTTTCTGCAGAAGACTGGGTGGGAGATAATGTGAACGTGCTGGATCCACTGTCGGCCACCCAATTGACTAATGCCTGTACCTGCTTCAGGCCTTACCATCCTTAGAACGGCATTGGGCCCCACCATATATCGCTGTAAATTCTGGCGGCTACTGGGACCTGAGGTAGTTGGTACACTAGGACGTGTGGATGTGGCAGAACGGCCACGTCCTCTCCCAGCACCAGAGGGTCCACTAACACCACCACGACCATGTCCACGTCCGCGTCCCTTACTAGATGTTTTTCTCATTGTTATGGTTCACCACAACAACAAATATATTATTTGGCCCAATGTATTGTATTCAAATCAGCGGGATATAAATTTGAGGCCTAGTATTTAGGCGCTGGGTGACCGGTATGGATTTAGTGACAGAATTAGACTTGGAAATGCACAGAAGCGTGTGTGTGAAGTTATTCTGAATGACCCTATGTGCACCTTCAATATTATATACCCTTTTAGGGATAGATTTCAAATAGCTCTGATATAGCAGAAACCACTAAATTATGAAATTGCTAAATTGGGAATTGTACTTCAACCCAGAACAAAAAATGTGCTTTGACGGACACTAAATATCTTGCCCAGCAACAACAGTACAGCGGTGGGTAACGAGAGATTTAGAGGGATTTAAATTTGAGGCCTAGTATTTAGGCGCTGGGTCACCGGTATGGATTTAGTGACAGAATTAGACTTGGAAATGCACAGAAGCGTGTGTGTGAAGTTATTCTGAATGACCCTATGTGCACCTTCAATATTATATACCCTTTTAGGGATAGATTTCAAATAGCTCTGATATAGCAGAAACCACTAAATTATGAAATTGCTAAATTGGGAATTGTACTTCAACCCAGAACAAAAAATGTGCTTTGACGGACACTAAATATCTTGCCCAGCAACAACAGTACAGCGGTGGGTAACGAGAGATTTAGAGGGATTTAAATTTGAGGCCTAGTATTTAGGCGCTGGGTCACCGGTATGGATTTAGTGACAGAATTAGACTTGGAAATGCACAGAAGCGTGTGTGTGAAGTTATTCTGAATGACCCTATGTGCACCTTCAATATTATATACCCTTTTAGGGATAGATTTCAAATAGCTCTGATATAGCAGAAACCACTAAATTATGAAATTGCTAAATTGGGAATTGTACTTCAACCCAGAACAAAAAATGTGCTTTGACGGACACTAAATATCTTGCCCAGCAACAACAGTACACCGGTGGGTAACGAGAGATTTAGAGGGAATTAAATTTGAGGCCTAGTATTTAGGCGCTGGGTCACCGGTATGGATTTAGTGACAGAATTAGACTTGGAAATACACAGTAGCGGGTGTGTGTGAAGTTATTCTGAATGACCCTATGTGCACCTTCAATATTATATACCCTTTTAGGGATAGATTTCAAATAGCTCTGATATAGCAGAAACCACTAAATTATGAAATTGCTAAATTGGGAATTGTACTTCAACCCAGAACAAAAAATGTGCTTTGACGGACACTAAATATCTTGCCCAGCAACAACAGTACAGCGGTGGGTAACGAGAGATTTAGAGGGAATTAAATTTGAGGCCTAGTATTTAGGCGCTGGGTCACCGGTATGGATTTAGTGACAGAATTAGACTTGGAAATGCACAGAAGCGTGTGTGTGAAGTTATTCTGAATGACCCTATGTGCACCTTCAATATTATATACCCTTTTAGGGATAGATTTCAAATAGCTCTGATATAGCAGAAACCACTAAATTATGAAATTGCTAAATTGGGAATTGTACTTCAACCCAGAACAAAAAATGTGCTTTGACGGACACTAAATATCTTGCCCAGCAACAACAGTACAGCGGTGGGTAACGAGAGATTTAGAGGGATTTAAATTTGAGGCCTAGTATTTAGGCGCTGGGTCACCGGTATGGATTTAGTGACAGAATTAGACTTGGAAATGCACAGAAGCGTGTGTGTGAAGTTATTCTGAATGACCCTATGTGCACCTTCAATATTATATACCCTTTTAGGGATAGATTTCAAATAGCTCTGATATAGCAGAAACCACTAAATTATGAAATTGCTAAATTGGGAATTGTACTTCAACCCAGAACAAAAAATGTGCTTTGACGGACACTAAATATCTTGCCCAGCAACAACAGTACAGTGGTGGGTAACGAGAGATTTAGAGGGATTTAAATTTGAGGCCTAGTATTTAGGCGCTGGGTCACCGGTATGGATTTAGTGACAGAATTAGACTTGGAAATGCACAGAAGCGTGTGTGTGAAGTTATTCTGAATGACCCTATGTGCACCTTCAATATTATATACCCTTTTAGGGATAGATTTCAAATAGCTCTGATATAGCAGAAACCACTAAATTATGAAATTGCTAAATTGGGAATTGTACTTCAACCCAGAACAAAAAATGTGCTTTGACGGACACTAAATATCTTGCCCAGCAACAACAGTACAGTGGTGGGTAACGAGAGATTTAGAGGGATTTAAATTTGAGGCCTAGTATTTAGGCGCTGGGTCACCGGTATGGATTTAGTGACAGAATTAGACTTGGAAATGCACAGAAGCGTGTGTGTGAAGTTATTCTGAATGACCCTATGTGCACCTTCAATATTATATACCCTTTTAGGGATAGATTTCAAATAGCTCTGATATAGCAGAAACCACTAAATTATGAAATTGCTAAATTGGGAATTGTACTTCAACCCAGAACAAAAAATGTGCTTTGACGGACACTAAATATCTTGCCCAGCAACAACAGTACACCGGTGGGTAACGAGAGATTTAGAGGGAATTAAATTTGAGGCCTAGTATTTAGGCGCTGGGTCACCGGTATGGATTTAGTGACAGAATTAGACTTGGAAATACACAGTAGCGGGTGTGTGTGAAGTTATTCTGAATGACCCTATGTGCACCTTCAATATTATATACCCTTTTAGGGATAGATTTCAAATAGCTCTGATATAGCAGAAACCACTAAATTATGAAATTGCTAAATTGGGAATTGTACTTCAACCCAGAACAAAAAATGTGCTTTGACGGACACTAAATATCTTGCCCAGCAACAACAGTACAGCGGTGGGTAACGAGAGATTTAGAGGGAATTAAATTTGAGGCCTAGTATTTAGGCGCTGGGTCACCGGTATGGATTTAGTGACAGAATTAGACTTGGAAATACACAGTAGCGGGTGTGTGTGAAGTTATTCTGAATGACCCTATGTGCACCTTCAATATTATATACCCTTTTTGGGATAGATTTCAAATAGCTCTGATATAGCAGGAACCACTAAATTATGAAATTGCTAAATTGGGAATTGTACTTCAACCCAGAACAAAAAATGTGCTTTGACGGGCACTAAATAACTTTCCCAGCTACAACAGGACAACGGTAACGAGAGATTTAGAGGGATTTAAATTTGAGGCCTAGTATTTAGGCGCTGGGTGACAGGTATGGGTTTAGTGACAGAATTAGACTTGGAAATACACAGTAGCGGGTGTGTGTGAAGTTATTCTGAATGACCCTATGTGCACCTTCAATATTATATACCCTTTTTGGGATAGATTTCAAATAGCTCTGATATAGCAGAAACCACTAAATTATGAAATTGCTAAATTGGGAATTGTACTTCAACCCAGAACAAAAAATGTGCTTTGACGGACACTAAATATCTTGCCCAGCAACAACAGTACAGCGGTGGGTAACGAGAGATTTAGAGGGAATTAAATTTGAGGCCTAGTATTTAGGCGCTGGGTCACCGGTATGGATTTAGTGACAGAATTAGACTTGGAAATACACAGTAGCGGGTGTGTGTGAAGTTACTCTGAATGACCCTATGTGCACCTTCAATATTATATACCCTTTTTGGGATAGATTTCAAAGAGCTCTGATATAGCAGGAACCACTAAATTATGAAATTGCTAAATTGAGAATTGTATTTCAACCCAGAACAAGAAATGTGCTTGAACGGACACTAAATAACTCGCCCAGCTACAGCACTAGGGACAGATTTAGCTGGATATAAATTTGAGGCCTAGTATTTAGGCGCTGGGTGACCGGTATGGATTTAGTGACAGAATTAGACTGGGATATGGCCAAAAAATGAACAGACTATTGCTGGTTAAATGCACTTGGTGTGACAGCTTCACCCTGATGTAGGCTTTAGCCAAATAACAACCACACCATTGAGGGTTAAATGCACTTGGTGACAGGCGCAGCTTGCCCCTGATTTTGTATATGGCCAAAAAATGAACAGACTATTGCTGGTTAAATGCACTTGGTGTGACAGCTTCACCCTGATGTAGGCTTTAGCCAAATAACAACCACACCATTGAGGGTTAAATGCACTTGGTGACAGGCGCAGCTTGCCCCTGATTTTGTATATGGCCAAAAAATGAACAGACTATTGCTGGTTAAATGCACTTGGTGTGACAGCTTCACCCTGATGTAGGCTTTAGCCAAAAAACAACCACACCATTGAGGGTTAAATGCACTTGGTGACAGGCGCAGCTTGCCCCTGATTTTGTATATGGCCAAAAAATGAACAGACTATTGCTGGTTAAATGCACTTGGTGTGACAGCTTCACCCTGATGTAGGCTTTAGCCAAAAAACAACCACACCATTGAGGGTTAAATGCACTTGGTCGCAGCTTGTGCTGGCGCACCACAAGACACAAAATGGCCGCCGATCACCCCAGAAAAATGAGACTGACAAACGGTCTGTGCAGCCTAAAAACAGTGAGCAATTGAGGATCAGCAGCTCAATGATCCACAGCTGCAGATCGATCAGTTAATCAAGTCCTTTGGAGGAGTTAATCTGCCTAATCTCGCCCTACTGTCGCAGCCGCAACCTCTCCCTACGCTAATCAGAGCAGAGTGACGGGCGGCGCTATGTGACTCCAGCTTAAATAGAGGCTGGGTCACATGGTGCTCTGGCCAATCACAGCCATGCCAATAGTAGGCATGGCTGTGATGGCCTCTTGGGGCAAGTAGTATGACGCTTGTTGATTGGCTGCTTTGCAGCCTTTCAAAAAGCGCCAAGAAAGCGTCACAAAAGCGCCAAGAAAGCGACGAACACCGAACCCGAACCCGGACTTTTACGAAAATGTCCGGGTTCGGGTCCGTGTCACGGACACCCCAAAATTCGGTACGAACCCGAACTATACAGTTCGAGTTCGCTCATCCCTAGTCATTAGTAATACTGGTGCATGAACACTAGTCGCAGACCATCTAGAGCGAACACATGTCTGTTCCAGGAGAAACAGGCATGGTCAGTACAGTTGACAAGAACTTAATTCAAATATGTGTCAAGGTCAGTCACCAGGAGAGTCAATTTAAGTAGAAACAGCAGCCACTGGGTTAATCCAGAAACAAACCAGAAATCAGTTTAACATGAGAGTGAATAATGTGAGTAAATTTGTGATATTGAATATGATATAATGATATATGAATAATGAATAAATGTGTCACTAGCCAATCAAATAAAAAAGCTATAGGTGTCAAATAAATGTTTGTAAAAACATCTAAACTGTGCCTAATCCTAAAGCTCAAAACTACGGTTGACTGAACCCAAACTGTAAAGTACGGGTTCGTACTGAACTTTAGTTTTTTTTTTACCCAGACCCGAACCTAAACATTTTTGTAAAAGTTTGGGTTCGAGTTCGGTATTCGCCGATTTAATGGCGCTTTTTGAAAGGCTGCAGAGCAGCCAATCAGCAAGCATTTAACTGGTGTGCCCTTAGAAGCCATTTAAAAGTAAACCGTTGCTTATTCTTCAATATAGCAATCAGTTCAATCAGATATTTTTTATAAATACTTGCCCATCTTGGAAGATGATGCTACGGTAAAGGGACTGATACAACAGGGATGTGATGATATTTATAGGAGACCCCCATCGATACGACAAATCTTATCACCCAGTTTATTCCAGTCAACAAAAACACACAAGGCTACTTGGCTACAAATTACCGACTTTTATAGATCCTTGTCATACATGCAGACATGTAGTATCAAGTAAATAGTTTTCAAACGCAGGTGGAATTGCATCTTTCACAATTAGGAATAATCTCAATTGCAATACTACATTTGTCATTTACATGATCCTGTGTTCTCTTTGCAATAAAAAAAAGTATAGAACATCTTAATGACATCACTAATCCAAAAACAAATAGGAACATACAGTATCAAGTGTATCCAAACATTTGTTACAGGCACATAAAGGTTCATTAATGGGGCTGCAAGTGGTTGGTATGGAAAAAATAAAATAAACGTTTAGGGGGGTCAATGTCAAAGATTTACTGCATAATAGGGAGACATAATGGATATTTCAATGCAACACAATAGCCCCTAAATATGAAGCGTGAAATAATGTATTACTACTAACCCAATTGGCCTACAAAAATAAAATATAATATTTTAAACACCCTGAGATCATTCGACATTGTACACGACACACAATTTAATTTTGGAATCTATCTTGTGAAAAATGTATGGGGCATAAATGAATTGCTGTACAATGTCATGGAATTCAATATGGTGGCCCTGATATACTCATGTGCCTCAGTGGACCCTGCCCGAGTCAGAGAAATAATCTGATTTCCCAAAGCTATGCATGTTTATATATGCTCATGTAATATCCCAGTTTATAAAGGGCAATTTCCTTTCTATACTGAGTTGTGGATGTTTGGATTTGCCACATCAAAGTTTAAAAACATATGCAACTGGGTGTCAGATGTTCTGTTGCACATTTATTTTATTTTATATAAGATTGTTTTTATATGTAATTGTGACCAGCAGGGGTTAAATGCAAGGAATAGCTGATATCATAATCACCTGTGTGATAATTTCAATTCCAACCTGGTTGGTGGAGACATTTTCATTCCAGGTATATAAGAGTACTATACTTGCATTTGACCCATACCTCGATTAAGATCTGATAGATTGAAACGCGTTGGTGGCGTTACCGCTTATTCTTTGAAATTTATGGAATAAAGATTGAAGACTTTTATTCATCTCAGTGCTGGACATTTTTTGTTGCTTTAATGAACAGAGATGTACATCAGGATTCTGGAGAAGTATGACTTTTATTAATCTCCCAGAGCTCGGAAAAGCATTTAATGGGAAACAACTTTTTAAATCTGTCAATCCCATCAGTCATTGACTGGCAAACCACATTCTTGACAAGATAATGAAATGTGCCTGATGTCAATAACCAACAATCTATCTATTGAATTGTACTATTCTGCACAACTGCTTTCACGAGGAAGTCATGCAGAAAAACTGCTAAGTAGACAAACATAAGGACCTAGTACCCGATTGATGTAAGTCTACGTGAATAATTACTATGTGAAGTTAATGGGAAAATCATAATATTTTAAAAAGAATGTGTCTTCTGGTATACAAAGTTTAATGATCTGCCCCAGAAATTGATGTGAAAGCAACTATTACATGTAGCTATTTCCTGCTATTGTAACTAATTAGATACTCAAATTCTTTCTGCAAACATTTTTTTTTTTTGCAAATTAACTAAAGTGTTTTATTCGCATTTTTACCATATGAAGAGCCTAGTGCATTTGTAGAGGTGGACATTTTCCTTTTTTAGAACTGACTAAACTATTTTAAAGGATATTGATGAAAACCAGAAATCCCCCATAATGGATTAAAAGGCATTTTAAATGGGCTAATCAAAGGCCAAAAGGATCCCAATCTCTGGCTTTCGTAAAGTGCCTGACAAAAGGGCAAACAATAATCAGGTCTCTTGTGCCTGCGTAAGAATTATTTGTTATTGGCAGAACATCTCGAGGAAACAGGGAATCAGCTGCCGACATCAATGTAAATCAATGCTGCCACAAGTGTTCCGATTGTTCATGTGAATATTAATGTGGGCAATTATCTTCCCATGTGGAGCTCCTTAACCCTTTATCACCTTATTATTTTCCAATTTTGCGTTCTTGTTTTTTTTTTATTCCCTTTCTTCCAAGAGCCATAATATTTTATGCATTTGATGTAAAAAGCTGGGGGGGGGACAAATTTGGTGGAATTGGAACACAAAATGCAATTCGGAAAATTTTATGGATTTTGTTTTTACAGCATTCAGTATGAGGGAAAACTGACCTGTTCCCTTTATTCTCCGGGTCAGTATGGATATAGCGATACCACATTTATGTAGTTTTGTCTTGTGTTTTAATACTTTAATAACACTGACATAATGCTGTTAGTGGTCGCATAGTATTATATTGATTTATGATGCTATGTAACCCTTACAGTTCTGGAATGTATTGTATAACAATGACAGCATTATGTCAGTGTTATCCAATACATTTCAGACCTCTAAATCAATATGATGCTATGAGACCCATCAGTGCTGAGAGGTCAGGTGGAACTCGTTTGTGTGAAAGGGGTCTTAGACTAGATGAATGGTAACACCCAGTAGGCAATTTTATAAATAAATGTATAGTAGATATACAGTCCTGATCAAAAGTTTAAGACCACTTGAAAAATGGCAAAAAATCATATTTAGCATGGCTGGATCTTAACAAGATTCCAAGTAGAGCTTCAACATGCAACAAGAAGAAATGGGAGTGAGACAAAAAATTTTGAGCATTCAACGAATAAACTGAAACAGGCTGTTTTTCAGCTGATCAAAAGTTTAGGACCACACCTCCAAAAAAAAACTAGAAAAAAACAAAACAGAAATCCAACTTCCAAACATGAACTCAGTAATGAGTAGCTCCGCCGTTATTGTTGATCACTTCAAAAATTTGTTTCGGCATGCTTGATGCAATCGTTTCAATAAGGTGAGTTGAAACATTTCTCCAAGTGATGAAGACGGCCTCACGAAGGCCATCTACTGTCTGGAACTGTTGTCCATATTTGTAAACTTCCCTTGCCATCCATCCCCGAAGGTTCTCAATTGGATTTAGATCAGGGGAACACGCAGGATGGGGCAAAAGAGTGTCATGGTCTTACCTTCTCACTGTTCTCCTTCGTTTGACATGTGCTGGCGGCCATCTTGGTTTCTGGGTTTCTTGTAGCCTCCCACCCTGCGGCTCCTCCTTCCCACTGGGAGGAGCTGGATGCCTAGCTCATATATATAGAAGGTCTGTGGCTTCAGTTCCTTGCTTGGTCCTCCTGTGTGCACATGCTTCAAAGACTGCTGCTGCTTCTGGTTCCTGATCCTGGCCTCGTCTGACTACCCCGTTGGTTCCCGATCCTGGCTTCGTCTGACTACCCCGTTGGTTCCTGATCCTGGCTACGTCTGACTACCCTCCTGGTTCCTGACCTCCGTCTACGCAAGACCCTGCTTCAGTTTAGCCATCCGTTTGGACTTTAGCTACGGCTTGATTTTCAATAAAGCCTTCTTATTCCACCTATCTCTGTTGTACGTCTGGTTCATGGTTCCATGACATTAGGACCAAGCCATGAATTCTGACGGTACAGGGCCATCCTCGCTACCTACGCTGGTTGCCAGACTCGATCAGCAGGATCACCTGTTGGGTCGGTTCGCTGTGGCGTTACAAACCCTGCTTGAACGCACGGCTCATTTAGCTTCCGTTGCCGATGGGTCGGTTGTCGCTCCTGGGCCCGCTCCTACTGCCGCTCCGGTTGTTGCGCCAGAGTCTACCCCGACACCTGTTGCTGCACCTGCGGTGTTTCGGGGTATGACCGGTTCTGCCCCCCTTCCACAGCGCTTTGGAGGAGAGCCAACTCAGTGCCGAGGTTTCCTTAACCAGGTGGCCATTTATTTCGAGTTGCTGCCACATGCCTTTCCTACTGAGAGATCAAAGGTGGGCTTCTTGATCTCGCTGCTCTCGGACAAGGCCTTGGCCTGGGCCAGCCCTTTATGGGAGAACAACAATCCGGTGGTTGCCGAGTTTTCCGGTTTTGTTGCTTCTCTTCGGAAGGTATTCGATGTGCCGGCTCGTGCTGCCTCTGCTGCGAAGCTCCTTATGTCCATCAGACAGGGTTCACGATCCGTAGCTGAATACGCCATTGAGTTTCGTACCCTGGCAGCAGAGGTGGGCTGGAATAATGAGGCTCTGGTCGCTGCTTTCTCTCATGGTCTCTCGGATGCCTTGAAGGATGAGATTGCAGCCAAGGACCTACCAGTGGAGCTCGAGTCCCTTATTTCTTTCCTGATTTTGATTGACACCAGACTCAGGGAGAGACCTTCCTTTAAGGAGAGCCTGCGGAGGCCTTCTAACAGATTGGCGCCTACGTTTGCTGTCCCACCCGTGCCTCCCTCTCCTCCCACGCCTCCTGGGGATGACTGGTCTGGGGGTCAACCCATGCAGCTGGGGGTTGCTCGCCTGTCCGAGGGGGAGACGGGTACTCCGGAGACGCGAGGGCCGATGCATGTACTGTGGTCTCGGTGGGCATTTTCGGTTGGCATGCCCGAACCGTCCGGGAAACGCTCGCACCTGAGATCCTGTCGGGGGCAGATCTTGGGTGGAGTCTCCTCGTCCCCGGTTTCCCGTGTTGACAAACCACTGATTACTGTTGTCCTCTCCTGGGTCGGGGGCTCGGTGACGACCCAGGCGTTGGTGGACTCTGGTGCTGGTGGCTTGTTCATTGATAGTGTGTTCGCCGCCGCCAATTCCATTCCTCTGCAGCCTCGAGGTTCCCCACTGGCTCTTGAGGCGATAGACGGCAGACCCCTTCTGCCGCCACACGTGACTCAGGAGACCCTTCCAGTGGGGATGGCCATTGGTGCCGTTCACAGAGAGTCGGTCTGTCTCCAGGTTATTTCGTCTCCACACTACTCGGTGGTCTTGGGGTACCCCTGGCTCCAGAAGCATAATCCGACTTTCGATTGGAGATCGGCCGAGATCCTCTCGTGGTCACCGCAGTGTGGGGCTAGTTGCATCCATGGGCCTGTCAAGTTGCTGTGTACTTCCTCGGACTCTCTGTTGCCTCCTGAATACGAGGAGTACCGGGATGTATTCGATAAGGTGCGTGCGGTTGCCCTACCTCCGCACCGCCCATACGATTGTGCCATAGAGTTACAATCTGGTGCCGTTCCTCCTCGTGGCAAAGTCTATCCACTGTCGGTAGCGGAGAATGAGGCCATGGAGGAGTACGTGAGGGAGGCGCTTTCACGCGGACACATTCGCAAATCCTCGTCCCCGGCAGGGGCTGGATTTTTCTTTGTGAAAAAGAAGGGCGGTGAGTTGAGGCCTTGCATCGACTACAGGGGTCTCAATCGCATCACGATCAAGAACGCTTACCCGATACCCTTGATTTCCGAGCTGTTCGATCGCCTCAAAGGGGCCACGGTCTTTACCAAACTCGACCTGAGGGCGGCATATAACCTGGTAAGGATCAAGGCGGGCGATGAGTGGAAGACCGCGTTTAACACCAGGACCGGTCATTATGAATCCTTGGTTATGCCCTTTGGGTTGTGCAATGCGCCCGCAGTCTTCCAGGAATTCATCAACGATGTTTTCCGTGACCTGTTGCAGCAGTGTGTGGTGGTCTATTTGGATGACATCTTGGTATATTCTGCATCCATGGAGGCCCACATTCTGGATGTCAGACGAGTGTTGCAACGCTTACGAGAGAACAAGCTGTTCGGTAAGCTTGAGAAATGCGAATTTCACCGATCCCAGGTAACCTTCTTAGGTTACATCATTTCCGCTGAGGGGTTCTCCATGGATCCTGAGAAGGTTTCGGCTGTCTTACAGTGGCCCCAGCCCAGTGGGCTTCGTGCCCTGCAGCGCTTTTTGGGCTTCGCCAATTATTATCGGAAGTTCATCAGGGACTTTTCCATGCTAGCCAAGCCTCTCACGGATCTGACCAGGAAGGGCAGTAATCCTCAGGTCTGGCCGCTCGAGGCCATCCGAGCTTTTGAGGCTCTAAAGTCCGCCTTTGTGTCGGCTCCGATTCTGTCGCATCCCAACCCTGGGTTGCCTTTTGTCCTCGAGGTGGACGCGTCTGAGACGGGAGTAGGCGCCCTCCTGTCTCAGCGTAGAACACCAGAGGGTCCTCTGCTTCCTTGTGGGTTTTACTCCCGGAAACTGTCTTCCGCGGAGTGCAACTATCAGATTGGTGACAGGGAGTTATTGGCCATCGTGCAGGCCCTTAAAGAATGGAGGCACTTGCTCGAGGGCTCGGTGGTTCCGGTTCTCATCCTGACGGACCACAAGAATCTGACCTACCTCTCTGAGGCCAAGAGATTGACACCACGTCAGGCCAGATGGGCTCTGTTCTTGTCACGTTTTAATTACGTGGTCTCCTACCTACCCGGCTCCAAGAACATCAGAGCGGATGCCTTATCACGGCAGTACTCCGAGCTGTCCGGGGAGGAGTCGATTCCGACTACGGTCATACCCCCGAATCAGATCCTGGCTGCTATTCGCACCAGCCTGACCTCTCCTCTGGGTGAGCAGATTTTGGCGGCTCAATCTGGTGCTCCCTCTGGGAGACCCAACGGCAGATGTTTTGTGCCTGAGGAGTTGCGCACTCGGTTGTTGCGAACCTACCATAACTCCAAGGCCGCGGGGCACCCTGGAAAGAATCAGCTGTCCTGGGCGGTTTCACGTCTGTTCTGGTGGCCTTCTCTACGTTCCGACATCGCCGCATATGTAGCGGCATGCTCCGTTTGTGCCCAGAGTAAGTCCCCTCGGCACCTTCCGTTGGGCCTTTTGCAACCCATAGCCACTGGGGAGCGTCCATGGTCACACCTGGGGATGGATTTCATTGTGGACCTTCCTGCATCCCGAGGCCATACGGTCATTCTCATGATTGTGGATCGGTTTTCCAAAATGTGCCACTGTGTTCCTCTCAAGAAGTTACCCTCTGCACAAGAGTTGGCCTCGATTTTTGCCAGGGAGGTCTTCCGGTTGCACGGTTTGCCCAAGGAGATTGTGTCGGATCGGGGGAGTCAGTTTGTGTCCAGGTTCTGGCGCGCCTTTTGCTCCCAGTTGGGGATTCATCTCTCTTTCTCCTCGGCCTACCACCCTCAGTCCAATGGGGCCGCAGAACGATCCAATCAGGCCTTGGAGCAATTCCTTCGTTGCTATGTCTCCGATCACCAAGACAATTGGGTTGACCTCCTGCCTTGGGCTGAGTTTGCCAGGAACACGGCGGTGAACTCTTCCTCTGGGACGTCTCCCTTCATGGCCAATTATGGGTTCCAACCTGCCATGTTACCGGAGGTATTCTCTCCCCAGGATACTCCGGCTGTGGAGGATCACCTTTCCGTCCTACGTACTTCTTGGGTACAGATCCAGAGGTCCCTTGAGGTCTCTGCGCAACGCCAGAGACTCCAGGCTAATCGCAGACGAGCGCCCGCTCCTTCCTACCAGGTCGGAGACCGTGTATGGTTGTCCACCCGCAACCTCAACCTTCGAGTGCCCACTCCCAAGCTGGCGCCTCGCTTTGTTGGTCCCTTCCGAGTGCTTCACAGGGTAAACCCGGTAGCCTATGCCCTTGCGCTTCCTCCTGGCATGCGGATCTCCAACGTGTTTCATGTCTCCCTGTTGAAGCCATTGGTGTGTAATCGTTTCACTTCCTCGGTTCCTCGGCCCCGTCCGGTCCAAGTGGGCAATCGTGAGGAATATGAGGTGAGCAATATCCTGGACTCACGCCTGGTCCGCGGTCGGTTGCAGTTTTTGGTCCATTGGCGTGGTTATGGTCCAGAGGAGCGTTCCTGGGTTCCCTCCACAGATGTCCATGCTCCTGCGTTGCTCCGAGCCTTCCACGCACGCTTCCCTCTGAAACCGTTCCTTACTCCGCGGAGGAGGGGCCCTTGAGGGGGAGGTACTGTCATGGTCTTACCTTCTCACTGTTCTCCTTCGTTTGACATGTGCTGGCGGCCATCTTGGTTTCTGGGTTTCTTGTAGCCTCCCACCCTGCGGCTCCTCCTTCCCACTGGGAGGAGCTGGATGCCTAGCTCATATATATAGAAGGTCTGTGGCTTCAGTTCCTTGCTTGGTCCTCCTGTGTGCACATGCTTCAAAGACTGCTGCTGCTTCTGGTTCCTGATCCTGGCCTCGTCTGACTACCCCGTTGGTTCCCGATCCTGGCTTCGTCTGACTACCCCGTTGGTTCCTGATCCTGGCTACGTCTGACTACCCTCCTGGTTCCTGACCTCCGTCTACGCAAGACCCTGCTTCAGTTTAGCCATCCGTTTGGACTTTAGCTACGGCTTGATTTTCAATAAAGCCTTCTTATTCCACCTATCTCTGTTGTACGTCTGGTTCATGGTTCCATGACAAAGAGTGATGTTATTCTTCTGGAAGAAGTCCCTTGTCGTGCGGGCATTGTGTACTGTAGCGTTGTCCTGTTGAAAAACCCAGTCGTTACCACACAGACGAGGGCTCTCAGTCATGAGAAATGCTCTCTGCAACATCTGGACATAGCCAGCGGCACTTTGACGCCCCTGCACTTCCTAAAGCTCCATTGTTCCACTAAAGTAAAAAGCACCCCAGACCATTATGGCGCCCCCTCCACTGTGGCGTGTAGAAAACATCTCAGGTGGGATCTGCTTGTCATGCCAGTAACGTTGGAAACCATCAGGACCATCAAGGTTACATTTTTTCTTCCACCTTTGAATGTCCCCATGTCCCGTGCTCTCTTGCAAAGTCCAAACGAGCAGTTCTGTGGCGTTCAAGGAGACGAGGTATTTGAAGACGTTTTTTTGTTATTGAAGCCCTTCAGCCTCAGATGCCGTCTGATGGGTATGGGGCTGCAGTCAGCACCAGTAAGGGCCTTAATTTGGGTCGAGGATCATCCAGTGTCTTGACAGACAGCCGATTGGATCCTCCGGCTCAGTGCTGGTGACATTTTTGGGATTCTTCCACTTGACTTTTTTGTTCCATAACCCTCGATGGCGCGCTGTGAGAGACCCTGCTTATGCAGTTCAACAACCCAACCATGTTCAAAAAGGGAGAGTTTTTTTGCCTTTGCCATCACAACGTGTGACTACCTGTCAGAAAATGACAATGAATCCACATCTTTGCAGAGATTTGGCCTTTTAAAAGCATGTGGTCCTAAAATTTGGATCAGCTGAAAAACAGCCTGTTTCAGTTTAAAGGGCTTCTGTCAGCCCACTAAACCCTTTTTTTTTTTCCCGTTAATATTAATCCCTACACTGCAAGCTCCCTGTACGAATGCTAAATATTAATTTTCGTTCAGTAGATATTGTTAAAAATCAAGTTTTATCATATGTAAATTACCTTGCTACCAGCAAGTAGGGCGGCTACTTGCTGGTAGCAGCGGCATCCTCCTCTCATCATGACGCCCCCTCCGCGGTTTGATTGACAGGGCCAGGGAACGGGTTCGTTCTCTGCTGGCCCTGTTCAAATTCAAAATATCGCGCCTGCGCCGTACCTTTCTTTAATCGGTGCAGGCGCACTGAGAGGCGGCCTCTCTCCCGGCCGCTTCATCCTCAATGCGCCTGCGCCGATGACGTCACATCTACACCCGGCGCAGGCGCATTGAGGATGGAGCGGCCGGGAGAGAGGCCGCCTCTCAGTGCGCCTGCACCGATTAAAGAAAGGTACGGCGCAGGCGCGATATTTTGAATTCGAACAGGGCCAGCAGAGAACGAACCCGTTCCCTGGCCCTGTCAATCAAACGGCGGAGGGGGCGTCATGATGAGAGGAGGATGCCGCTGCTACCAGCAAGTAGCCGCCCTACTTGCTGGTAGCAAGGTAATTTACATATGATAAAACTTGATTTTTAACAATATCTACTGAACGAAAATGAATATTTAGCATATGTACAGGGAGCTTGCAGTGTAGGGATTAATATTAACGGGGGGGGAAAAAAGGGCTTAGTGGGCTGACAGAAGCCCTTTAATCGTTATTTTCAATTAATTGAATGCTCAAAAAATGTTTTGTCTCACTCTCATTTCTTCTTGTTGCATGTTGAAGCTCTACTTGGAACCTTGTTAAGATCCAACAATGTCTAATATGATTTTTTTGCCATTTTTTAAGTGGTCTTAAACTTTTGATCAGGACTGTAATAGGGGAACTACACAACATACAGTTAAAGATTCTCCAGAATTGTTACTTAATGTCTAATGCAAGTAGTTACTAAAACAGATGTAAATAGCAGAAATAATAGTTTGTCTATCATGGTAGATAATCCCTTGACAACTAATGCTTCCAAGCATGTATGTGCACTGAATAGACAGGGGGGAAGAGGGGTGGGCTTGCCATATACCCTACAGCGAAATTTCCTTTTAAGCAGATGCCCAGTGGGCCACCTGAGCCCTCCTCTCTGCTGCTGCCTAGGTACATATTGATCAGATGATCTTAGCATTAATGCTAGGAGCATCAGGTACTTATGCACCTGGCCAGTAGCCGCAGATGCCCTTGTGAATTCCACTGTATCACCGTCCTCTGTACAGTGATAGGGCAGTATTTTATGCCACGCTGTAGTATTTGGATTTTCTGGGGCGGTATTTTGTGGGGCACTACGGTATTGCTGGCCATGGCTACTTCTGTTATCTCTACCTACTTGTGGTTTGGTTTGGCTCTGCCTACGTGCATTGCCCCACCTTCTGTCAGTTTGAACCTGCCTACAACTTGGGGCCACTTCTATGTTTTTTTCAGGGCCACTTTAAGTTCCCAGTCTGCCCTGGGAAGGGGTGGGGTGGGGGCACACCGCTTCCAGATATCTCTGCCATTACCTTATCTCCACTGAGAACAAAAAGATAGGTCATATTGAAGTTCAACATGCCTGACCCTTTTCACCTTTAGTCAACACCTATGCTAAGTTGGGACATCCCCATTGCGCATTTGATGTATGGCCATAATGTGTAAAGCAAACGATAACTTTTGAATTATTGAACTGTTTCTTTTGGGCTATAATAACTATGTTAGTTAACATATTGTGGTACATTTATATAGTCATTTAACACCACGGATTACAAAAATTGCCCAATATTTACTATTGTGGCTGGGCTTGAATTCTGATATAATTAAAATTGGAATGTTTTTGGAGCAAATTGGAAGATATCATTTTAGACATACTGTTTTATTATACAAGTAAGCAAAACAAATTGATGGACCCTCATATGCCAAAGGTGCACGGCTTTGTGGGAAAATTGTGTGCCAATGTATGCCAAAGTATGGGTGGTGTAAAGTTTCAAGAAAGTACCTATGGGTCAAATTTATCATCCAACCAAAGCCACTGTGATAAATTTGGCGAATCTAGACTAACTGTCTGAAGGTGCCCATATACATTTAGTAGCTGTCAGCCAAACACTCATTTGGCCAACAGCTCTCTCTCTCTATCTTGATTACACCGTGCACATACTTGCTCATTTCTGCCAAGTATGTATGTGGAAAGAGGCAATGGCTAACTGCTGGGAGAAAAAAGGATTGGGATTTAAAATTCAAAACGCCTATCCGTTTTTTCCCAATATCAGCAGATTTGGGAGACCCCCCATACACATTAGACTGTTGCCCTATCCTGCTGAAAATGATGATTTTGGTTAACAATAGTCTTATGTGTATGAGGGCCTTAAAATATAGTAAACAAGTGCTCTCTGGATCTAATATTGCTGACAATTGAATTTTAGCAAAAATCCACCAATGATCTCAAAACAAAGATTACAGCAATAGAACATCAGCTAGCATCTATACTTTCCACCACTAAATGGCTTGAATCCAAAATCAAGCTTGACAACTCATTCTCGGACTTCATAAAAACTACGGAGAAGAGAAAACGGGACAAGTTCCTGAGAGACACCGAAGACTATACCAATGACCCTATACCAACGACCGCATTTACAGATGGCAGACCACCAACCGAATCCTTGGAACCTGACCCGCCGTCAACACTTCCACCACAGCTTCAACAGTTCTGACAGCAATGCTTCTTTCACAAGATCCGGCCAACAGATTATAGGACAATGAGGCTGCCGACCAAACTGACAAGGAGGGGCCATAAGAAACCAAGACGTCAATCCGGAGACTCGGATCCAGACCCGTTCACAGGTAGGACTTCCAATTTAGTAATTTATATTTTATCTTACACTCTCACACCCACTGAACTTACATTACAAAAAGGTCTTACCTTTTACCCCACACCCCAACTTAACGATTTAACGGCTAGAACAGGAACTTCAACGCTTTTTTCGGACAATAAGACTCAAAACACATTTCGGTAATCTTGAAAACTCTCTAACTAATCTTTCAGCCATCAATACGGATACATCTACCCGGCCATCTATCTCCATTGAAGAACTTGGGCTCATCAAACCAAGTAATTTTAACCCCCAAAAGCTATCATGCTACAGAAACTGTGATTGAACTTATGCACAGAGACATTAAAAAGAATTGTTGCCGACTAAAAACGCGGCTACTTTACTAGAATTTCTCACCAACCACTATCCAATAACACACATTATATACATCTTATCCAAAATACACAAATCCTTACAAAAACCACCTGGACGCTCAACGGTTGCATCAACCGATTCTATTCTGGCCCCAATTTCCATTTTCCTTGAAAAAATTCTCACTCCTCTTACTCAAAAAGCCAAATTTTACATATTAGACACTAATCACTTCAAGAAACTTAAAGACCTCTCACCGGTAACCCCAAATAGCTTCTTAGTAACCTTCGATATCAACAGCTTGTACACCAGTATCGAACACGACAAAGGCATTCTTTCCTCAAAATCACTCTTAGAACAATCTACCCACGACCGTAATACAATCCTACTCACACTCGAACTCCTAGAAATTGTCTTAAGAGACAATGTTTTTCTTTACGGGGATACCTTTTATCTACACACATGCAGGACCACAATGGGCGTGAACGTGGCACCGCCCTACGCCAATGGATATATGGCCCACTTTGAAGAGACCAGAACTGCAATTTACCTTAAATTACGATACAGCTTGTATCAGTTTCCAGGATACAAAGGTTTTAAAAGACAACATGGGCAACATCAGTACAGATTTATATACCAAACAGACCAATCGCAATGGACTCTTAAATTACTCTAGCTGTCATTACGTTTCAACCAAAAATTCTCTTCCATGATCACAATTTCACCGCATTGTCTCTGATCCTCTTAACCGGCACTTCTCATAGATTTCAATAAATCGGTGAATTTATTGGTCACATATTATGTCATAGTGACGCGTTTCAGCACCAATGTGCTTTCATCAGACTATGCACAAACATCTCACATCGGTTCTTTTAAATAGACAAATGAAATACATCAGCAGGACTCCTCCCCCTCAGTGACGACAATAGGCAATATGATGTGAAGTATACAAAAGGATCTTATCCAATTCATTTGATTATTCAATTCCGCTAGAGAAAAAAATAGAAACATTTATAGATTGTATACTTATTATTCCAAATAATAAACAGGATGCATCAAAGAAAACAAGATACATTGTATTTATGATTGAGGCCCCTGGGTTCCATTGTTTGTAAACGATGGATCCAGTAGGCCTCTCTCTTTAGTCACAATTTATTTCTGTCACCCCCACGACAGGGTAACGAAACACCCTCAATAATTTGATAACGCAGTTGTGCAATATTATGTTTTTGTTGGTGAAAATGAAGGGGTACTGGGAGTAGGAAATTACCTTTTCTGATAGTAGATTTGTGTTTACTCAGTCTGTCCTTCATTCTCATTGAGCCTTCCCCCACATATAACAATCCACAGGGACACTTGAGAATGTAAATCACAAATCTACTATCACATGTAAATGTGCCCCGTATTGGAATCTTTTCACCTGAATGTGGGTGAGAAAAACATGAGCCCTTGATGACACTGGAGCGACGTTCGATCCCATCGCGGTCCCACGACACTGCTGATAAAAAGAGTCCTGAAACAAAAAGCAATTTTGCTCAAGTACTATTCTCAAAAGTTTCAGAAAAAAATCGTTCTCTATTTTTTTATATACGCTAGTGTCTAAGAGACCTGCGACTGCTTTAATGCCCTTCTCATGTATAATCGATGTATAAAGGCTGCACACATCAAGAATGGCCAGTATGCAGCCCTCATTAACCTGAAGTGAGCCAATATCTGACAGAATATGGACGGTATCACGTATATATGATGGTGCTTGTTGAGTTAAAGGTGTTAATACCTTCTCAAGAAGAATAGCAGGAGAGGAGAAAATGGAGTCTGTAGATGCCACAATAGGGCGACCAGGAGATTTAGTGAGTGACTTGTGCACTTTCGGTAAAGTATAAAAAAACAGGAGTAACAAATATGAAAGTCACCCAATTTGGCATCTACAACTCCATTCTCTTTAGCTTCGTCGACCACTTTCTGTAGGATCTCTTTAATACGGTAAACAGGGTCATTTTGTAATATTTAGTGGGTACTGCTGTCCTGTAATTGTTGCAGGATTTCAGCGACAAAGTACTCTTTATCCAAGACTACAATAGCCCCCCTTGTCAGCGGGTTTAAATATTAGAGATTTTTCATCCAACAAGTGATCAATGGCATGCTTCTCTTCCATAGGTAAATTATGTTGTGTATGAAGCATTCCTTGTTTACATTGTTGCAACAATGTATCAACATCTCGCTGCACTAAATTAACAAAAGTCTTAATCAGGTGATGTCACTGTGTTTTCGGTGGTGTATAGTTACTCCTCACTTTTAAATTAAATTGTTTCACAGTCAATGCGTTGGTAGAGGAGAAATCATCCACCTGATAACTGGGAGACGCTTTCATCACCTCTAAAGTGAGCTCTCAGGCGTAAATTATGAAAAAAAATATGTAAGTCAGTGTCCATGGTGAACGTATCAAAGCCGCCGGTCGGGCTAAAGGACAAGCCTTTTTTCAATAAGTTCATCTGGGCAGGACTGAGGCTTTTAGATGATAGATTCAATACTAAGTTTTGTACCTGTGACCGCGTTTTCCTCAGAGTGTCTGCCTCGCTTGTGGTGACGACCTGCTCTCCTGGTGTTGGTCTTTTTGTACGGCGTTTGCCTAAAAAAGGCCCCCTGAGATCTATTTGAAGCCTCGCTGCCAGAGCCAGATGATATTGAACCGGCTTGTCGAAATCTTGGACGTGACATGGGAATCGTAGTACCAGAAGCGTCCTGCCATCTGTAGACCCGGTGTGATGTATAATCCTCCGTGTCCCGGAGGTATTTGGATCTTTTGGTTAGTTTGATTTTGCTTCTTAATTCGATACATTGTTTCTCTAAGTTTTCTTGAAGGGACGTAAAATCCTCTATTTTCAGACTATCCCTCAGTTGATCTTTAGCTGCTGCGATGTTAGCGTTGCACTCACTGATTGATGTGGATAGGTGTTCAAGTGTCAGTACTATAAGACCCGATGAACACTTATTAAGAATGTTCGCAAAACGAGTGCAGTAATCCAAGTTGTCGCAGAAAAAAGTGGTATCTTCTGAGTACGGTGATATTCAGCCAGAGTGGCCGCATTTAATTCAAGTGAAACAAGGTGCCTTGCCTCCTTAATCAGACTCCTGCTCTTTATTTCACTGGGAGGAATCCTCAAGAAATCAGAGGGAGCAGTGATTTTAGACAAAATATCTCGTGCTTGATCCTCTGTATAAGCAAAGGTATTCATCTGAAGTCCGGATGATATAAGCGTGCTCATACCCGAATGCCAAATTCGTTACAATTAATAACAGGTTGGCACTGCTTTCTTGTGAAGTTGCGGTGCACGTGTCAGTGGGTTAGCATCCAAGGAAACAATGTAGCGAAAAGACAGTCACTTTGCATAGATTTCGATCAATCTGTGAATTTATTGGTCACATATTATATCATAGTGACGAGTTTCAGCACCAATGTGCTTTCATCAGACTATGCACAAACATCTCACATCAGTTCTTTTAAATAGACAAATGAAATACAAAGGAACTGACGTCATCAGCAGGGCTCCTCCCCGTCAGTGACGACAATAGGCAATATAATGTGAAGTATACAAAAGGATATTATCCAATTAATTTGGTTATTCAATTCCGCTACATTGTTTCCTTGGATGCTAACCCACTGACATGTGCACCGCAACTTCACAAGAAAGCAGTGCCGAGCTGTTATTAATTGATCCTCTTAACCGTCAAACACAACTCCAAACCATAGCCAATAAATTCCTCGAAAGAAGCTATCCAAAAAACCTACTGGACAAAGAAATGGCTTACACACCACTTCAGACCAAACCCACCAAAGAAACCCCTGAACGAGTCCCCTTTATACACCCTCTGATGCCTAAAATTGAATATATGATTAAGAAACATTGGCCTCTACTTAAAACCTCTTATCCCACCATCCCATCCTTCCAAACTCAACCCCTAATGTGCCTCAAAAGATCCCGCAACCATAGGGACAAACTCATTAAAACTGATAGGCAGCCAAACACTACAACTGAGACAAACTTTTCTCAAAACCCAACGTCACAGCACGTTCCCTTGCCTCTATTGCAGCTACTGTTCTAACATCATAAAAGGTGACCACATCACACATCCCCACACTGGCAAATCTTACCCTGTCAAGGACTTTTTTACTTGTGATTCAACATTCGTTGTATACCTGATTAGATGTCCCTGTGGACTCCTCTATGTGGAAGAAACTACAAAATTAATATGTGACGCATCAGCCATAAATCAACCATCAGATGTAAGAAGAATTTTCTACCACTTCCCGACCACTTCAATAATACTCACCACAATATCGCACAATTAAAGTTTCAGGTGATCAAAAAAGTATGACGCCCACGACGTGGCGGTAACCACATATGTCTACTCAAAGAACGTGAAGAATTTTGGATCCATAAGCTTCAAAGCCTTTCTTAGAAAGGTCTTAATTGGGACTTTAATCCCTATATTTAAACATTTATGTTACTTCCATAGTATGTATATACTGCCTTTCATGTAACCGTTTAGTTTCTTCATTAATGTATGATATTTTAATTTGCAGACCCAATGAACTTCCGTGGAACTCCCTAGGTAGTATGCAACCGAGGCCGGCAACCTTCTGTAACCCCTTATTCTTCTCTTCTCTTTCCTTATACATCATACTTGTCACGCACTACACGGAGTTCCACACACTCTCCTCTCTTTTATCACATATTACACTTGTCACACACTACACACACTTAACCCCTCTCTACACAACATTCACATACATGCATATTCATTCCACACTATGCTTACACATTCACATTACACCACACGTACATGCCACTTCACTCTCATGCACATGCCCCTCTTTTTCATTTATCCCTCATCTCACTTCACCACATTTACATATTCACTCATTTACACCATTGACATCATTATTTTATCAACCTATTCACATAATCCTCTCCTCCCTATTTTCTTTGTTGTACAGTACATTCCTTTCACTCATTAACACATCTTTGCCCACACTCTGCCCTATTTTTTTACCCTCCCTTTTTATTCCCTCCCTTCTCCAATATGGCCGCATTCTCAATCACCGTGCCTTTCACACACTGGAGCGCCCGAGATATCTCGAGATCCCGTGGTATTTGGCACGCTCTGGCCCAAAAAACAGCCTTATAGAC
Source organism: Bufo gargarizans (assembly GCF_014858855.1). Taxonomy (NCBI): domain Eukaryota; kingdom Metazoa; phylum Chordata; class Amphibia; order Anura; family Bufonidae; genus Bufo; species Bufo gargarizans. The sequence goes on along the minus strand of NC_058089.1, from coordinate 97,083,782 downwards.
ACAGCTCCTGGCGTCTCCTTCGCACATGCCTCCAACTGTGCCACGGGGATCACCTCGTCCACCTCTCCTTCCTACTCTGGTAAGCCCCCTATACCTTTCGTGCCAGCACTGGGGCTGCTGCCCTCCTCCAGGTGACACCCTGAACCACCAATATACTACTTATATCTGTGTACTATTTGCAAGTTACCTATGGATTGCTAGCCCCTCTCCCTATTTCATCATTACAAGGTTGCTTATACACTGCCAGTATACCCTCCAAAGGTTACTCATTAATTACCAGCTTTTCCTACATGCTGCCTATTAATTGCCAGCTCTTCTCCCTACTTCATCATAAGGTTACCTACATACTGCCAGTATGCTCCCCAATGGCTATACATCTATTGCCAGCCTTTCCTTAGATCCTACACTACCCTCCTATTACTACTATAGGAGTTATCCCTGACCTTGCACACACCTTCTTTATTTATGTTTCAGCATGTTTCCTTCTCTACCATCAAGTATTACCACTAAGTATCTCCTATGCTCCTGAGATTTAATCAAGCCTTTTCACACCTGTACCAGAATACTGCAATCATTTTATCCAGGACTCTATCTCAGGATATCTATTGTAGCTCCAACATAGGCCGTAGCCTTTCTATTCCATATATAGACCATATCTATTATTTCTTTCCTTCTTTTATACATTAGTTTTCTCTTTTACATACTTTTTTTTTCATTGTTACTTTCTACTTGAATCCCACCTTCCCTTATCACTAATGTGTTCCATTTTCTTTTAGCAACTCTTGTGAAAAAGGTCCTATTGTGACCGAAACGTCAAGATACCAGGCACACTTTAATTATTGGCAATTGTTTCTTGTAATTTTGCTGCTTTTGGAGGGCTTGTCTAAATAAATAAGCTCTTTTGCATATAACCCGTGAATGATCAGTGGCTCTCTTTTTTTTTTTAAGTTTGGATCATATCCACTCCACCGAAGCACCTCATCATTTGTACAGTTTGTACAACCCCAAGTTATCTAATTTATATTTTAGACATGATTAGTAAATTTGCCTCATTGTTATATAATCACAAACTCAACCCTGAAGTTTTAACTAAGTAATATAAAAAATAAATACATGGACATACTGTAAATGAGGTCATAGTAACAACAAAAGAGATATGTGAACATTCAAGTAATTTGTTCAGAACATTTTATTTAAAAATGTAATTGTGTGAAATACTGTTTTCTCTTTTACTTCAGACTGTCTAGCTTTAAGCCTATTGAAGGACTCTGCAGGAAGCTTCTTTAAACCTGATAGCAGAAAACAATGGGGTCTATACTCAGCTTCATAGAAAATATAAATTCAATGCCGAGCACTTCAAAATCCATCATGGTATGGGAACTTTCACATACAAATAAGCACTATAAGGCTTCATTTATGGTGACTACTTTCTGTTTTGTAATTTATTGTTTCTTGAAGTGTTTCAATAGTTGTTGTTGAAGGTGTTACCCGGTATTTAAACAAATAAATGAAAAGAGCCACCAAGATCCTTAACAAGATCAGGGGAGGAGAAGCTACTACCAGAGTATCATTTCTGGATTGGCAGGGGACTGAAGAGGTAAGTACTTTCTTTTATAGATTGATTTTACTGTTGAGAGGGACCAGGAAGTTCAGACTGGCAGGGGACCCACGGAGCACTGGAATTAGAATGGCCTGAGGAAGTCGGCAGATTGCTTACAAAATGCATTGTGTTAGACAAAAGAGCTTTGCCACTCCCTGCCCTGTCAATCAAAGCAGCCAGGGAGGGGTTATCCAAAGAAAGGAGTGGGGCTTATGTGCAACAAGAGCATTGGTGATGCCCTGATTGCACAAAGACCTAATTTGCATATTAAAAAGTATCATGACTTGGGAATGAAGCCTCAGATCAATAAAAGAAAAACAGTGTTTTAATGAGGTGAACCATAGCTATGGACAAATAGTTGAATGGGAGGGGGGGGGGGGGACAGTCTCCCTTTAAAACAGGTGAAACAAATGGTTTCATACTACTTTTAAGGGCAATGGAGTAGGCCACTCAATGGTACTAGCACTGCATTAATAAAAAATTATACTACCAAAAGTTTTTAATTTCTTGGTTACTATCTTGTTAGCACAAACAAAACTTTTACAAAACTATTTAACTATAACAAATTAATTTGTCTGGTAGGAAAAGTGAATCCAGAGGGGCAAAACTATTTTACATTTTGAAAGGAAGAAGGGGTACTTTAATTTACAGACTGTACAATACAGACCCTTATGTAGAAAACCCAATTCAGTTTTATACATAAGGTCTTACAACTGACAATGCATAAACCAAGCCATGAGGAGGAAAGAATTGCCCTTAGTGCTCAGAAACAGCATTGTGTGGGGGTATAAATATGGAGAAGGGTACAAAAAACTTCTGCTGTCTTAAATGTTCCCATGAGCACACTGGCCTCCATTAATCTTAAATGGAAGACGTTTGGAAAAGACAGGACTCTTCTTTTAGCTGGAAACACCACCAAACTAAGTAATGGAGAGAGAAGGGCCATAGTAAGAGACGTATACAATAACTCAATTTTCATTCTGGCCGAGCTCCAAAGATCCTGTGTGCAGATGGGAGAAACTTCCAGAAGGCCAACCATCACTGTAGCACTCTACCAATCTGGGCTTTATGGCAGAGTGGCCAGAAAGAAGCTTCTCATCAGTAAAAGATACACAAAAGCCTACCTGGAGTTTGAAAAAATTACCAAAAGTACTCTCACACTGTGAGAAACAAGAATATGTCATCTGGTGAAACCAAGATTTAACTTTTGGCCTCAATTCTAAGCATAATGTCTGGAGGAAAGCAGGCACTGCTCATTCCCTACAGTGAAGCATGGTGGTGGCAGCATCATGCTGTGGAAGTGCTTTTGAGTGGCTGGGACAGGAAGACTGATTACGGTTATGGGAAAGCTTAATTTAGCAAAGTACAGAGATATTAATTAAAACCTGATCTAGAGTGCTCTGGACCTCAGACTGGGCTGAAGGTTAACTTCCAACAAGATAATGACCCTATGCACACAGCTAAGATAACACAGAATAGGGACAACTCTGTAAATGTATTTCAGTAGCCCAGTCACAGCCCACACTTAAAACCAATCGAATTACTCTGGAGAGACGTGAAATGACTGTTCTCTGACCCAGCCAACCTGACAGAGCTTGAGTGGGTCTACAGAGAAGAATGGCATAAAATCCCTATATTCAGGTGTTCAAACCTTGTGGCATCATACCCAAGAATACTAGAGGCTGTAATTGCTTCCAAAGGTGCTTCAAGTAAAGGTTCTTAATACTTAAGTCAATGCAAATTTTTTCTTTTTTTCTTTTCAATAAATTAGCAAAGAGTGTGAACATTCAGTTTTCACTTTCTCATTTTGGGGGACTGAGTGGGGAAAAACATGATTTTTTATTTTATTTTGGCATAAGGCCATAACATAACATAACAAAATGTAAATAAAGTGAAAGTGTCTGAAGACTTCCGGATGCATTGTATATTGATTAAAACAGGTGGTTCTTTATAATATGACAGATCCATAGATTTGTGGGGGAGGAGGGGATATATTGTAATGTAATACAGATTATGGCACATGATAAAATACACTGGAGGATTTAGAGGTTTTATAGAGATAATAACAATTTTGAGAATTAGGTTTAGAGAGCACTTTAAGGGAATTCCTAAATTATACATTTTGAGTTAAAGATAGTAAGTGCATTGATTCTAAACTAATCAAATTTGACTTGAATGTTTCAAAAATGTTGTAAATTCTGAATCAATTCAGAATTTTTGTGTCAGCCATTTTTGAGATCAGAAGACAGAAAAGGTGAAGAATAACGATTACATGACCCAGATAGTGTTTGTATAGACATGGCTTTCCAGGGCAATTGGAACAATTGAGTTAATTTTATTCATACCAGAATCAAATCTGCCAACTGACTCATTAGAATCGGACTTGAAACAAATCAAATCTGAATTGAATTTCAAGAAATTTTCTTATCACTAGTTAACTATGGAGTTAAGAATATTGCCCATTTGCTTTGGCATGGCATTATAAAAGGCCTTTATATGTTAAAATGGCAATTACTTATTATTCCATTTTTTCTTTATGTGCAACTCAATACATTTCATTTTCTAGAAGAAAAATATAAATTGAAAGTGATGTTTCAAATTTATGATGACATTTGCAAAAGGGAGAAGAGAATAGAACTGAAATACAAAGAATATAGACAATTGTTAAACTGGAGTTGTAGAAAAGAGGTTATAAAAATTTAACAAAAGTGGTCTCAAGGTATAGCCAAGTATAAATAATTCAATGGATAAATATTAACAGAGATATGAGACATATTTCCAAGAGCTTTTCTGGTTGCACACACTTTATGGTTAACCACAGATTATACTATGACATTACTAAATCGATTTGTTTGAAGCAAAACAGCTGATTGTTTAAAATGTAACTTTTGTGATACTGACCTTGTGCACTTACTCTAAAAAACCTCCAAGCTTCATCAATATTGGGATCAAGTACGATTTCCTTTAAATACTGTTCTAGACGTGAACTTGGAAAAAGCACATGGATATTTTTATTAGGGTTATATTTAGAAAATATATGATTTCCGATTCAGTGATTTTATAGCCAGATACAGTATATTAGTTCTTTGCAAATGGTTATCTCCCTTATTGGTAGATTGGAAAAGACAAGTTTATAGGGTCATGCTAATTAAAAAATGTCATCTCAGTATTGCAGTATTTGCAGTGAAATTCTCTACACGGGTGAAGTCATTACTATTACAAAATGAGGAAAGGGGACAGTGAATTTAAGCTTAAGTAACTATTGTTACTTTGTTTGACTTGATCAGAAAGATCTGACCCTATGGCACTAGATATGACCCTAATCGTAAAAAAAAAATAATTGAAAAATGATTTACTTTTTGCCAAGCCTTTTAAGATATAAATATTTTGAAACTAAACATCTCTAAGGACATCTGTCAAAATTCAGATGCTCATTAGGTCCCTGGAAGAGATGTGTGAATTGTCTCAAATTTGCTTCATGTCTGATTCCAATTAAACAGTTTCAGATTTGATTCTGGTATGAATAAAAAAGTGCCTACATTACCTGAAATGTTGTATATGACACTTTGACGTCTCTAATGGCTATATCCGTACCCCTTTAAGCACGTTAATGCCAATATAGCATTATTAATAGTAAAGTGATGGTGAAATACATGACATGGGGTAAATGGAAGGTAGAGGGTGGTAACAAACTGGCTGTTTTAGAACACACTGCACCATCATAGTTTATTTTTAGATTAGCACGTGGTTCATAAATTATGCCTTTTTCTCTGTCTTCTGACCTGTAAAAGGACCATACTTTTGAGAGATTTGTCCGAATTGAATAGGAAAAGATTCACATTCAACTGGAATCCAAAATTTGGGGAAATCTGAGATGGATTTGATTAATTTAGAATTGTTCACTCATCTCTAATCTCTGATGAGAATCTTCTTACAGAATTTAAGGGGGCATAAGTTAGACTTTTTGGCTAATTGTGAAGACTGAGATAGAGACTGAGGTGGAAAGAAATCATATCACCTTTTTATGGAAATTAGGTAGCATAGTTTAATGACATGGTGGTTTTGGATCTTGTTACTCTCTTCTCACAAAGTAGTTTTTCACTCTCTTCTCCATAACATGTCCTAGTAATAGCATAGCTTGCACTTTATAAACTCCATTTCTCCTCTCATGTTTCTTTGTTCCTATCATTTATAATTCTTTTGAAGCCACCTTTTCAAACATTCTAGTATATTAACTATCAAAATGTTTTATAATTTTAGATGAAAGACTAAAATGATTTTCTAACATGAAAAGAGAAATTTGGCAAGCCCTTTAAAGGGAAAACTTAACTATGCTTAGTATGTGTTGCTGAGAAGATAGTGTTCTCAGTCATTTCATTTTCAATACATGTAATTATAGTACGAAAATGTATTTTACTTTTCCATTTCAGTCTAGCCCAAAGATGTCTAAAAATTATAATAATACCATTTTTATAACAAAGTATGAGCACATGGAATTTTGCCTGATGATTAACTGTAATATAATACTGACAATGTAATCCACCTAATTCCACCTAATAAAAGTGTAATATCCATTAAGCATGACACAGACATGGGTCAAGTGTGGGTGTCTGCAACAGTTTGTGTTTTTGACTACACATGTTAATCATTCGATTAAATCATAAATGCACATGGGTGAGTCCAAAATTATCTGCACTCTGGCTTTAGAATTTATTTTAATCAACTTTCCGAAAAGGCGAATACATAGGGGAGATTTATCAAAACTTGTATAAAGGAAAATGGCTTAGTTGCCCACGAAAACCAATCAGATTCCACCTTTCATTTTTCACAGCTACTTTGCAAAATGTAAGGTGGAATCTGATTGGTTGCTATGGGCAACTAAGCCAGTTTTACTTTACACCTGGTTTGATAAATCTCCCCCATAATCTTTTATAATAATCTTTCTGATTTCAATATAAAGTGTCCATCTGCCAGCAAGCTTTCGTCTTCCATCATTACAATAAAAGTTTTAGGCTGAGCTTGAGCCATGCTTAACTATATAGTACTCTAATAGGTAGGCGACTGCAAGAGATAGTCGTTTAACTATTAAGATGACTGTCGCTAAAATGTAACTATTATTAAGATAACTTAAAAGGTGGATAATTCAAATTAGGTATATACGTTAAAAAAAACTATATGTCGTCCTGGATCACATTAGTCCGAAGTGAGAGTATTGTCTCTTATACTGGGACCTGATCCTAGGTCTGTGTATACACAAGGGGCTAATTGAGTGTCAGGAAGTGTATAAGACTATGTATTCCACACAGCCCCCACACACAATTTACTGCACTGAACAAAAACAGGGTATAAATATTAAGACCATCTACAACTGAACCCTGGAATGCTCCCCTAAGTAACACACTTAAGAACTGGCTACACTGTAATTCTGCTTCCTGACATAGAGGCACTCCCCTATATCACAATAGGCAACTGAGCCTGTGTAATTCTCTAATGCTCTATGCATTTTTTAGCTGCTGTATTTTGCTGCTTAATCATCAGGAGCACATATTATACGGTTGGAAACCGATATGAACAAACAAACAGATACAGCTACCGCTCTTAAAGAAGAAGAAAAAGCCACGCCCCCATGGCTGACCAAAGCAGAGCGGGAGCCAATAAATCAGGGACACTGCCGGGAACCGGCCCGCCCCTAACCCTCCCCTACCCCGCCTCCTAACTATACTGAATGGAGCACAGAGGTAAGTATGTTGCATGAAGTGACTACGGGCGATTTTACATTATCTTCAGGACATCAATCACACGTATGTATAAGCATAAGCACCCAGATTAACCAGGAAGAGAGGATCTACAGAGGTAACCTAAACATAAAGGTAGGGTGGTATAAATACTTAGTGGGATAACACATCGTAACCCACATAGCAATGAGCCATATCTATGGATAAAGTTGCCCCAAAAGGGGTATAGGCATAAAGTGCATGGTAACACGGCACAATAAGATGATACGCCTTTAACCGCCTCCGGACCGCCTAATGCAGGATCGCGGTCCGGAGGAGGCAGTCTCAGGCAGACGCATTGGCGCGTCATCTCGCGGGCCGGCAAAAGTTAGAGGGGTATTACATCATCAGCCTGCTGGCTTCTCTGCTCCTCTGCTGGTTCTTTTGGTCGGTTGGTTCCAGCAGAGGAGCAGACATCACAGTGAGTACACCAAACACCACACTTAGCCCCCATATAACCCCCCATCACCCCAATTAACCCCTTGATCGCCCCTGTCAATCACCTAGTGAAAGGGAAAAAAGTGATCAGTGTAAACTGTCACTTTTTTTTTTTTACTGGTATTGACTGTTAGGTTTTAGGATAGTTTAGGCCCCTTGGTTAGGTAGTTAGCGATCGCTTAGCGCCCAGCCACAGCGCACCGCAGTCACTGATTCGCTGATTAGCGTATCGCTAATCAGCATTTGTACTTTTATAGTATCTGTAAGTGATCAGAACTGATCACAGTCAGATCTATAATAGTATTAGTGTCACCTTAGCTCGCCCTCCACCCAAAATGCAGTGTTTGCCCGATCAGGCCTGATCGGTCGCCCACACGTGCATTCACCCACGCCCGCCCCGCCGCAGTGACAAAAATATATATATTTTTTTATCACTGCACAATCACTTTACAAGCGCTGCAGCAATAAAAAAAAATCAGTTTTGATATTTTTTATCAATCGCAGCGGCTTCCGGTACTTTGCTAGCCTCCCATTTGTAAGACAGGCTTGCTTTTTTTCTTGGGTAGTCTCAGGGAATACCCCCTAAATTTAGTAGTCCAAATGTCAAACAAGGGGTATTCTTCTGAAGAGGCCTACAGGCTTCTGACCCAGTCGGATGAGGAATGGGAACCCTCATCTGACGAATCCAGCGGGTCAGAATATGAACCTGTAGAAAGCAGCGGCAGTCTGACCCACAGGTTGCGCAGGATCCGCTTCAAGGGCAGCAGAGTGGGGCTGGCGCTGTCGGATTACGTGGTGAGGCATACACCAGCAGCGCAGCCCACCCTGGACCTAGTACCAGCACTGCTGTACAACATGGTGAAGTGGCGAGCACCAGAAGGGCAGTTGAAGCTGTACAGACAGGCTTGTAGAGCCCCTAGAGTCCCTGAGGTGCTGGCAAACCTTGATTGGCAGTCCCCAACTTCAGCCGCACCATTAGTTCTCCCTTTCACCGCCCAGTCTGGAGTTCGGGTTGAGACAGCTCAGATCAGTTCGGCACTGGGATTTTTTGAGCTGTTCTTGACTGCGGAGCTCTTGGACATAGTCGTGGCAGAAAAAAATCGGTATGCCACTCAATTTATAGCCGCCAACCCGGGAAGCTATTATGCCCAGCCTTTCCGGTGGAAACCCGTCCAAGTTTCCGTATTAAAAAAATTTCTGGGCCTTCTCCTCAACATGGGTCTAACCAAAAAGCATGAATTGTGGTCATATTGGTCCACAAACCCAATTCATCACATGCCCATGTTCTCTGCTGCCATGTCCAGGGCACGATTTGAGGCCATCCTGCGTTTCCTGCACTTTAGCGACAACACCACCTCCTGTCCCAGAGGCCACCCAGCTTTTGACCGGCTTCACAAAATTTGGCCCCTTATAGACCACTTCAACAACAAATTTGCAGATTTGTATACCCCTGAGCAAAACATCTGCGTAGACGAGTCCCTTATACATTTTACCGGGCGCCTTAGCTTCAAACAATACATCCCAAGCAAGCGTGCCCGGTATGGGGTCAAATTGTATAAGCTCTGTGAAAGGGCCACAGGCTATACCCACAAATTTCGAATCTATGAGAGTAAAGATCAGACCCTGGAGCCGGTCGGTTGCCCTGGCTACCTGGAAAGTAGTCTGGGACTTGGTTTCACCCTTATTTGGCAAGGGGTACCATCTTTATGTGGACAATTTCTACACAAGTGTGCCCCTGTTCAGGCATTTGTTCCTAGAACCGATTGGCTGCTGTGGCACCGCGCGACCTAGTCGCCGGGGCTTCCCCAATGGCTCGTTGCCACCCGTCTTGCAAGGGGGGAGAGGGCTGCCTTGTGTAATGAAGAACTGCTCGCAGTGAAATGGAGAGACAAGCGTGAAGTTTACATGCTCTCCTCCATTCACACAGACACGACAATACAAATTGAACGAGCAACCAGTGTCATTGAAAAGCCCCTCTGTGTCCACGACTATAATTCGCTCATGGGAGGGGTGGACTTCAATGACCAGATGTTGGCTCCTTATTTAGTTTCCTAACGCACCAGATGCTGGTATAAGAAGGTGTCTGTATATTTGATTCAATTGGCTATGTACAATAGTTTTGTTCTCTACAGTAAGGCTGGGAGAACAGGATCCTTCCTCAAATTTCAGGAAGAGATCATCGAGAGCCTCCTGTATCCAGGAGGTTCCGTGGCCCCAACCACCAGTGTAGTGAGCCGTCTACACAAGCGACATTTCCCCAATGTCGTTGCTGGTACCTCAACCCAACCGTCACTCCGAAAAAGATGTTGTGTCTGTAGCAGGAGTGGAATAAGGCGTGACACCCGCTATTTCTGTCCTGACTGCCCTGACCACCCTGCCCTATGCTTAGGGGAGTGTTTCCGGAAGTACCACACACAGGTACACTTAGCATAGGGATTGCATCTCACAGGACAGGCACACAGGGCTATTAGGGCCTATTCACACAGAGCTGCTGCAAACCTCTCCTTTCACCTAGGACAAAGTGCATAATGTACTTCGCCACATCTCTGGGCAATTTGCACTTTGCACATTGTCCCATGGGGAAGGAGAGGTTTGTTCTATAAAGGTAAAAAAAAAAATCACCGGTAAGCAAAAAAGTTAACGTTCTGTTCAAAAAGTTAAATAAAGTTTAAATGTTCGGTTCAAATGTTATTATTAAGTTAATAAATGTATTGCGTTGCGGCCAGTTTTTTTAAATTTTTTTACCTTCTAGGTGGACCAACCGATCGACTAGCTGCAGCACTGATGTGCATTCTGACAGAAGCATTGCGCTGCTGTCAGATTACACATAAGTCGGTGTATGCGGGGCTGCAAGACGAGATTTCTCCTCTGCAGTAAAAGATACGTTTGCCGAGGCATATGAGCTGAGGGGGCGGCTTTGTTCATATGCTTTGGCAAAAACTTTGTATATAAAAAAATAAATAAAAAATCCCGGCAATGATTTATTCATCCACATCGATTGATGTGAATGGAGAAATCGTGTTTGCCAGGGCATAGGAGCTAAGTAGGTATGGATGTTGGGCGGAGCTCCTATGTCCTGGCAGATGCCTTTCCCCTCCTTTTTTTTTTTGGTAGAGATTTTTTCATCCACATTGATCGATGCGAATGAATAAATCTGTGCCGTTCATTTTTTCTTTCAGCCCAGAGGCTGAACGGAAAAAAAAATCTCATTACCTGTATGCGCAATATAAGGAGAATAGCAGAAACTCCTAATGCTGGCCATACATGTAATGATTGCGGAGACCCTCAAATGCCAGGGCAGTACAAACACCCCACAAATGACCCCATTTTGGAAAGAAGACAACCCAAGGTATTCGCTGAGGGGCATATTGAGTCCATGAAAGATTGAAATTTTTGTCCCAAGTTAGCGGAAAAGGAGACTTTGTGAGAAAAAACAAAAAAAATCAATTTCCGCTAACTTGTGCCAAAATTATTTTTTCTATGAACTCGCCATGCCCCTCATTGAATACCTTGGGGTGTTTTCTTTCCAAAATGGGGTCACATGTGGGGTATTTATACTGCCCTGGCATTTTAGGGGCCCTAAAGCGTGAGCAGAAGTCTGGGATCCAAATGTCTAAAAATGCCCTCCTAAAAGGAATTTGGGCCCCTTTGCGCATCTAGGCTGCAAAAAAGTGTCACACATGTTGTATTGACGTACTCAGGAGAAGTTGGGGAATCTGTTTTGGGCTGTCATTTTACATATGACAGCTTGAAATCAAAATGTGTAAAAAATGCCCTGTGAAAACCGAAAGGTGCTCTTTGGAATGTGGGCCCATTTGCCCACCTAGGCTGCAAAAAAGTGTCACACATCTGGTGTCGCCATACTCAGAAGAAGTAGGGCAATGTGTTTTGGGGTGTCTTTTTACATATACCAATGCTGGGTGAGAGAAATATCTCGGCAAAAGACAACTTTTCCCATTTTTTTATACAAAGTTGGCATTTGACCAAGATATTTATCTCACCCAGCATGGGTATATGTAAAATGACACCCCAAAACACATTCCCCAACTTCTCCTGAGTACGGTGATACCACATGTGTGACACTTTTTTGCAGCCTAGGTGGGCAAAGGGGCCCACATTCCAAAGAGCACCTTTCAGATTTCACAGGGCATTTTTTACACATTTTGATTTCAAACTACTTCTCATGCATTAGGGCCCCTAAAATGCCAGGGCAGTATAACTACCCCACAAGTGACCCCATTTTGGAAAGAAGACACCCCAAGGTATTTCATGATGGGCATAGTGAGTTCATGGAAGTTTATATTTTTTGTCACAAGTTAGTGGAATATGAGACTTTGTAATAAAAAAAAAAAATTATCATCATTTTCCGCTAACTTGTGAATTACATTTAGGATTACACAGACCTAGGATCAAGTCCCAGTATAAGAGACAATACTCACACTTAGGACTAATGTGATCCAGGACGACATATAGTTTTTTTTACGTATATACCTAATTTGAATTATCCATCTTTTAAGCTATCTTAATAAAAGTTACATTTTAGAGACAGTCACCTTAATAGTTAAACGAGCTGTGAGCCATGAATGCGACGTAGTGGATTATTGCATAGACAGAACTAAGGCTGATTTGCAAATGATTTGCCATATAATCCACTGTCACTCTACAGAATCAGTTTATTTGAATACTCAATGTTATTATCAGCTGTGGACACGGATGTGCATCCAGCTGTTGCTCTTGGCTGGCACTTGTAGCCATCTTAGAACATCTCTATCTATTCATATTCACGTCTTTGTCACACAACACTTTTTCCATACTTTGTATTAAGTCTTCAATAAATATCAGCACCAGACACAAAAAAATGAATCAGAGAGGTGGCTGCAAAAGTTATTTCTACCACCATTCCTAGATTCACAGGTACACTGCTCAGGGCTGCTGAACAATGTCCTCCATGTGTCTGTTGCTTCAGAGGGTATTCTTTAGAGAGATAGGGGGATACAATCTCATCTTCTCTGTGTGATGTGTATGGAAGACATAAAAGCAGCTAATCTCCATTCACTAGCTGAGGTTTAACTGAGAGTTAGAAGTGGAACCCACAGAAGGGAAAACTGATGATAAATGCAAAATATTAATAATTTGATGACTAGATATAGTGTAATATCTCATGTGCATATGCATGAGAGCTTTTTCTGAAAACTAAAAAACAAAACAAAAAAAAATGTTAAACTTTAACTGCTTCATTAGCGGAGTGTTCACTCCCCTTCCTTAACAGGACAATTTTTCCCTTTTAGCCATGCACCTATCTTAAGGTAAATAACTAATTAATTTCTGTGCCAACCTATATATATTTAATATGATTTTTCATGGCATATCTTAGACCTCTCTTTTGTGCCATTAGATGACAGACAAAAATAATAAAACTTTAAAACACATATTTTTTCTTTCTTATGATTTTTTTCTAATTGTTACAAAAGGTTTCAAGACAAAAAATTTAAAAAAAAAATTGTTTGTAATGTGAAAATGGACACTATTTGTGTAATTCATCTACTGGCCGCAAGACTTCAAAAGGCTACAGGGCAAATTATCGGCCTATTTTTTTTTTATTCTATTATTTTTTTATTGCTTGTTCTATGCCACCATACTTCCAGTACAGATGTTGGAGAGAGCTAAAACATTACAAGCCCCTTTAAAAAAAAAATGTGTGTTGTATTCATCTTGGGTAAAGTTGTACATTTTAAGCAATTGGCATTTTTTTTTTTTGAGTTTTAGTATACTTTTTATAATTTTTTTAATAAATTTTATTTATTTACTTTTATTTCTTTATTTTAACCCCTTCTACCCCAGGCCAGTTTTCACCTTCCTGACCAGGCCATTTTTTCCAAATCTGACGTGTCACTTTATGTGGTAATAACTTTAAAACTCTTTTACTTATACAGGCCATTCTGAGATTATTTTCTCGTCACATGTTGTACTTCATGACATTAGTAAAAATTAGTCCAAAAATTTCATTGAAATTTATAAAAAATACAAAATTTACCAAGAATTTGTAAAAAGTAGAAAATTTCCAAATTTCACTTTCTCTACTTTTCTAATACATAGTAATACCTCAAAAAGTATTAATTACTTTACATTCCCCATATGTATACTTTATGTTTGGATCTTTTTGAAAATTACATTTTATTTTTTTGGGACGTTAGAAGTTTGACGCTTTGAAGTTTAGAAGCAAATCTTACAATTTTTAAGAACATTTCCAAAACCCATTTTTTTCAGCCCAGTTCAGGTCTGAAGTCACTTTGTGAGGCTTACATATTAGAAACCACCCTTAAATCACCCCATTTTAGAAACTACACCCCTCAAGCAATTCAAAACTGATTTTACAAACTTTGCTAATCCTTTAGGTGCCCCACGAGAATTAAAGGAAAATGAGAATTACATTTCAAAATTTCCCTTTTTTTTTAGCAGATTTTAAATGCAATCTATTTTTTCTGCAACACATCAGGCGTTAACAGCCAAGCAAAACTCAAAATCTATTACCCTGAATATGGATTTTACAGAAATACCCCATATGTGCTCAAAGACTGATGTATGGGTGCAAAGTAGGCTTCAGAGTAGAAGGAGCACCATATGGCTTTTGGAGAGCGGATTTAGCTGGAATGGTAATTGGTAGCTATGACGCATATGAAGACACCTTGAGGTGGCCCTACAATGGAAACCCCCCAGAAAATCACCCCATTCTGGAAACTACACTCCTCAAGGAATATTTTGAAGGTGTGTAGTGACCACTTTGACCCATCGGGCGATTCACAGAATTAGGAAACGTTTGGCTATGAAACAGAAAACTTAAATTTGTTTCTGAAAAAAGTTGCTTTAAACCATATTTTTCACTTTCACAAGGGGTAACAGGACAAAATGCATCCTGCATTTTGTTCCCAATTTCCCCCTGAATACGCCAACACCCCATATGTGCTCAAAAAATAATGTATGGGTGCACAGAAGGCTTCAGAGTGGAAGGAGCACCATATAGCGTTAGTAGAGTGGATTTAGCTGGAATGGTAATTGGGAGCCATGTCACATGTGAAGATACCCTGAGGTGGCCCTACAGTGGAAACCCACAAAAAGTGACCCCATTCCGGAAACTACACCCCTCAAGGAATATTTCAAGGTATGTAGTGAGCACTTTGACCCATCAGGCGCTTCACAGATTGAGGAAACGCTTGGCTATGAAAATGAAAAATTAAATTTTTTTCTGTAAAAAGTTGCTTTACACCCACATTTTTCAGTTTCACAAGGGGTAACAGGACAAAATGCACCCCACATTTGGTTCCTAATTTCACCCAACACCCCATATGTGCTTGTAAAATGATGTATGGGCGCATGACAGGGCTCTAGAGTCAAACAGCTAAATATGGATTTAGCTGACCTGAATTGGCAGACATGGATTTTAGGTGCCATGTTGCATTAAATTAATTGGTCCCCACAAATGAAAAACCCCAACAAGTCAACAAGTGACCACATTTTGGAAATAGCACCCCCGTACGAACATTTTAAGTGGTAGAAGGGGTACTTTTCAGGGGTCTCAGAGAAGACAGAAATACTTGAAAAAGCATTTCAAATCACACATTTGTGGGGGGAAAAAACTATTTTTTGCAAAAAAAAGCACTAAAACTGAACAGACACTGTCAGTAATTGAAAGTACTGACCAGCGCTCAGCAAGTGCAGGACCCACGCACGCAGACGTCATGTGCATGGGTTAAAATATCTAACCTAGTACTAACTACAAATAAAAGCCAGCAGCACACCATAGATTTCAAAAGGAACACGTGCGGTTTATTCACCCAACACAGCGGCGTTTCAACCGCTTGTTGTGGTCTTTCTCAAGCTATGTGCATATGTGTTACAATTATACAATATATAGGTGTATCAATCAATGATGCAATCAAATCAATCAAACAAAAAAATAAAAAAAATGAACAAAATTCATGATATCAACATTTAAAGCATATAGGCAAATCTCATTATCAGTGTCCAGAGTACATAAATACAATACATTCGCAGTGTTCTGTGATCAATTACATAATATACCGTGAACATACATACATAATTACTCATTACATGGTGCAGATGTACCCTATTCCGTAGTGTAACTTAAAAAAAACTCACAATCAGCTGATAAGCTGCACATATGGAGCATCTAGGTCTCGGCGGCGTCCCCATTCAGTCTCTGCGAATGCGCGGGAACCCTAAATCTCGCGATCCCTCAGGCGCAGAAAGACTGAATATAGCCCATCTCAAAGATGGCTCGATCTGATCACTCCCAAGTGTGCGCATGTGAATGCAGAGGGGGCCTCCCACCAATAGTCATGTGATCCTTGTCACATGATCAAGCAAAAGTAGGTAAACAAAAAAAGTTAAAGAACCTCAACAGGAGGCTGTGGGTCAGGATCGCATAGATACTCAAGCTCCCAGGGGATATGCAAATCACGCACACATGGGAACCCAGGATCCAACATCCTATCAACCCTAAGGTCTGGCAACATATCCACTCTATACGTGCACATTACAGGAAAGGATGGTGTCTCCCAGCTGAGACCAACCGTAACAACAGTCAGGTCATCGCCGTGATCAGGCGACGGCGGTGGCGCCGCGAGTCATTGCTGCGAACCGTCCCCGTCACCCTTGAATTACCCCCCAATCCACCAAGCGCCCTGAATGGTTAGAGCCAGACCTAATATAACCCTTGTTGGTAAGGGCATCTGCAATTTCTTGTTAAAATATTAGAGATATTCACTATGTGGGTAGGCCACCCACTATCATATACCAAGCGCCACACATGAAACAAAACTCAGATTGGGCCATCCTACTTGTATAAAATACAATAAAACAAAATATGGGTAGCTGGCAAGACCCAGGATGCTCGTGTCTTTATGCAGGATGTCAGTCATGATTGTGATTAATAGCCAAATCTATAAAAGCAAGGAGAAAAAAGAAAATGTTAAAACCAATTCAACTTGATTGTTTTATACACATATTCACTATACCCAGATTAGGGACTATGGATAACACAGTACCCGGGGAGAGACACCACTATTCCACTCTAAAGTCAACATTCAGGCAATTAGGCCTCAAGGTTTTCAAGGTAAAAATCCAAAATAACTCTCGCTTTTTAAGGAGGGCTTTCCTATCTCCCCCCGACACTGCACACTGATAATGAGATTTGCCTATATGCTTTAACCACTTCAACCCCGCTAGCTAAAACCCCCTTCATGACCAGGCCACTTTTTACACTTCTGCACTACACTACTTTCACCGTTTATCGCTCGGTCATGAAACTTACCACCCAAATAAATTTTACCTCATTTTCTTCTCACTAATAGAGATTTTATTTGGTGGTATTTTATTGCTGCTGACATTTTTACTTTTTTTGTTATTAATCAAAATGTAACGATTTTTTTGCAAAAAAATGAAATTTTTCACTTTCAGCTGTAAAATTTAGCAAAAAAAACGACATCCATATATTAATTTTTCGCCAAATTTATTGTTCTACATGTCTTTGATAAAAAAAAATGTTTGGGCAAAAAAAATGGTTTGGGTAAAAGTTATAGCGTTTACACACTATGGTACAAAAATGTGAATTTCCGCTTTTTGAAACAGCTCTGACTTTCTGAGCACCTGTCATGATTCCTGAGGTTCTACAATGCCCAAACAGTAGAAAAACCCCACAAATGACCCCATTTCGGAAAGTAGAAACCCTAAGGTATTCGCTGATGGGCATAGTGAGTTCATAGAACTTTTTATTTTTTGTCACAAGTTAGCGGAAAATGATGATTTTTTTTTTTTCCTTACAAAGTCTCATATTCCACTAACTTGCGACAAAAAATAAAAAATTCTAGGAACTCGCCATGCCCCTCACGGAATACCTTGGGGTGTCTTCTTTCCAAAATGGGGTCACTTGTGGCGTAGTTATACTGCCCTGGCAATTTAGGGGCCCATATGTGTGAGAAGTACTTTGCAATCAAAATCTGTAAAATATGACCGGTGAAATCCGAAAGGTGCACTTTGGAATGTGGGTCCCTTTGCCCACCTAGGCTGCAAAAAAGTGTCACACATCTGGTATCGTTGTACTCAGGAGAAGTTGGGGAATGTGTTTTGGGGTGTCATTTTACATATAACCATGCTGGGTGAGAGAAATATCTTGGCAAAAGACAACTTTTCCCATTTTTTTATACAAAGTTGGCATTTGACCAAGATATTTTTCTCACCCAGCATGGGTATATGTAAAATGACACCCCAAAACACATTCCCTAACTTCTCCTGAGTACGGCGATACCAGATGTGTGACACTTTTTTGCAGCCAAGGTGGGCAAAGGGGCACATATTCCAAAGAGCACCTTTCGGATTTTGCAGGCCATTTTTTACACATTTTGATTGCAAAGTACTTCTCACACATTTGGGCCCCTAAATTGCCAGGGCAGTATAACTACCCCACAAGTGACCCCATTTTGGAAAGAAGACACCCCAAGATATTCCGTGAGGGGCATGGCGAGTTCCTAGAATTTTTAATTTTTTGTCACAAGTTAGCGGAAAATGATGATTTTTTTATTTTTATTTTTTTCCTTACAATGTCTCATATTCCACTAACTTGCGACAAAAAATAAAAAATTCTAGGAACTCGCCATGCCCCTCACGGAATACCTTGGGGTGTCTTCTTTCCAAAATGGGGTCACTTGTGGCGTAGTTATACTGCCCTGGCAATTTAGGGGCCCATATGTGTGAGAAGTAGTTTGCAATCGAAATCTGTAAAAAATGACCGGTGAAATCCGAAAGGTGCACTTTGGAATGTGGGTCCCTTTGCCCACCTAGGCTGCAAAAAAGTGTCACACATCTGGTATCGCCGTACTCAGGAGAAGTTGGGCACTGTGTTTTGGGGTGTCATTTTACATATAACCATGCTGGGTGAGAGAAATATCTTGGCAAAAGACAACTTTTCCCTTTTTTTTATGCAAAGTTGGCATTTGACCAAGATATTTTTATCACCCAGCATGGGTATATGTAAAATGACACCCCAAAACACATTACCCAGCTTCTCCTGAGTACGGCGATACCAGATGTGTGACACTTTTTTGCAGCCAAGGTGGGCAAAGGGGCACATATTCCAAAGTGCACCTTTCGGATTTCGCAGGCCATTTTTTACACATTTTGATTGCAAAGTACTTCTCACACATTTGGGCCCCTAAATTGCCAGGGCAGTATAACTACGCCACAAGTGACCCCATTTTGGAAAGAAGACACCCCAAGGTATTCCATGAGGGGCATGGCGAGTTCCTAGAATTTTTAATTTTTTGTCACAAGTTAGCGGAAAATTATGATTTTTTTTTCCTTACAAAGTCTCATATTCCACTAACTTGCGACAAAAAATAAAAAAATTCTAGGAACTCGCCATGCCCCTCACGGAATACCTTGGGGTGTCTTCTTTCCAAAATGGGGTCACTTGTGGCGTAGTTATACTGCCCTGGCAATTTAGGGGCCCAAATGTGTGAGAAGTACTTTGCAATCAAAATGTGTAAAAAATGGCCTGTGAAATCCGAAAGGTGCACTTTGGAATGTGTGCCCCTTTGCCCACCTTGGCTGCAAAAAAGTGTCACACATCTCGTATCGCCGTACTCAGGAGAAGTTGGGGGATGTGTTTTGGGGTGTCATTTTACATATACCCATGCTGGGTGAGAGAAATATTTTGGCAAAAGACAACTTTTCCCATTTTTTTATACAAAGTTGGCATTTGACCAAGATATTTATCTCACCCAGCATGGGTATATGTAAAATGACACCCCAAAACACATTCCCCAGCTTCTCCTGAGTACGGCGATACCAGATGTGTGACACTTTTGCGCATCTAGGCTGCAAAAGTGCCCAAATTCCTTTTAGGAGGGCATTTTTAGACATTTGGATCCCAGACTTCTTCTCACGCTTTAGGGCCCCTAAAAAGCCAGGGCAGTATTAATACTCCACATGTGACCCCACTTTGGAAAGAAGACACCCCAAGGTATTCAATGAGGGGCATGGCGAGTTCATAGAAATGTATTTTTTTGGCATAAGTGATCAAAGGGGTGATCAAAGACATTTTATATCTCTAGCCACATAATCTCATCTTTGTCTCACTTCTCTGCCTTTCATTATGGTGGCGTATGAACCGAATTCACGATAAGGACCTTCTAATGTCACAGGGTCATGTGACTATGCCCCCCACCCTGTACTGTTCCCCTCACCCTGTACTGTGCCCCCTTATACCCTGCATTGTTCCCTCTTACTACACCCTGTGCAGTGCCCCTAGTCATTCCCTGTACTGTGCCTTCTTATACCCTTTTATCCAGTCACGGTATGGCAGTGTTATCAGGTCACTGTACAGAGGTGTTATCCGGTCAATGTATGGCAGTGGTATCCAATAACTGGATGGCCTTAACGTTATCCCTTTCCCTGCCCACATCATCCTTTTTTAGACCTGGCATGAGCGGAAAAAATATGCAGATTGCGGTGCTAAGGACCTTTGCGCTACAATCTGTAACAGAAATACACCTTACATAGACATATTTCTATATAATAAATGACTACCTAATTGTATTATTATTAGTGGGTAGGGCTAATATCTTTATATTATATTGATTCTAGTGTATTATACTGTGCCCTGTATTCCCCAGTAGAAAATGATCCTTGGGAAACACAATCCTCATCCCTGACCACCAGGACCAGGTAGCGCTCTGTTAGTAAATGGCAGCCTCCCCTCTCCACCACGCTGCTCCGCTGTGTACTGGTGCTTATTCTGACACTAGGGCTGGGTTAACATCCTATTTTTGCCATCCATTTAATGCATACCAAAAATGTATGCGTTAACAGCTGCCTCAGTGGAGTACGTTCACCATACAGTTCCATGGTAGAAAAAAAATTACGTTAACGTATGCATTTTTTTTATTGACTCTGCAGGATACAAAAACGTGGAGTGCTGCACATTTTTATACATCAAACCAATAGGAAATAACATTGTTCTATATTCCAGCAGGCCACATTTTTGAGAGCTTCCCTTTAAGATGCATAAAAATGGCCCTTGATTAAAATACATATTTTTAGTGGGAATTTTTTCCATTGATCCCCCTCTGATATGTCACTGTCCATGTTGTGGGACTATTTGTGTACTTCTAGTGTAAGTGTTTGCTGGCTGCAAATAAGACCTGAATTTGGGGCCCGCCGAGAATGAGCGGTTCGCGAACATTTGATCGTGTTCGCACGATCGCATCGTCCTGGCCGATGTTCGTTTATCACTACCTGCTGTCTTTATTTTGGCCTATCATGTGTGATACGCCACGTGATACGACCATGATTAGCCCGGAAAAATTAAGTCCATGTGTCAGCTGCATCTTCCAGGCCGACCACACTCTTCTGACCCTAAATCACAGCAATTTATGATACAACCTGTATCTGATCCTGAGGTATGTATAAAAGATTATGAGTACATGACAATGACTAAGCGGTCAGATAAAAACTGGTGGTATCATACATTACTATTATACAGGCAGTGCAGGTCAAAGGAGCCGCGGTCGGCCTGGTAAATGTAGCTGACACATGGACCATGATTCCTGGGCCGATCAGTCTTTTGCATGAGCCCTATCACTTTTATTGAGCCCCCATGACAGTGTCATCCATGGCACCTCCATAACAGTGACATCCAGAGCACCCCCATAACACTGACATCCACAGTGCCCCCATCAAAGAGACATCCATAGCGCCCTATAACATTGAAATCCACTGTGTTCTGATAAGTGAAATCCACAGTGCCCCCATAACAGTGACATCCCCAGTGTCTACATAATAGTTATATCTACAGTGCCCCCATAACAGTGACATCCATATTTCCCTATAACATTGATATCCACAGAGCCCCCATAACAAAGACATCCACAGCGCCCCCATAAGTGACATCCATCCTATAACATTGATATACATTGTGTTCTGATAAGTCTCATCCACAGCTCCCCCTAAGGGACATCCACAGTGTCCCCATAACAGTGACATCCACAGTACTCCCATAAGAGTGACATCCACAATGCCCCCCATAAGTGACATCCATAGTGCCCTCTAACATTGATATCCACTGTGTTCTGCCCCCAAATCTCATTTACAGCTCACCTAAGTGACATCCAGTGCCCCCAAGTGACATCTACAGTGCCCCCAAGTGACATCTACAGTGCCCCCAAGTGACATCTACAGTGCCTCCAAGTGACATCCAGTGCCCCTAACTGACATCCAGTGCCCCTAACTGACATCCACAGTGCCCCCCAAGTGACATCCACAGTGCCCCAAGAGATATACTGTGCCCCCAAGTCACATCCACAGTGCCCCCCAAAGTGACATCTAGTTCACCCGAGTTACATCCACAGTGCCCCCAACTAACATCCACAGTGCCCCCAACTAACATCCACAGTGCCCCCAACTAACATCCACAGTGCCCCCCAAGTGACATCTACAGTGCCCCCCAAGTGACATCTACAGTGCCCCCCAAGGGACATCCACAGTGTCTCCCTAAGTGACATGCACAGTACTCCCCAAGTAACATCTACAGTGCCCCCGAGTGACATCCAGTGCCCCAAGTGACATCTATAGTGCCCTCCAAGTGACATACACAGTTCCCCAAAGTGATATACAGTGCCCCCAAGTGATATCCACAGTGCTCCCCAAAGTGACATCTAATGCCCCCAAGTGACATCCAGTGCCCTAGTGACATCCACAGAACTACCCAAGTGACACCCACAGTGCCCCAGCATATAGACATCACAGAGGTTGATTGCTATGCTGTCACTCATGCACAGCACTTACATCATACTGAATAGACGGCTAGCGGTGTCGGCACATGTGCACTAGTGTGCAGGTGTCGGCAACTAGGAAGTCTGGCAGGAGGCGGTGAGGTCAGTGATGATGCGCTGCCCTTCTGCTTAGGAGAGGAAGAGAAGAATGTGGTGAGGGTCCGGAAGCCTTGAAAAGCCCTGCAAAGCCCTGCAAAAAGGGTCACGTGAGCGTGAAAAGGATCCTGGGAACACCTGTGTTGCGGTAGGTAATTATAGCTGCCTAATTTCTACACAGCTAAAGTTCAAGAATTTTTTTTGAACCTGGAGCCGAAGAACCTTATTAATGTTATGTGTGTGTACGTATGTTTGTATGTATATGTGTCCATTACACAAGTATTTAAATAATACTCATGCTTAAATTAGGCAGAGCTTTTTCAATTAAATTGCAATATCTAAAGTGAAGCGTCTCTAATAGGCATGATTGAAATGTAATGAGCTAGCCTGGATAATTAAGTAGCTATAAAATAATGTCTAATTGCTTCTTAATATGGTGCCAATTAATTTTCCATATTTCATTTATTAAAACGACAAAATGGATGAAAATGTTTAACATGCACCACATTTTTGGCATAGCTTTTAAGGTTCTCTGTTATTAGGTAAATTAAGCATTAAACAGAACATTTTTAGTTAAAATATAAACAGGCTCAATGAGTGCTGCTTTATTATTGTTTTACTGAAGGACCTTTTTTAATGTTAAATACTTGGAAGTTTATTTTTTATGGAATATGGTGATTTAAAAGCTTACCTGATAGTAGAAAATGTGAGTTCTCTTGGGTTTTTATTCACAAACAGTGCAGCTGTTGGCTATTGGTTGTATCTATGATTTGCAACTCAGACTCAGTCATTCGTATACCATTTTTATCGAACTTGACATGTTTTAGATTATTAACATATAAAATATACATAAAAGTGTTTTGTTATGTATCGTGCATTCTTGGTATCAAAGAACATCTATTGGTTTATTTTTCAGTATTTATTACTTATAACTTATTGTACTTTATCTATTTTATAGGGCTTTTATATGAATCTTTTAGTTACAGTATGACTATAAATGTTCCCTTTCCAGGAAGTGTGACTTATAATTAGTGATTTTTAGATGTATAAGCAAATGAGGATTAGAAGTTGAACAGCGATAAATGAAATCTATAAATTCTAGAACTCTATTACGAGAGATAAGTTTTATTGAAAAATTAGATTTGGCTGATTCGCCGAATTTTACAAAAAAATTTGCTTTGTAAAGAATTACTTTGTCACAAAGCGCATTTTTTTGTAACTAGCGGGTGCAATGACGGGGAGCTGCGATTGCATTGCTCCTCATCAATGTACCCTTCAGATGCCGCGTTTATACATAATCACGGCATCTGAGTCTAAAAACATTGTAATAATAACATAATTTTTTTTAAATCAAACGTACCACCTCCATTTGCTCACTATGGGCCGACCGCTGCCATGTTGCTTGAAGATCTGGCACACATGGGATTTCAACCGAGATCTTCAATCAAGATGGCGGTTGGCGGCCGTCGTGAGCAAATGGAGGCGGTAAGTTAGAATTGTTTCATTTTTTACACTATTTCAGGTTAAATCGATTTGTTACCATGAAGCACGAGGAAATTCGGATTCAAGGTGAATCGAATTTATCTTGAAATTCGGATCGAATTCCACTTTGTGGGATTCGATTCACTCATCTCTACTAGTAACCATAGGCTATAATATTGTTACACTCCAGAAATATATCCAGGCCGCTCTTGAACTCTTTTAGTGAATTCACCGTCACCATCTCCTCAGGTAGAGAGTTCCATAGTCGCACTGCTCTTACCGTAAAGAATCCTTTTCTACAGGGTTGCCCACGAAAAAGTAGCTCACCTCCAGTGATAGTATGACAAGATAAAAGAGCAAGTGGATTTTTTTATTTCTTTATTATGACTTACAAGTCACAAAAGATGCCAAAAGTGGTCTCCATTCATGTCTATGCATCTTTGGGCAGGTCAAATTATGTTGGCTGTTACTGCTTGCAATTCTTCAGCGTTAGCGTAGACATTTTATTTTCAATTTCCCCACAGATAAAAATCACATATGGACAAGTCTGGGGAACGTGGTGGCTATAACCTCTTGCTCAAAGCTCGCTCCTCCATTTTTTCTTCTGGTGTTAGTTGGTTATAAAACTGTTCAAAGATGTACATGTAAATTGCAGTATTCACAGTTGATTTGAAGAAAATTGGGCCCACTATTTGTGTTCCTGACACTGCACACCATACATCAATTTTATGGTCGTGACGTGGTGTTTCATGAGTCAAATGCTGATTTTCAGAGGACCAATAACCCTTATTCTAGGTTTTTCCATGACCTGATAAATGAAACCAAGCTTTGTCCATCAAGAAGTACAGCAATGGGTCCAAATGTCTGTCAGCAATCATAGTCAGCAACCAAGTCTAGTAATTTTCGCCTTTAGCTTTGTCAGACTCTTTCAGTTCATGCAAACACATTATTCAGTATGGTTTCAGGTTCAGAGATTTTAGCACTCGCTGACGCCAACTTGCTAAGACAGTCTTTGAGTTGATTTTTGGGGGCTACTTGCAATCCGCTGCTGAATTTTATGCACAACTTCAGCCGTCTTGATGATGGAAGCCTCTGTTTCTTCATGTTTTCAACAGAGCCAGTTTGATGCCATTTCCGAACCAGACTCTGAATACAACGTTTAGCTGATGGTTTTGCTCCTGGGTACCTGTCAGCAAAGGTCTCTTTTGTTTTCTTAATCGATCTGCTTCACACATAGCCTTTAACAATCACTATTCGCTGTCCCAGGGAGAACACAATCTTTCTTACACAGTAGGCCACTTTTATCAAATTGAATAATAAATCGGTCTTAGTTGTCCATAACAACCAATCAGAGCTCAGATTTCAGTTCCTACAGAGCTCTGAAAACAGGAAAGCTGAGCTCTGGTTGCTATGGACAACTAATACAGATTTACTATTAGGCAGTTTTATTAGGAGATATGGGAGGTGGGCTACTTTTACATGGACCACCCTGTATATTGATGTACTAACCAGATTTCCTCTAGACATCTCTGTGACATTCCTATATGCAGCCTTTTCCATTAAGGTTCATGAAAATCATAGAAAGAGCTGATGAATGCCTTCTTAAAATATTGGAATTTTTTATTTTTTTTTAAATACAATTTATATTACATAGGCTATGTTCATATTAGTGTAAAAGCTTCTGTTTATAACAGGATAGATGAAGTGCTAGATCTGTTTTCCAAAAGGATGAATACTGACAACTCCGACAGTGTCTTTAAGAACATGTCACCAAAGCCTCAGAGTTGTTCAGTGACCAGATGTTTGAGTAAGAAATGAAAAAAAAAAAATTTCTAAGAAAGCTAAATGTACCAGAATGTGAACCCAGTAAACACTTTGTGTAGAAGTTAACAGCAGAAAATAAACTGAGATAAATACCTTTTGGAAAACCGAACAGATATTGCGCTGGATATTGGGTGGATTAAGAAAAGTTGAAAAATATTGTACTTCTAACACTTTCACATTTATAGCTGTTAATGAAAAAGATCTCGAACTAAAGAGGTTTAGATAACAAGACCAATAGCCTGTAATTAAATGATACCTTTACCTTTTTATGTCAATAACTTACAGTGGCAGATTTACTAATACAATCAGAAACTTGTTTAATACTTAGTGTAAAGTTAGATTAGACAATCTAAAGATGTGCCAGATTTTCACAATGGCTGGTGCTGGATTATAAGTCTAGCATTCCTTTAGACTAAGTTTATACCAGCTACTACCATCTATTAGTTATGATCAAACAAATTTAGGGCAATTTTGGTGCAAGATGTCACATCTTAGGCCATTATCTTTCCCTAAAAGCCTTTTTTTCCTAGATTTTTATACTGATGGCCTATCCTCTGGATAGGTCATCAGTATGTGATCGGTGTGGGTCCAACACCCGGGACCCCCAACCTATAAGCTGTTTGAGAATGCACAGGAGCCCCTGTGAGTTCCACAGCCTTTTCTCTGCTTTTCCTAGGCTGAGTGACTACATGTTCATGTGTCATATGGCCTAGGAGAAGCTAAGTGAGAAACCAAGCACAGCCAATGTTCAATGTACAGAACTGTGCTTGGTGAGTTACGAGAAGGCAAGGGCACTTACAGGAGTGTGGGTGCCTTCTCAAACAGCTGATTAGCGGGGTTCCCGGTTGTCGGACCCCCACAGTTCAGATACTGAAGACCTATCCAGAGGATAGGTCATCAGTATAAAAATATCGGAAACCCCTTTTAACTCATGGTTGGATTTGGAACAAAAAGTTTCTAAGAAAATAAGGGTGCTTTCACCCATGCCAAATTCTGTATCAGAAATGTCTGCAGATGAAAATCAGTTCCATTTATTTGAATTAGAATTATGGATGAGCATATCAATTTGTACAATACAAATTGATCTTATAAACCAGAGTTAATCTCATGCCTTGAAATCTCACGCCTGGACTGCAGCTCTGAGTAGAGGTGCAAGTGCCAAGGCTCTGCTTCTGCTACTGGTTAAGTGACTGGCCATGCACCGCAACACTTTCCGTGTAGGGGCACATGAACAGTCGCTGCTCTGGAAGTAGATGCAGAGCCTCTGCGCTCATATCACTAGTCAGGCACGCAGGCATAAGCTTGTCAGGGCATGCTGAGATGTCTTGCGGTGTAAATTAAGCAGCAGAAGGAGTAGCTTCACCTGTTGGGAAAGCCCTTTACAGATGAAGAACTGGTAAATAAGATGAATTGCTTTGTAGGTATCAATGTTCTCATCCCTAATTAGGATAGCAGACATCCATGTGCTTCTTACCAACATAAACCCATCTAGATGAATGGAAATGATTTCAGTTATAAAGTTCTTAAACAAAATCTACCAGTTGTGAAGGCACCCTTTATACATTTTCATTAGTAAATCTGCTTTCAAGATCTCTGCTTCCTGCTATTCCATAGGAACCTCCAATTTATTTCCAATCAATGAAAATGAGTACATTGTTACATATGTGATGGAAAAACAGATGCAGGACTGGTTACAGCTCCAGTACAGTTCTCAAAGCTTTGTAAATTAATGGGACATACAACCTTGCATCGATCACATGATTAAGTTATATAGAAAGTAAAGTGAAGAATTTAGAAAACATTACCGTAATTTTCAAAGAATAACCTTGATTTGTTAAAACTGTAATACTTAATTTGCATGGTCAGTTAAAAGGGGTTCTCTGAGAGCAGGAACCCCTTTTAATAATGTCAGGAAGGGTGAAGGGCTTAAAAAAAAGATTCACAAAAAGTACAGTACCAGTGCGGAGCTCCCTTCTCAATGAACCAGAAATGTGACATACCGTCAAAGGTTTGAGCCAATCAGTGGCTTCAGTTGGGGAAAATGCAACCATCACCGTTAAGACCACTGAATGACTGGTGGCGGTGATGTGTGTGTGTAGATGACACATTACACTGTTAGTCCAGCTGGGATTGGAAGCGGAGGAGAAGGAAGCTGGCCACTGGAACCAGCGCTTCAGTGACAGGTGAGGATTATTATTTTTTTTTAAATTCCTACACCCTGCTTAGCAAAGTCAATAGTCTTGGAGAACCCCTTCAAGTAAAATAAGGGATTATCTTGTACTCTTTTTAGTAGGAAGTTCATTACCGGGTACACAACAAACTTTGTACAATAGATGGAAAAACATTACTCCAGTTGCATTTATGTACAAATTCATAAAAAATTTGTCTTGAAACTTTACAGATATTGGTCAAATTAAGGCCCTAACTGAATTAATTTTTAGGGCTATCAAAATAATTTTTTAATATTTTTTTTTTTTGACACAGAAGTTTGCTTATACTTTTTTTTTTGCATTTAAAAATGAATGTTTTAAATTTACAAATTAACACCAAAATTAATGTTGAGCGAACCCGACCTGCAAAAGTTCGAGTTCGAGTTCGGTGCTCGGGCATTTAATAAAGCTTGTTGAAAGGCTGCAGAGCAGCCAGTCAACAAGTTTTTAAGCTGTGGGCACTTAGAAGCCATTACAGCCATGCCATGTAATGGCATGGCTGTGATTGGCCGGAGCATCATGTGACCCAGCCTCTTTTCAAGCTGGAGTAGTGCAGGAACAGGAAGCAGGCAGCTGAACTGAGGGAGAGTGTTAGGAATCTCATCTGGCTATTTATTCTGTTGGTGACCTATAGTGATTTTTTTTTTGTAGGTGCAATACATATGAGCTTTGCACCCCTGACACAGAAATATAATAATTATTCTGGCTGTTAATTCTGTGGGTGACTTATAGCGATTATTTGTGGGTGCAATGCACCATCTTTGCACCCCTGACACAGAAATATAATAATTAATCTGGCTGTTAATTCTGTGGGTGAACTATAGTGATTTTTTTGTGGGTGCAATGCACCATCTTTGTACCCCTGACATAAAAATATAATAGTTAATCCGTATTTTAGTTCGGTGGCTGACATACCCATTTTTGGTGTGAGGTAGACCTGCACTGCTTCCGTGACAGTGAAATTTATTTATTTAAAGGGTTTCTGTCATGATAAATAACGTTATGTAGCTGACTGACATTAGCGATGTGCTAATGTCAGCAGAACATAACAGTATGCTTTATAACTCCCTGCCTGCAGCCGTTCTCTCAAAATAAACACTTTTAAAATATGTTAATCAGCCACTAGGTGCTATTAGGGCGTTGTTCAGCACCTAGAGGCTCGGTCTCCGCACCCTTTGGCATGCCCAGGTCCAGTTGATTGACTTTCGAGCTCTCCTCAGTGTCCAGTAAACCCCGCACCTGCAACCTCCCTTTTAGTATTCGGCGCAGGCGCAGAGAGTGAAGGACGCGATCCTGCTGCTGTCTTCCACACTGTGCCTGCGCCAAAGGAAGGAAGCTGGCAGCAGGAGCGTGTCCTTCACTCACTGCGCCTGCACCCAATACTAAAAAGGACGGCTCAGGTGCGGGATTTATGGGACACTGAGGAGAACTTTAAAGTCAATCAACTGGACCTGGGCGTGCCAAAGGGTGCGTAGACCGAGCCTCTAGGTGCTGAAGCAACGCCCTAATAGCACATAGAGGCTCATTAGCATATTTTAAAAGCCTTTATTATAAGAGAACGGGGGTGGGCAGGGAGTTATAAAGCATACTGTTATGTTCTGCTGACATTAGCACATCACTACTGTAATGTCAGTCAGCTACATAACGTTATTTCTCATGACAGAAACCCTTTAATCCATCTGTTAGTTCGGTGGGTGACATATACCCATTTTTTGTGTGAGGCACACCTGCACTGCATCCGTGACAGGGAAATGAATATAGTTCATCCGTCTGTTAGATCGGTGGGTGACATATACCCATTTTTGGTGTAAGGTACACCTGCACTGCATACATGACAGGAAAATTAATATAGTTAATCTGTCTGTTAGTTCAGTGAGTGATCTCAAAGAATGAGGAGAGCATCAACTAAGGGACGTGGCCCTGGTCATGGTCCTGCTGGTGTTGATGGAGCTCCTGTTGCAGGGATAGGACGTGGACAATCTGTGCCAGCTACACGCCCAAATTAAACACCTTCCTCAGGTGCACATAAGGCCCGAATACCGCTGTACGAATGGTGAGGTGGTAGTAGATTGGGTGGCTGACAGTGCCTCCAGTTCCTTCACATTGTCTCCCACCCGGACCCCTGCTGAAAGCACAGAATTTGCACCTGCAGCCCATGGGCCTCTGTCTTTCACCTCACCCCCTTTCAAATCAGCCATGCAGTTTGAGCCCCAAGTCATGCAGCAGTCTCTTATGCTTTTTGATGACTCCGCTGGCAGGGTTTCCGTAGGCCACCTAGCCGTGCCCCAGAAGTGGAAGAGATTGAGTGCATTGATGCCTAACCACTTATGTTTCAGGATACAGACATGGGAGGACCACCGCAGCATGTCTCTGATGATGACGAAACATAGGTGCCAACTTCTGCGGCTTTCTGCAGTGTACAGACCGGCAAGGAGGGCAGGGGTGAGTAGTGAGTGAAAGATGATGTGGAGCAGAGGTGGCCAACTTGTGGCTCGCGAACCGCATGTGGCTCCTTGCATCTTTATATGCGGCTCGCAGGGTAGCGGTCCGGCCAGCTCTTACTCTCCTCTGTCTACATATGCGGCTCGCAGGGGAGTGTGCCAGCTATTCCTCTACTTTGCGCTTGTCTCAGAAGCGCTTTCCAGTGACATGCTGGGGGGGGGCATTAGGCATGAGGGAGGTCTGCCCTGGGTGCCGCTCTCAGGAGGTGCCTAAAGAAAGAATACAGATGGACAGCGCTCATTGCTGGAGCGCACGGAGCTGTAGTCCTGTCACTCACTGCTCTGCTCCGTGCGCTCCTCCCCTCCTTCAGGCCAGCGGTGCTGTGAATGGTGGAGCAGGAAGAAATCTCCCTGCTCCACCATTCAGCCTGCAGACACAGATCGCGCTGCCGGCATGTGTGGGCGGAGCCTGTAGCCTGGTAATAAACTCTGCCAACACATTGCTGCAGAGCGATCTGTGCCTGCAGGGGAGAGAGAACTGTGAGCTTCAGGAGCGGGACAAGGTGAGTAGTTACTGTGTTTTTTTGTTTTTATTACAGAGGGGGCACAGAGGACTTTATTACTATGAAGGGGGCACAGAGGACTTTATTACTATGAAGGGGGCACAGAGGGCATTACTACTATGGAGGGGGCACAGAGGGCATTACTAATGTGGAGGGGGCACAGTGGGCATTATTACTGTGATGGGGGCACAATGGGGATTTCCACTATGGAGGGGGCACAGAGGGCATTACTAGCACAGTGGGCATTATTACTGTGAAGGGGCACAGTGGGCATTATTATGTGAAGGGGCACAATGGGAATTATTACTATGAAGGGGGCACAATGGGGATTATTACTGGGAAAGGGGCACAAAGAGGGCATTACAACTGTGAAAGGGGCACAGAGGAAATAACTACTGTGAGAGGACACAATGTGGGCATAATTACTGTGATGGGGCACACATCTGTACAAAACTACTGTGAAGGTTGTACAATAAGGGCAATACTACTGTGAGGGGGTACAATTTTTTTTAAAGTATTGTAGGGGGGTGCCAGCTTAGATAAGTCCCCCAAATCCTCATCAGACCCCCAAAATAAGCCCTCCCAGTGCCCACCTAAAATCAGACACCCCATGCTCACATCTCCGCTATGTCAAATCACCCCCCCACACATGATCTCAGAATGGGGGTGAAAGGGTCATTCGAGCATGAGGGTGTCATCTGTGCATGGGGCAGTCATCTGAGCATGAGGCGGACTGAATACAAGCCAGATTTGAAACACATTGTGAAAAACAAAGCTGTCTACATTACAGGCAGGGAAGGTGGTTTAAATACACTTTTAAATGTTTGAAAACTCAATTACAGTAATACTGTCATGTGCACTCATATTTGTGTAAATGTATAGCTTGTGGCTCCTGGCAGTCATACATTAGTTTTTTTTCTGTCTCTTTGTGTCTGTAAGGTTGTCCACCTCTGATGTTGAGTATGATGAGGTCCTAGACCCCACATGAAATCAAGGTCATGCAGCTCAGAGGAAGAGGTGGTGGACACACAGAGCCAGCCGCACAGCAAAAGAAGAAGCAGGGAGCAAAAGCAGAGTGGCTATCACCTAGTAAGTACGCCTGCTACTGCCAACCATACCCAGGGACTGAGCACACCAAAGCCATTTCCAAGGAGTTCCCTGGTGTGACAGTTCAACGCGAGTGGTTTGCAACAGTACGTGGTTCCCAGCCACCACTACTTTTCCAGGTGAGCCATTCCTGCCCTGCACAACCAAGTGGCGGACAAAATTAGGTCTGCACAGCGCAACGCCATCTATGGCAAGCTGCAAATTACCACCAATACATAGACCAGTAAGCACAGACTGGGACGTTATATCTCCCTAACTGCACACGGCTGGGCCTGAGGCGGATAGCAGTTTGGTGCATGTCCTTCCACAACCGAGGATTGCAGGACTTTTCTTGTTGCCTCCTTTTGCCTTCTCCTCCTACTCTGCTTTCTCCTCTACCGGCTCCTCATCCGATCAGCATAACACCTACACCACCAACTTCAGCACATCCAGGGGGAAACTACAGCAGGCTGTTTCAAAACTCATCTGTTTGGGGGGGAAAGAAAACACTGCGCAGGAGCTGTCGACCGGCATGGAACAACAGACCAATGAGTGGTTGGTGCCACTGAGCCAACGTGTGTGCCGTGTTGCACTGTTTTGAGTACTACACCAACATGGCCAGTGCAGATGACACAGACCTTAGCGTTTCTATCTCACTTCTATGTCTCCTTGAAAAAATGCTTTGGGCTATGATTAAAAAGGATGTGGCACAGGAGGAAGAGGAGGAGGAAGAGGGATTATTTATATGGTTAAAAGGCCAGTCATTCGCAAGTGGCTCATAGAGTGGGTTCCTGCTCTAAAAGAGGCCAGGTACACAACTGTCCAGCCAGGACACATTTCTGGAGGATGAGGAGGAGGATGATAAGGAGGAGGAACTGTGTTCACAGCAGGGTGGCATTCAAAGCAGCTCATGGGCATCACTGAAGCTGGCTGGGGAGATAGAGAGGCCACAGACGATACACCTCCCACAGAGGACAGCTTGTCATTGCCTCTGGGCAGCCTGGCACACATGAGCAACTACATGCTGCAGTGCCTGCGCAACGACCGCCAAATTGCCCAGATACTGACCAGTTCGGGAGCTCAGTGGAAGTACAAGGCGAAGCAGAGGAGAATGAAGAAGTCACCAACGCAGCTGGGACACCGCCAGCACCTCAGAAGGGAGGGTTAGCATGGCCAAAATGTGGAAAAGCTTTGTCAGCAAGTCGCAACAACCAGCACCACAAGCTGATACAGAACGTCTTAGCAGGAAGCAGCATTTCAGCAACATGGTGGAACAGTACGTGTGCACACGCCTACATGTACTGACTGATGGGTCTGTCCCATTCAACTTCTAGATCTCCATATTGGGCACATAGCCTGAGCTTGCCCTTTAAGCCTTGGAGGTGCTGGCCTGCCCTGTGGCCAGTATAATGTCTGAACGTGTGTTTAGCATGGCAGGGGGGCTGATCACAGACAAGTGCAGCCGCATGTCCACAGCCAATGTGGACAAGCTCACATTCATTAAAATGAACCAGGCATGTATCCCACAGGACTTGTTCGTACCTTGTCCTGAATAGACAAGTATACCAGCCTCACCCAGCCATTGTTATACTCCAGTGCACTTTCTCTTTGCGTTCTATTTTCCATTTCCCAATGTTTTGAGGCCTTCCCAAATTTATTAAAAATAAATAAATAAATAATAAAAAACTACGGCCTCCACTGCCGCTTTCAACTACACTGCCACGTCTACCGCCTCCTCAACCTCCTACTCCACTTTGACCTCTGCCTCCTAGTTGAAGATTATTATTATTATTTTTTTTCTATTCTGTGTTATTTTAAGTCATTTCCATATCCACATTTGTTTGCAGGGCACGTGTCCTGCTCTTAACCATTTATTTGCACTTTTCCACTGTAACTTGGCCATCCATAGGAGCCCAAGTTACAAGAGCAAAAAGTCCATGGTACATTACACTGAAAGAGCTGTCCTTGGTCAAGTCTGCTAAGAGCCAGTAGCTGCTTCTTCTATTTACCTCTTAGTGCTCATTGAGTGTTATGTAGCCTGGAAAAGAGAATGCAGATGCAGTTAAAAACAGTTTATATCTTCGAGGACCCATTTTTCTCCTAGATCACCAGATCCTTATACCAGTGATGTCAGTGATGTGATTTGCTAGAGATTCAGGACTTGCTCTGCCCACCATGAAAAGGTGATGGGCAATTTATAGGGGGCTGTCACATAATTAAAGGATAATATTACATTTCTAAAGAGCAAACCAATTTCCTAATTTCTAGCCACTATAGAGACATGACAACCACTACTATTTGGCTTCTATTAGCTACTTTAGTCTTAGCATAAAATCAGCTCACCTGGAATGTATGCATAACATTTTTCATGCTGAATATAAAACTTCAGTGTGCTTATGCGTCGTAACTAGAAGAATTCAAAACAATTATTGACCTCTAAAAGACATTGGATTAGGTTATTTGTTTTATGCTTTTACAGCACTTATAATTATTCTCCATAGCTATATATTGTCTTTTTTCTGAGAACAGGGCATTTTGATATATCTAAAAGATCAACATTTTGGCATATTCTTTATGTTTTGCTGCAATATGTTGGGAAAAACAGGCAGTGGTGTTGTGTTTTTTCTTATAGTGTGCAAGTACAGCCACTGCTGCTGGATTACATGGTGTTCATAACTCATGGATATGAGTAATGTATAATGTGATATAAAACGAATCAAGCCAGGAAAGGAGGCAATATGGACAATCAAAATACATTATTAGTAAGTGTCTTATATAAACTTTCTCTACATGATAAATGAAATTTGCTAAAGTGAGACAGCCCCTTTAAATGTATTAAAGAGGTATTGACATAAGCAGTTCATAATATAAAATACTGTAAACATTTAAAAGACTAACACACACTTCAAAGACAGTATATATGCTTTATATATGAGCTTTTCCTGAAGTGGCTGCTTTATAGAAATGGTTATAATAGCTATTACACATACAGCTGTCTGTAGTTTGGTTGCCTAGAGCTTCAGGTTACCTTCCAACACACATTGCATTCGCTGTTATACATGCCATTACCAATACTTAGCTTATAGCAACACCTAATTAATAAGAGTTATAAAATTAATGAGTTATAAATTAGGGTTTAGATTAGAATTTAAATTTGAAAATGTAACTTACATCATACTCCCATCAATAAAAAAACAATTATTAGAAAATATAATATAAACTCTAAAAGTCTTGAATTAGTACAATAAAGTTATGTGCATTGGGTAGATCTAAACAGCAGAACAAGAGAAACAGCTACTGTAGTTGTTCTTCATTCAATTCATCTGTCACTTCTGTTGCATCTCATTATGTCGGTTAATTGAACTGTCCCAGATTTTATAGATTCTATGCACAATACTTTGTCTTTAGGTGCCAGAAGAAGACAACAAGGGTCTAACGACAGAAGGATACTCTGTTTGGCCACAAAATGATAGGTACAAAGACTTTTTTTGTAAGGTTGTTTTACTTTTCATATTGGATGCTTTGGAGTAATAAAATGGTTGGACAGGTGTCCATAGCCATTAAAGTAAAAAATTATATAGATTAAACACGGTATGTATTCATTGTAGCAGCACAAACACGTCATGGTATATGCCAAGAAGCTAATGGAGAATTCCAGCCTAAATACTCTTTTGCCAGAGCAAGGGGGGATGCTTTTTAGAATATTCTATACTCAGAATCTTATAGGACACACTAAGTTTTGATCTATAGTTACTGGACTAATCAAAAGTCAATAATTCAAATTTTGTGTCAGAATTAAATTTTTTTTATTTTGCTCCGATTGTCCAAATCGGCAAAGGAATTTGATTCAGGTACAAATTGATTCTACTAAAATCTAAAGTACTTTTAATGGCTGGGAAATTTGAGAGGAAAAGAAAGCGAGAGATAGAGAGAGATTTTCTCCATATGTACAGTGCGTAGTAAGGAAGGGATGCAAATGAGCTCTTAACAAGCTCTGCCTCTATAGCCACCAGGTGTAAGGTCTCTCACCGTGTTAAGCCAGTACTCTCTGCTCTGCACTGATGAGGGGCAATCACCCTGAAACAGCTGTCTGCAGATAAGGTGCTGGCTTATTTAATATCCAAGCCATGTCTCAAGGCTTATTTCAAGAGCTGAACATTGACTTATAGGATAGCTGCCTTACATATGGTGGCATTAGAGGCAGAGCTTGTTAAGAGCTCATTTGCATCCATTCCCTCCCCGAATTCCAGAGGAGCATGTATGGCCTATAAGTCTCCTCACACAGATTAAGGTGCTCTCTCCCTAAGGGGAGTTAATTCCCTCTGATACAGAGCTTAGTAAGGCATGATGAGTCTTTTAGGCCAAGC
This sequence comes from Bufo gargarizans, assembly GCF_014858855.1. Taxonomy (NCBI): domain Eukaryota; kingdom Metazoa; phylum Chordata; class Amphibia; order Anura; family Bufonidae; genus Bufo; species Bufo gargarizans. The sequence continues at coordinate 97,047,055 of NC_058089.1, read as the reverse complement.
AATGGGTTTACTTACTTTGGCAATTAGCGCTACTGCCAAAAGGAAAAGAAAGCTAAGCTTATGATGCCACCAGATGTAAGGTAGTTTTCCTATTAAGCGTGAACCTTTTAAGCGGGCATTCAAGCTGAACTTTAATAACAGCTAAGCATCTCATCTGCAGACAGCTGTTTTGGGGTTATTGCTGCTCATCAGTGCAGGGCATAAAAAATTGTCTTATCTAGGTGAAAGGCTTTGATCTGTTTTTCTCAACTCACCTACATGATAATAGTTTTGAAAACAGTTCAAGATTGAATCAAGAGTTGAAACGTTGAGCATATTCCCAACATATTTCTGGATATTTAGAGTTCCTATGTAGAGATACTGGCTATGATTTCCAATCCCAATGAAATTCCTGTAAATATTTTTCAAAAGAGGCTTTACATAAGGACCTTTACTTAACGTAACCCATATGACATATTCTAATACTGGTAGGATCTGAGGAAATGCAAGATAAGGGATATCTATCGTCTGTGAATCAGGATCATAAAAAATTATATCAATAGTGATAAGTGAATTAATTCTAAACCAATCAAATTAGTCTCAAATTTTTAAAAAAATTCAGAAGTCCAAATCTTTTGTGTTCCAATTTAGATGAATCTCTAATAATGATGGTCACCATTTTTTACATTTACAGAGCAGTGTGTTATTAAACATGCTATGTGTTACCACCGGCTACCATCTATTTTCCCATAGCCACATATGTCACTGACAATTCTAATGCTGTCTTGTTGTTAAGGAGCTTGAAATCAGTTGGATACAGTCCTAGGAGACACTGGACTGTTATACACAAATTTTCAGGGCAATCTAAACATTTTTTTGAATCTGGTGACAATTTCTTAAAATTGGAGCCTAAACAAACTTCAAGAAATTTGCTGACCTCTAAAAATCTAGTTTGATTTTACTTGCCAGAATTCCAGACTAAAATTTGACATTATTTTCACTAACTTTTCCCCTATATATTCACTTAGATAATATATCTCTAATACCACAGTTTGCTAATTAATGTTAAGGTGCGTGTACCTAACCATAAATGATTTACCCATCTACAAAAGATGCAAAAGCTAACAATGTACATCAAAAGTTATTTGCCCTTGGCCAAGGTCATATCTATCAGAGAGTGGGCTATCTGTGGTGTAATGATGCATTTCTACCTTAATATATGATCACTTGCGAGGCTAAATAAGGCAGTAAACGGGAAGAAAACACATTGGCTTCCACAAGTGTCAATTTTACACTACAACATTACATTTTCTAACAATTCTTTTCCTAGCATTTTACCATGACTATCTGTGTAGATTAGAATGCTTCTTAACTGTTATCTGTAATAGATTTTGCCTGTAGCAAAATTCATGCAGGCATAATAGAAGAACAAAGTGTGCTGAGATGAAATTGGGACCATCATTTTCCGTTGCCTGACATTTATTGCTTATTGCTATTAGAATCCAAGTGCCCATTTGTTTCCTACTTTGTTTTTATTCTTGCATCACAAACGTATAATGGAATAAAATCTATTTTAAATGTTAGGTTAAACATTGCATATCAGCAAGATCAATAATACTTAAGTACACTCCTAGACAATTAATTTTTAAGGAAGCACATCATGCTAGCAAATACTAACACATTAACAGGAAAACGGGTTGTATTCTTTATTGTTTAATTAAAAGCAATGCTTAATGGCTTGCAGTTCACTATTCAAACAGAATGTGCTTATTATATGAGATACACAGGCAGGGGATACATCAAGTGTATTTCATTATATAGAGTTTTAATTAAATTTCACTATCTTTTATTCATGGAATTATTATTACAGAGCTGCAGACAAACACACTATGATAAGGGAAGAGAGTTGACGTCAATACATTTTAACATTTCCCACTAAGATGCCAGAGTGAGTTCTGATCAACAAGACTATAATGAGTAGTTAACAAAAAAAATATCCGCAAAAGGATCACAGCTTATCCGATAAATTAGCCTGGAACATAAATTCAGAAATAATGTTCCTTTTATCAATTATAGGCAATATACACTGCATGGCCCACAGAGTTTATCACTTCACAAACAGGTCATGATATAACTGAGCCACTTTACATTTTTGCATTTTTGTTTTTCACCCTCTTCCTTTCCAGAGCTTAACTATTATTTTTCCATTGTTATAACCGTATAAGGACTTGTTTTTTGTGGGACAAGTTGTACTTTCTAATGGTACCATTAACTGTTGCATATTGCATAGTGGAAAGCTGGATATAAAAAATCCAAATGTGGTGGAATTGGAAAAAAAATCAATTCTGCCACAGTTTTAAAGGTTTTGTTTTTACGGATTTCCTTATGCATTAAAACAGATTTATGCTGCACTCTCTGGGTCAGTATGATCACAATTAGAGATGAGCAAAGTGAGCTTCTGATGCTACATATGAAACAGCTTTGCTAAAAAATTTGTTATAATTCTGTATGGACATACCTCTCCATACACCATTTAGAATGTACTGTCTCCGATGAGGCGAAGTCCATTTTTCACGAAGCTGCGCAAGACATTAAATAACTTCGGTAATTAATTATTACAGTGAAAAACAACTTAAAAACTTGTAACCAAACTCGGCTTTGGTTCCAAATGGTACCTTGGAACCAAAGACGAATTTGGTTCCAAGGTTTTTTTACTGTAATAATCAATTACCGAAGTTATTCAACAAAGTCTTGCGCGACTTCATGAATAAGGGACTTCGCCTCATCAGAGACAGTGCATTCTAATGCAGAATTACAATATTACAGAATTACAACAAATTTTATAGCATCCAAAGTCGCTTTGCTCATCCCTAATTACAATATTTTCAATATATTGAATACAATATTTATACAGCTGTTCTTACTTTTTAATAAAAAAAATGAAATCTTTGGAAAAAAAAAATATTTTTTTATCATCATATTTATATCATATTAGTGATGAGCGAGCATACTCAGCCAAATACCTGTTCGGCTCGAGCATCGCTATGCTCGGCACATGGCGGTACTCAGCCGAGTACCACATTGCTTGAGCGCCATGCTCAAGTCTCCTCCCCGCAAGTTTCGCGGCTGCTAAGCAGCCAATAAATGTGCTCGTAAGTACTGCCATCACTGTAATGCCAGTAGCCATGTTGGCTGCTGGCATTACAGTGATTGGCTGGCCGGAACGCGGCATCGGGTGCTATATAGAACCTAATGACGCGGGTTCGGCTCATTGCGAGTCAGGGAGAGCTGTGCTTAGGAAGGGACAGATAGTGTAGGGAGATTGTGATCGCAATATATTCCAGCGAATAACGTTTCAAAGACCCAAAAGTCCTTTTAAGGACTATTGTGTGTGGTGGCAGCAATTTAATTGTGCAAAGTAGTACTCAAAGTTTTTTTTATACTTTGCGAAATAGCGATTCTTTTGCTATATATAGAAAGTGTCTGCAGTGACTTGTGACATCTGTGCAGCAATACCTTCTGTGTGTCAGGGGAAGAGATAGGAAGAATATTAGTGAAAACAATATTTTTTTTCCCATAATCTATCCACATTTTTGCTGTCAACGGTGTAATTCGTGAATTGTCTGATCTGTGCTTCAATACCTTGTGTGGTTGTCAAGCCCAGATATAGGGAAAAATTTAAAATACAGAAAACAATTTTTCTTCCCATAATCTGTCCACATTTTTGTTGTCAACGGTGTAATCCGTGAATTGTGTGATCTGCGCTTCAACACCTTGTGTGGTTGTCTGTCCCAAATATAGGGAAAAATATTAATATAAATATAAACTACATCAGAAAACAGTGTCAGTGCAGATTTCAATAATCTGGGCCTAAAATAGTGTCCATATTCTGTGATGTTCTGTGACATATACAGTACTCCATCCAAAAACTGTTTCTTTAGGGCAAATTCCAATAATCTGGGCCTAATCTACTGTCTATATTCTGTGTGTTTCTGTGACATATACTGTCCTGCATCCGAAAACTGAGTGTCACGGCCTATGGTGTACGCTGTGACACTGTTGCCACACTTGCGGTTGCCCGCGGCAACGTGTTGCTGTTAGAGCATGCAGTGGCAGTGTCTCGGCCTTCTGGGTGATTGCTGTGATATGGTTTCCACGCATGCTGTTGCCGGTGGTAAAGTTTTTGGTATGCTTGTGTGTGCACTTCCCCTTTAAGTTGTAGCCTCCCTCTGTCTGGTGCTGTAAGGGTTAACTCCCTGACAAGGTGTGATCACTTCCTTATATCTCCTGTGGTTTCCTGGCTGGAGGCAGTTGTACTTTAGCTGTGGTTGGTGCTGGAGCTCTGCTCCAGTCCAGAGTGTTCCATCTGTCCAGTGAGGGCCACCCTTGTGGTCATCAATGTTATCCCAGTGTCTCCTTCCCTTCCTGTCCTTATTTGGATGGAGTGGGTTATGTTTAGGGTGTTTGTATGTCTAGTTTGGTGTTACATGTCTGGTGGTTTTTGGTGTCATGTTTGCTAGACATTCCCCTGTCTCATGTTTATAGCAGCTATGGTTGTCCTGGGTTACTGTGTGGTTTGTGGTGTGTGCTGTGTCCTTTAATGTTGGTGTGTACAGCAGCACTAGCGCACGGGTTCCAGTCAGTGTGTCTGTGGCAGGTAAGTGTGTTATTGGTTTCCCTTACCTGCCATCTCCTTAAGCTGTATGTGTTCACCTCTCCTTGCAGCCTGGCCTCAGATAGACTCCTGTTCCTCCATGACTGGGATGAACACGTCGTCTCTTCCTTGCTCCTTGGTGAGGAATTGACTGGGCGACTTAGAGTCTCTAGGAATCCTGAGTATAAGTCGTCCTACCATCAGGGTCCGCTCATATGGTGAGGAGTCAGGGAGAGGATTAGGGACACTGTAGGAGGTGACCTTCTCCCTTATTACTCCTTTTGGCCAGGCTGATCCCCTTTTACCCTTTGACACCGCACGTAGAAGGGATTCCCCCACTCCCCGCCATGACAGTATGACCACAAAAGCTCCTTGCTTGGAGCCTTTGGAAGTGGGCCCAGCATGTGTTGCCTGCCGTTTTTCTGGCGCACATGCTTATCCTCCGGAGGGAGGGTGAAAGGTGAGATGCTGTTAACAGTGCGGTTCCCTGTGACTGTTGGTTGCAGAAGGTGTGAACCGTCACTTGTGTTTGCGTTTCTCCTCGTCCATTTCTCAGTGGTTTTGTCACTTGTGTTGTGTGCTGGCTACATTCCTGTGGTGTGCTGGTTGGGAATGCTTGGTGGCAGCAACCTTGTGTGAACTGGGTCTGAGGTGGACGCAGTGTTCACTGTGGTCTTTCTGAGCTGTATGGTGGCTGACTGCCTGGTTTCTAGGTGGTTCCAGGGGCTGGCAGCAGCCTTTTAGAGACTTGCTTGCACTGATGCTGATCCTGTTACTTTCCGGTCCCCCCCCCCCCCGCCCTGTTGTTTTTTGGGTGTTCTGTTTAGTTCCCCTTTTTTTGTTGGGGGTGCTTTGAGGGGTGGGAGTGTCACGGCCTATGGTGTACGCTGTGACACTGTTGCCACACTTGCGGTTGCCCGCGGCAACGTGTTGCTGTTAGAGCATGCGGTGGCAGTGTCTCTGCCTTCTGGGTGATTGCCGTGACATGGTTGCCACGCATGCTGTTGCCGGTGGTAACGTTTTTGGTATGCTTGTGTGTGTACTTCCCCTTTAAGTTGTAGCCTCCCTCTGTCTGGTGCTGTAAGGGTTAACTCCCTGACAAGGTGTGGTCACTTGCCTTATATCTTCTGTGGTTTCCTGGCTGGAGTCAGTTGTACTTCAGCTGTGGTTGGTGCTGGAGCTCTGCTCCAGTCCAGGATGTTCCATCTGTCCAGTGAGGGCAACCCTTGTTGTCATCAATGTCATCCCAGTGTCTCCTTCCCTTCCTGGCCTTATTTGTATGGAGTGGGTTATGTTCAGGGTGTTTGTATGTCTAGTTTGATGTTACATGTCTGGTGGTTTTTGGTGTCATGTTTGCTAGACATTCCCCTGTCTCATGTTTATTGCAGCTATGGTTGTCCTGGGTTCCTGTGTGGTTTGTGGTGTGTGCTGTGTCCTTTAATGTTGGTGTGTACAGCAGCACTTGTGCACGGGTTCCAGTCAGTGTGTCTGTGGCAGGTAAGTGTGTTATTGGTTTCGCTTACCTGCCATCTCCTTAAGCTGTATGTGTTCCCCTCTCCTTGCAGCCTGGCCTCAGATAGACTCCTGTTCCTCCATGACTAGAATGAACACGTCGTCTCTTCCCTGCTCCTTGGTGAGGGATTACCAGGGCGAGTTAGGGTCTCTAGGAATCCTGAGTATGAGTCGTCCTACCATCGGGGTACGCTCATACGGTGAGGAGTCAGGGAGAGGATTAGAGACGCTGTAGGAGGTGACCTTCTCCCTTATTACTCCTTTTGGCCAGGCTGATCCCCTTTGACAAAGCACGTAGAAGGATTTCCTTCACTCCCCGCCGTGACAGTATGACCACAAAGGCTCCTTGCTTGGAGCCTTTGAAAGAGGGCCCAGCATGGCCAGGCTGATCCCCTTTTACCCTTTGACACTGCACGGTGGGGGGTTTCCCCCACTCCCCGCCGTGACACTGAGTTTGAATTGCAAAATCAAAAAATCAGGGTTTAATCTAGTGTCCGTATTCTGTGTGTTTCTGTGACATATACACTACGTGCAGAATTATTAGGCAAATGAGTATTTTGACCCCATCATCCTCTTTATGCATGTTCTTACTCCAAGCTATATAGGCTCGAAAGCCTACTACCAATTAAGCATATTAGGTGATGTGCATCTCTGTAATGAGAAGGGGTGTGGTCTAATGACATCAACACCCTATATCAGGTGTGCATAATTATTAGGCAACTTCCTTTCCTTTGGCAAAATGGGTCAAAAGAAGGACTTGACAGGCTCAGAAAAGTCAGAAATAGTGAGATATCTTGCAGAGGGATGCAGCACTCTTAAAATTGCAAAGCTTCTGAAGCGTGATCATCGAACAATCAAGCGTTTCATTCAAAATAGTCAACAGGGTCGCAAGAAGCGTGTAGAAAAACCAAGGCGCAAAATAACTGCCCATGAACTGAGAAAAGTCAAGCGTGCAGCTGCCAAGATGCCACTTGCCACCAGTTTGGCCATATTTCAGATCTGCAACATCACTGGAGTGCCCAAAAGCACAAGGTGTGCAATACTCAGAGACATGGCCAAGGTAAGAAAGGCTGAAAGACGACCACCACTGAACAAGACACACAAGGTGAAACGTCAAGACTGGGCCAAGAAATATCTCAAGACTGATTTTTCTAAGGTTTTATGGACTGATGAAATGAGAGTGAGTCTTGATGGGCCAGGTGGCTGGATTGGTAAAGGGCAGAGAGCTCCAGTCCGACTCAGACGCCAGCAAGGTGGAGGTGGAGTACTGGTTTGGGCTGGTATCATCAAAGATGAGCTTGTGGGGCCTTTTTGGGTTGAGGATGGAGTCAAGCTCAACTCCCAGTCCTACTGCCAGTTTCTGGAAGACACCTTCTTCAAGCAGTGGTACAGGAAGAAGTCTGCATCCTTCAAGAAAAACATGATTTTCATGCAGGACAATGCTCCATCACACGCGTCCAAGTACTCCACAGCGTGGCTGGCAAGAAAGGGTATAAAAGAAGAAAATCTAATGACATGGCCTCCTTGTTCACCTGATCTGAACCCCATTGAGAACCTGTGGTCCATCATGAAATGTGAGATTTACAAGGAGGGAAAACAGTCCACCTCTCTGAACAGTGTCTGGGAGGCTGTGGTTGCTGCTGCACGCAATGTTGATGGTGAACAGATCAAAACACTGGCAGAATCCATGGATGGCAGGCTTTTGAGTGTCCTTGCAAAGAAAGGTGGCTATATTGGTCACTGATTTGTTTTTGTTTTGTTTTTGAATGTCAGAAATGTATATTTGTGAATGTTGAGATGTTATATTGGTTTCACTGGTAAAAATTAATAATTGAAATGGGTATATATTTGTTTTTTGTTAAGTTGCCTAATAATTATGTACAGTAATAGTCACCTGCACACACAGATATCCCCCTAAAATAGCTAAAACTAAAAACAAACTAAAAACTACTTCCAAAAATATTCAGCTTTGATATTAATGAGTTTTTTGGGTTCATTGAGAACATGGTTGTTGTTCAATAATAAAATTAATCCTCAAAAATACAACTTGCCTAATAATTCTGCACTCCCTGTACTGTCCTGCATCCGAAAACTGAGTTTGTATTGCAAATTTAAAAAATCTGGGCCTAATCTAAGGTCCATAGTGTGTGGTTTTCCATGACATATACAGTACTCCATCAAACTTTCTTTAGGTCAAATTCCAATAATCTAGGCCTAATCTAGTGTCCATATTCTGTGTGTTTCTGTGACAAATACTATCCTGCATCCGAAAACTGAGTTTGTATTGCAAATTCCAAAATTCTGAGCCTAATCTACGGTCTATAGTGTGTGGCTTTCTGTGACATATACAGTACTCCATCCAAAAACTGTTTCTCTAGGGCAAATTCCAATAATCTGGGCCTAATCTACGGTCCATAGTGTGTGGCTTTCTGTGACATATATAGTACTCCATCCGAAAACTCTTTCTTTAGGGAACATTCCAATAATCTTGGCCAAAAATAATGCCCATATTCTGTGTGTTTCTGTGACATATACTGTCCTGCATCAGAAAACTGTGTCCTTAGCGGACTGTAAAAAAATCTGCGCCACATCTAGTGACAAAACAATTATTATGAAGAAGGCGAGCACTAAGGGACGGTGAAGTTGGCGTGATGGGGATGGTGCCGTGGCCCTGGGCCCAATGAAATTGTGCCTGCTGCCAGTGCACCAGAAAAAAAAAAAAACATCCACTGTACCCAGATTCATGTCCAACTTACCTGGGCGGCACAGGACAACATTGTCCAAGTCGGGCCAGTGCGAACAGTTGGTCGGTTGGATTGCTGAAGATAATGCTTCCAGTCGGTTAAGCACCACTCTCTCTTCCACCAAGTCCAGTCTCTATAGCCAAAAGTCTGGTCAACCAAATCCTCTCTCTGATCATCCTTCCTCCCACCATGGAGAGGCTTGCCAAACTAGTGATCCCACACTCGGCTATTCCGAGGAGCTCTTTCCAGCGCCACTATTACATTTGGCCCTCGGGCCCAGCTGTCACAACCAGACAGCTGAGAAGCTCTGACAGAGGCCTTTCAGAACCTCCTCCTTGAGTTTCTGTGTTGTGGTATTCAGTTCCTCCTCTCGTTAGCCTCTCTCAGCTGTCATGTGTTGGACTAATTGCTTCCCTTTAAATTCCTCCCCAGAAGGCTTTTCTGGGCGGCTTATACTTCTTCCTGGAGTGTGTGTGCATGCTGACCTTGTTCTCCTGTCTGCTACAAAGCTAAGTGTTGTACCTTTATCGTTTATTTTCTGTTTGCTGGATTCCAGGTGACCCTGACTCCCTCCGTATCTTGTGTAGGGAGCCGGTGGTCGTGTCCCCTCACTATTGTAGGGTGCTCAGGGCTTTATAGTCAAGGTTCGTGGATATGCAAACCTCCACCATTAGGATCTTTGCATAGGCTGAGCAGCCAGGGAAAGTGCCAGGTCTCCTGCAGGGGTCTCCCTTTGTTCCTTAGCTTTTGGATCCAGCGAGTCATTTATACATGTTGCTTTGCCTTGTTTCCTGTACACCGTCCGTGACACCAGCACACTTAAAGAGGGGCCAGAGATATTGTGCCCTAATTCCCAACCTCTTGAGCCTTCACAGTCTCAAGAAGATGACGGTAGTGAACGGCAATCATTTGTTCACAAGGTGGATGATGATGAGACACAGTTACCAATCACTGAGGTTGTGGTTAGGTCAAGTCAGGAGGATGAGCCGAGTAAGTGGGAGAGGAGGTGGTTGACGCTGAGGTCACTGACCCAACATGGGAAGGTGAAAAGCCAAGCGAGGACAGCAGTACAGAGGGGGAGGGATCCGTAGCACCGCAACAGGCTGGAAGAGGCAGTAGGGTTGCAAAAAGGGAGAAGTCGGCCCACATCAAACAGGCCGGCAACTGTTACACCGAGAACCCCGATGCGCAAATCTACCTTGCCAAGGGGTAGGTGTTCCGCAGTATAGCGCTTTTTTAAGGAAAGTGCAGACGAAAAAAGAGTGGTAGTTTGCAACCTGTGCCGTACCAAAAATGAGCCGGGGCGTGAACATTAGCAACCTGACCACCACCAGCATGATCCGCCACATGGCATCCAAGCACCCTAATAAGTGGGCCGAACGACTGGTTCTGCGGATCACACTACTGCCTCCTTTCTTCCTGTGTTACGCACTGTCAATCCCCTGTCAAAGGCACAGGCCCGGATGCCCTTCGTCCTGCACCTGACCAACGCAGTTACTGGGAAAGTCCACTTAACCACGAACACATGAACAAGTGCTGGTGGCCAGGGATGCTAGATTTCCCTTACTGCACACTGGGTGAATGTTGCGGAGGCAGGGAGTGAGTCGTACCCTGGGATGGCACAGTTGCTACCCACGCCCAGGATTGCGGGCCCTACATCCATCAGGGTCTCCACCAGCAGCTATGTTACTGTCTCCAACCCCCACTTATCCTCCTCCTCCTCCACTTCCACCTCCAGCAGCAGTCAGCCATCAGTCGCTAGCTGGAAGCAGTGTAGCACTGCTGTGGGTAAGAGTCAACAGGCCGTTCTGAAGTTGATCTGTTTAGGGGACAAACAGCACACCACCGCAGAGCTATGGCAGGGTATAAGGGACCAGACTGAGCTGTGGCTCTCGCCACTCAACCTACAACAGCTAGGCATGGTTGTGTCTGACAATGGCCGTAACTTGGTGACACACATACCATGCCTAGCCCACTTCTTAAACTTAGTGGTTTAGCGGTTTATCAAAACCTACCAGAACTACTAGTGAAGGCACGCCACATGTGTGCCCATTTCTGCAAGTTGTCAACAGCTTCCGCCGGTCTGTCAATGCTGCAGCAGCGCTTGCGGCTTCCAGCTCACCGACTTTTGTGCGACGTGAGCACTCGGGTGTTCGGCCAGGCACACGAATATAGCAATGTGTTCGGGCCGAACACCCGAATACTTTGGTGCTCGATCATCACTAATTCTAACCCCCAAAACTTTTTTATAGTTATGTCTACAGATCTGAGTGGGGAATCATTATATGCAGGGTGTTCTGTCATTTTTATTGATACCATTTTGAAGTATGTTTGACTTTTTGATCACTATTTATTCAGCTTTTTGGGGAGGTGAAGCAAAAAAATGGCAATTCATCTTTTTGATTTTTTTTTTCCATTACACAGCTCGTTGTATGCTATAAATATTTGTTTAGTTCCCCAAGGGCCTTACAAGTCACCAGCTTGCCATTTCCATTTAGCAATGGAATTTAATACATTGCTAAATAAAAAATTCAGTATATCATGATGTAGTGCTGACACCTGCAGGCCTACATTGGAATATACCTGTGAAAGGGCTGGTAGTCTCCAGGAGGCTCAGGCCTTTCACAACAAATTAATGGCTCCCTGATTTTATTGTAGGGGAGCCATTCCATGCCCAGAAGTGCAGCACTTCTGGGTTTTCAGCTCTAAGATGCTGTGGTCGCATTGACCACAGCATTTGAGGTGTTAAATGTCTGCAATCAGTGCTATCACCAATTGAAGACATTATACCCTGGTGTCTTCTGTTTAAAACTGCAGAAACACAGAGTCTGATGGCAATGGGGTGGAAGCTGGTGGCACTCAGGGGGCAGCTGATGGCACTGGAGGGTAGCTTATGGCACTATGCCTGATGGCATGGGAGGACAGCTGATGGCACGGGGGGCTGTTGAGTTTTTATAAAGAAAAACGTTATTTTAATTAGTTTTTTGTTATTAGAGTACTCGATTAATCATTGGTTTAATCAATAGAATACTCGATTACAAATACAATATTCAAATACGACAAATTCAAAAGTCGGTAGCTGCAGCCCTAATTGTACCCTACAGATGCCACATTCATAGCTGATTGCAGCATCTGACAGCAATATTACAGTGTAATGTGAGAGCCTTCTCTTCTACATCTTGAAGAGTGAAGACCAAAACTTCCTACTCCATCTTACCATTCTAGGCTGTAATGTCAACTCAGTCCTCCTTGCCTCCATGCTGGTGTTGTGATGGCTCTTTTTTTCTTCAATCGAAATGGCGGTGGCCGTCTCTTTGCGATCAAATAGATGAGAGTAAGTATATATTTTTTTTACTTTTTAAAATGTTACACTATAATATTGCTGTCAGATGCCACAATCAGCTATAAATGTAGCATCTGAGGGGTATTATTAAATTAAAGCCCAATGGGTGTTCTAATCACTTTTCCATCAAGCAAACGACATTGCAACCCTGTTATGTGAGAGCCTTCTCTTCTACATCTTGAGAACCAAAACTTCCTACTCCATCTTACCATTCGAGGCTATAATGTTTCCTCAGTCCTTTTTGTCTCCATGCTGGTGTTGTGATGGCTCTTTTTAGTCACTGAAGAGAGACAAGATGAAAGAGAGAAGATGTAGCTGTAGCTGTCGATGGTACCGAGGAATTGTGTACTGAACCTGACTACATGTTTTTAGTCAGCATAAACCAGTAAACCATAGAATTATGAAATATAGGTCCAAGGAGGCAAAATAAGTCAGATATATCAGATAATATATAAGATAAATTACAAAGTGTTGCATTTTTATATTTTACAACTATTGATTTAAGTTGTCGCAAGATGAACTTGCCCTTTAAGGAAGATTTCCACCCAAAAATTTAGAATTGTGCTTATGTTAGCTGTAGCCAAAGGTCAAAACTTGTATATGATTTTACTTGCAAATTTTCATTTTCTTGCAGCAGTCTTTTTCTCCCAAAACTAACAATATGAAGTAGCAGCATATTTGGACGGTAAACTGTTCCTATTGATAGAACATGCTGACAAAATGTTATGTTTAAGTGGAAATTCTCTTTATTGTAATAGTGTTGTAAGATGACGCACAAGTCATATCAGTAAATTTATATGCTGGCCTAGCCTCACTGTTTCAAGGTTATTTCTGTTTTCAAGAACCTGAAAAGACAAGAACAAAGGACACAAGCTCCCCAAATGGGTTATCTGATTGCTAAAGGGCGTGATTCTTCACTAAAGTTAACATACTTCCGATGCTCTAGAGTCAAATGGCAGAAGTTAAACAACTCCAGCCAATCCTTCTGATTGCACATGGTGCCCTTAGTCATGTATCTCTCCATGGAAAACTTTTTAGGAAGCTCCTGACAGAGTTCATGTGCTGGTATCATTTCCAGAGACAATTCTGTTCTCTATTGTGAGCGATACAACAGAGCATAGGCAGTTTTTATGTGAAACACCTGAAGGTACTTGACGGTATAATTAGAGACTGTAGTGAGTCTACCAGGAAGGAGGATTTAAGGGTATTATGGATCATAAAATAAATGATAGCACTCAATTCCAATTAGTAGCATCTAAAGCCAAAAGAATATTGTCTTCTGTTCTGATCTTGACTTAAAGGGATTCTGTCACCAGGATTAACGATATAGCGATATTTATATGGGCCCATTAGTCTTCATGCATGTTTAAAATGATCCCACTGTTTATGCTCTGTGTGTGTTAGATTTTTATAAAAAACAATCTTATTGATATGTAAATTACCTCTGTCAGTGGGTTGTCCCACGATATGTTGGAGCCCAGCCGCGCCCATCGATCCGGAGCCCAGCACCGCCTACCACTTAATTTATTCACTCCACTATCCCTGACGTCAGTTCCTCTCAGTGCCGTAATCTTGCTCAGAGGGAGCCGGCGCATGGGCAGTTGACTCGTCGAAGCCAGTGCCAGTAGTCCGCACGGGCGCAGACTACAGTGCCCACTGCGCCTGCGCGAGATTACGGCACTGAGAAGAGGTAATTTACATATCAATAAGATAGTTTTTTTTATAAGACTCTAACACACACAGAGCATAAACAGTGGGATCATTTTAAACACTACATGGAGACTAATGGGCACATATAAATATCACTATAGTGTTAATCCTCGTGACAGAATCCCTTTAACATTATATTTTTACTTTATAAACTATAAATATATAATTAATTATTTGGCAAGAAATGAACTAGTAATCAATTAGCAATAAATGCTTCTTTTTTTTTAATTAGATGTAATGCATGAAGGATAGCTAACATACTGAGCATTAGACCTATGTAAGTACAGAGCGCCCGACAAAAAAGGAGCACTTGCACAGCTCCGTACACATAACAAAAAAGTTATAGGCGTCAGAATATGGTGATAAAAAAGAAAATATTTTTTTCTCAAAGCTGTTACTTTTTTTTCTGTATTAAAACACAAGAAAAATTATATAAGTGTGGCATTGTTTTAACCATACTAACCTGGAGAATGAAGGTAATAGGTAAATTTTACTGCATAGTGACCAGTGTAAAAAAAAAAAAAAGCTAAGAGTTATATTTTTTCCCAATTGCACCCATTTGGATTTTTTTTCTCACTTCCTACTACATTGTATGCAACCGTAAATCGAGCCATTAGAAAGTACAACTTGTCCCGCAAAAAATAAGCTCTCAAGGGGCTATGTGAACGGAAAACGTAAAAAGTTAGGACTATGAAAGGACGGCAGTGAAAAACTAAAATGCAAAAATTGAAAATTGTGAGGTCATCTAAGGGTTAACAGATATTCCTAAAAATTTCAAGCAAGCTACTGAACCAACTGATCTGATCCCCAAATATCATTTTGGATTTCCCTTCAGGGAAATTAAGCATCCCCATTGTCTGATTTGTCAAGCTATATCTACAGATTTTTAGTATGTAAAGAGTTCCCTCTGGATTGTTTTTCTTAAGTCACCTAGATGCCTAAAGTTAGACAGGACAAATTCCCTTAAAATGTTAGCAGACATTAAACATCTCATCAGAGTTACTGTAAATCAGAGTGGATTTTTATCACATTATGTTTTCCCTGGAAATATTGGTGCTAGAAGTTTTTAACAACGTCATACTGTATCTACCTATAGTACAATGTGTATGGTTGGCCAAGAGAAATATTCTTGTTAATAGAGGAGTTGCCAAAATCAATGGTTAAGATCAGACACAATATTTCCTTCATGTTAAATGGAATTGAAAATTGAAAAAACAAATTCTAATGGGCAAAGGTGTATGCACATATTATAGAACCCCATAGCAAAACTTAGTATGGATCCCCATTGCCCCTCCCAGTTTCCAGGTATGTTGTCATCAAACAAACCCACAACAAAGCATAACAAAAAATATTTCTGGCAAATTTTCAATTTTATTAAAAGGAATACATTTGTAATACAATTTTTATAATAAATAGATTGCCCTCTACCTCACCCACTTTATTGAATTTCTATGTTGTATTAAGTGAAACAGGTACTTCATAGATTATCATAGGCACTCATTCTGAACATATTTCTCAATGCATTTATGCCAGACAACTGGTATGAATAATCAAATAAATCTCTCCATATAGCTCTATTCCTGTGGTTTCCCTCATATAGTGCATTATAAAACTGTACACCGGAAGCCATTACTAGGGGGGGGGGGGGTCAGTGCTTAGGAATTTATACAATTACCATTGACTGCAAAAAAAACAACGGAGTAGCAAATACAAAGCAGTAGCAAAAACAAAGGAGATGATGGTGAGTTTTGGTAAAAGGCAGAAACCCATACAGGCGATAATTATTAATGGACAGGAGGTCAATAGTTATAAATAGTGATGAATGAAGTGAAGTATTCGAAGCAACAAATCCAAATTTTCTCTCGCTTCATGGTAACAAATCAGTTTTTCCTAAAATAGCTGCTGCATGTGTTGCAAAGTGAAAGTAAGAAGCCCGGAATGCGAGATTACTAGTGTTGAGCAAGCATGCTCGGCCTCTATTTCTATGCAGAAGATCGCTGTACAGTGAGGGAATCCCCCAGTGTGAGTCCATGGCTTAAGAGTCCCTGCTGTGACTTCATATATAGTTATGTCAATGCTGCTTGGGGGACACCCCAGTGTATTTAAATCTAATTTAACCTATATTTCAGAAAAGTTTCTGCTGGGAATCAAACTCACAACCTTTTGCATTAGAGGTAAGGCACTTAACCATTGAGCTATAATAGCTGCATAGCCAGTAGTTTTTTTTTAAATAAAATAAAAATACACATACACAGTAGAAGTCTCTTTTTTTATTTTATTTTTTATTTTATTTAATTTTTGTTAAAATTGATTAGCTATGTAGTGTAGTGGTTAATGTTCTGGACTATGATGCAGAAGCTCTGAGTTCAAATCCTTTCACAAACTTAGAAATAGAGGTTAAAATAGAATCTTATATTTAATATTTTTTTTAGTAATTGTAAAAAATGTATGGCACAAAATAAATGTGTAATTACTAGAAGAAAAAAAATGAAAAAAAAATAAAAATAAAAAAAAAAATATATATATATATATATATATATATAATGTTTAACTGAAGTTTAGCCTCTATTTCTAAAAAAGTTTGCAACAAGATTTGAACTCACAGCTTCTGCATCCTTGCCCATAACTTTAACCACTACACTATACAGCTGCAAAGTCCCAACAGCTCTTCAGAGCAGGGGGTGCCTGGGATTCTTCCATTGACTTCCATTGTGCTCGGGTGCTCGGTAGTAGAGATGGCCTTGCGGTTCGCCCCGGCGGTCGTTTCGCGGCAAACTTTGCTTGTTTGCGGTTCGCCGAACATGCAAACATATTGCAATGTCCGCCAGCGCCATACTCTATTGCATTGTGCAGAACTTTGACCCATGACACACATATCAGGTGGAACAGGACAGCCAATTGAGACGCTTTAGCACATGGACACACTTCCTACCCTATAAATAAACCTGATCTTGCAGCCATTTTATATTTAGTTTTTTGCCAGTGTAGGGAGAGGTTGCTATGTGGAGCAGGGACGGACTGTTAGGAACACCAAACGCTAGCTAATATGGCCACAAAAGTCCTTTGTACTGGTATAGATGTGCTATCGATAGGTGTGACATACTAAGGAGTGTGGTATACTTATACTTTCTAACATAGAAAGTAAATTATAGTGAATTTGTATAGTGCAGCAGTTGTGTGCGGTTCTGCTGCGATACTGCAGCTAGATAGAGGGACAAACACTATTGGAATAACTAATTGCAACTGGTGTGATATACCTGTTGCCCCCCAAAAAATACTGATTGAAGGGTGTGATATACCTATAATATACCTTCTAACATAGAAAGTATATTATAGTGCATTTGTATTGTGCAGCAGTTGTGTGCGGTTCTGCTGAGATACCACAGCTAGATAGATGGACAAACGCTATTGGAATAACTAATTGCAACTGGTGTGATATACCTCTTGCCCCCCCAAAAAATGATTAAGGGGTGCGATATAACTGCTTCTACAAAATACTGATTGAGGGGTGTGATACACCGGCTTCCAATAAATATTGATTGAGGACTGTGATACACAATATTGATTAAGGGGTTTGATATCCCAGCTTCCAGCAAATACTCATTAAGGGGTTCTATATACCTGTTTCCACAAAATACTGATAGAGGGGATTGATATACTGGCTTCCATCTAATATTGATTGAGGCCTGCGATAAAACAGCTTCCACGAAAAATTGATTAAGAGGTTTGATTTATCAGCTTCCAGCAAATACTCATTAAGGGGTTCTATATACCTGTTTCCACAAAATACTGATAGAGGGGATTAATATACCGGTTTCCACCAAATATAGATTGAGGCCTGCGATACACAGGCTTCCACCAAATATTGATTAAGGGGTTTGATATACCAGCTTCCAGCAAATACTCATTAAGGGGTTCTATACACCTGTTTCCACATAATACTGATATAGGGGATTGATATACCTGCTTCCACCAAATATTGATTGAGGTCTGTGATACACCAGCTTCCAGCAAATACTCATTAAAGGGTTCTATATACCTGTTTCCACAAAATACTGATAGAGAGGATTGATATGCTAGCTTCCACCAAATATTGATTAAGGCCTGCGATACACCGGCTTCCACCAAATATTGATGGAGGAATGCGATATACCTGCTTCCAAAAATAATGCTCTTCTATAGGTACTTTGTCACAGGGTCACTTGGAAATGACAGGCAGATCTGCAGGGGTGGAAGGGGTCGGACAGGTGCACCAGGCCGGAGTCTAAGTGGGAAGTTGGAGAAGGTGCATGTGATTACGTCAAAGGATGCACCAGAGTTGGTTGAGTGGCTTACTCAGCCTTCTGCTTCTGCATCCTCCTTATCCTCTGTATCTGCACCCTCCTCAATCTCTGCTGTGTGCACCCCTAAACACACCACCACAACCACCATAGCCCTTCCACTCGAGTCAGAGGATTTAATTCCCATCCATTCCCAGACCTTACCGATGCACAGATAATCTTGGCATCGGATGAGGAAGAGGAGGTATCAATGGCCGCCACCCAGCGGTCTGACGACAGTATCCAGATCAGCCTAAGGACGGAGGTCCCCGCTGTTGCTGCCTACTCCGAGATCTCAAATGTCAGTGGTGGTGAAAGTGATGATGATGACGTGTCGATGGATGTCAAGTGCGTACCCACAAGAGAGAAAAAGAGAAGGGGAGTTCAGAGGGAGAGACAGAGCAGCAGATAGGGGGTAGAAGCAGAAGAATCAGGCAGAACTCGCAGTGCACAGGAGGCAATAAGCAGACTGCAAATGTATCTGGAGCGAGCCATCCACCACGTACGGTCACATCTGGCGCTCCCAGGATGCCGACACATGGCTCTGCAGTGTGGGCTTGTTTTAACGTGTCAGCTGCTGACAATTGTGTTGACACCTGCAGCCTGTGCTTTCAATGCATGAGTCGCGTTAAGCCCAACAATAACCTAGGGACCACTGCCTTATGAAGGCACCTGGCCTCCCATCACCGAGCCCAGTGGGAGCAAATCCGTCAGAACCCACAAAGCCACACTCCTGGCGCTCCACGTCCTGCTCTTTCTCCTTTTCCTCTCTCTTAAATATCCGATTTATCTTCCGCTCCACCTTCCACCTTCCAACACATCGTTGTGTTCATCTGGCAAAAAGCAGGCTTCCATGGCTCAAATGTTCGAACGTAGAAATTTGATGACGCCGGATAACCCTCTTGCCCAACGGCTGACCGCTGGCTTGTCGGAACTGCTAGCCTGCCAACTACTGCCATATAGACTGGTGGACTCAGAGGCTTTTTAGAATATTTGTTGCCATTGGCACACCGCAATAGAATGTCCCCAGAAGGAAATATTTCTCCCAGAAGGGCATCCCAGAGCTATATGGCCATGTTCAGCGGCAAGTGAATGTTTCTTTGGCACACAGTGTCGGTGCCAAGATACATCTGACCACAGACACATGGTCTAGCAAACATGGGCAGGGAAGGTAAAGGAAGGACAAAACTTTTACTGCCCACTGGATGAACCTTCTTATGGCCATAAAGCATTCAACCTGTGACACCTCTGTGAATTTGGTGTTACAGCCACGAAGTGCATGCAGGTGGGCCTCTTCTTATCCTCCTCCTACTCCATCCTCAGTCTCCTCCTCGGCCGACTCTTCCTTTTCCACTGCTACAGCCTCTTCCGCTGCACCCCCCAAGCAAACACGGGCTGGGAAGGTAAATAACTTTTACTGCCCACTGGGTGAACATTCTGACGGCTGTCAAGCATGCAACCCGTGGCACCTACTGTATATGGATTTAGTGTTACCGCCACGGATTGTGTTAAAGATGGGTGAATTTTATTCTATATTTTGTATATCTAGGATTGTAATGAGTTAACTTTTTCTACTTCCAAGTGCCCACCCACCCCCCTCTTTGTTTCAAGACTGGAGAGGAGAGAGAGGGGGGCAAAGAGCTGTGCTGTGGGAAGTGTCTGATTTCTCATCTTTCTACAGGTGTTCCATAGAGTGCCAGGCATTGCCTTATGCATGAACAGGTGGAATGCGTAAGCCAATCATATGGCTTGATGATATGTATATATTATTCACTGCCTATAGAGAAGCACCTCTTTGAAGTGTCACATATGACGTAGGCAGTATTCTTGTTAGAATAAACTCCATTACAAAATGGCGATGGTAACCAGATGTTTACATTAGTTCACATTCCAAAGTGGTACTCACTGCGCAGATGTTGAAGTGTTATCTCTGTTTCTCTTATCACTTTTTCCTTTTTGACCAATGAAACAATGTTTTAGCCTCAGAGAGGACTGCCCTCTTCTGAAGATTCATAAACGCTTAGCCCATGTAATAAAGTTAGAGATTGCTTTGACCAACTTTTGTGTCAGTGTCTAGTCTCTCAGCCACGCGTGGATATTAACCCCTGGGGGGGGGTACATTGATCAGGAACACCAGAGTGTATCTAAAATGCCCTAATTTAGGGTGGTTTTAACAATTGCATGCAAGCCTGCCTCTTCTTCTTCTCCTCCTACTCCATCCTTTCTCTACTCCTCGGCTGAGTTTTCCACTGCTACCGCCTCTTCCACTGCTCCCCTCAAGCTCCCCAGATCCTATTCGACATGCCAGGTGAGACATTGCCATGCTGTGCTGTGGCTGTTGTGCCTGGAAGCCAAGAGCCACACCGGGCCCGCACTGCTTTCAGCTCTGCGGTCACAGGCCATTCAGTTGCTAACCCCGCTCAAGTTGATAAAGTGGTAAAATGGTGTGCAACAACGGTACCAATCTGCTGAGTGAGCTGAAACAGGGAAAAATTACACACATGTCGCGCATGGCACATGTCCTGAACTTAGTCGTGCAGCGATTTGTTGTCAAATACCCCAGGGTCCAGGACGTCTTGTGGCAGGCCAGGAAAATCTCTGGCCATTTTAGAAGATCTTACACGGCCATGGCTCGCCTGGCTGATGTGCAGTGGTGACACCACCTGCCCGTCAGATGTCTGATTTGTGACAGCCCGACATGCTGGAACTCCACCTTGTATATGCTTGATAAGCTGCTCCAGCAGCAACGTGCCGTTAATGACTACCTGTGCAAACTTTGCAGCAGGACAGGTTCTGGGAAGCATGTTTTTTTTTCACCTCACCAGTGGCTGCTCATGCACGACACATGCAGACTTCTGCGGCCATTTGAAGAAATTGCCAATCTGGTCAGTCGCAGCCAGGACACCATCAGTGACATCGTACCTTACGCCTTCTTTCTGGAGCATACATTGCATTGTGTCATTGATCAAGCCGTCGAGGAGCAGGAGTTGGAAGATGAGGAAGTCGCAATGCTGAATGAATTCCCAGGGGGGCTACACTATCTGAGACAAGTCAGCAGGAGTCTGAAGAGTAGTCAGAGGAGGATAGTTGCTGGGGGGGGGGGAGCAAGAAGAGCAGGCTTTAAACTTTTCGGGGATCTCTGGTGTTGTCCGTGGTTGGGGGGAGAAGACTGAGGACAACATTCTCATGGGCGATGAGCAGGAGCCAGGGCGCTCCATCGCTTCCAATTTAGTGCAAATGGGGGCCTTCATGCTCCAGTGTTTAAAGAGGGACCCCCGTATAAAAAGCATAAAGGGCAAGGACCAGTACTGGGTGGCAACGTTCTTAGACCCCTGGTACAAACACATAATGGCGGACATTTTACCAGCATCACAGAGGGCTGTCAGAAAGCAGCATTTCCAGGCTTTTCTGTGAGAGATGGTGCATTCTGCTGTTGCGGGCACTGGCAGTGGAATTATCACCCACACAGAAACAGGTGCGGGTACCAATCCTGCCGCGCATGCAAGAAGAGGGTTGTTTAAAGATGTGTTGGTCACTTCGGATATGAGATAATTCTTGCAGCCAACCCATCGACTGCTGTCCTCCAGATCCAGCCTCAGGGAACGCCTAGACCTACAGGTGTCCGACTACATCGGGTTAACGGCCGATGTGGATGCTCTGAAAAGCGAGGAGCCCCTGGATTACTGGGTGTGCAGGTTTGACCTGTGGCCAGAGCTGGCACAATTTGCCATGGAACTCTTGGCTTGCCCCTCTTCGAGTGTCCTGTCCGAAAGGACGTTCTGCGCATCAGGGAAGATCGTGACCGATAAGCGCACTCGCCTAGCTCACAACAGTGTGGACTATCTCACATTTCTAAAAATGAATGAGGCGTGGATCTCGGAGGAATTCAACACCTGTGACATCCACGTTTAATTGAATTTCCTTATGCCAGCCCACACATATCCGCCATCACCCAGAACAAAGAATGGTCCCTGTCTTATGTAAATACAGCGGCATAAAAGGCCTTTTCTGTCCGGTTATTGCCTAATGTTTGGGGCCTGTACTCCACTGGCCTGCAGTAAAATTGTTATCCAATGACCATCTAATATACCTCTAGCCACATAACTACTTCTTTTGTACGGTGAATGCCTAATTGTTGGGGCCTCTGAAAAATTCAACACCTGTGACGACCACGTGTTATCGAATTCCACCTACTATCATTTGGGGTTTATTCAAGAGGGGGGATTTCGTTAATCACGTTTTTTATCTAATTTTATATTTTTAGTTCTTTTAAACATATGTATTTTACATGTATTTGTACTGGCCTATAGTTAAATTATTATCCAATGACCGTCTAATATACCTCCAGCCACATATTCACTTGATCTTTTCTATACGGTGAATGCCTAATGTTTGTGGCCTGTACTCCACTGGCCTGCAGTAAAATTGTTATCCACTGACCATCAAATATACCTCTAGCTACATAATCACTTGATCTTTTCTGTCCAGTGAATGCCTAATGTTTGGGGCCTTTAATTCACTGGCCTGCAGTAAACATGATATCCAATGACCGTCTAATATACCTCCAGCAACACAATTACTTGATCTTTTCTGTACGGTCAATGCATAATTTTTGGGGCCTGTAATCTAACTGGCCAACAGTAAAATTGTTATATGGTGACCGCCTAATATACCTTCAGCCACATAATCACTTATTATTTTCTGTACGGTGAATGCCTAATATTTGGGGCCTGTACTGCACGGCCTGCAGTAAAATTGTTATCTACTGACTGTTTAATATATTTATTCTTATGGGGGCGTATTTTTTGGCCCATAAGATGCACTTTCCCCCCCACAAAAGTGGGGGGAAAATGCCCCTGAGTCTTTTGGGGCGAATGCTTCCATTTTACATCGCAGTGTGCGATGCTGCAGCATCGCAGCCTGCGATGTATGAGCGGGGAGAGAGGAGGGGCTGGTGTCCAGAACTAGGGACGGGGCCCTGCCGCTCACTGCAGTATTTCTAGACATTAATCCTTAACCTGTTAATAAGTTTAACTAAAGCTGCGCTCTCCCCTGTTCCCCTGTATCAGTCAGCACTTACTAACAAGCTTCCATAGCAGGCAGAGCGGACGGCAGCAGTAACGTCACTCACTGACGTTGCGCGCCTGCTCCTCCCACTTTATGAATGAAGCAGGCGGAGCAGGCGCGCAACGTCAGTGAGTGGCGTTACTGCTCTGCTTGCTATGGAAGCTTGTTAGTGAGTGCTGTACTGATACAGGGGAACAGGGGAGATTGCGACTTTAGTTAAACTTATTAACAGGTTAAAGATGAATATTTATAAATACTGCGGTGAGCAAAGGACCGGTGTATTTGGGGACAATGTTATGAGGGGGATCTGTGGATGACACATATATAGCAGTGTCATCCACAGATCCCCCCCCCATAACAGTGCCATCCACAGATACCCCACCCCATAACAATGCCATCCACAGATCCCCCACCCCATAGCAGTGCTATCCACAGATGCCCCTCCCCATAACAGTGCCATCCACAGATTCCCCATAAAAAGTGCCATCCACAGATCCCCCATAACAGTGCCATCCACAGATCCCCCATAACAGTGCCATCCACAGATCCCCCATAACAGTGCCATCCACAGATCCCCCATAACAGTGCCATCCACAGATCCCCCATAACAGTGCCATCCACAGATCCCCCACATGACAGTGTGTCATCCGCAGATCCTCCATAATAGTGTCATGCACAGACCACCATTAGTTCAAAACCCACCAAAAGCACACCCTTTAGTTACAAATATTTTTTCTTTCTTATTTTCCTCCTCAAAAACCTAGGTGCGTCTTATGGGCCGGTGCTTCTTATAGGGTGAAAAATATGGTACCTCCTGCTAAATAATCAATTTTTAGTTTCTGTCAGGTGAATGCCTAATGTTTGGGGCCTGTACTCCACTGGCCTGCAGTAATATTGTTATCCGATGACCGTCTAATATAACTCCAGCAACATAATCACTTGATCTTTTTTATACGGTGAATGCCTATTTGTTGGGGCCTCAGAGGAATTCAACACCTGTGACAACCACGTGTTATCGAATTTCACCTATTATCGTTTGGGGTTTATTCAAGAGGGGGATCTCTTTAGCCATGTTTTTAATGCAATTTAATATTTTTAGTTCTTTTAAACATATTTATTTGACATGTATTTGTACTGGCCTCCAGTGGGCTACAGTAACATTTTTAGCCATTGACAGCATAATGTACTTCGAGCCACATAATTTGTTCTTTTATGTCAGGTGAATGCCTAATTTTTAGGGCCCGTACTCCCGTGGCCTAAAATACAATTTTTATAGGCTCCAGCAAGGCACATTTTTGAGAATTTTCCTTTTAGACGCATAAAAATGGCCCCTGATTAAAATACATATTTTTGGGGGGAATTTTCGTCATGAATCCCCCTCTAGTATGTCACTGTCTATGTTGTGGGACAGTTTGTACACTTCTAGTTATTATTTGGTGGCTGCAAATATGGCTTGAAGGTTTCCAGGTTCGCCTGCCATTAAAGTGAATAGGGCCCGCCACAAACTTGCGGTTCGCAAACATTTGATCGCGTTAGCGCGATCGCATTCGTGAACTGTCCCGGCCGATGTTTATCAATCACTACTCAGTAGAACACCCAAGCATCGCAAAGTGTTCTACTCAAGCACTTGAGCACTTTGGTGCTCGATCAACACTAGATATCACTCATAATGCCGTGTAGCCAGCTAATCCACAGATAGCAATCCCTCTGTGATCTCACAGCCCTATAAAACCCTCATCCCGCGCATTCTCTACCATTGTCCCATCAGCTGAGCATAGAGAGAGATGTGGCTCATGCGCTGGGGATAGTGTTGCTGAAAATAATTAATAAAAGGATATTGGAGAAGGGAGAGTGCAGGGAGAATTATGCTGCAGTTTATTTATTTATTCCTACATTTACTTATTCCTATATCAGCCATAAACAAAGATATGTAATTCAATATCAATAAGATGGAAGCCTTTATTATTCCGCGCCAGCGTGCCAACCAATACCATCCAGTCTACACCCCTTAGGGGGGCCAAGTCTTAATGATGACCAGCCTTATCTTTTGTTTGCTTTACATCTTCCAAATTATCATTCAAAGTTTTCATGTCCTAGAAAAAACAGCAAGATGCAGAGAGAGGAGGAGCTGGATGTTCCTGATGACATAGTCTCATCGATATTAGATGATGTGGAAAAGAAAGAAAAGAAGATGGCAGAAGAAGGGCTCTCACCTATAGGGCAGGAGAGCGCTGAAGTTGGAGAAGTGAGTATGCCAGAGCTGATCAATATTCTGTTTACTGTAAATAACCTACAGGAGATTGAAGGCCAGAACAGCAATAATATGCATATTGCCCCCCCAACCTAACTAGTCAAACCCCATACAAGCAACAACCCCCGTTCAAAGGTGCATTATAGGTGACGCACGGCCATTAACAATGAAGGACTAAACTGTGCAGTCGTCGTTATTGACCCCTTCACTACCAGCGGCGTATACGTACGGCGCTGGAGCGATGTGTAAACATGGCACCCGCTCACACGTGCAGCGGGCATCATGGCAGGCAGATCTCTGCTGTTTCATATAGCAATAATGCCAATCGCGGCAATTAAAGGCTTTAGATGCCGTGATCAAGTGAGATCAAATTTTCTAACCATTAATCACCTCTAGTCATAAATATTTTGGGGTTTATTTGGATGAAAGGCTACATTGGTGGATGCATGTGGATAAGATCGATAAAAAAGGTGGAGAGTAGGTTGTATTTTTTGACTAAATTAAGATCCTTCAAGTTTGTAGTATGATGTGGGAGGTATTTTATCATTCAGAGATGGAAAGTGCTATATTATTTATAGTAGTGTGTTGGGGTAGTGGTGTTAGGTTGGCAAATGGTAATAAGATTTATAAAATGATTAAGAAAGCTGGAAGTGTATTGGGTATTCAATTGGCACAGTTTGGGAGGGATGGGTTTTGGGGAAATTTAGATGTATTGAAAGCTTAATCAAAATGTTGTAAGGAGATATACATTCAGTAGTAAAGACTATAATCACAGTTTAAACCAAAAAACAAAAATAATAAAGTTTTATTTCAATCATCAATTAAGAAGGGTTCTTATATCAAAATCAATTAAAGGCATACAGGAAACCCAGATTGTAGAGAATGACTTACAAACATGCCATCTACACATGGGATGATGACCTGACAAACAGCCCAAAGTACATTTGCAGTGAATACAAGCGAACTGAGCTAACTACAACGGCCACTAGAGGCATGGAATCACAACAACTGACTAGTTGCTATTATGTATCCAATCCATCCCTATATTCATGCCCTATACTGGTCAGTGGATGGGAGCAACAGCCTGTTAGGAACCTCAGTATCAGGCAGCAGATTAGTATCACTGCTAATTGCCCTGCCTAGTGAGCTCTATCTCTTTCTACTACCGAAGTTTCCGTTACCCAAGCTACATAAACAAGGCACACCGATGAAGGGTAGACCCATTGTATCTGGCGTGGGCTGCAAAAATCAGTACATATATTGATGTAGTACTGAGACCATTTGTGGCGAGTTCACCGTCCTAGGCCAGGTATACAATGGATGTTCTGCAGTGATTGGACGGCATCCAGTGTGACGGCGATACATGGCTGGTAAGTTTAGATGTTGAGGCCTTATACAGTTCTATACCTCACGACACTGGTTGCCGAGCCATCAAGGCCTTCCTCCAACACTGTTCCTCCAATACTGTAATCGGCATAACATCTTTCTGATGGATTTACTGGAATTTGTTTTGACACATAATGTGTACTTGTTTGACCGTCAAGTATTCCAGCAGCTCAGGGGAGCTGCAATGGGCAGTCCGTGTCCCCCTACTTACGCAAATCTCTACCTGGGCTGGTGGGAAAGAGAGGTCATTTTCAGTGAAGCAATGGACCACTATACATCATCGATATTAATCTAGATCAGATATATTGATGATGTGTTCCTACTGTGGAAAGGGACTAAGGACAGTGTAACGGGGTGCCGAAGCCGCACTCGGTCTCCCATCAGCCGCAGACCTGCTGCTTAGCTTCGGGAGTGAGGATCTGTGTTTGGCCTCGTTCCCTTGCTAGCTGGGAGGCTCCCTGCTCTGAGGTCTGCCTTGAGTGCCGAGCTGATCACTCGGTGCTCGACTTGTTTGTCTGTCGGTCATGTGATGCTGGCCATGTCACATGACCCTCATTCCCCACTATAAATACAGGCGGCCTGCTGGCTACAGGTTGCCTGTGATTTTCGTCCTATAGGCTGTGTACTTTATTGTTAAGCTACCTCTGTAATTGAACCTTGATCCGCCTCTTGACACTTCTTCTGCCTGCTCCCTGTACCTTGACGCTACCTCTCGGATTTTGACCTCGGCTTGTTTACGGATTTGTCTTTGCCTCTTCCCTTGTTCTGATGTGACCTCCTGGACTGACCTCGGCTAGTTGAGCCGCCTCGCCTTCCGTTTTTGTTCTACCTCTTGTCCGCTTATTGTAACTTCTCAGTGGATGTCCTCTTCCCTGCTGTCTCTTTCTCTCTGCTTGCACTTAGTAGGTTAGGGACTGTCGCCCAGTTGCGCTCTGTCACCTAGGGCGGGTGGTGCAAAAAGGCAGGGACAGGGGACCGGGTGGCAGCTCAGGGGGTGCACCTCCGCTCTATCTTGATTTCCGTGACTCTACCCGTGACAGACAGGTTTGTCCAATTTGTAGCAGAATAAAATGTAAATCACCTCAGTCCGTTCTTCACGTATGACATTAATAAACGCGAAATGACGTTCCTGGATCTTACTATTTCAGTGGGGACAGATAGTAGGATTGTCACAAATTTGTTCAGAAAACAAACAGCAACAAACAGTAGTCATCCCCTAGCCCTAAAACAAGGGATCCCCAAGGGACAGAACTTGAGGGCTAGGAGGAACTGCTCGGAGTTGAGTGATATTAAGGCAGCGGCGTGTGATTTGAGGACCCATTTTATAAATCGGTGTTACCCACAATTTAATCTCAAAGAGGCATTTCACCACTCTTTGAGTACAGGGCGTGAGCAACTCCTAAGCCCAACAACCAGGGCTCAGGACAACAATATTCCCAGAATTATTGGCACATATGATAAAGCACATAGACAAATCCGTGAGATCCTACAGACGCATTGGTCCATTTTGTAGTCTCACCCTGACATTGAAAATCTGATGTCTGAACATCCATCCATTACGTACCGTCATGGCTCTAACCTTTCATGACTGCTTAGTCCACATCCTATATCAACTAGTGATGAGCGGCAGGGGTCATATTCGAATTTGTGATATTTTACAATATTCACAAATTCGAACAATCGTTATATTCTACATTCTTTCTTTTTTACTTGAAGATTGGCAAGGTAATGATCCCATAATATGCGAATATTACGCAATCAATACAGGTGTGGGTCAAAAATGAATATATAGCACTATAGAATATAGAGCTATATATTTGTTTTTAGAATATTCGTCATTTTTTACATCTGAACACATGATTCCTCTCTGCTTCTTGCTTGTGAGCCAATAATTCATTGGCCCGCAAGCACCTTAAGCAGGGAGGAATCATGACTTCAGATGGAAAAAAATGACGAATATTCAAAAATATGAATATATAGCACTAGATTGAATATAGTGCTATATATTAGTTGTTTAGAATATTCGTCATTTTTCTCCATCTTAAGTCATGATTCCTCCCTGCTTAAGATGCTTGTGGGCCAATGGCTCATTGGCCCACAAGCAAGAAGTAGGGAGGAATCATGTGTTCAGATGGAAAAAATGACGAATATTCCATATAACGAATGTATAGCACTATATTCTAAATATTCACGAATTCTCGAAGTGGCGATATTCGAGATAAAAATTCGCTTTTTGAATATTCGTGCTCAACTTTAATATCAACATCCGACATCAAGTACATGGCTTAAAAGGACACTGATGGGTACATTCCCTTGTGGCTTTTGTGTCATATGTGGCAACATAATAAAAGGTGCATCTTTCACCAGTCAGGTGACAGGTGAGAGATATTCTATCCACTCCTTCATTAGTTGTACATCAGTGGGGGTCATTTAACTTCTTACCTGTCAATGCGGTCTACAATACGTGGGCAAAATTAGGCGAACATTTATCAGATATCAAAAACAACTGTGACATATGTAGCACGTCATGTATGTGATCATTATGACGGGAGGACAGATGTACCCAGAGTCCAAGGGATAGAACACATCAAAAGATCAATTCGCAGAGGTGATATTGACGCGGTGTTACTCCGTAAAGAAACGCAATGGATTCTAAAATGACGTACAGTGAATGTACAGTGAATCCCAAAGGACTCAATGAGGCCATCTCTTTTGCGTGCTTTATTTAGGACACATTATTCAGGTCAACTCTGGTACGTCCTGCTGATATGCGAGGACGTTCCTATTTTTATGTGTCTGTTTGAGCCGAGCGTACACTTTACTATGTATATCCTATATGTTATCCATACTATTGGCCCCCTGCCAGCCTTATTTTGGCTCTATATAAACTGGACATCTGTTTTCTCCCCTACTCAGTTCTAATGCGTAGTAGTTGATTTATATCTCCCCTTGATTGGTTCCACCCATGCACACTCGTTCTCTGCGCTGCACTACTGTAAGCTGCATCTTCGATTCCCCCTTACCTTTAGAGTGCGCATGCGCTCACCTCCGGAGCTGTTATGCCGCATCCTTTGCGTTGTTGACTGGATAGGCATGTCAGGTGACGAGCCTCCATTTCTGATTGGTTAATCGGGATGGCACCCCCCCTGGGGGGAGGGGTTTAGATAATATCAGTTCAGCGTGTGTTGGACCTTTCACGGCCATCACAGCGCCGAGACCAGCACGCAACAGTGTGGTCATAATGTATCAAATGGCTTTGTAGCATAATTTCTATTGCTCCTGAGGAAACATGGAACGTCATATCCACGCAGAAACGTGTCAACCATATGAACTAATGTACACAGAGATAGAGTTCACTAGGCAGTGATACTAATCTGCTGCCTGATACTGAAGTTCCTAACAGGCTGTTGCTCCCATCCACTGACCAGTATAGGGCATGAATATAGGGATGGATACATAATGGCAACTAGTCAGTTGTTGTGATTCCCTGCCTCTAGTGGCCATTGTAGTTAGCCACAGTGAGCATATTCACTGCAAACGTACTTTGGGCTGTTTGTCAGGTCATCCCATGTGTAGATGGCATCTTTGTAAGTCCCTCTCTACAATCTCTGTTTCCGGTATGCCTGGTTTTTAATTGATTTTGATATAAGAACCCTTCTTAATTGATGATTGAAATAAAACTTTATTAATTTTAGATGTATTACCAATAATCATTACCATCCCTTAAATTTATTAGTGCAAAGTCACTGCAGTAGTTTTATCCAGAGGAACTATGGGGCAGATAGGTTTGGAAAGTCCTTTTTTGCTGATGGCTATTGCCCTGTATAATAGACAACTGTGGTAAAGTATTGAATTGTATTAGAGATGGGTGTTGAAGGAAGGGTCATATTAAATATATATATATATATATGTATGTATGCCGTGACATATATACATATATATTAGCCCTTGTATATGGGCTCCTCCAGGTGGGATCTGTGGATATGCACAGAGATGTATGTTGGCCCCTTGGCAACATGCATCTCTGTGTATATGTATTAATGTGCCCCCTTTATATCAATGTGCCCCCTTTATATCAATGTGCCCCCTTTATATTAATGTGCCCCCTTTATAGGAATGTGCCCCCTTGATAGATATAACATGCCCCCATGTGTAAAGTCCGTTCCTATATGCCTATGGATGTGCCCCACGCATCTATAGGCATATATGGCCGGAATCATGCCGCTTGCTGGGAGGAGACCGACAGTTGGACAATCATGTCCAGCGTCGGCCTCCACAAAGGACAGAGGATCAATAGATCCTCTGCCCTTTGTCACCATCTCCGGCCACGCCGGGGATGGTGCTCCTAACAGAGACATGGGAACAAAGAGTTCCCATGCCCCTGCGAGTGGCTGACCTCCGGCGCTGTAATTACAGCGCCGGAGGTAAGCGTCCGCTTCACAGGCGGGAGGATCAAAGGATCCCCCCCCCTGGGAGCGCGCTCCGAGATCCTCGGGCCGGCGCGGTGACGTCATATCACCGCGCCGGCCCACGTATTGAGGCCGGCGGTGCGCATGCGAATAGGGAGACTGCGAGCGGGCGCCGCCAAGTTTAAATAGACAGGCGGCGCTCCGCTCAGCAGTCAGGTAAGTGACCCGGCGAAAGAAACATCATCCCCTGGACTAACGAGCCCCCCTGGACGGACGAGCCTCCCCTGGACAACGAGCATTAAGTATCATTAACCCCCCTGAAATATACCCCCCTGCTTCTGAGCTATATACTCCCCCTGCTGCTGATATATATCCCCCAGCTGCTACCTATATACCCCCCTGCTGAGCTATATACTCCCCCTGCTGCTGATATATACCCCCCAGCTGCTACCTATATACCCCCCTGCTGATCTACATACCCCCCCTGCTGCTACCTCTATATACCCCCCTGCTGCTACCTCTATATACCCCCCCCTGCTGCTATCTATATACGATCCCCTGCATTCCCCTGGTTAACCCCTAACCCTCTGTGTTCCCCTATAGCCCCTGTTTTCCCCCCCATAACCTTGGCCTACCCTTACCTTCCCCGGTCCTGAGCCCCCACCCCCTGTGTCTCCCCCAGGATCCCTCCTATTCCCCGCTATAGTGCTATCCCTGTAAGCCTTACTGTGTTCAACCCTTAGTGTGTGGCAGCCCTGTCGTGACATCCCCCAGGTACCTCACCCCTATTGCCCCATAGGGATAGTATAGATCCAGGCGGGAGGGCTGTTATACCTGTATGTGTGTGTTGTGTAGTTAGATTGTGGGTGGAATTTGGGAATGTACTGTGTAGTGTAGTCAGAACCGTGCTAGTATATTGTATTAGGGTGTGTATTTATATTAGTAGTGTGCGGTTATAACAATATATATCTATCCCCTTGTTATAGATATATATAGTTATAAACCTAATACCTTTTTTGGTTGTAAAGTATCGCCACAATAGAGTTAGTATATTGTTGGCATTGTATTACTAATGTATTATTAATAAATACCGTGTCATTTATCCCTATTGTGTATTGTGTGATTACTAGTGGTAGTCAGTAAGGCGCGTGCAGCTAGTTTAGTGATTAGTGTAGGGCAATCAGTAGCGATTTGTTGTTCATCAAGGCATAAATAGGCGGAGTCATCACAAGACGATTACGCCTATCTATGAATATTAATTATTGAGATTTGCATAAATACCAATAATTAATATCCCCTTTAACATTGGCGAGCCAGGCCCACTGCTGTGAGTTTGTATCTGTGGTTGGTTTTGGAACGGAAAAACCGCTTACGCTGTGAACTAATCAGGTGGGAAGGACGCGGTCAGTGGATCTGAGCGTCCATAGCCTGCAAGTTCGGACAGGTAGAGCGGGTTTTTCTCGATCAGAACCGGACACAGAGCAAACTCTACAGCAGAGAATCTAAAATCTTTCCTGATCTTTGTGTACTAATATTTTCTGATTCCCTTACACGCCAACTGGAGAGAAGTCATCACAACACCACTGAAGAGAGAACCATCATCGTTGAAACAAAAGTCGTCTAGCTGAACGGGAGAAGGCGTTCCGAATATTGAAGGACCTCCTCCACGCAGCAACACAAGTATCAACGACACCAATGAAGATGGCCTCTCGTCAAAAAGTGAGTATGAACTTCACCACACTGCAACACCTCAGCAAACATAGCACATACAACCCCATCATCCCCACCACTTACAAATCCACTGAGCTGCTATGGTCCACTTTATTGGACCAGGCATACGCTCACGATAAACTGTGCATTAATCGTAGTGTGTTCAAAAAAACAAAAAAACGACTCCAAATGCTAGCCAAATTGGTTCATACCTTTGAGGATATCATTTGGAAGCCAGAACATCTAGAAACACTTAACAGCACAACAAAGGCAGAGGAAGTTTCCAACATGGCAAACTTTCACTGCAATTGTTGTGTTGAGAACATTAAACAGTTACACACATTACAAACACAACTACAAGAGAAGTCCCAGTGTACAGCCGAGAGGGGCAGGGAGATTTGCGTGTTAGAGTCTAGACTCTCGGATAAGGAGAGTTTCTACTCTGACATGGACAAGGAACTGCTCAGACTGTACACTGAGATAAATCAGTTCAGGAACAATACGGTATCTATGGATAGCATGATTGTTCAACTTCGAGAGGACCTGGCTGCAAAAACGCAAACCATTGCGGATTTGCAGCAGGTCATCTCGAATCTGTCACGGCCTGGTACTAATAGCATGTTGCCCACGAAACAGGTTTGTGTTTCGGGAACGGCACATGGGGAGACAGCGGCGACAGCGCCAATATCTTCCACGGATCAAACACCCGAGGCAGTAGACACCAGGGGACAGGTGGAACGGACGCTACCTTTTACCCAAACACCCAGGGAGAATAGGGGTAGCAACCGATTCCAGGAACAGGACAACGATTGGAGAGAGGAAAGTGGTTGGCCATTTACCACTTCCAATCCGCCAACGCGTCCGGAAAGACAGGAAGATTTTTATCCTAACCATTCCAGTATGGAAAGGATAAACTTCCTGTTACGGATCTGCAAGGAGATCCCAAAATATGATCCCATTGTAGATCCGTTTACTTCATGTGATATCTTCGAGGGTCACTGTAACAAGTATTCAGTGGCTCACGAATATCGCATGGAGTTATTCAAGTTATGGTTACCTACACACCTAAACCAAAGATATGAGGTAACGGGGAGGACACAACCCATGAATGGACAGTTTTATGACAAGGAGGAACGTCTCTCCATACTCATGAGACTGGCAACGGGCCATTGGGACGTCACTCCAGATATCCTGTCCAAGTTCAAACCCACTATACATGACGAACCTTTGTCTATGTGTAGTCGGTTTGAAGCCATGTATAGAAGGGTTACAAAGGATCACGGTGTCGGAATTCCACAGGGTATGATACGTATGTTTGTGGAAAAATTCCCATACCTTGATACCGCAATCCGGTTAAGCGCAGCCAGGGAACCATCCCTCACGGATGCTGCTATGATTATTGAGCAGTGCAGACAGGATACACTGCTCAATAAGAAATTCGTCAAAGTGACGGAGCGTGCGCCTGTACCTGATATATCTCAAGATGATCGGGTACAGCACACAAAGGGTAATTCAACTATTCGCCCCACGGCCCCGCCATTGGAAAGGATAGAAAGCATTCGATGCTTCCTATGTTTACAATACGGGCACATAAAGAGGAATTGTCCACAATGGTCACGTAATAACCGGACAAATCCTGAGAGAACGGGCAATAATAACGGTTTCAAGATGAAACCTAATTATGACAAACCAATGGGAAAATATCTGGGACATTCACAGGTCCAGACACCAAAACGTGTGGCTGTTGTGAATGACCCTGCACGTTTAGGAAGGAGTGTGGAATCCCTGGAATCCACACTAAGGGTCCATAACAAGAACCCACAAGTGGCAGTATGTACCTCACAGGTACCTACTGGGAGTCTGGTAGAAATTGATTGAAGATCAGGGATCCCTAAAGAACTGGCGCCAGTATGTCCTATCATACTGGATTCTTCAGGGAGACCCCACATAAAAGCCAAAATCAAAAATCAGGACGCCGAAATCATGCTGGACACTGGTGCGGAAATTTCCATTACCAATGTCAAACATGATTTACATCCCAACAGCCCTCAGTGTGTGGTGATCGGATTCGATCACCAACAAGGGGGGGTGAAGGCCCACAGAATAGAAGAAGTAATTGTCCAGATTACCACTCACACGACCCTTAGGATCCCCATGTGGTATTACCCTGGTTCTGACAACATTATTGGAACCGACGTAATGACACAAAATGGGTGGATCCTAGATCTGGCAAATAGTATTGTGTGGAAGGGTCCCAGACAATCCAAGGTGTTTGTCATCCAACGCCAGTTTCTGGGACCACCATTGCCAACAGTAGATGACTCTACTGAAGTACTTGAACACAAATGGCCTGAGATCTCGCATAATCCAGATCTTGAGCCTATTGTGTATGAGTACCCCGATCTGTGGGCCCAGGGAAAAAACGATTGTGGCAGACTGATTGGAGTTCAGGTGGACATACAAGGTCCCGACCCTCCACCTCAACGCCAATACCGCTTTCCGCCAGAAGCCACCCATTCAATTTTGGACACTGTCCAAGAATTGAAAACTAAGGGGGTGGTCATAGAGGGCAATTCTAAATGCAACAATGCCCTCTGGCCAGTAAAGAAAAAGGACACCAATGCATGGAGGCTCACCATAGATCTCCGGGTCCTCAACAAGTACACCCCAATGTCCGCTCCAGTGGTGGCACAGACTCCCGACATCATGGCCAGAATAAGCGGAAAAAGTCGCATATTCTCAACCATAGATGTTGCCAATGGGTTCTTCTCTATTGAACTCACTGAAAACTGTAGGTACAAATTTGCCTTTACAGTAGGGGACAAACAGTACATGTTTGGTGTACTCCCCCAGGGATTCCACAGTAGTCCCACGTATTTTCACCAGGCATTGGCGGCCGTTCTGAGCGTATTTTCACGGCCGGGATGCCTTCTGCAATACGTGGATGACCTGCTCTTACAAACAGAAACCATAGAAGAACACTTGGTTCTGTTAAAAGAGCTACTGGGACTCCTGGCCAAGTCAGGACTCAAGCTGAGTCCCCACAAGGCAAATTTGGCCAGAACGGAGGTGACTTTTCTTGGAGTCCAAATTTCTTTTGGAGCCAAAGGGATCGTGGCGGCCAGAGTGGAAGCCATGGTAAAGTTACCTAGGCCGGGCACTCTACAGGATTTAAGAAAATTCCTGGGAGTTGCTAATTTCATGAGGGAGTTCATAGAGGATTTTGCTGCCAAAGCAAAACCCCTCTATGAACTCCTCAGAGGAGAAGACCCCTCAATCAAAGGTTGGGCTGATGCACAGGAAGAGGCCTTTTCTACTTTGAAAAGGGACCTCTCCTCTGCCCCTGTATTGGCTACCCCCCATCCTGAAGGGGAAATAGCCATACAGGCGCATGCAGGGACGGAGTCTATCTCAGCGGTCCTCCTACAGCAGATAGGGTATGACACTAGACCGCTGGGATACTTCTCCAGGTTACTTTCGCCTGTTGAACGAGGGTTCGATGAGTGTGCCAAACAACTGGCAGCCATACACTATGCCGTCAAAACCACTGAGCATATTGTAGGCTTCAGGCCCCTCACTTTGCAGACTCCACACTCTCCATTGGCCCTCCTACTCCGTGATACACTCCCTGGAGTCTCCCAACAGAGATTTGGGAGGTGGATTATGGATCTCAGTGGCCGGAGTCTACAGGTGAACCACAAAGCCAGGTATGTTCTATCCCAGTTACTGAACCTAACTGGCACCGAACATGACTGTGGCCAACCAGCGCACATCAACGCGCCACAAATTTTCAGGACCGATAAACATCCAGAAGACAGAGTCATCTTTGTTGATGGCTCTCGATTTTTCATGGATGGGACCTATGTCACAGGTTTTGCTGTGCTGGATGAGACCACAGGTACCCAGAATCTTGTCAAGTTACCAGGTCACATGTCGGCACAGCGGGCGGAACTGGAGGCAGTCAAGAAAGCCTTATTTCTTCAACCCCCAGGGAAACGAACTATATATAGCGACAGTTCATATGTAGTTCGTTCTCTCACCCTGCACCTGGACACATGGAAAAGACGAGGATTTGTGGATAGCCAAAACAAACCTCTGGCTCATTTATCGGTCCTGAAAGAACTTTGGGAATGGGGCATGGCACACCCGGCGGAAGCAGCCATCATAAAAATCCCTGCGCATCAGAAAGGGGATGAGCCTCTGACGCTAGGTAACAACAAGGCGGATGAATTGGCCAAACTAGCGTCAGTATCTGGGATCCTTCAGGAAACAGACACTGAGCCGCTACCGGCCTACCAGATTGCAGTTCGTACCAACCTGAGTAAAGGCCCGGTGTCATTTGAGGAGGAACAAGCAAAAGACCCTCTTCTAATGACACACCTCACATCTCCACAGCATCCCTGGTCAAGACAGCAAGGGATCCTGTGTTATGATGCCGGTACACAACAGCTTCCTCTTCCTGTGGTTCCACAGCATTTGCAAGCAGAACTGACCAGATTGAACCACCAACTGTTTGGACACCTGGGCCGGGATAAACTCTTGTCTCTCCTGAGAGACAAATTATACTGGCTGGGAATGTCCAACACAGTAGAGGAAGTAACACAACAGTGCCTGGTATGTGCTCAGGTTAACCCAAGGGCGTCAGCCCTGAAGCCGGTGTTGCAGCGAGTCCCTCCTGCAGATGGTCCATGGTCCGCACTACAAATAGATTTTATAGGACCTTTACCAACAGGAAGTCGTAACTATCGTTACGCACTGGTGGTAGTGGATGTTTTCTCTAAATGGGTAGAAGCCATCCCCACGGTTAACGATTCGGCTACAACCACTGCCCGTGTTCTCTGGGAACAGGTTCTGTCACGATGGGGTATCCCCAGATTGATAGAGTCAGACAGAGGGACCCATTTCACGGGTAAGGTAATGAAAGCGCTTTGTGGTCTTTTAGACATAAAGCAAAGATTTCATGTGCCTTACCACCCTCAGTCAGCGGGCATCGTGGAGCGGATGAACCGGACCATAAAAACACGACTTTCTAAAGCACTACTGGAGAAAGGTTCCTCATGGGTAACCTCTCTGCCAGCCGTGCTAATGGGAATCCGAGCTACCGAGGCTACCAGTACCGGTATCACCCCGTTCGAACTAATGACCGGACGCAAAATGCCCCTATGCCTGCCCAATGAACCCCTGGTGTCAGAACCGATGAAGAACGCCATCGCCAGAGACCTATTTCTCCAACAGGTACAACTAAACCTGAAGGAGTTATTGCCTCATGCAGCAATACGGCTACACAGACCGTATCTACAGGGGGAAACACCAATGCCCTCTGTAGGAGAGCTGGTGATGGTGAAAATCTTCCGTCGGGCCGGCCCCTGGGATGCAAACTGGGAAGGACCATATCAGGTCCTTGAAGTAATGGGTGACACCATGCTAAAGGTGCAAAGGCCGATGACGACCAAGAAAAAGTCACGTAGGCGGCAGGGAGTTTTATGGATCCATATCGACCAGGCCAAGGCCACCCGAGCCTCCCCAACTCAATAACAGGAACCCTCACAGAGTTGGGTGACCAGGGGGGGGGGTATTGGTGGGTCGAGGGTGGATCCATGAAACTAATTACACACACATTGAATTAACAGATCACAGGAGGGAGACTCACCAAGGCTACGACTAGCCTGAAAAGATGTAGAGATCCTCTGAACATGGCATATCCCCAACTTGTGGCACTGGTGGTAAGCATGATGATGGCGGGCTCAACCTCTTCGGGGGAGGGCCTGGGAGTTAATAAACCCGGCCTTTTAATGGTGGAATGTTTGGAGGGCAAAATCTTGAAACCATACGAGAACTCTTCCTTTATACCAGGACAATGGTATCTGTATGGTTTCCAGAGGGAGAGTTTTGCCCAAGGTGTAATTCAACACTATACCCCTGTGGAGAATGTGTCTGCCATACAACATGATTTACATGCCCTCTGCCTCAAAGAATTCAGACATTTTCGGGACTCTGACCCTACTCCTATGAGATCCTTAAGATGGGTGTCTAGGGACCCTCACTTGCATCCTTACAAACAAGTGGAAGCCAACACTACCACAGTGTTGTGTACCAAGGAGGGGGTTCTGAGTCCCGAGGATGTCACGGGTGCAGAATATAGTGGCTGGTATATCCTTAAAGCTACCTTCATAAGGAGGGATAGCCAAGATGGGCTGAGGGTAAGGACATATTTTGACAGACCCATTCCGGTAAAGACACAAATATATCGTGGCTCACCCGTGTCTGTTGGTGTGGTCAAGGTGCTCTGTTTTAAGGATGTTTCACCTGATCATCCAATATAATAATAGCGTAATAGAAATAAAGATAAAACAGGCACTCAACAACTGGTATGTCTATAGCAGAATATTTATATAATAAAATTTGCAATAAAATATCACATAAAAATTATAAAACATATAAAATAGTCATATATGCACAGAGCTTAGTCTAGCTTATCTATATTTATCAAGTACTGTTAAGATTCAAAAAATTGCTTACATCAATATATGCATTGTGATGTAGATATTTGGTGAAATGTGAAATACATTTCACCAAATATCTACATCACAATGCATATATTGATGTAAGCAATTTTTTGAATCTTAACAGTACTTGATAAATATAGATAAGCTAGACTAAGCTCTGTGCATATATGACTATTTTATATGTTTTATAATTTTTATGTGATATTTTATTGCAAATTTTATTATATAAATATTCTGCTATAGACATACCAGTTGTTGAGTGCCTGTTTTATCTTTATTTCCATTCCGGTAAAGGGCACCCTAAAAGCTTATTGTATGTTAAGAGATTCCCAGATGATCATCACTAGGGAATCCAGTTATGTTCAGGGACATGTGTCCACAGATTACATACGAACCAGTATAATGATGCTAAACTTAAACTGCAGTAACTCTGGCCAGGTCCTATGGAATGACCAGAGTGGTCCGGTAAAACTGGAAGGCTTTTACC
The DNA here is from genome assembly GCF_014858855.1 of Bufo gargarizans. NCBI lineage: Eukaryota > Metazoa > Chordata > Amphibia > Anura > Bufonidae > Bufo > Bufo gargarizans. The sequence continues at coordinate 97,006,978 of NC_058089.1, read as the reverse complement.
GAGCCACCATTTTAAAAGTACGGACAGATGCCATGGATCTCAGGTATGCTCAGTTAAAGGGATCTCCATCCATACGGTCTTTTATGATCACCATCATGAGAGACAATTGTGTTCAGGAGGTGACTGGATATTATTTCATCACCTATGCCCACTGGGAACAAGATACCCAGATGGTAACCTTGGACACTAATCCCTGGAGATGGGATTTGGTGTGCAATGGAGTGGATACCCCTACAGTGGAGGTATGGATGGACGGTACCCCTATGAATGAGGAATACCGGGGTAGGTATGTGTCTTCCGATTGGAAAGACCCCAGTAGCAGGGATATTAACTTTGACATCAATATAGATGGTTCGTTTAGATGGCCTTTTTGCGAGGCAGTAGATGAAGGGTGCTGGACCTTTACACAATGGGTCTATCTGTCTAAATCCAAACCCGTAAGAAAACTAGTGCTACAGGTTGGAGAAAGTGACCAATGGTATCCGTTCAAAGGTAGAGGGCAAGTTTGTGTAACTGTGGTGAGGATCCCCTATGAAGCAACAGGTCTCCAACCTGTAAAAATGCATTTAGACTCTTGCAACGCCCCTATCCATCAATTGGCAGATCCTATAGCTCCTCAACTGTCATCCCCATGGAAGATCATCACGGGGACAAAATTTGTCCTATTTACTTGGAGAATTTCCGTAGATGACTTCCGAGTCGACCAATGGGATCACAGATGTGGGGAGTTTGTGAGGAACCAAATTGACATGATAAGAGGTTGGATAGAGGCGGGGCAAGAGGTAAGAAAGGATGATCTCATACACAGGAATCAAAGGGGAAGAAGAGATCTGATAGCCATGGGACTAGGCGGAGGTGCATTGGGAGTGGGCGCCCTGAACACTATGGACATGGAAGTCCTGAGAGGTAAACTTGGGGATGTTGCGCGACACGCCGGAGAAGGATTCGAGACCCAGCTTGATGTAAACCACGTCTTAGAGGGTTTGCAGCATTCGCACATAGATGCCACTACCTCTCTATCTTCTGCTTTACGAGAGAAGTTTAGAAGGTTAGTCGTGGGTCTCTTGGAAGAACAGGATAGAGCTCAGCTCGCTCTGGCGTGTACGCAAGTCCAGAGTGAACTCTCAGGCAACCTTAAACATATTGTATCATCGTTGTACGGCGGCCACTTTCCATTTAACCTCCGCCAACGTGTAAGTCCTCTTATATCTCCTTTTGCAGCCAATCACACCAACTGGTGGGTAGTACAGTGGCACGGCTGTAGGAATCTCACTTGCACTGCTTCGTCATTGGCTCCTGTATCTGGCCATCTTAGACAAGGTTACAGTGCAATTAACTTAGGGGTTGTCATAAATAACCAGACGGTGCTTCATCCACAGCTCCCCGCGGGCGTTCTAACCTATGAGAAAGGCCATCCTTATCTGTTAGACACAGAGGGATGTTGGAAGAAAGGGGATGCTATCCTCTGTCAAGGTAGTCAGGATCGGGTGTTAAGACACCAATGTTGGAGCACCGAGGGGTCCTGTGAGATGAAGGCCAGCCCAATACCCTCTTCCCTTAAATACTTGGGACAGGGGTATTGGTGCTGGTACCAAAGGCAAAACATGTCTTATACAATCTATGGAACTAACTGCACTGAGAGAGGAGTACTCCTCCCTGGAGCGTATTGCACCCTTAGCCCCGTCCTAGGTTTAGATGTCGCAGAGATACAAGGAAGAACACCAATCACCCCGGAGAAAAGACTTGACATCCGCCCCGACGTACCCGTGAGACTCCAGAAAATTCCTCTTGGCTTTGGGGTAGAACTCAAACATCTCCTGCTGGACTTCAGCCAAGAAGACAAAATACTTAAAGATCTTCGAGAAACAGAGAAACAGGCCACCATCCAACTGACGCACGACAAGAATAAAATTACGGCAATCTCAACCGCATTGGACAAAGACTCCAAGATCTCCTGGTGGGAAAGTCTGTTCGGCTACAGTCCAAAGGCAACATCCTTCTTCAACCTTTTGATTCATCCGGTGATAGTTCTTCTGGTTCTGGTAATAGTCATGTATACGGGACTGTGTCTAATCTACAGGAGGGTCAAGAGACTTGCGGACCAGCTAAACCAGAACCAGACAGAACTTCACGAAGTTAATCGCAGGAGGCTCAGGACTTAGCTCCAACAAAGTCCTGAAGACAGAGATCGCATGGACATACGGTTTCCTATGAAGGTCGGGATGAAAATCCAAAAGCCATCCTGTGACCTCATAACATTGTGTGTATGCATACACGTATTGTAGTAGATTTTTGTAGGAGGATTCGGGGTATAATCATAGACCACCCTGTGACCTCATATATTGTGTATAGATTTACATTGATTATTTGCATGTGAGTTCCTATGTACCCATGGACACTCTAGGTGCAGATGGGCGACAGCCATACTACAATATGGCTGGACGCACGTGTGCATCCTATAGTCATTTCCCCAAGGACACAAGGGTCGGTTAACTACCAGTGTCTTGGGAGGTATAGAAAGTAAGGCCAGGTGGCATGAGTCTCTATGGGTACACACTGAATTGTATTGGGAGGGATATGACATGTTTGTGTGAGTGGGGTAGAGTAGATTCCCTAGGGTCAGGCCCCTCATCACTAAGGTATTTGCCGCTTCAATATTGACAATGGTGATTTTTTGTAAGGGTTGGACTGAATGATGGTAGTGCGGGGTTCCTTCCCGCGGGTAAAATTTAGGTACTATGACATCACCTCTCACCAGAAAATCTGACCTGCCTTGTAAAAACCTATGTATCTGTCCCGGAGAGAACCTCTCCAACAACTGAGTCTTCAATTAAAATGAAAGTCATTAAAAGGTCAGCCTACGGCCGTCCGTACCCCATGAGGAGGTGCTACATTAATTACCGGCACTAACAGTGGGGGTAACGGACGCCAGAAGAACAACACTGGCAAAGAGAGAGAATACGGTCGCTGAATGGAGTGATCTAAAGACTGCAAGGGTGAAGCCATTTTAGTCAGGAATAGACTACGTTGGGAGTGACTGACACCTGAAGATCATAGGATACCAAGAAAGTTATCCAAGGAGAAGAACATGGGGTACTCGAGGGATGGAGACGTTTTAATGAGAGGCAGGATGGACCACGATGGGTGATGTCTAGGTACCTAAGAGTCAGATCACTTTAGTCCTCCCGGAAAAGTCACCAGGGGTAGATTGAAGAGGCAAAGGCAGCCCTACCCTTCCCCCAAAATGTTTATTGTCGTATTCCCGACAACAGGGGGATTGTTGAAGGAAGGGTCATATTAAATATATATATATGTATGTATGCCGTGACATATATACATATTTTTAGCCCTTGTATATGGGCTCCTCCAGGTGGGATCTGTGGATATGCACAGAGATGTATGTAGGCCCCTTGGCAACATGCATCTCTGTGTATATGTATTAATGTGCCCCCTTTATATCAATGTGCCCCCTTTATATCAATGTGCCCCCTTTATATTAATGTGCCCCCTTTATAGGAATGTGCCCCCTTGATAGATATAACATGCCCCCATGTGTAAAGTCCGTTCCTATATGCCTATGGATGTGCCCCACGCATCTATAGGCATATATGGCCGGAATCATGCCGCTTGCTGGGAGGAGACCGACAGTTGGACAATCATGTCCAGCGTCGGCCTCCACAAAGGACAGAGGATCAATAGATCCTCTGCCCTTTGTCACCATCTCCGGCCACGCCGGGGATGGTGCTCCTAACAGAGACATGGGAACAAAGAGTTCCCATGCCCCTGCGAGTGGCTGACCTCCGGCGCTGTAATTACAGCGCCGGAGGTAAGCGTCCGCTTCACAGGCGGGAGGATCAAAGGATCCCCCCCACTGGGAGCGCGCTCCGAGATCCTCGGGCCGGCGCGGTGACGTCATATCACCGCGCCGGCCCACGTATTGAGGCCGGCGGTGCGCATGCGCGCGGCGCTGAATAGGGAGACTGCGAGCGGGCGCCGCCAAGTTTAAATAGACAGGCGGCGCTCCGCTCAGCAGTCAGGTAAGTGACCCGGCGAAAGAAACATCATCCCCTGGACTAACGAGCCCCCCTGGACGGACGAGCCTCCCCTGGACAACGAGCATTAAGTATCATTAACCCCCCTGAAATATACCCCCCTGCTTCTGAGCTATATACTCCCCCTGCTGCTGATATATATCCCCCAGCTGCTACCTATATACCCCCCTGCTGAGCTATATACTCCCCCTGCTGCTGATATATACCCCCCAGCTGCTACCTATATACCCCCCTGCTGATCTACATACCCCCCCTGCTGCTACCTCTATATACCCCCCTGCTGCTACCTCTATATACCCCCCCCTGCTGCTATCTATATACGATCCCCTGCATTCCCCTGGTTAACCCCTAACCCTCTGTGTTCCCCTATAGCCCCTGTTTTCCCCCCCATAACCTTGGCCTACCCTTACCTTCCCCGGTCCTGAGCCCCCACCCCCTGTGTCTCCCCCAGGATCCCTCCTATTCCCCGCTATAGTGCTATCCCTGTAAGCCTTACTGTGTTCAACCCTTAGTGTGTGGCAGCCCTGTCGTGACATGCCCCAGGTACCTCACCCCTATTGCCCCATAGGGATAGTATAGATCCAGGCGGGAGGGCTGTTATACCTGTATGTGTGTGTTGTGTAGTTAGATTGTGGGTGGAATTTGGGAATGTACTGTGTAGTGTAGTCAGAACCGTGCTAGTATATTGTATTAGGGTGTGTATTTATATTAGTAGTGTGCGGTTATAACAATATATATCTATCCCCTTGTTATAGATATATATAGTTATAAACCTAATACCTTTTTTGGTTGTAAAGTATCGCCACAATAGAGTTAGTATATTGTTGGCATTGTATTACTAATGTATTATTAATAAATACCGTGTCATTTATCCCTATTGTGTATTGTGTGATTACTAGTGGTAGTCAGTAAGGCGCGTGCAGCTAGTTTAGTGATTAGTGTAGGGCAATCAGTAGCGATTTGTTGTTCATCAAGGCATAAATAGGCGGAGTCATCACAAGACGATTACGCCTATCTATGAATATTAATTATTGAGATTTGCATAAATACCAATAATTAATATCCCCTTTAACAATGGGGTAAATAAATAAGTATCTACACTAATTATATTGATTATAAGAGGATTTTTTGTTAAATGTATCATTTTATGTGTATTGTATTGTTATTATTTTATGAGTGTGAGTATATTATGCTGCTGATGTGATAGGAATTTACTCTATTTTACAGATTAATAAACTTTATCTTATCTTCCCTGTGAACAGAAGCATTGATCTTGCTGAAATCCAACTGCGTAATACTTATGTGGCCCAACATCTGCCATTGTGGGAGAGTCAGGAGATCCCCCATACACATTAGATGGTCAGACCTGCATTGACATCGATGACATCATATCCTGCTCTTTATAATAATGTTAATTTTTTTACATTATTGTGTGAATTCATCAGATATTACACTGCTCAAGAAAATCAAAACCTGCAGAAATGTTTTTCTATAGCAATGCTGATCCTATTGTGTGATCTAAACGATAAAAATCTAATATTTGGCTCTGTGTAACCTCTTTTTTTTAAATAAAATAACATGCAGTCACCGTCTGTAACCATCTATACAGTCTCCCTGATTGCTATTGAAGATCGCTATTGCAAAGATTTCTTTTGTGCTCTTGCACGGTAAATGAGACAATCTCGAAGCAAAGTGATTCTGTATCTCCTGGAATGAGCCCACATTGCTGATTGTTCTTTATTACGTGGCAAACATGCAAGCTGTTACCCAAAATATGTTCTATAGCTTCGTTTCACATTTAGCTTAGGACTCGTGTCTGTCGATATGATGAAATAGTTAATTGCTCTTTTTTTTGTTTCCTCCAAGCTGTAAGAAGGCCCACAATGCCAGTTGCATTTTAACGATACGGTACATTATCATTGGCACTGTAGCCAATTCTCTTTTAAATCATTGCAGTTTTTGCTTTAGCCTCAAGCTATAGAATTCTTTTCAAGCAAGCAGTGAACCTGGCGGTGCGCCAAGAAGCGAAATAAAGGTGTTTTAGTCTAGAAAACTATTTGGAGTGGTACTTTAGTGATACAGTATTCTTCAGTACATCTGCAAAACATTTTCTCTCCAGCGAATTTTCATGTGAAAGGGCTCCCTTAATCATCATCAGTATTGTTAACGTCAATGCAGAGACTTAATCATACCCCTGAGTGCTCACAAAACAAACAAGGGATCTTCTCACGACTTTTTTTTTTTTTAAAGCAGCAGGTGCTTTCTCTGTCATCTATTAGTATTTGCATTGTTCGGCTTTTTAGAATCTGGAGGCAAACAAGGGACAGGTGAAGCCGTGCATCAAGCTGTGCATGAAAGCCACAACTTTATAAAGCAAGCATTGTAGTTAGCTCTAATATGGACAAACCAGATGCCACCTAGATCCTTGTATATAGATAGATACATTGCTGCCCATAATTATTCATACCCCAGGCAAATTTTGACTTAAAGTTACTTTTAGTCAACCAGCAAGTAATTTTTTTTGACGGGAAATTACATATGAGTCTCTAAAAAGATAATAAGACGATGTACAAGAGGCATTTTTGTGGGGAAAAAACATTTCACAGCTTTTATTTACATTTGAGCAAAAAAGTGTCCAGTCCAAAATTATTCATTACCTTCTCAATAATCAATTGAAAAGCCTTTATTGGCTATTACAGCAATCAAATGCTTCCTATAATTGCAGACCAGCTTTTTGCATGTCTCCACAGGTATTTTTGTTCATTCATCTTTAGCAATGAGCTCCAAATCTTTCAGGTTGGAGGGTCTTTTTGCCATCACCCTGATCTTTAGCTCCCTCCACAGATTCTCAATTGGATTAAAGTCTGGACTCTGGCTGGGCCACTCCAAAACGTAAATGTTGTTGTCTGCTAACCATTTCTCATGCTGAAATGTCTACTGGTGCCCAAGGCCAAGTTTCTCTGCAGACTGCCTGATGTTTTTGTTAAGAATCCTCATGAATTGCTCATTTTTTTTTATGGTGCCGTTTACTGTGATTAGGTTCCCTGGTCCATTGGGTGAAAAAAAAACAAAAAACATTAGGTTCCTACCACCATGTGTGACAGTGGGGATGGTGTTCTTTGGGTTAAAGGTTTCTCCTTTTTCACGCCAAATGAAGGAAACATTATTGTGACCAAACAATTCAATTTTTGTTTCATCTGACCATAACACAGAAGACCAAAAGTCTTCTTTCTCCAGATAAGCTTTTGCAAAAGGCCAAGTGAGCTTTTGTGTGCCTTATCTGGAGAAGTAGTGTCCTTCTTGGTCTGCATCTGTGGAACCCAGCAGTGTGCAGTGTCCGTTGGATTGTCTGCCTTGAGAAATTGCCACCAGCAGAGCCCAGATTCACCAGGATGGCCTTGGTGGTGGCCTGGGTCTTTTTCACCTCTCTAACTATCCTCCTGGCCAGCACAGGTGTCACTTTGGCTTCCGACCACGTCCTCTGAGATTTTACACAGTGCGGAACGTCTTGTATTTTTTAATAATACTTTGCACTGTAGCCACTGGAACTTGAAAACATTTAGAAATGGCCTTGTAGCCCTTTCCTGACTTGTGAGCAGCCACAATGCGCAGCCGCAGGTCCTCACTGAGCTCCTTTGTCTTAACCATGACTGTCCACAAACCAACTGCAGTTGCTGTTTTTCACCTGTTGAGTTGATTAAAACAGCTTTTCCCAATTAATCAGGGTAATTAGGATGCTTTAGAACAGCTTGAACTATTTGGAATGGTATAGAACTTTAGATTTTCCCACAGACTGACAGTTTGTGAAGGGTATGAATAATTTTGGACTGGACACTTTTTGCTCAAATGTAAATAAAAGCTGAGAAATGTTTTTTTTTCCACAATAATGCCTACTGTACATAGTCTTATTATCTTTCGGTAGACACCTATGTAATTTCCCGTCAAAAAACATTACTTGCTGGTTGAATAAAAGTAACTTTAAATCAAAATTTGCCAGGGGTATGAATAATTATGGGCAGCACTGTATATGTGTACGCTCAACCATCCCCTTAGTTTTAGGGACAGTGATTTCTCCAAATCACCCAAAAATTGGATTTGAGTCCATCTTGAATTCTTACAAATTAGTTTAGAATAAATTTTCTCATCTCTATAACCTTTAATTTTTACAAACTTGTGGTTGTCTAGAAATAAGTAATTGTTAGCTAATGCCATTAGCCTGCCTCAATAAGTGAAAGATTCATACTCACCTACTCCTCACTTTTATCCATCATGATGGCCATGGTGTGCCCATTTTTTTGGTCCATAGCTTGTTTCCTTCAATGCGCAACATGAGCATGGCTACATGCTCCTCTGCATCCAATAACTGTCTTCAGTGACATATCCACAAGTGGTATGTCACTACTGAAGCCAGTCATAGGCTGCAGGCGAGTATCTAACTATGGCTATGCAGTGCTGGAAGAAAACAAGCCACAGACCTGAAGATCAGCATACCATTGCAATGGACCAGAACAGCGGAGAACAGGTAAGTAGAAGTTAACTGTTTACTGAAGCAGGCTGCTTGCATTTGCCAAAAGCATTTTATTCTCAGACAAACTCTTTAATAAAATGTAAGTTTGTAAGTAAATATTCTGGTTACAGAGGTAAATTAATCAATTCTAAACTGATCAGATTTTACCCACATTTTTGGGACAAAATATAAGTCCTAGAAGACCTCAAAATATATTCAGGCAATTTTTTTTTAAAAAAAGTTAAAGTTAAAAAGTTAATACGTTTTTAATAAAGCACAAGTTTTCAGACCAACCCACGCTTGATTTGGTTAGAATCGACTTAGATACGAATCAAATCTGTCAACTGATTTGTCCATATTTAACCAAACTTCAAACAATTCTTTTATCTCTATCTCCTCATTACTTTTTTTTTTATGACAGCCCATACACCTTTTTATGGAGATCATTAAGGGCCTTATTATAGGCCAGTAGATTTTTATAGCAGCTTAGTCTAAGTTCTGAACAGGTCTGCATTGCAATAAAGAGCAGGAGCTTGGTTCTTGTATTATAGCTGGGCACCTGCTCTAACAGCCTGGATAGGCAGAAGAGCCTATCCAGGCAATTTAAGCTCTTAGATGCCACTGTTAGTACCAACTGCAGCATCTCAGTGGTTTCAGAGAGAGGGGGCTCCCTCTATCAGTTATTAGCAATGTCTGTGAATAAGATTGATGGGTGCTGATGTCTGTACACAGCAGCTGGGGAGCTAATGAAGGCCCCCAGATCTGCCCTCGGTGTATGCTACGCAGCTATATAGAGTCCCTGTCAGTTTATGTCAGCATAGTACTGTACACTGTACTACATAAGTAGTATAATGTACTATGTGAGCAATCAAAGAATCATATGTCAAAGTCCCCTTATGGGACTTATACAAGATAAAACAAAGACATAAAGTTTTAGTTAAAAAAAAGTCTAAAAATACAAATTTTGCCACTGAAAAACTGCTTTTCAATGAAAAAATTGCAAAAAATTAAATCCCTTCCACATATTTGGTATCAATGCATCCATAACAACCCACAACTCGTAAAAACTAAATAAAATGCTATCAATACAATATATCCCACAATGAAACCAATGAAAACTAAAAGTCATTTTGCAAAAATAAAACCCTCAGACATCTCCATAGAAAAAAAATTAAGTTATTGGTCTTGGGATGCAGCAATGCAAAGATTTAAAAAAATTAATAAAAATATTCTACAAGTAGCAAAAATTAAAAATGAATATATGTACAGTATTTGATATCACTGTAATCTTACTGACCCAGAGAGTAAAGTTATCATGTTATTCATGCCTCAACGTGAACATCTCAACCTTATAAACTAAAAAGACAATGGCGGTATTGCTGTTAATTTGTTTTCTAGAAAATTCCCATAAAAATGTTAGAAAAGTTCATCAGTAATTATGTGTACCCCAGTAATTATGCTTCATTAAAAACATAAACTTGTCCTGAAAAAAACAAACCCTAATATGGCTATATCGATGGAAAAATAAAAAAAGGTATAGCTCTTGGAATGCAACAATCAAAAAATGAAAAAAATAATAATACTTGGTCATTAAATCAAAAATGTATACAGGGAAGGGGTTAAAAGCAAGGTAGTTGGCTATTGTACATATTAACAAAAAACATGTTATGGTGGTGGCCATATTGGAGTCACACAAACCCTTGCTAATATCCTTTGCATTTTAAGATAGCAGCAATGAAAATTAAAAAAATGTCAATAGACTAAGGCTAGTTTCACATCTGAGGACAAGATTTGATATCCTGTTCCCTGGATTTGGTGCCCAAAGAATCCCATTCTCTATAGTGAGGTTCATTGAGTTTGCAGCATGAATTCCTGCATTCTGCCAGTAGGTTAAACAATTCATATACATTAGATAAATGTTGTCTAATCCAGAACCAGCAGATTATCTAATGTGTATGGGGGCATACTGACTCTCTTCCAATGGCAGATGTCATGAGATATAAGGGTACAGCCACACAGTCAGGATTCTGCATGCAGTTTTGGAAGCCAACACCAGGAGTGAATTCAAAGAAGAAAAGAAGTCATATCTGTCAATTACACTTTCTCTCCTTTTATGACCCACTCCTGATTTTGGCACCCAAAACTGTATCAGAAACCTGACCCTGTGTCCTTACCAGATTGGGAAGCTAAATATGAATGTTTGTTCTCCGAGGGAAAAGTTCTGTCTCCCTGTTCCGCATTAAAACCATATGCATTCTTGGAAGAACCATGTAGGCAAATCTATGGGTGGGGATCTTGAGAGTTGCTGGCCTAGTGCACATACAACAAATATCATGTGTGTATAGCTAAGCCAGCCAAAGCCTACTGAGTGTGCCCCATTGACCCGTGTGAAAACTAGAATATTTCAGTCCAACAGTTTATAATAAAAACTTAATTTAATTAATTCCTGGAAATATATTCTTTTTAAACTAATTCAATCTTGATGTAATAATAAAGGATCAAATTAGGCTTAATAATTTTATTTGCAAAAAATGGTGCATGAATGTTTATGAGTTTTGGCACACACGCAACATAGTGGAATAAATATGACACAACTACATGACAAAAGTCATATTAATAAAATAAAGGTCAAAATGCTACATTTTCAGGTAATCAATGAAATAAATAAGCATTGTTCTTATCTCAAGGGCACAATGGCAATTCTCCCATAATCAGCATGCTAATATACTATGGTGTAGGTCCTCCGAGGACTCCTGCCTATGCCATACTATTGTGCCTTTCTTCCCCAAGATGTTACTTGGCAAGATTATGTATTATATTAGTGCCATGGAACACCACATTTCTCCTGTCGAGAAGTGGTATAATAAGCAATTACACTTGTTTAATAATTTGCCTTTTTGTTTTCTACTATACAAGGAAGTTTTTCTTACAATTAGGATTGCGAGTTGAAGCTAACCTTGAGACAACCCTCAACAGGACAGAAACAATCATGGCTTTCAACAGAAAGAACCCAAGGCATCACATTTGCAGTCAGAGAAAGGAAATAAATCTAATGACAAAAGAGGTCAAGAAATTATCACCTTGATATATGAGTTTTCAAAATAGCACAAGGGTAAAAAAAAACAGACCTCCAAAGAGACTCAATCTCTGGTGCTAGAATTAAATGTCACACTCTAAATTGATGTGTATATTGTAGCATTGCACAAAACCTCAATACTGTACCTGAAGTTTATGGGCATTGTTATACCTCATCATTCCTCCAATTTCATACACAAATAATACAGAACATCAGAATCCTTATGAAAAAAAAATTGTATTGTTTTTTTTTTATCAGATGCTATATTATCCCCTTAAAGGGGTTCTCCGGGAATTAAGAAAATAAAAATACTTAAATATTACTTTATTATAAATATATTCTCAAATACCTTTCATTATTTATAATAGTTCATTTTGTCTGGGGAGCAATCATTAGGGGAAACAAAATGGCCGCTGTACCATTAGTATTCACAAAACCTGTCCTGATCACACATGAGGACACTTTACTTTACAACACTGAGGTAAAGAGCTGATTCATCATCATCTCTGCTCTACTTGTCAGGGATTATGATCCCGAATACAAATGATAAGATCTTCAGCTGAATCTCTGGGGAATTTAGTTCATGAGGAGACATGAAGTACAGAGAGGACGGACAGGACAGGCTGTGGTAATGTGGGGCTGTGGTAATAGAGACTGTAAACAAGTGCTGCTGCTCATTAGCCACACCTCACCCTCCTCTCATGTCTCCTCATCATCTCTATTCCCACAGAGATTCACCTGTATTCAGGATCATGATTCCTGACCAAGAGACTGTTGTCACCACACTAGTTGCCTCAATAGTGAATAAATGCCGGTTTCTGTTGAAATTTCTGATATTTTCTATCATTCCACCATCCTTGGGTGACAACCACAAGCAGAGGCGGACTGGCACTGGGAAAAAAAAAAAACCTTAAAGTGGCCCTATGTTGTAAGTGGGCCCAAATTTGCAGAAAGCAGGGTCGATATAAGTAGGCAGGGCCAGCAATATTGTATTGGAGCACAAAATACTGCCCCAGCCGAGCCAAATAAAGAGTGCAGCACAATATACTGAGCATTCAAATCTATCACTGACCTGAGGATGGCAATACAAGGCAGACGGGCACTTTCTTCTGCCAGCCAGGTTCATAAGTACCAGAATGATCCTAGCACTAATTAATGCTGAGAGCATCAGATTGCTATGTACCCAACCAGTGGCCGTAAGTAGGGATTGGATGGCCCCCTGGGCATTGGCCCACCTGAAAATATATGCCTGTAGGGTCTATGGTCAGTCCACCTCCCAACCACAAGGGCCAATACAACCCATAAGGACTGATCCCCCTTTCCTTTAAAAAGAGACAATACCTTCAACATAAATTTCTATTTTAATAATGGGAAGAGCTGTACTGCTTACTCCAGTCTCCACTTTCTAAAGAATTTTGCAATATAAATCATAGCTGACTACCACAGGGGATGAGTGTGGGAGCTAATAAAATGTCAAATATGCAGCTTCTTTTTTATATAAATAATGAAATACAGTATCTATACAATGTGAAGAAGATATTCTGTAACTGTAAATGTAATGCATGGCAGAGGTGTCGTAAACAAGTAGCAATTATTTCAATGTAATGGTCCAATGAAAAGGGGGTCATCTTTAATAGCTTCCCTCTTAATTTTATTTTTTATGACTATGATTTTTAGGCTGGTTTCAAAAGATTTCACATGCACCATTTGCCATTAATAATTATATCAAGTATTATACAGCAGTTTATTTTTCTGTCTTGGCATGAAGTCTGTTTTCAATTGACACCAGCTGTACTGCATCTGGCTTCTTTTCACCATCTTTTGCCATTTAACATGTATCACTGTCTGAAACCCTCTCTATGGACTACTTATCACCTTGCCAAAGTCTTATAAATATATTTATATCTTAAAACAGTTCATTACATATGTTAACTGAGAACTTGGTTATCTTTAACCGCCTCCGGACCGCCTAACGCAGGATTGCAGTCCGGAGGAGGCCGGTTTATTCCTCTTCGAAGCGCCGACGCGTCATCTCGCGAGACGCGAGATTTCCTATGAACGCGCGCACACAGGAGCGCGCATTCACAGGAAACGGCAGGTAAACGAGACCATCTACAGCCTGCCAGCGAATAATCGCCGTTAGCAGGCTGTAGATGCTCTCGTTTACCTGCCGTTTCCTGTGAACGCGCGCTCCTGTGTGCGCGCGTTCACAGGAAATATCGTGTCTCGCGAGATGACGCGCCGGTGCGTTGAAGAGGAATAAACCGGCCTCCTCCGGACCGCAATCCTGCGTTAGGCGGTCCGGAGGCGGTTAAAGATAACCAAGTGCTCAGTTAGAAGAGCCTGTAGAGCCTGATCTACAGAGAACTCTTACATTTTAAATAAAATTATCTTAAACATAATTAATCACACTACATAATCCGTGTACCTCAGTGCCACATCAGTCTGATATATGCTATGAAAAAATGTCAGTTTCAGACAACACAACACCCATGGACATATGTGTAGAGGTCCCCTCTTCTAATCACTCAAAGACCTTTAAGTCAAGAAGCTTAAAAAGTAATTGTGAAACTTGGTTGGAGCACCCATTTTGTCAGTAATAGAACAATTGTCTATTAGCAGCTGCAGATAAGTTCCTAATATGGCCTTTACCTGTGTCCAAATGTTCTAATGCTATGCGTGTTGTAAATAGAAATGAGAGAATTCATTCTAAACCAATAAAATTTGATCTTAATTTTCCCCCCAAAATTGGGTTAAATCAAAATTTTAGCAATTTGATTCGGGTAATTTCTCAAAATGGCAATGTCATTTTCAGCTCAGTAGTGAGAAAAGATGAAAGAGTATCACATGGCCCCAGACAATATGTGTATGTAGGAAGCACAGTTTTGTTTAAAGTGTAGTGGTTGTGCCAGGTTACTGCAGCTAAGTAGCCATCCACTTCAATAGGAGCTGGGCTGCAGTACACTTTGATTGGAGCTTTACTTCCTTCACCATTTAAAGTTCTGATTCCAGCACTGGATCCAGCAGGGAACAGTTGATTGTTGGGGGTACAACATGTTAGACCTTCATCAATTCAATATTAATTACTTATCCTGAGGCTAGGTCATCAATATCAGGAGACTGGAAAATCCCTTTCTGTAATTAATTACCATTGAAGTCAGAACAATTTGAATATCAGTCAATCATTTGACAGTAGCCAGAAACCAGGAAACTCTGCCTTTTTAGCATAGTAACATAGTACATAAGGCTGAAAAAATACATTTGTCCATCCAGTTCGGCCTGTTATCCTGCAAGTTGATCCAGAGGAAGGCAAAAAAAAAAAACATGTGAGGTAGAAGCCAATTTTTCCCACTTTAGGGGAATAAAAAATTCCTTCCCGACTCCAATCAGGCAATCAGAATAACTCCCTGGATTTTAAAGGACATATTTTAGCAGCTTTGTACCTATGAAACGAGCTGACCTGCATGTGCACTTGGCAGCTGAAGGCATCTGTGTTGCACCCATGTTCATATGTTCCCTCGGTGGGGAGAAAAATTATGTTTTAATATATGCAACTGGACCTCTTTGAGCAACGAGGGTGTTACCGTTACTCCTATAGGCTCTGCTCTCTCTGCAACTGCTGTGTCCTCTGACACTTTTATTGATCACGCCTGGCCATGTGAAAGTGCAAAGGGAGTGGCACTTGCAGAGAGCAGAGCCTTTAGGTGCAATGGCAACGCCCCTATATTACAACTTAGTTTTTCTCAGCAATGTGGGCACATATGAACATGGGACCAACATAGATGTCTTCAGCTGCCAAGCGCACATGTAACAGGTCAGCCAGGTACAAAATCTGCTGACAGATGGACTTTAAAGCAAGCTGGGATATGAGACATACAGTATATAAAGCTAATGTATTTATTTATTTTTTGTAAATAGAGAACCCATGTCAGAGCTGCATAGTTAAAGGGTTTTTGGAGAAGTCAACAGATTCAGTTATATTTATACTGTACCTCAAACTTTTTTCATGGTTCACAGGCTGGCACTAACACAAAATCCTGTAAGAATCTAAAAAAAAGTTCCCTTATTAAATCTGGAACAATGCTGTTCTTTAAATATTCATTCTTTTTGGTACAAGCTCCAACTATTGTTGTTTTACTTAGATAGATTCTATTTTATTTCAGATTTATTTCTATAAAATTATATTTAACTGTAATCTGAAACAAAGACAAGAAATATTTGAGACTATTCCTAAAAGCATTTTGACTGCTGAGCAGTGATCAATGTCAAGACAAAATTACAGCCGTCATTAAATGTCTTGAAAAGAGGGAGAATTTGACATGACAGCCGCAATCAATGTGCAGAAAATTGTGAATTAAAATAGCTTAGAAATTGAATTCCTATTTAAAGACTGCAATTCCCGTTTAGTTATATTTACTGAGGCCTGGGGTTTGGTATGTTTAGTACAAAACAGAATTTTGTGTTTAACATCATAAATGAAATAAAAATCTATCATAAAATACAAATAAATAAAACTTACTCTCATTGTTCCATTTACAAGAATGTTCTAATGTAAAAATTAATTCCCAAATCATTAACGGGAAACTGATTGTAATAAGGTTAAAAGAGAGTAAACAACTAAATAAATGAATCCATGATATCATGGATCTCATGAATTCTTATGGGTCTCAGTGTTCTGCTTAATTTTACCAGGCAAAAAACTACATCAGACCATGCCATTCTGCCCATCAACGTCAATAAACGGAACCACAATGTTGTTGCGAAAAGTCAGGATCTGCGTGTAATGTAATTTATAGAGAAACTCTGGCACATAAAGTTATACCATCTACCCCATAAAGTAGCTTAGGCTATAAGGTCTCTTTCATGACTTTAATCTATATATTCCCACACCAGCGGTTTTCCACTGATCGTGGATCTGTGATGACACTATCGAAGCATGCCCATATTTTTTCCATGATTATGGATCACACACATTATAGTTTATGATTTTGTGAAAACCTTGGATGCCACCAATGTTTTATCCACGGATTTCATGGATTATTGCTCTGGAAATTAAGTTTAAGCCTAGCAGTGTATATGGAATACAGATGACACATGGACCAAACTTGGATTCTTCAGGGACATTTTCATGGCTGAACCACTAACCATATTGTCAGGGATATATGCAGTCTATATACCGTATTTTTCGCTTTATAAGACGCACCTGATGATAAGACACACCTAGGTTTTTGAGGAGCTAAATAAGAAAACAAATTAGAGTTGAGCGTGAATATTCTAATAACATTTTTTTTTGTGAATATTTAGAATATAGTGCTATATATTCTCTATATCTAATATTCGTAATTTTTTAATGTCTGAAAGCATGATTCCTCACTGCTTCTTGCTTGTGGGCCAATGAGTCATTGGCCCTCAAGCAACTTAAACAGGAAGGAATCATGTTTTCATATGGAAAAAAAATTGACGAACATTAAAAACTCAGATCCGATGGTATATTCTAACCCACAGGCGTTCCCATGGTGACGTGGACGCTTGTCGGGGAGGAGTATGCCGAACAACTGTACAGGTTTAAAAAAAAAAAAAAGCAAATATTCAAAATAATGAATATATTCGCTATATTGCTATATATTCGTTTTTTTGAATATTCGTAAAACAAGAATATATAGCAATATAGCGAATATTCGTAAAATACACATATAGACTGCAATTTAGCTAATGTAGTGCTTTTCATAGTAGTATTTTTTTTTTCTCTTATGAACTTCAGATTGGAAGAAAAATTACAACTTAAAAAAAAATGGTTATAGCATTATATTAGCTAAATTGCAGTCTATATGTGTATTTTACAAATATTCGCTATATTGCTATATATTTGTTTTTTAGAATATTCAGAATATTCTAAAACAAGAATATATAGCAATATAGCGAATATTCGCTAAATTCAAATATAGAGCAATTTAGCTAATATAGTGCTATAACCTTTTTTTATAGTCTTCTCTTTTTTTTCTCTTCTGAACTTTAGATTTGGAAAAAATGTACACTATTAAAAAAAATATTATTGCACTATATTAGCCTAGCTAAATTGCTCTTGTGTTTTCTCGAATATTCGCTATATTGTTATATATTCTTGTTTTAGAATATGACAAATATTCTTAAAACAAATATATAGCACTATATTTACTGCTATATATTCTTTTTTAATCAACTTCGCATTACGTGATTTTTACATTTTAGATTAATCGCAATCACGAAAATAATCTTGAATACGAATATTCGGGAATATGAAACAAACATTCTAGCGAATATTCGTGAAATATAGCGAATTCGAATATGGGACCTGACGCTCATCACTAATGACAATGTAATTGGGATCTGTGGTTGACACACTGTTATGGGGAACCTGTGGATGATGCACAGTTATGTGATTATAACCCCAATCATCCTAAAGAATTGGTAAAAATTGGTGTATTCGTAAGGATGAGGGGAGTTATAGTCACATTAAATATTACCACTGTCCAGGTACTATTCAGTAATTGGCATGTAATAAAACTAAAACTTCGGTCATCTATATAGTCATATTTAATATAAACACATGCCAATTACAGAACAGTCGCTGGACCGTGTTTATATTAAATATGACTATAACCCCCCTCATCCATGGGAATCCACCAATTTACTGCAGTACATGGATGGTTTCCTATGGATGAGGGGAGTTATAGTCATATTTGACACACATTTCATTTTAACCGTATATTACCCCTGAGCTGCACTCACCCAGGGACATTAGGTCACAGACAACACAGGACCACAAAACCCCTGCACACAGAAGGAGCAGAGCTGGTACAATGGGGGGGGGGCAGGAGCAGTTCCCGCCGCACTCACCACCAATCAGCCAAACAACAAGGGTACAGCACAGAGGAGAAGGTTATTCTCTCATGTCGTCTGTCAGCCTCCACCATGTAACATGGCGCTCAGCTGTGGCTGGTCCTTGTTGAAGCTCTCAGTGATCAGCACGGCATGGATCGGGGGCAGCTAATTGTCTCCCTCTGCACCTCGTTTCCCTACGCGCAAAGCTCCTGAGCTTTTTCAATAGTGCGGGGCATGAAAAGGAGGCGCGGGCTGGCAGCTTAACTAAATGTTAACTGCTGCCACCAGCTCAACTGTTTAATCGTGGAGCTTCTTCAATAGTGTGCGGAATGGCGGCAGAAGTTAGCCTTCACTGAAGCCCAACAGTTTAATCGCAGGCTCAGGAGCTGTTAATGAGAGCTCCTGAGCTACTTCAATAGTAACGGCCATCCTGCTTTGCGTCACCTTCGCTTTATAAGATGCACTGACTTTCCCCCCTCACTTTGGAGGGGGGAAAAGTGCGTCTTATAAAGCGAAAAATACGGTACTTCTGTACAGCATTCTAAAGGTCTCCAAGCAGTGTGGCATTTTATTGACATATATGAATTCTTCCAGGAGTCCAAACAATTTTGTCTAGATCTACTAGAAAGTGTGTTGATGAATAACTTGGGGAGCATTATGGGATCTAATGTGGCGTCCCAGTATGCTAACATCTACATGGCTTTTTATGAGGAGGATTTTATATAAATATCTTAGGTCAGTGTTTAAAAATACACCATAAATTGGCATTGCTACATTGATGAAATCTTTTGTATCTGGGGTAGCCCACTGGATTCCCTTACACAATTTCCTGCCTTTCTCAATATTATCTATATCAATATCTATCCAAAACTCCAATTCATTATTCAACAAAACATTGAACATCACATGAATTTCCTGAATACACTAGTCACCAAGGACAGTAGGGTATAAATTACTGACTATTATCGCAAAGCAACTGATCCATCCACCTAGCATCAAAAGCAATACTAACATTCCAATTTCACGGTATTGAAAGTGTTGTATCGAACACCAAATGTATCCCTTTCATACACAAATATCAACCATACAGTCCAAAAATAGTACATATTCTCAGACGTCATTGGCTCTTACTTAAAGCATTTCTCCAAACCATAAAATTCCAGTCTCCCCATGTCATGTTATAAAAGGGATAAAAATATTACATAACTCAGTTAAGGTGGACAAAGGCAGCTTAAAAGAGTGAAAGTCACAAACTTTCTCAGGGATGGACTAGGAACTTAGAGTTTACATGGAAATTTTTTTTAAGTGGCTCCATGTTGTAGGTGGCTCCAGATTGACAGAAGGTGGAGCAGCACATGTAGGCATGGCCAACACAAGTAGGCATAAACAACAGAGGTAGGCAGGGCCAGCAATAATATAGTGTAGTTTTATATTTATTTAATTAAGTACCCTTGTAACCTGGCATATGTAGGGGAGAACACATAGCAAATATGGGATTGCATCTGCTAACATAAAAGAAAAGAGCCTTCATCCCATACAATTCCATTTTATTTTCTGAGGGCACAGGCTTTCACAATTAAGGTTTCAAGTTATTGAGCCAAATGCAATTGCACGTAGTGGCGGAGATTGGATGGCGCTACTCAAGAAGCGTGAAGCTTTTTGGATTTACACTTTGCAGACTTTAGAGCAATTAATCTTCTATAGAGAATATGACCAGTCTTCTCATGGTTTTCGGTATCTTCTGTATTTTCATATTTATTTGTTGATTTGATTTGTTGCTATATTAGGCTCTGATCCTACACTTATAGTTAGACTGGCTTTTTTTGGTGCTTATTATATAGGTGGCACTAGTTACTTCTAGGTTGATAACCTCTTTGTTTTCTATTCAGAGAAGATGACAGGAGTTTTACTTCTGGGCAATAGTCATGGATGATACATCGTACATCCCACTGCTATGCATGCATGCCCATGCGACCTCCTGCAGTGCTGGCCACCCGAGAGTTTGGTGCATTTTCTTATATTGTGCAAGCATGGCCACCGCTGATAGATTGCAGGGTAACCAGAACCCGTGGATTCAAGCAATGTAAAGTGTGATGAAAAATGAATCAAGCCAGCCAAGGAAGCAATATAGACAATCTAATATATAAAGCTTAGTGTATGTGGGTGTATGTCCGCTAAACAAATCCGCACCGTCGCATTTACAATCACAAACTTTGGCACACAGGTACATCAGGTGTCTGGGAAGGTTTTAGACCAGGTCTCAGCTCTCTAGGACGTACCGTTCCTGAGATATTCCCAAAAATCCATTAGCCAATAGAAGCTTAGTCACATGACCCTTATTAGCGAATAGAAGCTTGCAGGTCATTAGCCTCCACATACACAGGTTTCCATAACAACCCAGCCATTTTTCTTCACTACTGTAGGTGAGCTTTAACCCCTTAAGGACACAGGGCGTACAGGTACGCCCTTGTGCCCTGGTACTTAAGGACACAGGGCGTACATGTACGCCCTGTGCATTTTCAATCACCGCCGCGCGGCCGGCGGCGATCGGAACCCCGTGCCTGCTCAAATCATTGAGCAGGCACTTGGGGCAAATGCGTCGGGGGGTCCGGTGACCCCCCCATGTATGCGATCGCAGAAAACCGCAGGTCAATTCAGACCTGCGGTTTTCTGCGTTTCCGGGTTATTCGGGTCTCTGAAGACCCGATAACCCGGAACAGGATGGTGATGGTGGTGTGATTTCACTCCACCAATCACCATCCAGCGATCCTGAGTGGTGATGGTGACATCACCACTCAGGATCGCTTTCTGATTGGTCTGTGGGCGGTCCGGCGGCAGATTCAAAAGAGGCAGGCGCCCCTCTCCTCCTCCTTTTGTGTTCCGGAGCCGGAGGAGAGAGGAGCTGCCTGCACGTGTCTGCTGCCACCGCTGCACCGCTGCCTGCACCCGATCTGTGCCCCCCCAGGACCCGATCTCTGCCCCCAGCACCCCATCAGGTACATAGGGACAGCTAGGGAAAGTTTGGTTTAGGCAGGGAAAAAAAAAGGGAAAGGTAGTTTTTTTGAACTTTTATTGCATCACCCCAGTTAGGGTGTCTGGGGTCCACAGCACAGCTGTGTGACCCTAGACCCCCCAGGGGTGCTGCCACTTGCCCCCCTCCCCCTGCCACTTGCCCCCCCCCACCTTTTTTGGGGTGCTTTTTTTTTTTTTTTTTGAGTTCGCTGACTGTGGCCGGCACTTAGCGTCCGGCCACTGTTAGCGCATCGCACACCCCACCGCTGATCAACTTCGGACGGTTGATCAGCAGTTTTGAATTTTTTTTCCCCACATTTTTTGCCCTTTTTTTAGTTAGTTTATTTATTTTTTCTGTTAGTTTTAGGGTGAGTTCGTGAACACCCGTGCCCCCTCACACACGCACACCAAATAAAGAGTTACACACACGCACATATACACGCAGACACACACTCCCCTATGGCCCGCCGGACGTTCTCGGCCGAGGAGGCATACGCCCAGCTTGCCTCCGAGTCCGAGAGTCCCAGTGAGGATGAGGATGACCCCACATTCCTGTTGTCATCCGCATCCTCCTCATCATCTAGCGATGATGATGAGCCCCCAAGGCGGCGGAGACGCCGCCAGGCGGAGCAAGGGGACCGCCATGTTAGGGACCCTGTGGCCCACACTAGTACGAGCAGCTCTGGGGCTCGTACTGGTTTCCCGGCCCACCAGTTAAATCCACCGGAGCACCCTGCCGGTGAACTTGTCTGGTGTAGCCCAGAGCGATACGAGCCCGTGATTCCCGATTTCGTAGGCCAATCAGGAATCCAGATTTCCACAGTGGGCTACACTGAATATGACTTTTTTTGTCATTTTTTCAGTGACCCACTGGTAAATCTGATGGTGGAGCAGACGAATCTGTACGCCCAACAGTTCGTCGCTCAACACCCGGGCTCCTTTTTGGCCAGGCCCGGTGGCTGGACGCCGGTCAGTGCAGCCGAAATGAGGACATTTTGGGGCCTCGTGCTGCATATGGGCCTGGTCAAGAAACCCAGTGCCAGGCTGTACTGGAGTGGGGACGTCCTATATCAGACCCCACTTTACAGTACAGTTATGACACGCTCCCGGTTTGAGGCCATCCGGAAATGTCTGCATTATTCCGATAATGCAGCATGTCCACCCCGAGGTGATCCTGCCCATGACCGTCTGTACAAGATACGGCCGGTCATCGATCACTTTGGGGCCAAATTCATGGAGGCCTATGTACCTGGAAGGGAGGTCGTGGTTGATGAGTCTCTCATTGCGTTCAAGGGGAGACTCATTTTCCGCCAGTATGTGCCTTCCAAGCGGGCGAGGTATGGCGTGAAGCTATACAAAATTTGTGAGAGTACCTCAGGGTACACTTACAAATTTCGTGTATACGAGGGGCGAGATTCCCGGATTCAACCCCCAGAATGTCCCCCCACTCTGGGTGTTACCGGGAAACTTGTGTGGGACCTTATGCACCCACTGCTGGATAAGGGTTACCACTTGTACGTGGATAACTTTTATACCAGTATCCCCTTGTTCCAGTCCCTTGCCGCCAGATCCACGTCCGCTTGTGGGACCGTGCGGAAAAATCAACGCGGCCTCCCTGCCCACCCCCTCCAGGTACCTATCCCCAGGGGTGAGACCCGTGCCCTTACCACTGGAAACCTGTTGCTGGTCAGGTATAAGGACAAGAGGGATGTCCTTATGCTGTCCACAATTCATGGTAACGGCATCACCCCTGTCCCTGTGCGAGGTACCGCGGCAACGGTCCTCAAGCCCGATTGTATCGTCGCCTACAATCGGTATATGGGAGGAGTTGATCTCTCGGATCAAGTCCTCAAGCCATATAACGCCATGCGCAAAACCCGGGCATGGTACAAAAAAGTTGCGGTCTACTTGGTACAGGTTGCCATGTACAACTCTTTTGTACTATCCCGAAGCGCTGGCAGCACAGGGACATTCCTCCAGTTCTATGAGGCAGTCCTCAAGGCCCTGATCTTTTCGGACCGGGAAAGAGCAGGCCGGAGTACCTCGGGAACTGTAGGCGCCCGGATCGTCCCTGGCCAACACTTTCCAGGTGTGGTCCCCCATACTGGAAAGAAGGGACGAACCCAAAAAAAGTGCAGAGTGTGTCGCAGGAGGGGGATACGGAAGGACACGACTACTCAGTGCGACACATGCCCCGATCATCCGGGCCTCTGCATTGACGGTTGCTTCAGGGAGTATCACACTTCCATGGAGTACTAAATTTATATCCCAATTTAGCACTGACATCGGATAAAAAAAAATGGTTCTCAGACTTGAGACACCCAAAAAAACTAAAATAATTTATTAAAAGTAGACATAGGTATTGCCGCGTCGGTAATAATCTCCTCTATAAAAATGCCCCATGACCTAACCCCCCAGATTAACACGGTCCAGAAAAAAAAAAAAAAGGTGCAAAAAAAGTTTTTTTTTGTCACCTTACATAATAAAAAGTTTAATAGCAAGCGATCAAAAAGTCATATAGCCCCCAAATTAGTGCCAATAAAACCGTCATCTCATCCCGCAAAAAATGAGCCCCCACATAAGATAATCAGATAAAAAAAAATATAGAAAATGACTCTTAGACTTTAGAGATACAAAATTTTTTTTAGGGTATCAAAAAGGATAATATAGTCTAAAACCTAAATAATTGTAAAAAAAAGTTGACTTATTAGGTATCGCCGCGTCCGTAAGAATCTCCTCTATAAAAATACCCCATGACCCAACCCCCCAGATTAACACAGTAAAAAAAAAAAAAAAAATAGGTGCAAAAAAATATTTTTTTTGTCACCTTACATAACAAAAAGTTTAATAGCAAGCGATCAAAAAGTCATACAGCCCCCAAAATAGTGCCAATAAAACCGTCCGCTCATCCCGCAAAAAATGAGCCCCCACATAAGATAATTGGCTAAAATAAAATAAAAAAAATGACACTTAGACTTTAGAGATACCCAAAAAAAAATGTTGTATCAAAAAAGATAATATAGTCAAAAACCTAAATAATTGTAAAAAAAAAGTAGACTTATTAGATATTGCCGCGTCCGTAAGAATCTCCTCTATAACAATATCCCATGACCTAACTACCCAGATTAACACGGTTAAAAAAAAAAAAAAAAACGGTGCCAAAACCGCTATTTTTGGCACTTTTCCATTTCAGTCCGTTTTTTCCGGTAACAAAACAAGGGTTAACAACCAAACAAAAGTTAAAATTTATTACCCTGATACTGCAGTTTACAGAAACGCCACATTTGTGGTCGTAAACTGCTGTATCCGTAAAAGGGAGGCCGCAAAAGGAAAGGACCGACATGGTTTCTGGAAGGCCGATTTTGATGGCCTTTTTTATTGACACCATATCCCTTTTGAAGCCCCCCTGATGCCCCCCTAGAGTAAAAACTCCCTAAAATTGACCCCATCTAAGAAACTACACCCCTCAAGGTATTCAAAAATGATTATACAAACTTTATTAACCCTTTAGGTGTTCCTCAACAGTTAATGGCAAATGGAGATGAAATATCAGAATTTCAATTTTTGGTAACCTTGCCTCACAAAAATGTAATATAGAGCAACCAAAAATTATATTTGCCCTAAAAATACTCCCCCAAAAAATGCCACCTTATCCCGTAGTTTCCAAAATGGGGTCACTTTTAGGGAGTTTCGACTCCAGGGGTGCATCAGGGGGGTTGAAACAGGACACGGTGTAAATAAACCGGTCCATAAAAATCAGCCCTCCAAAAACCAAACGGCGCACCTTTCACTCTACGCCCCGCTGTGTGGCCGTACAGTAGTGTACGGCCACATATTGGGTGTTTCTGTAAACGGCAGAGTCAGGGTAATAAAGATACAGTCTTGTTTGGCTGTTAACCCTTGCTTTGTTAGTAGAAAACATGGGTTAAAATGGAAAATAAGGCAAAAAAATGAAATTTTCCAATTTCATCCCCATTTGCCAATAACTCTTGTGCAACACCTAAAGGGTTAACGACGTATGTAAAACCAGTTTTGAATACCTTGAGGGGTGTAGTTTCTTAGATGGGGTCACTTTTAGGGAGTTTCGACTCCAGGGGTGCATCAGGGGGGTTGAAACAGGACACGGTGTAAATAAACCGGTCCATAAAAATCAGCCCTCCAAAAACCAAACGGCGCACCTTTCACTCTATGCCCCGCTGTGTGGCCGTACAGTAGTGTACGGCCACATATTGGGTGTTTCTGTAAACGGCAGAGTCAGGGTAATAAAGATACAGTCTTGTTTGGCTGTTAACCCTTGCTTTGTTAGTGGAAAACATGGGTTAAAATGGAAAATAAGGCAAAAAAATGAAATTTTCAAATTTCATCCCCATTTGCCAATAACTCTTGTGCAACATCTAAAGGGTTAACGACGTATGTAAAACCAGTTTTGAATACCTTGAGGGGTGTAGTTTCTTAGATGGGGTCACTTTTAGGGAGTTTCTACTCCAGGGGTGCATCAGGGGGCTTCAAATGGGACACGGTGTAAATAAACCGGTCCATAAAAATCAGCCCTCCAAAAACCAAACGGCGCACCTTTCACTCTATGCCCCGCTGTGTGGCCGTACAGTAGTGTACGGCCACATATTGGGTGTTTCTGTAAACGGCAGAGTCAGGGTAATAAAGATACAGTCTTGTTTGGCTGTTAACCCTTGCTTTGTTAGTGGAAAACATGGGTTAAAATGGAAAATAAGGCAAAAAAATGAAATTTTCAAATTTCATCCCCATTTGCCAATAACTCTTGTGCAACACCTAAAGGGTTAACGACGTATGTAAAACCAGTTTTGAATACCTTGAGGGGTGTAGTTTCTTAGATGGGGTCACTTTTAGGGAGTTTCTACTCCAGGGGTGCATCAGGGGGCTTCAAATGGGACATGGTGTAAATAAACCAGTCCATAAAAATCAGCCCTCCAAAAACCATACGGCGCACCTTTCACTCTACGCCCCGCTGTGTGGCCGTACAGTAGTTTGCGGCCACATATTGGGTGTTTCTGTAAACGGCAGAGTCAGGGCAATAAAGATACAGTCTTGTTTGGCTGTTAACCCTTGATTTGTTAGTGGAAAACATGGGTTAAAATGGAAAATAAGGCAAAAAAAGAAATTTTCTAATTTCATCCCCATTTGCCAATAACTCTTGTGCAACACCTAAAGGGTTAACGACGTATGTAAAACCAGTTTTGAATACCTTGAGGGGTGTAGTTTCTTAGATGGGGTCACTTTTAGGGAGTTTCTACTCTAGGGGTGCATCAGGGGGCTTCAAATGGGACATGGTGTAAATAAACCAGTCCATAAAAATCAACCTTCCAAAAACCATACGGCGCACCTTTCACTCTACGCCCCGCTGTGTGGCCGTACAGTAGTTTACGGCCACATATTGGGTGTTTCTGTAAACTGCAGAGTCAGGGCAATAAAGATACAGTCTTGTTTGGCTGTTAACCCTTGCTTTGTTAGTGGAAAAAATGGGTAAAAATGAAATATTAGACAGAAAAATGAAATTCTCAAATTTCATCCCCATTTGCCAATAACTCTTGTGCAACACCTAAAGGGTTAACAACATATGTAAAATCACTTTTGAATACCTTGAGGGGTGTAGTTTCTTAGATGGGGTCATTTTTGGGTGGTTTCTATTATGTAAGCCTCGCAAAGCGACTTCAGACCTGAAATGGTCCCTAAAAATTTAGTTTTTGTAAATTTCAGAAAAATTTCAAGATTTGCTCCTAAACTTCTAAGCCTTATAACATCCCCAAAAAATAAAATATCATTCCCAAAATAATTCACACATGAAGTAGACATATGGGGAATGTAAAGTCATCACAATTTTTGGGGGTATTACTATGTATTACAGAAGTAGAGAAACTGAAACTTTGAAATTTGCTAATTTTTCAAAATTTTTGATAAATTTTGTATTTTTTGGTGCAAAAAAAATTATTTTTTTGACTTAATTTTACTAGTGTCATGAAGTACAATATGTGACGAAAAAACAATGTCAGAACGGCCTGGATAAGTCAAAGCGTTTTAAAGTTATCAGCACTTAAAGTGACACTGGTCAGATTTGCAAAAAATGGCCTGGTCCTAAGGTGTAAAAAGGCTGTGTCCTTAAGGGGTTAAAGGAAATCTGTCACCAAGATAATCGCTATTGAAGTGAAGACATGGCCTAATAGCTCGTAGTACCTTAATTAAAGATGTGCCTTTGTTCCAGCAATTGATTTTTTTATCCTCTGAAAATCCAGTTTATTTGGTATGCAAATGAGCCAGTAAGTTGCCCAGAGGGTCGTCACTCTAGCAGGAAGGAGCCCAGACACGCTCCCCTGCCACAATGTGTTCACCCTCAAAAGATTAACTTAAAACCCTGCCCCCAGGCCTTCTAATCCACGCCCATGATCTGGTTAGGCCATGCCCCTCCCGTTTCGGGGATTGAAAAAATGAAGGTAAAAATCAACTTCTGTCAGCTGCAGGGGTGGGAGGGAGGGTGACTTTCTCCCTACAGCTCACACTCAGACAGCACAGTGCTGCTGTCTTAAAGTGAGCTGTTCAAAAGGACACGCCTCTGATCCAGTTAGACCACGCCCCCTTCCACTCTTCAGCCAACAGGGATTGAAAAAATGAAGTTAAAAATCAGCCGCAGAGGTGGGAGAAAGGGTGAATTTCTCCCTGTAGCTCACACTCAGACAGTACAGTGATGCTGTCTTAGAGTAGGATGTTCTAAAGGACACGCCCCCAGCACAGTACTGCTGTCTTAAAGTGAGCTGTTCAAAAGGACACGCCTCTGATCCAGTTAGACCACGCCCCCTCCCACTCTTCAGCCAACAGGGATTGAAAAAATGAAGTTAAAAATCAGCCGCAGAGGTGGGAGAAAGGGTGAATTTCTCCCTGTAGCTCACACTCAGACAGTACAGTGATGCTGTCTTAGAGTGGGATGTTCTAAAGGACATGCCCCCAGCACAGTGCTGCTGTCTTAAAGTGAGCTGTTCAAAAGGACACGCCTCTGATACAGTTAGACCACGCCCCCTCCCACTCTTCAGCCAACAGGGATTGAAAAAATGAAGTTAAAAATCAGCTGCAAAGGTGGGAGAAAGGGTGAATTTCTCCCTGTAGCTCACACTCAGACAGTACAGTGATGTTGTCTTAGAGTGGGATGTTCTAAAGGACACGCCCCCAAACCAGTTAGGCCACACACCCTCCCACGCTTCAGCCACCAGGGATTGAAAAAATGAAGTTAAAAATCAACTTCTGTCAGCTGCAGAGGTAGGAGGGAGGGTGACTTTCTTCCTGCAGCTCACACTTAGACAGCATAGTGCTGCTGTCTGAGTGTGATCTGTTCAAAAGTACATCCTTTTGTCCATCCAGGCCCTGAGCCAGACGGAGGATAGGGAGTCTGAAAGCCAGACTGTCCAGCCTAAAACTGGACCTCTGGTCCCCCTAGGGGCAGGTTGCTGTGGAGGTCATAGTTAAGGGGATGGTGCGCTATGGAGGTCAGTGTTAAGGGGCAGATTGCTGTAAAGGCCACTGTTAAGGGGAGGGCCCCTGTGGAGGTCACTGTAATAGGGGTAGTGTCCTGTGAAACTCACTGTTAAAGGGAAAGGTTGCTCTAAATGTCAAAGTTAAGGGGGTGGGCTGCTGTGGATGTCCAATTTTAAGGGACGGGGCACTGTGGGGGGTCAGTGTTAAGAGGTTGGGGGCTGTGGAGGTCAATATTAAGGGGCCGGGATGCTGTAGATGTCACTGTTATAGTGGATAGTGTTGATATCTTTTAACGACACACAAACATTAAATAAAATAGATGAAATACACCCGAACAAAGCCGGGCCCTTCAGCTGGTCACAATATATTAGTAAGTGCCTTGTATTATTTTTATTATTTTATTTTATGCACTTATATAGCGCTAACATAATCCACAGCACTTTACAGACATTAGTATCACGCTGTCCTCAGTGGGTCCCTATCAGTATGGAGTGTGGGAGGAAACCGGAGTACCCAGAGGAAACCCACACAAACACATGGAGAACATACAAACTCCATACAGACGTCCTTTGTCGGATTTTAAACTAGGACCTCAGTGTTGCAAGGCACCAATGCTAACCACTGAGCCACCGCATTAGTGTATTAACTTTGTGTACATGATAATTGCTATTTGCTTAAGGGAGACAACCCATTTAATAAGCATTTAATAAGGTTGGGTCTCTGCCAGATGCTGCAGTCACACACCGGGATCCCAGCGTAGGTCACCAAGTGAATGGGGGTGGACCTTTAAAATGGTTTGACCCCTGGGCAATCTAATGAGTTAACATGCCTTTTTATCCTTATCCATATCAAATAGTGATATAGACGATCCATGCTCCAGCCCAAAGACTTGCAATGGCCACAACCATTTTGGATAGAATAATTTAAAAAAGATGACAAACAGTGAGGAGGAAAATAGCAGTTTGCTATAAATGACTTTAACTTCTATTTTAAGTATTGTTACAAAAATAGTTTTTTTTACAGTATAATGCACATAGTCTTGATTTCACAGTTATATATATACGAATATCTTCCAGTAAAATACTAAAACACCAACACGGTAAGCACCCAGGAGCACATGGTTGATGTCAGCAGGGTCTGGTAATTTATCTATCTTAATATTGTTTAAATACATACACATTTATTCTTGTGGTAGAAAAGTAATGTGTAAAGGCCAGTAAGGGTTTTCTTACAAGGAATTTCTCCTGCTGTGTGAACATTGGCAAAAAGAGGCATGCTTTCCCTTTATCTCCACAAAGCAATACTCCAGTCTATCACTGTGGTGGACTATTATCAGATTTTTTTTTTTTTTCTATGTATGTACTTGAAAATATTATGGGATTAGACTTGCTATCTATACCAAACAGTTCTTTAGTGCACATCTTTTTCAACCACATTCCATTAAATGTTTGCATCTATTTTTATCATTCTTGTATTAATTTACTTTTATGGTTTCTGCTAGGGTTAAAACATATCATTACATGTAACAGTCCAAAATATGTGTGTGTGTGTGTGTGTGTGTGTGTGTATATATATATATATATATATATATATATATATATATATATTAAGGTTGAGCAAATTCCTTAAAGTTACTGTGCATAAAAATAAGCTTTTTGCTCACATTTTTAATCAAAATAGTGTTAGGCCCATCTACCAATGGCAAAATGTCTTCTGCAGATGGGAACCTACACCATCAGACTTGCTTCTCCTGGGCCTAGGCCTACAAAATTAAGAGCAATGTAGAGTCCAAGCTATACTGTGCTCTATTTAAATTGGAGTAATGCAGTAATAGATTAACCTATGTTTCTGTTTGTGTGTGTCTTTACGCATGGAGCAGTGTGCTGCTACATATAGTGCCAGTTTGCTTTTGCATGAAAGCCTTGGTAGCATGCAATTGTACTTTATTTCATATTGATTAGAGGTGCTAGTCTAACTTTGTTTCTTGCATTGCACAACTAGGGGAGTAGCTACCTCATTTTAACTGTGCACTCCTACCCATGGCTTTTAAATAGAGCATAGTATAGCTGGTGTAACTTAGTTTTTTTGTAAAATAGCTAAACCAGCATCTCATCTGAAGAAAAGTGTTTCAGGGTAAGTACGCGTCATCAGTAAAAAAAACTGAGATAACTAGCTTATCTAGGTAAAAGGCCTTGTTAGCAATCTAGGGGGTACAATGTCTCCTTATGGAGAGTGTCTAGTAGGCATGACCTTGACAAGTATTATAGACCAAGCAACACCCCTCTGGATTTCTGAGAAAAAGCTATGCAAATTAGCTTTCTTTATAAATGGACGTTTTTTAAATTTAAAAAGAAAGCCAATTTGCTAAAAATTTTCCCCAGAAAAGTTTTAGTGTTTTCAGCACATCAGGCTCTAAAGCCACGTTTAGCACTCAATATTTATTAAGGTTCCCCTTAAAATTAGAAAGGTCACTAAAATTATTCAGTATTGCATGGACAAGTCGTCTGCAAATGCAGCTTGATGAATCCCCACTCCCTTAACCCTATAATCTCTCCTAATAGCCTGCAGAAGAGGTTCAATTGTTACACAAATAACAGCGGAGACAGTGGGCATCCTTGTCTAGTCCCATTACTGATTTAAAAAGCTGGGGATAAAACATTATTCACTAGGACTCTTGCACTAGGGCTTTGATGCATAGCCATTATAGTGCTGATAAAGGATTGGAGAGCTCTCATCACAAACACCCAGTCTACTTTGTCAAATGCTTTGCAATGATGCCAAGAAGGACCAAGCGTGTGGAGGTGTTATGAGAATATTGGAGGACATTCATAATCCGGTTAGTGTTGATCCGGCCTTCTCGGCCACTTACAAAGACCACTTGTTACATATGAATCAGGCACGGGAGAAGGGGTTGTAGTCTAAAGGTCAGCGTCTTAGCTAAAAGCTTTAATTTCATTAAAAGTTTCATTATTGAGTAAGGATATAGGGTCGAATCTTTGCCCTCTTTGGGAATTATGGTGATTTGAACCGCCAGTGTTTGTAGGTGTAGAGCTTGACCTGCCCGAATCGAATTGCACACTGGCAGCAGTTTTGGAAACAATAAAGATTGAAAGTTGTCAAAGTACTTCATGGACAGTTCATTTGGGCCAAGACTTTTGTGTACTGGGGAGGATTTCAAAGCTTTTGTCAGTCCCTCCAGTGTAAAAGGATGAGTTAACTCCCGAGAATTATCATATTTAATTATTTGCATGCAAAGGTTGGTTGGTGCATTCCTGTGGTTTTTGCATTTCTTTAACAGGCAGCATTGAGTGGTTCTTACATCCTACAGTTTTTTTGTAGACCATATTTTATTTACATAAGGACTCTGTTGGGTTATGCATTTTAGTTGCCGATGTCAATATTTTTTTCAATTTTTCATGCAAAGTTGCATGAAGGTAGCTGTGTGTATTAGTTACCTGATTGTATTTTTAAATATGGCATGCTGTGCACACTAAGAAGATGTAGTTTTGTGCAACAAAGCAGCTGTTTACCACATAGAGTGTATATTTTAAACACATTTGTGGATTACAGCCAAATATTGGTCTCTATACCAGTGTTTTTTAAGAGAGCAAGTTTGTTATGTATATACATGTGGTATATATGAGACTTGCACACCTTAGTATATTACTTTTACATTGTTTTTATTTGTAAACCTCTGCTTGGATGTGAGATTTCGGAGCAAACGTTTATTTTTATGCGTTTTTAAAAATAATTCCTGTTTGTCACAAGGTTATACAGTATGAAGGTGGCTGTGAAGATAACTGCAATCGTCAGGATGTCTGCTTTTAGGAACTATATATAGATTTAGGGGTTCTTTTACTTTTCAAGGACTGTAATCCTTGAATTTTATAGATTGATACTTTTTTTTAAAAAATTCCAGCTTAAATCCAGATTTTTTGTCCTTTCAGTTCTGGTGATTTTGTGAAGTTATATGCATTTAAATGCTGGCCTAAATACTATGCATAAACTCTGCACATGTTGAACATTTATTTTTAGGTGTGGCACATATGCAGTAACTTTCTGCTTATGAACAATTACATGGTGGTATAGGTATGAAGGGTTATTATGATTTTTTTTAATTCTGTAATTCAGATTTTATTTGTACATGTCAAGAGTGTAAAATGCCTACCAGATGTGTAAAATATCTACACACCCTTGGCAGCAAAAGGGAAGTTTTAATAAGTAGAAAATCTTTTAATTTTTTTTATTTCTAGTTTTTGGTTGTCTAAACCTGTGGTATGTCTCATAATCGGAGGAATATAATAAACCCTGTTACGATGTCACGATACGTTTCTTTTCAACAAAACTCTTCCCATTTATCATAAAAGAAACACACTCAGTAGTCGATAATGCATAAAACTACCATTCACAAATATACAAAGGCATTCAAAAATGTAGTGGCATCAGATACATAGCTCACAATTAGTGATGAGCGGCAGGGGTCAGATTTGAGTTTGTGATATTCCGCAAACATTTTGTAGACTATTCGTCATATATTCTCGAATTCGTATATTCATTATATTCTACATAGGTTTTTTTTAAGTGAAAATCGGCAAGGTAATGATCGCGTAATATGCAAATATTATGCGCTCAATGCAGGTGTGGGTTAAAAACAAATAAATAGCACTATAGAATATAGTGCTATATATTCATTTTTACGAATATACATAATTTTTTTCTATCTGAACACATGATTCCTCCCTGCTTCTTGCTTGTGAGCCAATGAGTCATTGGCTCGGAAGCGACTTTAGCAGGGAGGAATCATGACTTCAGATGGAAAAAAATTACGAATATTCTAAAAAACTAATATATAGCACTATATTCAATATAGTGCTATATATTGTTTTTTAGAATATTCGGCATTTTTTCCCATCTGAAGTGAGCACATTTTTCCTACCTGCTTCTTGCTTGTGGGCCAATTACATCATTGGCCCACAAACAAGAAGCAGGGAGGAATCATGTGTTTAGATGTAAAAAATGATGAATATTCGATATAACGAATATATAGCATTATATTCTAAATATTCGCAAATTATCGAAGTGCCGATATTCACGATTAAAATTCTTTTTTTGATTTTTCACACTCAACACTACTCACAATCAAATGAAGCTAGTTATTTCTAAATAAACAAGAAGTAGAGATGTGCGAAGTTTTGACACATTCTATTTGGCAGCTTAGCTAAAGTTTAATTGATTTTAAAATTTGATTCATTATGAATAAATTTGTCACAAATATCAATAAATAAGGTATACCCAGGCCAATCTGCCTAAAAGTGCTATTTTCATATCTTGCATAAAATCGGAGTAGGAATGGATTGAATTGAAGCAAGCGAATTTCAATACAATGACATACGTCCTTTATTGAAGTGTAGGTTAAATAAAATGGAAAAATTTGTTTCCGATTGAAAGAACAGGCAGGCAGATCTATCAGACATAAGGCTGAAAACCAGGGAAACGCTAGTTTGAATCCACCCTTGGTGGCCCAATCTGAGTATGAAGGCTTGGAACTTACAGCTGTAAAACGCTGTATTTTTTTACCAACATGAAAGAGTGCGGAAGGTGGCAGCAGCAGTGGCAATAACAGTCACTATAGTGGCCCAATGACAGAGTAGGGAGCGTGGCAGCAGTAGTGGCATACAGGAGAGGGGGGCAGCAGCAATGGCATATAGCAAAAGATGGTGGCAGATCACAATAGTATTAGAACCTAACAACAGCAGTGTGATAGCAAGGTCCAGTGGCATGCATATCCTTAGCAATATGTGCTCCCACTCAACTGCATCATCAGTAGGTGCACCCCTAAAGGAGTCCGCAGTGGACCTCTCCTCCAAGTCTGTTTTGGCCTGTAACTGCTGACTCACTAAGGTCATCATCATCTTTATATAAATAAAAATTATTATTATTTATAGTCAGACATTTTACAGCATTCAGAGTGCAGGGACAGACGTGTGAAGGTGCTAGGGACAGCTATTGGAAAAAAGATTGTGAAAAAAAAAGACAGAAAAAACGATTTCTAAGTGCAGGGAATGGATACCAGAAAAATATATACGCACTTCACTATTTAATTGTTTTTTGCTTAAAGCGTGTAGTGGCCTATTTCATGCCAACAAGAAATAAATATTTTCAGGTCACTTCTGCAGTTATTTCTTGTGAAAGCATATAGTGGTGTATTTAATTAAAAAATGAAAAATATATACGCACTGCACTGTTGCAGTTATTTCTGTTAAAAGCGCATAGGGGTGAATTATAGTAAAAAAAGAAAAATATATATGCATTGCTCTGTTGCAGTTATTTCTCTTGAAAGCATATAGGGTGTATTTCAGTAAATAAAGACAGATATATACACACTGCACTGTTGAAGTTATTTCTGGTGAAAGCGTATAGGGGCGTATTACAGTAAAAAAAGAAAAATATGTTCTCAGTGCATTTCTGCAGTTAATTCTGGTAAAAGCGTATAGGGGCGTATTTCAGTAAAATAAGAAAATTATATATGCACTGCACTATTGCAGTTATTTCTGTTAAAAGCGTATAGGGGCGTATTACAGTAAAAAAGGAAACATATATACGCACAGCACTGTTGCATTTATATCTTTTGAATGTGTATAGGTGCGTATTTCAGTAAAAAAAAATAAAAAATTTTATTCAGAGTTCAGTGCTGCACTTATATGCGGTAAAATCTTTTGTGAATTATTTAGGTGGAAAAAAAATTGTACTCAGCGTTAAGTGCTACACTTATATGCTGTAAATCTTTTTGCAAATTATTTGGGTGGAAAAACAAATTTCATGCAGCCTTCAGCGCTGCAGTTATATGTGGTAAAATCTTTTGTGACTTATTTCAGTGGAAAAACAAATTTCCACCTCCTCCATTACCTTTCTCCTCTATTCATTCTCATCCTCAACACACACACACTGACTTGACCCACCCCCCCAGCTATATATAAGTGATGCTAGCACCACCTAGGGGCGAATAAAGGTAAATTACACTGCCAGCCTGTTAAAGGGAATTACAGCATGATACCACAACACATTTGATATGAAATTTAGCAATAGTTTAAAGTGCCCACATATAGCACATAGTGGGACGCTGCATCAAGATGAATCAGGCGTGGATCAGCCAGGATTTCCACACACCAATGCCTGATGCATCAGACTAGATCATCCATTGTGCCACACCAACAATATAACAAAACAGACCGGTTTCTTCTGGCTACCTGCCTCAGCTACTATTCTGATGCTGTTACCCACTCTGTGGTCTCCTAACCCTGCTGCCGTCACTACACTATATCACCTTTCCACTCTGTGGTCTCCTGCTGCTGCTGCCATATCTACACTGTCACCTTGCCACTCTGTGGTATCCTGCTGCTGCCATATCCACATTATGACACCTTCCCACTCTGTGGCTTCCTGATGCTGCAGCACCTCCAAACTATGTCACCTTGCCATTCAGTGGCCTCATTATACTGCTGCCATCTACGGACTCTGTCATTGTACCACTCGGTGGCCTTCTCATGATGATGCTGCTGCATCTGCCACCTAACTCTACTGCTAACATAACGGATTAGCTATGAATCTTGGTGCACTGCACACTTACAGTATGTACAAGGCTATAAATTAGACCTGTTGATAACAATGACCTGTATTACTGACGCATAGTAACTCTACAGCTAACAGAATAGATTAGCTATGAATATTGGTGCACTGCACGCTTATGTACATGGTGATAAATTAGACTTGCCATTACAAGTGGCCTTTAATAATGACGCACAGAAACTCTATAGCTAACAGAACGGATTAGCTATGAATATTGGTACACTACATAATTATGTACACAGTGATAAATTAGAACTACCTGTAATAATGAGGGCACAGTAACCCTACAGCTATTAGAATGGATTAGCTATGACTATTGGTGCACTGCACAATTATGTACACAACAATAAATTGTAGCTGTCTGTAGTTCAGCAGTCTTCTATGCTCTCCCTTCACTCTCCCTGCATTTTCCCTGCACTCTCCCTGCATTCTCCCTCTCCAATATTGACTGATTCGTTACCATGAAGCGAGAGGAAATTCGGATTTGTTTAGAATCCAAGTTTTCCTAAACTTCTGACCCAATTCCGCTTCAGATGCTTCGCTCAACACTAATGAAGAGTAGAGATGGATGAGTTTCCTAAAATTCCTTTCTAGTCTATTTCAACCAAGAAATTTCATTTGGGTACAAATCAATTCTACCTGAAGCAAAATTGCTTTAAATACCATAAATCAATCTCACTTTCTCTCTGTCTCTCTATCAAGCAAGAGAAAATTACTAGTCTGTTTCCTTTCCTCTGTGATATGGGTCATCTGATCTATCAATTAAAGTTCTTGAGCCTTGGCATTTGGAGATGGCTGATCTTTTATACTGGGTCTGGAGCACTGTTCAAGCCTCATGGTTCCCAGACCTTTGTTTGCTAAAGATGTTTTAGAATTTATGAAAATACTGTATTTTTCGCCCTATAAGACACACTTGTCCATAAGACGCACCTAGGTTTTAGAGGAGGAAAATAAGAATTGTTAGTTCTTATAAACCGAATGCAGTGACGCATTGTTATGATGGGATCTGCTGTCATGCACTGTTATGGGGGGATCTGCTGTGATGTACTGTTATGGGGGGAATCTTCTGCTGACACACTTGCTGGAAGGGAATGTCCAATGATAGGCTTTTGGGGGGACATTTTATAAGGGGGACACTGTAAGTACCTTTTTGTTAGTAGTTTAGCTGCACTCCAGAGAATATTTCACAGCAGCACAGTCACCAGGGGACACAGGTACACAGGAGCAGGCATGTGGGAAGACGTAAGGGCAGAGCAGCCATGTGTGACAGGAAAGCCTGCTCCAATCCATCGTCTGCCTGCTTCAGCGCGCTAGCCCATGGTCTCCCTGCTACTGTGCATCTGCTACTGTGCATCTGCTCTTCTACTTTCAACCTCCCCATGCTGGGCTCTCCAGCAGCACATTCTTTCAGCCTCCCCGTGACAGGCTCTCCAGCAGCACATTCCTCCAGCCCCTACTGCACTCAATCTGTGAAAAGAGTTAGTCAGTGATAAGACGGACGTCCGGTACATCACAGGCTGCTATCCCTATGCTGCACAGTCTACAATGTGCCCTGCAACATGCAATTCACTGTCCATTTCTCCCCCTGCACTGTATTTGCCCCATAAGATGCATTAACATTCCCCCCCCCCCCCCCACACACACTTTGGGGAGGGGGGAAAGTGCATCTTATGGGGCGAAAAATACGGTAAGTGAATTGTAAATAAAAAAAAGTTTAAAGAAAATATTTTTTATCAGTAATTGTAAGTGAAAACTGGAGTGCAATCTACAGAGAAAAAGTATAATAATGCTTCTTGTGTATTTTGGATCCACTCCTGGTTTTGACTTACAAATACTGATACAAAATACCACTTACATCCCATCAAATTGTCACCCTGCAATTAATTGCATCAATGTATTCCTCAAAGATTTATTGATGTTGGAGAATATACTGTAGGCCACACGACTTCTGGAACAATGTTTTTTAGGCAGACCAAAGTGTAAATGTTTGACCATAATGCACTGTGTCACTTTGGAGAAAGTAAAATTTGGAGAAAATAAAACATAAATAAGCTAAAACAGCATGGTGGTGGAAAGGTGATGATTTGGGCTTGTTTCAGCTACAGGACCTAGGCATCTTGCAGTCATTGAGTAGACCATGAACTCCAATGAGGGAACTTTTTGAAATTATTTTACTGAGCTACTCATCAGCAAATAATACTACAAAGGGGGGAAATATATACTTATTTTTGTGAAAATGCAATAAATACAATTGCTTGGGTATTTATAGAGGGTAGAGGATGAGGGTGGGAGAGATAAAGGGTTTATTTGTAGCTCTAGGTTGATTATAATCATACATTTTGCATTTGAAATACATAAAAAAAGGCCTCTCCTTTAGTAGAATTACTTTATATTCAATTCAAATCTTTTACCCAAATTGTACATTCAACACAAGTCTAATTAATTCAGGTATGATAAAAGCAGAGTAATACTCGGCCTGTAATTTAGATTCCAATAGTGGTTTGTCTTGCTCGCTGTGATGAGTGAATATTGGCAGGCATGTTGACTTTGTAATAAGCATCATAAAATTAAAGAGATCAAACTCAAACCTTAAAATGTTTTCAAAATTTTGGCTTAATGAAACAATTAAGTTTATCTGCAGATTTGAGATTTCTGTACGATGCATGTTTAATAGCATTGGATTAAATACATACATAGTTTTATATTTTCAGGAACAAAATATGTAATTACCAAATGTATTATTATTATTATTATTATTATTATTCTATGTATTTATTTATTTTCAAGCACCATTCATTCCAATGCAATGTACATACATGCTGGGAGTCGTAGGTAGTTTCACCACAGCTGGAGTGCCAAGGTTAGCCATCACTGTACTAGGCTATGACCAGGAGAAAATCCTAATATGAAAAAGCAATGATTGAGCAGTTTGAGGCTACCACCACGTGGAACTGTTATTGTGAAAAAGCACTGATTGAGCGGTTTGAGGCTACCACCAGGGGTAGATTTTTAGTGCAATCAGTACTTTTTCATGATAAGATTTTCCCCTGGTGGTAACCTGACTGATGGACGAGACTAATAATTTCATGTAAAATTATAACTTAAAGTTATTGCTGGTGTATACATGAGGTGTAAGTAGTTTTTCCACACATGGATTTCCATTTTGGCTTCATTTTTGCTAAATAAATAATGAAACCATGGAATATGTTGTATGTTGTTTATTTTGAGGCTGTATTTACCCAATTTTGAGGCATTCCGAGCACAAGATGTTTTTTTTTCATTATGTGCTGATAAAAAAAAACATAGAATAGAGGGTGTACTTTCTTCTCATGACTGTACATCATTCAGATAAATATTATATTTCACTCTATGTAAAATGTAACCTCTGAAAACATTTATTGAGTAATATTATAACATCTTGAAAAGACCATGTTTTGCCTTTTTCCGACTTATGTTTTTTAAAGACTTTTTTTAGTTTATCAAGTGTAGGAAAGGGAATGCAAACACATCAACAGTAAATGTCAAATGTCATTTTATAGATGACACCTCTTTGCTGCACTGAAAGAGAAAATTATAAATCTTTCTTTTTTTTTTTTTATAGAAATGCATTCATGTGAAGTTTTGGAGCACTTGAAGCCATTTTGGTAAAGAACTAGTTATTTGCCATAGGGTAATCCGTGATGGCAGAAGATAAATTTACTGACATAAGCGTCTTTAGAATATGCTTTTTTGAGCATAAGCAAAAGTGCATAAGAAATATCAAATGTTTTGCAAGCGATTTATTAAGTGCAAAGTACAGGAGGCTAAAGTAAGCTTTGCCAAAGACAGCAATTCTACTGCTTTTTAGGCTTTATTTATTTTTCTTCAGATGGATTCCAAACTTCTTTTATGCAAAGATAATATAATCACACTTTCGGTTATTTAGAAAAAATTGGGAGAATTTATTATTGAGGCTGTTTTTCAGACTGAAGTTGCTTTGCAGTCCTATGTCAAATTTATGAAGATGGCACTCGGTTTTATTAAATTTTTGCACAAGTGTGTAGTCTCGCCACTGTCAGTGAAAGTACGCCAGGGGGTTGCCTGAAATGGAGATGAGAATTTTTTGTGACTTTTCAAAAAGTCGCACATTATAAATGAGACAGAAAAATGTAAATCTGTAATTTCAAACAACGTTTCACTCCACTTTTTAAAACGGCAAAATTCATCAAGTCACAACATTTTACAAAAAGTAAAAAAAATAAAAAATGCACATAATGTCTCACTCAAGATCACTTGCAACATTTTTAGGCCACAAAAACTGGTGTAGCAGATTTAATAAGTGTCCCCTAATATGTTTATTTTGAAATGTATTTTATTGGTTCTACCGTTGCTTTGTAAAGTGAAGAAGATTATGCTTTTCATTACTGTAAAAAAGACACAATTTTGGGATACTTCAGTCCCGTAGGAGACTATGGGGCACGTTTATTAAGACCGGGGTTTTGCTCTCCATTCTTAAGAGGGCCCCGATTTTGAAATAGGATCCCAGAAGTGGCACTCGCCCCTGTTGGACATTTATGGCATATCCCATCGATATACCACAAACATCCAGATAGGACAACCACTTTTAGTCAATTTACACTCAGTGTTAGAAATTGTTACCATTAGCGTTTGCTTTCCCAGCAACAGTAAACTGGGTTACACATATATACAGACAGGGTTAGATAATATATATTCATGTCAGATAGTCCTAGAAGTTTTGTGGCTACTTATTAAAGGGTGTCATCTATGTTTTTTATAATTAATAATTGTAATTGTTTTTCGATAACTGATTAGTTTGATGTTTGTTTGTTTTTTTCACTAGATGAAATGATTCCTGGGATATTTTGCCATGATTTAGGACACACTTTGCATCTGAAATGCATAGCTCAGTTTCTGCGTTAAAAAAGTGAATTTATAATGTTATAATAAACTGAAAATGAAATTATTTTCTAAGCTGGATTGCTTAGCTTTATTGGAGCTTATGCATCAGCATCAGAAGTGGGATAGATGCTGAAAGGGTTGCAGAATTATGGGACACCTTGTGACCTGGAGCCTATATTTATTTTACAATGATGGATATATCTATTTTGAAACTGATCGAAAGTCACCCATGTGTATCAACTGCCAATCAAGTTACATATGGTTGGCAAGTCTGCTTGAACACTAACCAATGTCTGAGACAATATGCAAGTTCATGAGCATGAAGGTCCATATCCTGCTATGTTTCACACCAACATTTTAAGGCAATCTAATGCACTCATC
The DNA here is from genome assembly GCF_014858855.1 of Bufo gargarizans. Lineage (NCBI taxonomy): Eukaryota > Metazoa > Chordata > Amphibia > Anura > Bufonidae > Bufo > Bufo gargarizans. The sequence continues at coordinate 96,965,067 of NC_058089.1, read as the reverse complement.
TCCTGTAAAGACTAGTGCTAACACATATGGCACTGGCACAGTGCAATTCATTATTATTACAATGTTTTGTTCTTAGTTATACTTACAGAGCTCCATACTGGCTAACATCACAGCCATACTAGTAGATCAGATGGGCTGCTTAGCACCTTTTAGGTTACCCCACAAAGTATTGACACTGATACCCCATTCTTCCTAATATCATAAGGTCCCTCAGAATGCATTGTGCAAAATGATAAACACGAGGCATTAATTGATAATATTTTGGCCAAAAACGACAAACTTGCAGCTAATGTCTGTCATTGTGACTGTTCATCAGTATTCTGCAGTTTGCACCCATGCAACTTGGCTCATATAACATAGTAGTTTATCTGCATCTTGCTGGGAAAGCCTTATTTATTTACCCTCCCCTTGTTTTAGTAATCGAAATTAGCAATCAAAGCTCAATTCAGGTTTGATTCAGCCAAATCGATTGACTGATTCTATTCGGGTTCAAATCTATTCTACCAGAACAAGTGATCCCAAAATTAGTGTAGGACACTCATGTCTAGTAGGACTCATAGTTTATGTTATTCCCTTGTCTCTTACTTTTTTAAATTTTATTTCTCCGCTCCAAAGTTTACTTGATTTGTATCACACAAAAATTTGGATTCAGAACCATCTCAAATTTTGAGAAAGCTTGGATCAAATCCAATCAGTTAGTCCAATCCGTTAGTAAAATAAGGTTTATTTGATCCCATTGGCTGCGACTTTTTATTGTAGGGACAATGATGACTTTTTCAAGCTTGCAATTGCAATGTGTTTATCTTCACTGTTACATACAATTAGTAATCTTCCGGGCCATGAATTATTTTAAGACAGGAGCTTGCATGATGTAACTGATGGTGGTCACCTGAAGGGGTAAGGTCATGTGGTATTTTTATAGTCCAGGTTGTTACGGATGCGGCAATACCTAATATGTATATTTATTTATTTACTTAAGTTTTACACAAAAGTTTTACACAATAAAAAAAACAAAAAACAATGTTTTAGTGTCTCCATATTCTGAGCCATAGTTTTTTAAATTTTTGGGAGATTGTCTTAGGTAGGAGCTATTTTTTTGCGGGATGAGGTGACGGTTATATTGGTACTATTTTTGTGGGTATACGTCATTTTGATCTCTTGTTGTTGCACTTTTAGTGATGTAAGGTGACGAAAAAATGGTTTATTTAGCACAGTTTTTATTTTATTTCCTTGACGGTGTTCAACTGAGGAATTAGGTCATGTGATAGTCGGTCGATACAGACGTGGTGATACCTAATATGTCTACTAAATTTCCCTTTATTTTGGCAAAGGTATATTTTTATTTTTTTACTTGCAACGTTTAATATTTTTTGGGGGAAAACTTTATTTTCTTAACTTTTTTTTTCTCTTTATTTTTTGTCCCACTCTGGGACTTCAACTTTTGGAGGTCTGATCCCCTTTACAATGCATGACAATACTTCTGTATTGTCATGCATTGGCTGTAAGTTTATTACACACTGTAATACACTTACAGCCTTCCTCCCTGTGAGATCACAGGCTCTACCGGAAGGCAGCCACGATGCCTAAGGAAGGGGACCCGATGGCTGCTTTGTCCCTGGACGGACATCGCATGTGTCGCGGTCAGCGCTGACCGTGGCTGTGCAGGGGTTAATGCGCCGGCATAGGTGATTTCACCAATGCCGGCTCATGCAGCAGGGGTCCGGATATCAGTGATTTCCAGATCAGTACCACTGATCGGACGGACACAGCTCCTGTACCCGCCCGATCACCTTGACGTATATGTACTTCTCTGGTCCTTAAGGGGTCACGGCCAGAGATGACGAACATATACGGTAGGTCATTGGTCCTTAAGGGGTTAATTTACAGAACATGCCGACAACTTTGAAGATGTTTTTTTTTCATTGTGAAGCAAACAGCAAATACGACAAAATAACAGAAAAGGCCAATGTACATAACTATTCACCCCTCTAAAGTCAATACTTTGTAGAGCTACCTTTTGCGGCAATCACAGCTCCAAGTTGCTTTTGATAAGTCTCTATGAGCTTGTCACATCTTATCACTGGGATTTTTGCCCATTCCTCCTTGCCGAAACTGTTCCAGCTCCTTCAAGTTGAATGGTTTGCGCTTGTGAACAGCAAGCTTTAAGTCTGACCACAGATTTTCTATTGGACTGAGATCTAGGCTTTGACTAGGCCATTCCAACACATTTACATGTTTCCCCTTAAACTACTCAAGTGTTGCTTTAGCAGTGTGTTTGGGGTCATTGTCCTGCTGGAAGGTGAACCTCCATCCTAGCCTCAAATCATGCAGAGTGGTACAGGTTTTGCTCAAGAATATCCCTGTATTTAGCACCATCCATCTTTGCCTCAACTCTGACCAGTTTCCCAGTCCCGGCTGCTTTAGGTGATTTGATGTGTTGGGTTTGCGCCAGACAGAGCGTTTTCTTTGATGGTCGAAAAGTTAAATTTAAGTCTCATCAGACCAGAGCACCTTCCTCCATACATTTTGGGAGTCTCCCACATGCCTTTTCGTAAACTCACAATGTGTCTTTTTGTTTTTAGCTGAAAGTAATGGCTTTCTTCTGGCCACTCTGCCATAAAGGCTAACGCTATGGAGCGTACGGCTTATTGTAGTCCTATGTACAGATACTCCAGTCTCTGCTGTGGAACTCTGCAGCTCCTCCAGGGTTACCTTAGGTCTCTGTGCTTCCTCTGTGATTAATGCCCTCCTTGCCCGGTCCGTGAGTTTTGGTGGGCGGCTGTCTCTTGGAAGGTTTGCTGTTGTGCCATGTTCTTTCCATTTGGTTATGATAGATTTGATGGTGCTCCTGGGGATCATCAAAGATTTTGATATTTTTTTATAACCTAACCCTGACTGTACTTCTCAACAACATTGTCCCTTATTTGTTTGGGGAGTTCCTTGGTCTTCATTGCAGTGTTTGGTTAGTGATGCCTCTTGCTTAGGTGTTGCAGCCTCTGGGGCCTTACAAAAAAGGTGTGTATATGTAATGACAGATCATGTGACACTTAGATTGCACACAGGTGGACATCATTTTACTAATTATGTGACTTCTGAATGTAATTGGCTTGCACCAGAGAATTTTATGGTCTTCCTAACAAAAAGGCTGAATACATACACACAATTTTCTGTTTTCTATTTCTAAACTATAGTTTTATTTATATATTTTTATAATTTCACTTCACCAACTTTAGACTATTGTGTTCTGGTCCATCACATAAAATTGTGATTAACAAAACTGTAACGGTCACGTACACACACACACACACACACACACACACACACACGGGGGGAGGATAGTGACCACTGTGCTCCACCCTCACCCTGGCCCTGCCTACTTGCCTCACGAGTCCTGATGACAGGGGACAACTGGACGGCAGTCCCTAACTTAGAATACGTGCGGGAAGGACAGACAAGACAAATAACGGATAGTGAATGGACCGGATCAAAACCAAGAGGACAATGCAGTACAGAGGGATAAGCAAAGAAAGGTCAGGAAAAGCTGAGGTCATAAATACCAGGAGAGTCGAGAAGTACCAAAGGAGTCCGCAAAGAATAGTCAGGTGGAAGCCGAGGTCAATATACCAGGAAGGATGCGCAGTACAGGAGGAGCAGGCAAAGGATCGTCAGGGAACAGGATCAGGTAAGTACACAGGTATCAAACAACTGCCAGGAACCTAAATTAACAGGCAACCTGTGGCCAGCAGGCTGCCTGTATTTATAGTGGGGAGTGAGGGTCATATGATTTGGCCAGCGTCACATGACCGACAGACCGACCAGTTGAGCACCGAGTGATCAGCTCGGCGCTCAAGGCAGATCTAGGAGCAGGGAGCCTCCCAGCTAGCAAAGCTGCCCTGGGAACGAGGTCAAACACAGATCCTCGCTCCCGAAGCTAAGCAGCAGGTCAGCGGCTGATGGGAAACCGAGTGCGCCTTCGGAACCCCGTTACAAAAACATTGAATTTAAGGCTGTAATATAACAAAATCCAAAAAACACTTTTGCAAGGCACTGTATATTTTACTAATATAACTAACAGTAATGGTCATCAGAACATTGGATAAGCATTGTTAAAGGGGTTGTCCAGCTATATATATTGATGAACTATTAGTTAGGATCAATATAAATGTTTGATCAGCGGGGTGGGGGGGGGGAGCTGTCAATCAGCTTCTTGAAGAGAAGGCGGTGCTCCATGCAAGCACTACTTCCCGTTCATTACACTTTGTCAAGTGAATGAAGCGAGTACTTGTAATTATACTACAACACCGTTCCACAGGAACACATAGTGGAATGACCAAAAAGAAGCACTCGCATGTAGAGCCACCTCCTTGTCAAACAGCTGATCAGCAGGGGTGCCGGGTATTGGACCCCCATAAATCAGATATTGATGATCTATCCTGAGGATAGGTCATCAATATGTATGGTCAGACAACCCCTTTAACACACCTGTATGTGATATGTGTGTTATTTCAATCTTCATTAATTTTGTTATTTATTTATAAAAAGGGTAGTAAGTGTCCAGGTAGGTGGGCTTCCCTGTTCAAAGTGCCAAAAACTGCCCACCTTCCCCAATGTCTGCTTCTCCCCAATGCCTCCCAAAGCATCCTCTTTCCTCGTCAGGAGATGCAGCTTTATATCTTGCGTAGGCGCCATCTGGTGAACTTTCAGCGCCTGCACATTACATTCCCTACTGTGGGCGATTGGTTCAAGGAGCTGCTATGCGCAGGCGCTACTTGTGAAAATTGGAAACGCAGCATACGGCACATTGTGATATATGGAGCTCCATTTTCTGATGTCAAGGGAGGGGGAGGAAGCATTAGGAGGCTATGAGGAGGGTCAAACATCAGGGAAGGTGGGCAGTTTGGGCACGTTTATCAGGAAAGACCACCTACCTGGGAACTTGAAAGCCGTTTTTCAAAGAAAAAAAAAAAGCTTTTTCTGAATATTGCATTCGCACACAAATTAAATACATGTGAACACTGCTTATCCAACATTCTGATGGCCATAACTGTTAGTTATATTGGAAAAAATATATAGGAAAGACTACCTTTAAGCTAAATTCTCACCAGGTATGTGTTACACTGTCGGCATATAGATCACCACAATCTCCCACTGTAGACTGCAGACTTTCCTATAGACTTGTCCAAACATGTCAAAAGGGTGTCCTTGCAGCCTGCTTGTGGCCAGTATATGTCAGGAATAACCACAGAAAACAGATAACGCACAATAGATGCAAACATTATATATACACTAAGCTCTCATTCTTACGATAAAGTCTGAGCCTCTCAGCCAATATATTTAACATAGTAACATATTTTATAGGGCTGAACAGAGCCCTCTGTCCTTCCTGTTTGGCCTGTTAAACTGCAAGTTGAACCACAGGAAGGCAAGTTGTCTTTTTTTTTAAGTGAATAACTAATTTTGATAATCTTTTCAGGGTACTGTAGTCCACCCCTTCCAGTTATTACTTTAGTTTCCCTCCTCTAACACATATGTGCCCGCCTACCCTCGCCAAGGTGGTCTCAGTCAGACAGATCCTACTCTAAACCTATCTATGCCGTTATTATCCCATATATAATGTTTGCATCTATTGTGTCAGTTTTCATTTATAAATGTAGCCATGCACATCCACATATTCATTTATCATATAGTGCAGGATGTTTTGTATCTTTTTCAGTAATTTTTTATTAGTTTGCAGTATATGTCAGGATTTACATGCCCAAATGCTTTGGACAGTGCAGTCAGAACTGCATAAAAAAACGTTGACTACACAGTATGCATTTATGGACTAGATAGTTTGCCGATCATCCGTTCAGTTGCTTTTTCATCACATTTTATACTGCATTTAATTCTCTATTTTCTCTATGCAGCAATAGAACCGGCCTAATATTTCACTGCAGATGATAAAGCAATTAATTTTTTGAACGCTCAACACAAATTGCTCCATGCCAAGTATGGAATTACAGAAACAGATTTTAAAATTTGTTCTTATTGCCATATTTACTGAAAGTCTTGGATCAGCTTACAGTGTTTATGGCCCTTTCATTATGATGTTGCCAGGACTGCAGGTGGAATCATTTAACAGCAAGCACAGTACCTCAAATATTGATCTTTTTATTGCCAAAAAGCTCTGCAGTACAGTACAACGTAGCACACTGCGGCATTAAAGATGTACATACAGTAAGCAAAATGAGCTTACACAGTAAGCACAATTCAGATTTTTTTTGTGATTCTATTTAGTATTTTGCAATTATTATGGTATATAAATGTAACAATACAAAAAAATGTGGTTGTTACGATATCCAATCTAAAACAATACAGCAAAATTTATCTTGTTAATAAGGGAAAAAAGTAGATGTTAAATTATTATAAACATTGCCTTCCTACTGCAGAGCCACAGTAAAGATAACGGATTGTATTTTACTAGATAGCTATTGTTTTATATAGCAGTTTGCTATTAAAAATACCATTCAACAATGTTACTCAATGTTCTGAAAAGAAGCTGCTGCTCCAGAGAGGGGAACAATGACCTCAAATACCGCTATATTATCAAGTAGTAGAATGTAAAGCCATCCAGCCATCCCTACAACCATTCATTTCCATGATATTATATTAAATGAAACAACAACAGAAGGAGATACAGTCTCTATTGTGCAACTTAGTTTTTTATGTCATTTAACCTTCACCTTTTTTTAAACCTGAGTATGCTGATTTTAACATTTTATGTTCAATTTTTCCACTTTTAAAGGGGTCTTACAGGTGGAATGATGTTTATGAATGTGCCAGCAGACTGCCTGCTAAAACAGATAGAAGGAGGAAAGAGCAAACACAAAAGCTATATTTAAGGATGTGGTATTCTGTATTTAAACAGGACTTGTGGCCTCTCCTGACATGTTTAAATCAGGTAGTGCATGGGCATAGTCCCATCGAGCTCTAACCAATGACTAGCTTCAGCTTAAAGGGGTTGTCCGGGTTCAGAGCTGAACCTGGGCATCCCTCCATTTTCACCCCGGCAGCCCCCCTGATAGGAGCATCGGAGCAGTTCATGCTCCGATGCTCTCCTTTGCCCTGCGCTAAATTGCACAGGGCAAAGGCATTTTTAGGAGTTCCGGTGACGTACCGGGGCTCTCCATGGGGCTGACAGGAACCCCGGTGAGGTCACCGGCACTGATGGGCAGGATTTAGCTCTGCCCTAGCCAGTAAAACGGCTAGGGTAGAGCTAAAGCCCGCCCCTCAGAGCCGGTGACGTCACCGAACACACTGCCGGGCGGAAGTTTCCGCCCGGCCATGTGTTATTGAAAACAAAAGAGCCAGTGCCCTGCGCGGTTTAGCGCAGGGCACGGGAGCGCATCGGAGCATGAGATGCTCCGATGCTAGGCTCAGGGGGGCTGCCGGGGTGAAAATAAGGGTATGTCCGGGTTCAGCTCTGAACCCGGACAACCCCTTTAAGCTACTGAAGCTAATCATTGGCTGGAGCGGGGATGTTACCATGCCCTTGCACCACCAGATGAAAACAGTGCAGAGATCGAAAGATGGAGACAGCAGAGGCAGCACAGAGGACCAATAATCATCTGTTTCAGGAGTCAGGCTAAAGAAACTTGCCTAAAAATCATTATAACTTTAAATAGGACCTTTCACTTCTCCAGACAAGTCTGTTTTAGCAACTACTTGTATTCTCCATGTAATAACACTTCTGGAGCATCCATTCTAATGACCCTATGTTATGCCATTCCCTTATTATTCTTTCTAGAAGTTATGAAAGAGTTACTAATGGATTGCTATGCAGGTTCAGATGGGTGTTATCAGTTGGGGGTAGGATCCTGCACAGTCTGATACTATTCAATCAGTGCTGCCAGTATCAGACTGTGCAGGGACACCCCACCAACTTGTAATACCCTTGTAAACCTTGATTGAAAACTGGTAGCAATTCAGTCATAACATCATAGATTCATAAATTTCTCGGTAAACATATTTTCTTTAACTTCTTTAAGATGTGAACAGATTTAGTACATTGCAACTTTGCAATTTGATGATCATAACTTTTTATTTTTGTGCAACATATTTGTATGCAGCTTTTCTTGTGAGACAAGTTTTACTTTATTTCAATGCCATGTTTTGGTACATGTACATCAGTATTTAATTTATATTCAGTTTAATTTTGGATGCCGAGATTGAATTACTTGCAGCAAATGTAGCCCATCCAAACCTTGCATAGCGTCTTCGACTCTTGGCAGGCCTTAACTTTTTGGTGGAAATGGGTTACAGGATCCTATTCTGTATGCCAAAGCCATCCTCCTATAAAGAGTGGTGGACTAGATCCGTATGCCTCCCATAAGTCTTGTGTGGCTATCGAACAATTGAACTTCCGAACTCTTCTTAGATGCCTACTGGTGGGAGAAGTTGGAACCCTTGGCGCCATATGGGATCTAAATCCAGTGGACGGAGCCACCGTCTTGGCATAGAATTGGTTTCAGACTTCACAGCTGATACAGGTAACATAGTAACATAGTACATAAGGCCGAAAAAAGACATTTGTCCATCCAGTTCGGCCTGTCATCCTGCAAGTTGATCCAGAGGAAGGCAATAAAAACCTGTGAAGTAGAAGCCAATTTTCCTCACTTTAGGGGAATAAAAAATTCCTTCCCGACTCCAATCAGGCGATCAGAATAACTCCCTGGATCAACGACCCCTCTCTAGTAGCTATATCCTGTAATATTATTACACTCCAGAAATACATCCAGGCCCCTCTTGAATTCCTTTATTGTACTCACCATCACCACCTCCTCAGGCAGAGAGTTCCATAGTCTCACTGCTCTTACCTATAAAGAATCCTCTTCTATGTTTGTGTACAAACCTTCTTTCTTCCAGACGCAGACGATGTCCCCTCGTCACAGTCACAGTCCTAGGGATAAACAGATGATGGGAGAGATCTCTGTACTGTCCCCTGATATATTTATACATAGTAATTAGATCTCCCCTCAGTCGTCTTTTTTCTAAAGTGAATAACCCTAATTTTGATAATCTTTCAGGGTACTGTAGTTGCCCCATTCCAGTTATTACTTTAGTTGCCCTTCTCTGGACCCTCTCTAGCTCTGCTATGTCTGCCTTGTTCACTGGAGCCCAGAACTGTACACAGTACTTCATGTGTGGTCTGACTAATGATTTGTAAAGTGGTAGGACTACGTTCTCATCACGGGCATCTATGCCCCTTTGGATGCAACCCATTATCTTATTGGCCTTGGCAGCAGCTGCCTGACACTGGTTTTTGCAGCTTAGTTTGCTGGTTATTAAAATTCCTAGATCATTTTCCATGTCAGTGTTACCGAGTGTTTTACCATTTAGTATGCACGGGTGACTTGCATTATTCCTTCCCATGTGCATAACTTTACATTTGTCAGTGTTAAACCTCATCTGCCACTTATCTGCCCAAGCCTGCAATCTATCCAGATCCCTCTGTAGTAGTATACTGTCCTCTTCAGTGTTAATTACTTAACACAGTTTAGTGTCATCTGCGAAAATTTATACTTTACTATGCAAGCCTTCTACAAGATCATTAATAAATATATTGAAGAGAATAGGGCCCAATACTGACCCCTGAGGTACTCCACTAGTGACAGTGACCCAATCGGAGTATGTACCGTTAATAACCACCCTCTGTTTTCTATCATTGAGCCAGTTACTTACCCACTTACAGACGTTTTCTCTCAGTCCGAGCATTCTCATTTTATATACTAACCTTTTATGTGGTACAGTGTCGAACACTTTAGAGAAGTCCAGATACACGACATAAATTGATTTGCCGCTGTCAAGTCTAGAACTTACCTCCTCATAGTAAGTATTGCCATGGCTCCTGCCACATTGGCTGAGAGTCTCCCTAACTCAATTCATACCTCTATGATCTCTGTCCTTTCTCTATACGATGATGGAGGTGTGGTTTTAGGGGGGATGGGTGTGACTTGCTTAAGTTTTTGTCATATGTTAGCTTCCATCCAACTCTGACCACATTTCTTCACTCGGTCATTTCCCGCCATATCAGTAAAAAAGTCCCATTGACATGGTTTGAAGGACTGCATTACTAAGCAATCCACCCCTACTAAACTTATCTAATAATTCTATAAATTACTGTGCACTCCTGTGCTTATGTCAAAACCAGCTTTTGTGGGTCTCTGGGAGAGGGATTTGGGAGTTTCTTTTATATCTACAGAGTTGACTTCCCCTTTTTCTTTTACCTTATCTATCCTCTAGATGTGTGCAGATATAGGAGAATGGTTACAAGGTTCTTACTAGATGGTATAAAACACCTGATATTACCTGTCTCTATAGTGCCTCTGCCTAGGATACTTGTTTGTGCCATTTTTTTCCATGTGTGGTGGACCTTCCCCTGATTCAGTCTTGGCAGGCTCAGAATTATGCTCAATGGAACATCATTGGTAATTCTGCTATGCCACTTTCTCCCCAACTAGCCTTATTGAGAATCTCACCAACTCTGCTTCCGTGCCTTTCCTCTCTTTTTAAGATGCTCCTTATGGCTGCTCACCATTTGGCTCCACTTTATTGGTTCTCTACTGACCTTCAATCTACAGCCCAATAGACTCGAATAGTTGATCATCTTTATAGAGTTGAGATTTCAGCATGGGAAAACCCCTCCATCAACAGATTTTTGTATCAGTGGAAGTCTTGGAAGTCTTTCAGGAATTCTCTCTGAAATTGGGATCGAAATCCACTACATGGACTTTGATTCACTCAACACTAAGATTAACTTCTAATAAAGTGATTTTAGTAAATAACTTTTATTTAGGCTAAATGCTAAAAAAACATTTCTGCTCAAGTCATTTTATTTCATTTTTCTTTACAGCATAAACTGATCTTCACATTATACAGGTTTTACAGAGATGATAATACCAAATAAGTATTTAAAAAGATAAGGATAATGAATATACTAGTACTGATAACACAATGTAGTGTGTGGTATTCTATGTATTCACCATGTGGAGATAAGTATTGGGATGCACCTTTTAATAATTGAATTTAGATATTTTATTCAGTACCATTGTCATGGGTGTATAAAATGAAACATCTAAGGAGGCAATCTGCCATTAGAAATATTTGTGAAAGATTGGGTCATTCTAAAGAGCTCACTGAATTCCAGAGTGATCCCATAATAGGATGTCACCAAATGTATTCCTTTTCTCGCCTAGATATTTCTCTAGCATCTGTAAGTGGTATTGCAAAGTGGAAGAATTTCGGAACCACAGCAACTAGCCATAAAAAAGAGACCAGGTAGATTTGTAGAGCAAGTATCAAGTTCTAGAGGGTCGGGAGAACCCCAGAACATACCATAAGCAGACATAAAAACTGGAGAGCCAAAATGAATACTATATTAACTATATTAAGTATTGACAAAGCACAACTGGCATAATCCTGGACAAACAGGTACTGGAACAGTGGCAGATATAGAAACACTGATCTAAGTTACTGGTTTGACTAAGGGTGTTATTCTGGTTCTTCACTGGCTTTCACCTTTAACTCCTATACAGGTATCTGGCCTTCGCTGCAGGGGAGCAACCAGACTGTTACCTCCTGGGATGGTATCGGTACGCTTGGCTGAAACCTGAAAGGCAAATGATGCTTTTGCATGACACGAGCGGTCCAGGCACATAACAAAACAGGAACATAGGCAAACAAACCTGCAACATGGGTTATGGAAGTGGACAGTGGGGATTTAGTGGGGGCTGGGGTTATCAAGAAAAATAGGGAGAAGACAGGGCATAACTATACATAACTATACATTTATAAAAAATAGAAAGGCTGGTAACAAGAACCTGTTACATACAAAAATTAACCAAGGTAACCAAAAAATCCCGGATAATCACTTTACAAGTAATAGTTATTTAATATGTATTTTCACAAATGCCAGAAGTCTAGCTAGCAAAATGGGGGGCTGGAGGCTATGGTACTAGAAGAACACATAGATGTAGTTGGTGTGGCTGAGACATGGTTGGACTCTTCGCATGACTGGGCTGTTAATATTGAGGGTTATACACTATTTAGGAAACACTGGGTCAATAGAAAAGGTGGTGGTGTCTGCCTGTATGTGAGGAGTGATCTGAAGACAAGTCTGAAAGAGGCATTTGTGGGTGAGGATGGTGAGGATGTGAAAACCTTATGGGTGGAAGTTCAAAGGGATATAAACACTGAAAAAATAATACTTGGTGTAATAATCTATAGAGCCCCTAACATCACAGAAGAGATAGACACGCAACTGTATAACCAAATAGAGCGGGCGGCACAGGTTGGTACAGTAGTCATAATGGGAGATTTTAACTGCCTCAACTGCAAAGGGGAGAAAATTCTTCAACTTGCTGCAGGACCACTTTATGGGCCAGTTTGTAGAAGCTCCCACTAGGGGTGATGCTCTGTTGGATCTGGCAATTTCTAATGATGCAGAGTTTGTTGGTAATGTTACAGTTCGAGAAACACTAGGTAATAGTGACCACAATCAGGGGTGTATCTATCACAAGGCAAACAAGGCATTTGCCTAGGGCGGCACTTGAAAAGGGGGCGGCAAAATGCCTTGTTTGCTTAGTGATAGTTACACAATATGCTAAATATATTTTTTGCCCCTTGTCCGATCCTTCATTATGCGAGGCGCCGCATAGTGAAGGAGTTGAAAAACTTACTTCCTCCCGACCTCCCCTGCCTTTTGCATCCTCACGTTGCCGTCGTGACGTCACACGGAGGTGGAGTCACAGGCCGGCAACGCTAGGGTGAGCCTTATCTCCTCCAAGTATAGAGCGGATCCTGCACACGGGTCACCGTGAACACTGAGGCCAGGCCCCGGCCACCAATGCACTGATCCCTGAGCCTGCTGTCTTCAAAAACTGCAAGTACTTAAATTACAGTAACTCACAAAAATTCAATTACTTAGTTTTTTGGGGGGTAAGGGGGGTGGGACCCGTTGGGTGGTTAGAGGGGGGGAGAATTAGGGAGGGATTAATACTGTACTAACTCTAGCTGTACATTGTTTTTTAACAAGGATGGGGCGGGTCAAATGTATATTAGGGGGGTGCCCGAGTTTAGTCTCGCCTAGGGCAGCACAAAACCAAGATACACCACTGACCACAATATAATTATATTCCCTTAAACTATAAAAAGCAAACTCTGTTAGGCAGAGCAAAGACACTGAATTTCAAAAAGGCAAATTTCCCTGGGTTGAGGGCAGCATTTCAGGGCATAGACTGGGAGCAGCTATTGTCACATAATAATACAGAGGATAAATGGGAGAGCTTGAAATCCACATTGAGTAATAGCACTAAAAAATTTATCCCTTTAGGTAACAAGTATAAATGGCTAAAATTAACCCCCCCCCCCCCCCCATGGCTTACAGCTACTGTAAAAAGAGCAATAAAATACAAAAAGAGGGCATTTAAAAAATATAAATCTAAGGGGTCAGCTTTAGCGTTTAAAGATTACAAAGGGCTTAATAAAATCTGCAAAAAGGAGATAAAATTAGCAAAGATACAAAACGAACAGGAGGTAGCAAGAGAAAGCAAAACAAATCCCAAAAAGTTTTTTAAATATATAAATGCTAAAAACCTAGGTCTGAGGTCCCCTAAATAATGGTAAAGCGGGGTAGTCACTGAAGATAAGGAAAAGTTCCTAAATTGGTTTTTTAGCTCTGTATATACAAAAAAAAGAGAAAGGAGCTGATATCTGTGGCGCCGGGGTTGTTAGTACATCCAGTGATATACTCAATTGGCTAACTGAAGATATGGTCCAAGAGAAGTTAAATTGGGTAAATGTGAACAAATCTCAGGTTCCAGATGGATTGCACCCAAGAGTGCTTAAAGAGCTCTCTTCAGTCATTGCTGTGAGCCTGTTTATAATTTTAAGGATTCTCTAGGGACTGGTACAGTGCCAAGTGATTGGCCTAAGGCAAACGTGGTGCCCATATTCAAAAAAGGATCAAGGTCCACCACAGGTAATTATAGACCAGTTAGTTTAACTTCTGTTGTGGGAAAAATGTTTGAAGGAATCTTAAGGGACTAAATACAGGAGTATGTAACTATATATAATATTATAAGTGATAACCAGTATGGGTTTACCAAGGACATAAGTTGTCAGACTAACCTAATTTGTTTTTATGAGGAGGTTAATAGTAGCCTGGACAGAGGGGCGGCTGTGGATGTAGTGTTTCTGGATTTTGCAAAGGCTTTTGATACTGTCTCTTATAGATGCTTAATAAGTAAAGTAAGGTCTATTGGCTTGGAAAGTATAGTTTGTAATTGGATTGAAAACTGCTTGAAGGACCGTGTCTAGAGAGTTGTGGTCAATGATTCCTATCAGAATAGTCCCAGGCTATAAGTGGTGTACCCTAAGGTTCAGTGCTGGGCCCTTAATTATTTAATTTTTTTATTAATGATATTAATGGCGGGATTAATAGCACCATATCTATTTTTGCAGATGACACTAAGCTGTGTAGAACTGTATGGTCTATGGAAGATGTTCACAATCTACAAGCTGACTTGAACACTCTGAGTGATTGGGCATCAACTTGGCAAATGAGGTTCAATGTGGAAAAATGTAAAGTTATGCATCTTGGTAGTAATAATCTCCGTGCTTCATATGTCCTAGGTGATGTAGCACTGGGAGAGTCATTTATAGAGAAGAATTTGGGTGTCCTTGTGGATGGTAGATTAAATTACATCACACAATGTCAATCAGCTGTTTCTAAGGCCACCAGGATATTGTCATGCATTAAATGAGGCATGGACTCTCGGGGCAGGGATGTAATACTACCACTTTACAAAGCACTGGTGCGGCCTCATCTGGATTATGCAGTCCAGTTCTGGGCACCAGTACATAGAAAGGATGCACTGCAGCTGGAAAAAGTACAGAGGAGAGCGACTAAAACGATAAGAGGCATGAAGGGTCTTAGTTATGAAGATAGATTAAAATAATTTAATTTATTTAGTCTTGAGAAGAGATGTCTAAAGGGGACATGATTAACCTATACAATTATATAAATGGGCCATACAAAAAATACGGCGAAAAGCTGTTCCATGTATAATGTGCTCAAAAGACAAGAGGGCACTGCCTCCGACTGAAGAAGAAAAAGTTCAGTCTCCAGAAGTGTCAAAGCTTCTTTACTGTAAGTACTGTGAATCTGTGGAATAGACTTCCTCAGGACATGGTCACAGCAGGAACAGTGGACAGTTTCAAAAAGGGTTTTGACGAATTCTTAAAAGTAAAAAACATAAATGCTTATGAAAATGTGTAGAAATCTGAGTCTCACTTCCTTCTGGGATTCGCGTCCCCACCTATCTCTTGGTTGACCTTGATGGACGTTTGTCTTTTTTCAACCATATTAACTATGTAACTATGTAACTATGACCCTGTTCAGACACAACCAAGTACCGGAACACTGACCAGCCACATAGTCAGAAACCCATGCAGAATTAGATACAGGACACATGGCGAGCCCAGGCACACCAGTACATGCAGACAAAGACAGATGCCTGGACCTCATGCTGGAACTGAAAGCATGGCGGTCACAGACAGAGTTGAACATAAATAAAGACAAACAGATGCCTGGACTCCATGCGGAACTGGATGCATAGCAATCACACATAGAGCTGAACATAGAGACATAGAATCAACTCCCAGACCGGCTAGACATAGTGAAATTGACATGCAAAGTCCTACTAACAAGGTAAATACACGGGGAGCATGGTGTTCACACTCTGATGAATTATGAACAGATCCTTATCCATTCAGAATGCATTAGTGCAAAACTGATCCGTTTTGGACCGCTTGTGAGAGCCCTGAAACGGATCTCACAAACGGAAACCAAAACGCCAGTGTGAAAGTAGCCTTATCTGTTTGCAGAAGTTTAATGGTAGCATAAACACCCTTCGTTAGGCCATCTGGCAGTGGTTAGGTCCCCCCAATGCTCCACATTCCTGATAATTGTCTATCAGAGAGGCTTGCCAGTTCTATATCGGACCCTAGTATCCTGAATTTGGGGATGCATATCTGAAGCCATCTCTTTAGTTGTATTGGCCAGTAATAAGTTTTTGCGTCTGGAAGGCCGAATCCTCCATTAGAGCGTTCTTTAGTTAGTCTATCATATGCTATTCTTGGCTTTCTACCTTTCCATAGGAAAGTCGTGAATATGGAGCGGAGCGTACTGACGTAAAGAAGCTTTGAGCAAGGTATATGGGAACCATTTGTAGCAAGTATAAGAATTTTGGCATGATATAGGTCTGTAGCAAGTTTTTTTCTACCTAGCCATGAGATATATGGTAGTGATAGAGACTTTAGTTGATCTTTGACTTGTTTTTAGAAGGGTGGAGTAGTTTGCCGAGTATAATTTCGAGAACTTGGCAGTTAGGTAAATCACTAGATATTTGATTTTGTCTTGCTGCCATTTGAAGGGAAAGGAATCATGTAGTTTTTGAATTTGTGGGTGTGGGAGAGTAATGTTTAGTGCTTTAGATTTAGTATAATTAATCTTAAAATTGCTCATAGAAATCCCTTAAATATCTTCATTAGCAATGGGAATGCCTGAGTAGGGTTCGTAAGCATTAACAGGAGGTCATCTGCAAAGGCTGTGCATTTGTGTTCAGTCTCTTTAACCCTCAATCCTCTAATAGATGGATTGTCTCTGATTGTTTGTAACAGGGTCTCATAGTAATAATGAATATAGTTGGTGATAGTGGGCATCCCTGATGGGTTCCATTACTAATGTCAAGGGTTTTCGAAAGAGTGCCATTAACCCTTACTCTGGCACTAGGGCAGCTGTATAATGTCATTATAGCTTTAATAAATGGGTCAGGTATTCCACATCTGTGTAGAGGTTGTTGCATATAAATCCAGTTGACTCGGTCAAACGCTTTTTCGGCGTCGGTACCGAGTAAAATATAGGGGAAATTTTTTGTTAGTTGCTAGTTTGATGGCATTGAGTATTCTGCAGGAGTGGAAATTCCCTTCCCTGCTAGGGATAATTTAATTTAGTCTATTTGCTAGGATTTTTGCCCAGATCTTCACATCTAGGTTAAGAAGGGAAATGGGCCTATAGTTGCTAAAGACCGTATCAGCCTTTTCTTCTTTAGCTAATACAGTTATGGTCGCCTCAAGAGTTTGTTTTTTCGAAGGTGTTGTTCCTTCCATTAGTGATTGACACCATGCGGTAATGTGAGGAAGTAGAACAGGTAGAAGTTTCTTATAGTACCTTGCAGGTAGGCCGACGGAGCCTGGCGCTTTCCCGTGTGGTAGCAAAGTGATTATAGTAGTGATTTCTTCTGATGTGATGGGGGATAGCAAGAGGGAGCCGTCCTCTTTAGATATTGAGGGTAATTTAAGAGTGGATAGGAATTGATCTATTTTAGTGTGATCTTTGTTTGCTGTTAGTTGTGTTGGAATATTGTCCAGTTGTCGATACAATTTGTCTGAACTCCGCTGCAATATTTTTAGTTTTGTTAGTAATAGATCCCGTGTGAGTCTTCATACTTTTTATGTATTGAGAGTCTTTTCGCTTTTTAATTAAGCAAGTCATCAACTTGTTACCTTTGTCCCCATGTGCGTAGTATATAAACCTTGCGTGTTGGTATGCTTTGGCACATTTGATGTTGAGTAGTTCTTTCAGTTTCCGGCGTAGGGTGGCCAAATCTGTTTGCATATTTCTCTCTTTAGATTGTTTCTGGATGGCTTCTATGGTAGCAATTTGGGATAGCAGCGAGTTCAGCACTTTTTGCCTGTATTTTTTTATCTTAGCGCCAAACGCCTCAAACTCTCCTCTAATGTAAGCTATGTGTGCCTCCCAGACTATGGCCTGGGAGGTATCTGTTGGAATGTTATCTTGAAAGTATCAGGTAAGTTTTTGACTAATGTTTTTCAAAGCTTCTTCTTAGTCTACCATAGTTTTGTTTAGGCACCAGGTCCATTCTCTGGGGGGAAGAGATAGGAAGGATATGGATGTTGAAACTGGAGCATGGTCTGATATTGTTATTGAGCCAATAACGGAGCGTTGGAGCATGTCTAGTTGAGTATTGGGAGCATAAAGGCTAGCTAGGGAGACCATAACATGTCCAATTTTCCCTTTCACAAAGACATATCTTCCTTTTGGGTCTGATTGCATTAGAATGGGCTCAAATGGCACTTATTTAGCTATAGTGTGTGAGTGGTAATTTAGGGATCTTGTTAGTTTTAAGGTGGGTCTCCTGCAGAAAGCAGATGTCTGATCTGTTCTTCCTCACGAGGGTAAATACATGGGATCTTTTTTGCAGTGTGTTGAAGCCTCTGACATTGAAGGAGGTGGTGGTCAGAGTTGCCATGATGATGAAGCATGGATATGAGTGGACTTATTGGTGCAGTTGTCCCTGGGAGCGGCCTGTGTAAGGGTACATAACAAAAGCATAACTTGTAAATTATTAAACAAAAATCAAACACTCAAATTATTAAAGATGAGACACATATTATCACAGGGAATGGGAGGCAAGAGATAGAAATCGGTGCTCACCATGTAGATTTGAGTGTGTGGAGGCGAGGGTGGTTAATAAACCTCCTGATCTGGCGCCACAGGCCCGTGCTACATAAAGTGGTGGGTATTTATCCTTCCCAGGATTTAGTCATGCATGGGCTAAGGTAGTCTATTGTACATGTCACCCTCCTTGGAGAGTTTAGCCCATAAATGATCCATATGAGTTATGATATTTAGTAAGCAGATTTAAAGCATAGATTGGTAAAGTGTGGAGGATTTAGAGGGAAAGTCATAAGGAGTAAGAGCATCTTAGATTATTTGTTTTTAGATACACCACATTAAGTACTGGCATAGCTCTCACTGTACCTTAAGCTAAGGTATGACAAGAACCCAATCGTTAGTGGACTCATTTTAGGGGGGGGTGTCACTGTGGGGTTAAGCTCTTACAGAAGTATGAGAGGATGCACAGTGGGCTCAATAATTAGAGTTTGAAGGTTGAAAGAAAAGGAATGTAGAGACAATGATATAGTGGAAGGAGAGAGGGGTAGACAGATGAATGATGGTAAAGAGAGGAAGCAAAGGAGACAGAGCAAAAGAATGGGTACACATTATCTGAACATGGCAATAGATTTTGTGTATTCAATCCTTTATTCTTCTGGTGCCCGGCGACTTGTGCTTGGTGACTACCGACCATGGTTCCATCCTAGTTAGTGGGGGTAGTTTTAGCGCTGTGCTGTCCAGAGGTAGCCAGGAATCTATATGTATCGGATCGGTTCCAAGGTGAGTATATATTTCTGATAAGTCCGATGGTGTGCAAACTGTGTACCTTTTTCCTTCTTTGCTGAAGGTAAGGCGAAATGTGTAAAGCCAGCGGTACATTATTTTGTAGCCCCTCCGGTATTCTTGAGGATGCACCTTTGATTTAGCGTTGTGGGGGCTATATCTTGGTACATATGAATTGCCGCCCCATCATGAAGAAGTTATTTTCTCTCTTTTGCTGCTCGGAGTAAGGCTGCAGTGTCCCGGAAACTAAGTAGGGTCTCCCTTTCCTAGAACCGGGCGCAGGGACCTATAGATCCTTTCTATGATGATATGCTGTGCTCTTTCTCCTCCAAGTAGGTCAGTGTAAATTTGTTCCGCTGCTGCATGTAAGGCATTACGCTCAATAGTTTCTGGCAGTCCCTTCATTCTTATATTTTTCCTTCTACTCCTGATCTTCTATCAGGAGGAAATCGCTATTGAGGGAGTCTATTTGGATCCCCAGTCGCTTAGATATTGCAGCACTGTGTTCTGTGAACTGCCCCTGGTTAGCCACTAAGGTTTCCACCCTCTGATCCAGCGACCGCATATCATGGCGCATATCTCTTACCTCCTGCAGCAGGGGGCCTAATGCTTGGGAAAGGGACTCTCTAAGGAAGGACCTTGTTTTATTCTGCTTGAGAATCCTCCTTCTCTTCTTGTCTGCCACTGGCTACAGCATCCTCCTCTGAGTCAGGTAGCGGCACCATTTTGTTTGTGCGCAACGATGAAAGCGCCAGCTTTTTTCTTACATATCGATCCATCTCTGGTCTGCCCCTTCTTGTGTTAGGGGTTGTAGGGTGATCTCTCAACCTGTCTCTCCCAATCTTCTCCATCTCGCTCAGTGGTCAGGCTCTGCCCCCAAGATAAAAACATTTTCAATGGATCTTTAGTAAATATTTTCAACTGTTTCTAGTCTACAGAATTCAGGTTCAGTGTATCTGCAGACTATCTTGCTTTTTGCTTTACAGAGAATACATCAGGCAGCTACTCTGATGGCTCTATACAAGGCCCTTATATCTGAACTTCTGACAGCTTGTAAACACTCATTATAACTAAATTTTTATTAAATTTCAGAGATAAATGCTTTATATTCAGCAGTCAGAGCACCTGCCTGATGGATTCTCTATAAAACAGAAAATAGTGTCTGCATATACTCTGATACTGAAGGCTGTAAAGAGAAATTGTTGAAAATTGTTAATAAAGACCAATTTTAAAAATCATTTTAACTCAAAATAAGTAGAATGCAATAATAAATAAAAATGTCTCATAAGCTGGTCATAGTCTTTAAAGTGATTGTTCCATGTATAATATTCTATCGTTTTCAAACCAAAATCTGGATCTAAATACTTTTGTAATTGGTTGTAATAAAAAATGTAGCATATGTACAGTGCCACCTGCTGTTTATTTTTTTTTATTTTGTCCGGCTCATTGAGAAGGCCGCACATGCTCAATTTCATCGTTCAACTGCCCCCTGAGGTGTGATAGGGAGAGCTGAGACACGCCCCCTGAGCTGTGATAGGGAGAGCTGAGACACGCCCCCTGAGCTGTGATAGGGAGAGCTGAGACACGCCCCCTTAGCTGCAGCAGAAAATACACTTCCCTTGAGCTGCCAGCTTGATATAAATCTAGCAGAGCATTGAATGGGGAGATCTCTGGGTCCATGTGAGGTACAGAGCTGGTTCTAGCTTTGTTAGAAAGAGATTGTCATGTATTATATGATATCTATATATTTTCATTGTTTACATTAATCATGGGACAACCCCTTTAAGTATTACAATGTTGAAAAAAGAGGATAAGCATGGAAATACTATAACTCTAATTCTGTCAGGGAAATTCAATTTTCCTTCCAAAATTTAAGATCTACCAATCATGTCTTGCTACTGTCTCTAAAAAAATTATTATGAATCAAAAGCCTTGTCATATGGAATTTGAAGGATTGTCTGTAAACTTTCAATAAACTATCTGATCTCCAAGGTTACATGGAACATCTTGCAGAAAAACAACAACAGCAGCATTAGGTAAACTGAATCTCTTGTAATAAAACAAATATTTCACAGTTCATTAAATCTGAGCTATTGAAAAGAACTAGCTGTTCTCAGGTGCGTGACCTGAAAAATAGATATCTGTTGCCTTCACCACAAGGGATTAGAGATGTTTTGAGTGATACAGATGCTTCCAGGCAGGGTATCTGTTAACCAATATTTTTCATCCCAGGACTAGAGATCATGTTTTCAAGCTGCCTGATCAAAGACGTTAGAATTCTAATACATTTATTTATAAGCCTTTTATCCTTAAAGGAATAAAAAAATAACTCAAGGTTTATAGAAAATTCTTGATAAATGGAAATTTCACCAGATTTTTTTATTATTTTTATAATTTATGTCATCATAAAAATATATAATCAAAAATAAAGTGTTATGGATGGGAATTTCTTATTTTGTTTGTTTCTATTGTACATATATACAGAACTGTCCAAAGGTTTTAGGCAGCCGTGGGAAAAATGCAGCAAAGTAAGAATGCTCTAAAAAATAAAATTATTTTTTATAAATTAACAAAATGAGACTAACAGGAGAATTTTAAATCAAATCAATATTTGGCATGTCCACCCATTGCCTTCAGCATCAGTTCTTCTAGGTACACTTGCACAAAGTTTTTGAGGGAACTTGGCAGGGAGGTTGCTCCAAAAATGTTGTAGAACTAAACGCATATCTTCTGTGTATGTAGGCTTGCCAAAATCCTTCTGTCTCTTCATATAATCCCAGACAGACTCAATGATGTTGAGATCAGGGCTCTGTGGTGGCTATATCATCATATTAGGGAGTCAGGGAGAGTGAAAAAAATAAATAAAAAATCAGGGACAGTCAGAAATCAGTCAAGCTTTTTGCCAGGGAGAGTAAAGGGAAAGGCTAGGATTCCAAAAAAGACATGTAGGCTTGCCAAAAACCTTCTATCTCTTCATGTAATCCCAAACAGACTCAATGATGTTGATATTAGGGCTCTGTGGGGGCTATATCATCACTCCTTGTTCTTCTTAACAATGTAGATAGTTCTTAATGGCATTGGCTGAATGCTCGGAGCATTTTTCCCACAAATTTCCTAAAACTTTTGCATGGTGTATAAGGAAGAGCGAACCAGTGCAGAATGAAGTGGGTTTGGTCTAAACTTTGTTATTTTTCAGACGGCAGACAAACACAAATATTTTCAAGTTTGTTTTGGACAAATCCACTAAAATAGCACATAGCAGCATTTTAATGCACATGTCGCCGTAAAAAAACGACTAGGGAGGAAGAAAAAGGGTTCTCACATGACCCTGAGAGTAAGGGGGAAAAGGGCATGCCCTTATTGGCTCCCAGGCTGAAAAACAGCCTGCATGAGCCAATCAGTGCTGCAGCAGGCAGGGAGGTGCCCTAGCGGAATAAGCAGAATGCCATTCTGTGTAGGGCTGTAAATGAAGGTGATGGGTATTACAGGGTCTGCCAGGAAAATTATCTTAGGGAGTCAGGGAGAGTGAAAATAAATAAATTATCAGGGACAGTCAGAAATTAATTAAGCTTTTTGCCAGGGAGAGTGAAGGGAAAGGCTAGGATTCCAAAAAAGAAATGTGTGTGTTGTGTAGAATTGAGAGAAGCAGGGAAGCTAACTAGAGTTGAGCGCAAATATTCTAATGGCAAATTTTTTTGCGAATATCAGCACTTTAAAAATTTGCTAAAATCTAACATATTTAGCTATATATTCGTAATTGCGAATATTCTAGAATTTTTTTTTTCATCAGTAACCTCCCTTCATGCTTGTGGGCCAATGAGAAGGCTGCAGTATCTTTGTCAGAGCTTAGCAACATCCCTAGCAACCAATAGGGAAGTTGCCTACCCCTTTACTATATAAGAAACCCCCTAGCAGTCATTTTCTGCTGTTTTTTGCAGTTGTGAGAGAGAGAGAGCAGTGACATTACTGTTATGTGCTTCGCAGTAGTGTTGAGCACGAATATTCGAATCTCAAATTTTAATCGTGAATATCGCCACTTCGAGAATTCACGAATATTTAGAATATAGTGCTATATATTCGTATTCCCTAATATTCTAATCGCAAATTTATTGTGAAAATCGGCACTTAGCAACACCCCTAGCAACCAATAGGAAAGTTGCCTATAGAAGTAATGTTGATCGCAAATTTTCGTATTGTGAATTTTATAGCGAATTTTCCAATTGACTATTTTCGCAATCAAGAAAATAATGACCGTAGATCCCGAATTCTCGAATTTGTGAATATATGATGAATATTTGCCCAAATATTTGCAAAATATCAGGAAATATAATATTGCCCCTGCCGCTCATCACTGCTTTGCAGACTCATTTGGATTAGTGTTGATCGAGCACCAAAGTGCTTGTGTGCTTGGGCCAAACACCTCGGAATGCTCGATGCAGGCCAGCACCTCCAAGGCGTAGAGTGCCAGTTCGTGCCACGTGTCCAGCTTGGATACTCAGTAGTTGTAAGGAACTGAAGGATCATTGAGGATGCTGACATGGTCTGCTATTTACTCCTTCACACTGTCCCAGGGCTTGGAGAGTGTTGCCCTGCTTCTGTTGGAACTGCTGTGTTTTCCCCTTGTTTCTCCTTCTTGGTTGCCCAAGGAACTACGGACTCTACCACCAGCTTTGTCAGATGAAAATTTTTCAACAAGGACCTTCTGGTATTTCACCGTTTTGCTCGTCCTCTCCCCCACCAGAGGAATGAGAGATGAGAAATTCTCTTTGTAGCGGGGGTCGAGAAGAGTGAACAACCAGTAATCCTTGTTGTCTAAAATGTGTATAACGCAAGTGTCGCTGGAAAGGCAGCCTAACATGAGGTCAGCCAGGTGCCAGGTGTGCCAGAGTACCAACAGGCAAGACTTTGCTGTCGTCATCAGGAGGATGACTCTCAATATCCTAATCCTCTACCTCCTATTCTGCCCACCCACGCAGAACAGATGGAGTTAAACTTCCATGGGTACTACCCTCTTTAGCGCAGCGGGCAACCTTCTCCTGCTCCTCCTCCTGCTCCTCCTCCTCTTCACTGTCCAATTTGCACTGAGAAGACAAACTGAGGTGGTCTGGCTATCACCCTGTGTAATGTCTTCCCCCATTTCCATCTCTTCCACATGCAAAGTATAGTCCTTAATTGTGAGCAGCGAGTTTTTGAGTAGACACAGAAGTGGGATGGAATAGCGTTATTGCCGCTCAACCTCTTGTATTGATACATCAAAGTTTCTTAAAGAGGACCTTTCATTACAATAAAAAATCTAAACTATGCATACAGACATGGAGAGCAGCGCACAGGGATCTCCCTGCACTTACTATTATCCCTGGGCGCCACTCCGTTCTCCCTGTATAGGCTCCGGTCTCTTCAGATTTTTGGCTCAACTGGGAGGAGCCTGCCGACGTCTCCTTCTCCCAGGCTGTAGCGCTGGCCCATCGCAGCGCTCAGCTCATAGCCTGAGAGGATTTTTTTCTGGGAGAAGGAGATGCCGGCGCCTATACCGTGAGAACGGAGCTGCGCCCAGGGATAATAGTAAGTGCAGGGAGATCTCTGGGCGCTGCTCTCCATGTCTGTATGCTTAGTTTAGATTTTTTATTGTAATGAAAGGTCCTCTTTAAAACCTCACAGAGGTCAGACATCCACTCCTCACTTGTGAATAGCGGAAGCTGACTGGAAAGGCGACGACCATGTTGCAGCTGGTATTCCACTACTGCCCTCTGCTGCTCACAAAACCTGGCAACATGTGGAATGTCGAGTTCCAGAGCATGCTCACGTCACACAACAGCCTGTGAGCTGTTAATTTCCAGCTCTACTGCAGCATTGACAGACTGGGCTGAAGCTGTCGATGACTTGCGGAACTGTGGCACACCTTCACCAGTAGCTCAGGCAAATTGGGATAGATTTTGAGAAACCGCTGAACCACTAAGTTTAAGATGTGGGCTAGGCATGGGATGTTTGTGAGCTTGCCGAGCTCCAAAGCCACCACCAAATTACGGCCCTTTTCAGACACAACCATGCCTGGTTCTACGTCAAGTGGCAAGAGCCACAGCTCAGTCTGGTCTCTTATCCCCTGCCACAGCTCTGCAGCAGTGTGCTGTTTGTCCCTTAAGCATATAAGCTGCAACGTGGCCTGTTGCTGCTTCCCCACTGCACTGCTACATGCTACTAACTGATGGCTGACTGGTGCTGCACGTGGATAATTCGGAGGTGGAAGTGGAGGCAGAAAAGGAGAAGTGGGAGTTGGAGCCACTAACGTAGGTGCTGGCGGAAACCCTGATCAACGTAGGGCCCGCAATCCTTGACGTGGGTAGCACCTGTGCAATCACAGCCTCCACAACGTTCACCCAGTGTGCCATCAGGGAAATGTAGCGTCACTGGCCAAATGCACTTGTCCATGTGTCCGTGGTTAAGTGGACCTTCCCAGTAACTGCATTGGGCAGGGCGCGTGTGATGTTACGGGACACATGTTGGTGTAAGGTGGGCACGGCACACCTTGAAAAATATTGGCTGCTGGGGACTGCACAACGACATCAGGTTGCGGAAGGCCTCAGTATCCACAATCCTAAATGGCAACATTTCCAGGGCCAGTAATTTATAAAGTTGCGCATTTAGTGCTATGGCCTGTGGGTGGGTAGCTGGGTATTTGTGCTTGCGTTCAAATGCCTGGGGTAAGGACATTTGTACACTGTGCTGGCACACGGAAATGGATGTGGTCTCTGATGGTGCTTGCAAAGGTCCAGGTGCAGGGCGGAAGGCATCCAGTCCTGTGCCCTTGACAGGGGATTGGCCAGCACGTAATACAGGGGAAGTGGAGGCAGTGGTGTTACCCGCAGACACAGTTTGTGGACCTAGACGTTTGGCCCACTTATTACAGTGCTTGGATGCCATGTGGCGGATAATGCTGGTGGTGAGGTTTATACTGTCCACGGCCCGGCTCATTTTGGTACGGTACAGGTTGCAAACGACCATTCTTTTATCATCCGCACTTTCCTAAAAAAAGCGCCATACTGCGGAACACCTACCAGATGTCAAGGGAGATTTCCGCAAGGAGGTGCTCCGTGGAACAGTTGCGGGCCTGTTTGGTGTGGCCCGCCTTCTCCCTTTTGGCACCCCACTGCCTAGTCCAGCCTGTTGCTGTGCAGCACATCCCTCCCCCTCTGTACTGTTGTCCTCGCTCGGCTTTCCACCTTCCCAGGTTGGGTCAGTGGCTTCATTGTCCACCACCTCCTCTTTCACTTCCTCACTCTGCTCATCCTCCTGACTTGTTGACCTAACCACAACCTCAGTGATTGACAACTGTGTCTCATCCTTTTCATCAACATCTTGAGACAGTAATTGCTGTTGACTTATTGGCAACTGTGTCTCATCATCCTCCACCTCATTAAACAGTAATTGCTGTTCCCCACCGTCATCTACTTGTGACTGTGGATGCTCAAAAGTTTGGGAATCAGGGCACAAGATCTGTGCCTCTTCAAGCGTGCTTGACGAGAGGGCTAAATCAAGGAATAACTCTGAAAAGAGCTCCTCGGAATATCCGAGTTTGGGATCACTTGTTTGCCCAGTCTCTCCATGGTGGGAGGAAGGAGAATCAGGGTGAGGATTGTCTACTACTGATACTGAACTTGGTGGAAGACAGGGTGGTGCTTAAGCGGCTGGAAGTATTATCTGCTGCAATCCAACCGACCACCTTTTTTACACTGGTCTGAATTCAAGAGTGGTGTCCTGCGCCGCCCTGCAAACTGGGACATGAAGCTAGGTATCGTCGATGATTGTTTTTCTTGTGCTCTGGCAGCAGGCACAGTTTCACCGCGCCCAGAGCCACGGCCTCTGCGTGCACCATCAGCATCACGGTCGCTGCCCCGTCCTTTACTGCTCGCCTTCTTCATATTAAATGTTATATATGCTTGAAAGTCTGTCACACGTACAGTAGCGTAGGATTTGGAAGTGTATGCGCAAACAAATTAAAAAAGGTATTTGGGATGTTGAAACATCACACAGGAGATATCCCACAATGTAAATGCTGTCACCAGCGGCTAATAAAAAATTACAGGGATTGTCACAGGTGTTTGGGATGAGGAAACATCATACAGGAGAGGTACCACAGGTAATGTCACTGTTCGCAGTGTCTATGAAAAAAGTACACTGTATGTCACAGATATATTTTTTCAGCACACACGTTACACTGGAGATGTGGCACTGGTAATGTCACTGTCAGAAGCTGACAGCGTCTATTGAAAAAGTACACTGGATATCACAGATACATTTTTTGGATGCGCACAC
Organism: Bufo gargarizans; assembly: GCF_014858855.1. Classification (NCBI taxonomy): domain Eukaryota; kingdom Metazoa; phylum Chordata; class Amphibia; order Anura; family Bufonidae; genus Bufo; species Bufo gargarizans. The sequence goes on along the minus strand of NC_058089.1, from coordinate 96,937,457 downwards.
TTTACACAGGAGATGTAGAGCAGCTAATGTCACTGTCAGAAGCAGACACCGTCTATTGAAAAAGTACACTGTATGCCACAGATATTTTTTGGATGTGCACACTTTACACTGGAGATGTGACACAGCTAATGTCGCTGTCTGATGCGGCCTAACTGTTGCACGCTATTTAGCGCAGGATGCACTAAAAATAGATATTGCTGCTGCCCCACACAGCAATAGTCCTTAAAAGGACTTGGGTCTGTTAAGTTTTAGAAATGTAGCCCAGGTTGCACTAAAAATATATATTGCTACTGCCACACATAACAATAGTCCTTATAAAGACTTTTGGGTATTTGAAAAGTTTTTCTAATGAAATTATTCCTATATCACTCCTTACACTGTCTGTCCCTTCCTCAGCACAGCTCTCCCTGACTAAGACTGAGCCGAACACTCTTCATCGGGTGCTATATAACACCCGATGACGCGTTCTGGCCAGCCAATCACTGTAATGCCAGTAACCAACATGGCTACAACATTACAGTGAGGGCAGTACTTACTTGCATATTTATTGGCTGCATAGCAGCCAAGAAACAATTGGGAGGAGAGTCGAGCATTGCGCTCGAGCACATGCGGTATTCGGCCGAATACCACCTTCTGCTGAGCATCGAGATGCTCGAGCCGAACTGGTGTTTGGCCGAGCATGCTCGATCAACACTAATCTGGATCCTTATTTAATTACATTATATTATAGTTAGTGGGAGATAGTCAGTGTAGGTTAGTTAGTGATATAGTGTAGAAGATAGGTTCCAGTGCAGGTTGTTAGGTAGTGTGATAGGAATTACTGTGCACACATATGTGGATATAAAAAGTCTACACACCCCTGTTAAAATGTCAGGTTTCTGTGATGTAAAAAAATTGAGACAAAGATAAATCATTTCAGAACTTTTTCCACCTTTTTAACCACTTCAACCCCGCTAGCTGAAACCCCTTAATGACCAGGCCACTTTTTACACTTCTGCACTACACTACTTTCACAGTTTATTGCTCGGTCATGCAACTTACCACCCAAATGAATTTTACCTCCTTTTCTTCTCACTAATAGAGCTTTCATTTGGTGGTATTTCATTGCTGCTGACATTTTAACTTTTTTTGTTATTAATCGAAATTTAACGATTTTTTTGCAAAAAAAATCAAATGCCAGCTTTGTATAAAAAAATGGGAAATGTTGTCTTATACCAAGATATTTCTCTCACCCAGCATGGGTATATGTAAAATGACACCCCAAAACACATTCCCCAACTTCTCCCGAGTACGGCGATAATAGATGTGTGACACTTTTTTGCAGCCTAGGTGGGCAAAGGGGCACACATTCCAAAGAGCACCTTTCGGATTTCACCGGTCATTTTTTACAGATTTTGATTGCAAACTACTTCTCACGCATATGGGCCCCTAGAATGCCAGGGCAGTATAACTACCCCACAAGTAACCCCATTTTGGAAAGAAGACACCCCAGGGTGTTCCCTGAGGGGCATGGCGACTTCCTAGAATTTTTTATTTTTTGTCACAAGTTAGTGGAATATGAGACTTTGTAAGAAAAAAATAAATAAAAATAAATCATAATTTTCCGCTAACTTGTGACAAAAAATAAAAAATTCTAGGAACTCGCCATGCCCCTCACGGAATACCTTGGGGTGTCTTCTTTCCAAAATGGGGTCACTTGTGGGGTAGTTATACTGCCCTGGCATTCTAGGGGCCCTAATGTGTGGTAAGTAGTTTGAAATCAAAATGTGTAAAAAATGACCTGTAAAATCCTAAAGGTGCTCTTTGGAATGTGTGCCCCTTTGCCCACCTAGGCGGCAAAAAAGTGTCACACATGTGGTATCACCGTACTCAGGAGAAGTTGGGGAATGTGTTTTGGGGTGTCATTTTACATATACCCATGCTGGGTGAGAGAAATATCTTGGCAAAAGTTGGCAAAATATCTTGGCAACTTTTCCCATTTTTTTATACAGAGTTGGCATTTGACCAAGATATTTATCTCACCCAGCATGGGTATATGTAAAATGACACCCCAAAACACATTGCCCAACTTCTCCTGAGTACGGCAATACCACATGTGTGACACTTTTTTGCAGCCTAGATGCGCAAAGCGGCCCAAATTCCATTTAGGAGGGCATTTTTAGACATTTGGATCCCAGACTTCTTCTCACGCTTTCGGGCCCCTAAAATGCCAGGGCAGTATAAATACCCCACATGTGACCCCATTTTGGAAAGAAGACACCCCAAGGTATTCAATGAGGGGCATGGCGAGTTCATAGATTTTTTTATTTTTTGGCACAAGTTAGCGGAAATTGATTTTTTTTGTATTTTCTCACAAAGTCTCCCTTTCCGCTAACTTGGGACAAAAATTTCAATCTTTCATGGACTCAATATGCCCCTCACGGAATACCTTGGGGTGTCTTCTTTCCGAAATGGGGTCACATGTGGGGTATTTATACTGCCTTGGCATTTTAGGGGCCCTAAAGCGTGAGAAGAAGTCTGGAATCTAAATGTCTAAAAAATTTTACGCATTTGGATTCCGTGAGGGGTATGGTGAGTTCATGTGAGATTTTATTTTTTGACACAAGTTAGTGGAATATGAGACTTTGTAAGAAAAAAAACCAAAACAATTTCCGCTAACTTGGGCCAAAAAAATGTCTGAATGGAGCCTTACAGGGGGGTGATCAATGACACGGGGGTGATCACCCCACTGTCATTGATCACCCCCCTGTCATTGATCACCCCCCTGTAAGGCTCCATTCAGACGTCCGTATGATTTTTACGGATCCACGGATACATGGATCGGATCCGCAAAACACATACGGACGTCTGAATGGAGCCTTACAGGGGGGTGATCAATGACAGGGGGGTGATCAATGACAGGGGGTGATCAAGGAGTGTATATGAGGTGATCACCCCCCTGTAAGGCTCCATTCAGACGTCCGTATGTGTTTTGCGGATCCGATCCATGTATCCGTGGATCCGTAAAAATCATACGGACGTCTGAATGGAGCCTTACAGGGGGTGATCAATGACAGGGGGGTGATCAATGACAGGGGGTGATCAGGGAGTGTATATGAGGTGATCACCCCCCTGTCATTGATCACCCCCCTGTAAGGCTCCATTAAGACGTCCGTATGTGTTTTGCGGATCCGATCCATGTATCCGTGGATCCGTAAAAATCATACGGACGTCTTAATGGAGCCTTACAAGGGGGTGATCAGGGAGTCTATATGGGTGATCACCCCCCTCGTCATTGATCACCCCCCTGTAAGGCTCCATTCAGACGTCCGTATGCGTTTTGCGGATCCGATCCGTGTATCCGTGTATCCGTAAAAATCATACGGACGTCTGAATGGAGCCTTACAGGGGGGTGATCAATGACAGGGGGGTGATCAATGACAGGGGGGTGATCAGGGTGTCTATATGGGTGATCACCCCCCTGTAAGGCTCCATTCAGACGTCCGTATGCGTTTTGCGGATCCGATCCATGTATCCGTGGATCCGTAAAAATCATACGGACGTCTAAATGGAGCCTTACAGGGGGGTGATCAATGACGGGGGTGATCAGGTGAGTCTATATGGGTGATCACCCCTCTGTCATTGATCACCCCCCTGTAAGGCTCCATTCAGACGTCCGTATGCGTTTTGCGGATCCGATCCATGTATCCGTGGATCTGTAAAAATCATACGGACGTCTGAATGGAGCCTTACAGGGGGGTGATCAATGACAGGGGGGAGATCAATGACAGGGGGGTGATCAGGGAGTCTATATGGGGTGATCAGGGGTTCATAAGGGGTTAATAAGTAACAGGGGGGGTGTAGTGTAGTGTAGTGGTGGTTGGTGCTACTTTACTGAGCTGCCTGTGTCCTCTGGTGGTCGATCCAAACAAAAGGGACCACCAGAGGACCAGGTAGCAGGTATATTAGACGCTGTTATCAAAACAGCGTCTAATATACCTGTTAGGGGTTAAAAAAATCACATCTCCAGCCTGCCAGCGAACGATCGCCGCTGGCAGGCTGGAGATCCACTCGCTTACCTTCCGTTCCTGTGAACGCGCGCGCCTGTGTGCGCGCGTTCACAGGAAATCTCGGCTGTCGCGAGATGACGCACGGATGCGTCCAGGAGGAATGAATCAACCACCTTCCGGACGCATCCGTGCGTTAGGCGGTCCGGAGGTGGTTAATGTGACCTACAAACTGTACAACTCAATTGAAAAACAAACTGAAATCTTTTAGGTAGAGGGAAGAAAAAATATAAAAATAAAATAATATGGTTGCACACCCTTAAACTAATACTTTGTTGAAGCATCTTTTGATTTTATTACAGCACTTAGTCTTTTTGGGTATGAGTCTATCAGCATGGCACATTTTGACTTGGCAAGATTTGCCCACTCTTGTTTGCAAAAACACTCCAAATCTGTCAGATTGCGAGGGCATCTCCTGTGCACAGCCCTCTTCAGATCACCCCACAGATTTTCAATCGGATTCAGGTCTGGGCTCTGGCTGGGCCATTCCAAAACTTTAATCTTCTTTTGGTGAAGCCATTCCTTTGTTGATTTGGATGTATGTTTTGGGTCGTTGTCATGCTGAAAGATGAAGTTCCTCTTTATGTTCAGCTTTCTAGCAGAAGCCTGAAGGTTTTGTGCCAATATTGACTGGTATTTGTAACTGTTCATAATTCCCTCTAGCACAGTGATGGCTAACCTTGGCACTCCAGCTGTGGTAAAACTACAACTCCCAAGATGCCCCGCTTGCTTGGCTGCTCTCAGAACTCTATAGAAATAAATGGAGCATGCTGGGAGTCGTAGTTTCACCACAGCTTGAGTGCCAAGGTTAGCCATCACTGCTCTAGAATAACTAAGGCCCAGTTCTAGCTGAATAAAAACAGCCCCTTGGCATGATGCTGCCACCACCATGCTTCACTGTGGGTATGGTGTTCTTTTGGTGGTGTGCAGTGTTGTTTTTGCTCCAAACATATCTTTTGGAATTATGGCCAAAAAGTTCAACCTTGGTTTAATCAGATCATAACACCTTTTCCCACATGCTTCTGGGAGACTTCAGATGTGTTCTTACAAAATGTAGCCTGGCTTGGATGTTTTTCTTTATAAGAAAAGGCTTTGGTCTTGCCACTCTACCCCATAGCCCATACATATGAAGAATATGGGAGATTGTTGTGACATGTACCACACAGCCAGTACTTGCCAGATATTCCTGCAGCTCCTTTAATGTTGATGTAGGCCACTTGGTAGCCTCCCAGACCAGTTTTCTTCTCATCTTTTCATAAATTTTGGAGGGACGTACAGTTCTTGGTAATGTCACTGTTGTGCCATATTGTCTCCACTTAATGATGACTGTCTTCACTGTGTTCCATGGTATATCTAAAGCCTTGTAAATTATTTTGTACCCTTCTCTTGACTGATACCCTTTAACAATGAGATCCCTCTGATGCTTTGGAAGCTCTCTGTGGACCGTGGCTTTTGCTGTGGGATGCGACTAAGAAAATTTTAGGAAAGACCAACTAGAGCAGCTGAACTTTATTTTGGGTTAATCAGTGGCACTTTAAATGATGGCAGTTGTATGCTGACTCCTATTTAACATGATTTTGAATGTGATTGCTTAATTATGAACACAGCTATATCCCCAGTTATAAGCAACCCCATTATTATTATTTTTTTTCTGTTTTCTTCCCTCCACCTAAAAGATTTCAGTTTGTTTTTCAATTGAGTGGTACTGTTTATAGGTCACATTAAAAGGTGGAAAAAGTTCTCAAATTATTTATCTTTGTCTCATTTTTTTACATCACAGAAACCTGACATTTTAACAGGGGTGTATATACATTTTATATCCACTGTACATGCTACAGACATAGTGCTATGATTTTGCAACAATACTTAGTGCACCAATCAATAATATCTACTCAGATCTGATAAAATGTGAAGTTGCATGTATTGCACCAAAAATATGTGCATAATTAGTGCCGATTTGCAAAATCACGATTATATTGGAACACTCTATCAGGACTCACGAAAGTTGCTGCCAACCATTTTCTACAGTCTCATGAAAATCTAGCAGCTTGACAAATGTAGCAAAAGTGAGCCATGCCTGCATTGAGCGCGCAATACGTGCAAATTACATTGCCAATTTTCGCAATTTAAGAAAATAATGACTGGAGATCGCTAATTCTTCGAATTTATGGGGAATATTAGGCCATAAATTTGCAAAATATCATGAAAACAAATTTTGCCTATGCCGCTTATCACTGCAGCTGACAGACAGGAGCTGTGGCTGAAAGTGCCTGCTATCAGAAGTGTAGGTGTACCTCAAACGCAGCTACCTGCAAGCAAATACCTTTATTTTTTCTCGCCCATTTTCACAGAATTCCAATTTTTCCATGAGTAAAATTTTGTTAAGCTGCACATATATATATATATATATATATATAATTACTGAAATAATACCCATGGTGTAGCAGCAATCTACCAGTGTCTATTAAGGTGAAATTTTGCGTCAAGCCCCACTAGTCCTTTACATATATTCAATTTCCACACGGTTGAAATTTAATCTTTTGGTAGATTGCTAAATGTATATATAATTACTACAAGACAAAAGGTATAGCAGCAATCTAGTGTGTTTTAACAAGAAATTGAGAATGAGGCCTCAATTGTCAATTTATGTATATTCAGTTTCCACACGGTTGCAATTTAATTTTTTTTCCAGGGGGAGGGATTCAATTAAATTAAGCTACATATACTATATATTTCACCTTAACTATATAAAAATTTCACCTTAATACACACTGGTAGATCGCTGACACACCAGGGATATTGCTGTAATAATTATATATATATATATATATATATATATATATATGTATATACATACATACAGTCAGGTCCATAAATATTGGGACATTGAAACAATTCAAACATTTTTGGCTCTATACACAATGTGCTTTAACTGCAGACTGTCAGCTTTAATTTGAGGGTATTTCCATCAGGTGAACGGTGTAGGAATTACAACAGTTTGCATATGTGCCTCCCACTTGTTAAGGGACCAAAAGTAATGGGACACAATAATAATCATAACTCAAACTTTCACTTTTTAATACTTGTGTCACGGTCTTTGATTTGCGGCAACGTGTTGCTGTGGGAGCATGCGGTGGCAGTGTCTCTGCCTTCTGGGTGATTGCCGTGACATTGTTGCCACGCATGCTGTTGCCGGTGGTTATGTGTGGTTTGGTATGCTTGTGTGTGCACTTCCAATTAAAGTGGCTTCCTTCCTCTGTCCTAGTGTTTTGTGAACACTGGGTGTATGTGTGTGTGGCTGCTTGGGCTATTTAGCCTCTGCTGGATGCCTGAAGCTCAGTGTTCCTCAAGCCTTGATGTATGCTGGTGGTTCACTGTTCCTAGCTTTTACCATTTGTCCAGTGAGGGCCACTCTTGTGGTCATTGATGTTATTAGGGTGTCTCATTCTCTTATTATCTTTTTTTGTTTGTGTGGGTAATGTTCAGGATATGTCTTGTATTGTGGTACATGGCTGGTGATGTTTGGTGTCCAGCATGTTTGCTAGACATTCCCCTGTCTCACGTTTATTGCAGCAATGGATGTCCTGGGTTCCTGTGTGAATGTGGTTTGTGCTGTGTCCTTTAATGTTGGTGTGGACAGCAGCACTTGTGCACAGGTTCCAGTCAGTGGCTGTTGCAGGTAAGTGTGTTATGGGTTTTGCTTACCTGCCAACTCCATATGCTATATGTGTTCCCCTCTCCTTGCAGACTGGCCTCAGATAGAGACTCCTGTTCCTCCATGACTGGGATAAACAGGTCGTTTCTTCCCGGCTTCTTGGTGAGGGATTACCAGGGCGACTCAGGTTCTTTAGGAATCCAGAGTATGAGCTGTCCTACCATCGGGGTCCGCTCATACAGTAAGGAGTCAGGGAGAGGATTAGGGATACTGTAGGAGGTGACCTGCTCCCTTATTACTCCTTTTGGCCAGGCTGATCCGCTTTTACCCTTTGGCACTGCACGGTGGGGGGCTTACCCCACTCCCCACTGTGACAACTTGGTTGTAAATTCTTTTTCAGTCAATTACAGCCCAAAGTCTGGAATGCATAGACATCACCAGACACTGGGTTCCATCCCTGGTGATGCTCTGCCAGGCCTCTACTGCAACTGTCTTCAGTTCCTGCTTGTTCTTGGGGCATTTTACCTTCAGTTTTGTCTTCAGCAAGTGAAATGCATGCTCAATCGAATTCAGTTCAGGTGATTGACTTGGCCATTGTATAACATTCCACTTCATTCCCTTAAAAAAACTCATTGGTTGCTTTTGCTGTATGCTTTGGGTCATTGTCCATCTGCACTATGAAGCGCCGTCTAATGAGTTATGAAGCATTTGGCTGAATATGAGCAGATAATATTGCCTGAAACACTTCAGAATTCATCCTGCTGCTTTTGTCAGCAGTTACATCATCAATAAATACAAGAGAACCAGTTCCATTGGCAGCCATACATGGCCACACCATGACACTACCACCACCATGCTTCACTGATGAGGTGGTATGCTTAGGATCATAAGCAGTTCCTTTCCTTCTTCATACTCTTCTCTTCACATCACTCTGGTACAAGTTGATCTTGGTCTCATCTGTCCATTGGATGTTGTTCCAGAACTGTGAAGGCTTTTTTAGATGTTGTTTGGCAAACTCTAATCTGGCCTTCCTGTTTTTAAAGCTCACCAATGGTTTACATCTTGTGGTGAACCCTCTGTATTCACTCTCGTGAAGTCTTCTCTTGATTGTTGACTTTGACACACATACACCTACCTCCTGGAGAGTGTTCTTGATCTGGCCAACTGTTGTGAAGGGTGTTTTCTTCACCAGGGAAAGAATTCTTTGCTCATCCACCACAGTTGTTTTCCGTGGTCTTCCAGGTCTTTTGGTGTTGCTGAGCTCACCGGTGCATTCCTTCTTTTTAAGGATGTTCAAAACAGTTGTTTTGGCCATGCCTAATGTTTTTGCTATCTCTCTGACGGGTTTGTTTTGTTTTTTGCAGCCTAATGATGGCTTGCTTCACTGATAGTGACAGCTCTTTGGATCTCATCTTGAGAGTTGACAGCAACAGATTCTAAATGCAAATAGCACACTTGAAATTAACTCTGGACCTTTTATCTGCTCATTGTAATTGGGATAATAAGGGAATAACACACACCTGGCCAGGGAACAGCGGAGAAGACAATTGTCCTATTACTTTTGGTCCCTTAACAAGTGTGAGGCACATATGCAAACTGTTGCAATTCCTACACCGTTCACCTGATTTCGATGTAAATACCCTCAGTTAAAGTGCATCTTGTTCGTTTAATTTCAAATCCATTGTGATGGTGTATAGAGCCAAAAATATTAGAATTATGTCGGTGTTCCAATATTTATGGACCTGACTGTACATGTAGGTGAAAATGCGGGAAGGGGTTAAGTAACAATTTTCAGAACACTACGCATGCAGTACTGTCTAATACCATATGAAGTGTTGAGGCTTGAGCAAATCGAGCATCGGATCACAGATCCAAAGTTGATTTGTTCAAAACTTTATTTCGTGCAGCATTAAAATGTATTGGCTCCATGGAAGAAAACTTTGTCTCGTCCGAAGTTGCGCGAGACTTCAATAAATAACTTTGATATTCCTATCTGTGCATTTAAAAACATTTTAAAATTAGAATCTGAAGTAGGCTTTGGTATCCAGGCACCAACCAGTTCCAAATGCGACTTCGGATTCCTATTTTAACCACTTCAAACCCCCTAGCTGAAACACCCTTAATGACCAGGCCACTTTTTACACTTCTGCACTACACTACTTTCACCGTTTATTGCTCGGTCATGCAACTTACCACCCAAATGAAGTTTACCTCCTTTTCTTCTCACTAATAAAGCTTTCATTTGGTGGTATTTCATTGCTGCTGACATTTTTACATTTTTTGTTATTAATCAAAATTTTACGAAATTTTTGGAAAAAAATGAAATTTTTCACTTTCAGTTGTAAAATTTTTTTTTTTAAATGACATCTATATATAAATTTTTCCCCAAATTTATTGTTTTACATGTCTTTGATGAAAAAAAATGTTTGGGTAAAAAAAAATGGTTTGGGTAAAAGTTATAGCGTTTACAAACTATGGTACAAAAATGTGAATTTCCGCTTTTTGAAGCAGCTCTCAATTTCTGAGCACCTGTCATGTTTCCTGAGGTTCTACAATGCCCAGACAGTAGAAAAACCCCACAAATGACCCCATTTTGGAAAGTAGACTCCCTAAGGTATTCGTAGATGGGCATAGTGAGTTCATAGAACTTTTTACTTTTTGTCACAAGTTAGCGGAAAATGTAGATTTTTTTTTTTTTTTTTATTTCCTTACAAAGTCTCATATTCCACTAACTTGTGACATAAAATAAAAACTTCCATGAACTCACTATGCCCATCATGAAATACCTTGGGGTGTCTTCTTTCCAAAATGGGGTCACTTGTGGGGTAGTTATACTGCCCTGGCATTTTAGGGGCCCAAATGCGTGCAAAGTAGTTTGAAATCAAAATCTGTAAAAAATGGCCGGTGAAATCCGAAAGGTGCTCTTTGGAATGTGGGCCCCTTTGCCCAACTAGGCTGCAAAAAAGTGTCACACATGTGGTATCGCCGTACTCAGGAGAAGTTGGGGAATGTGTTTTGGGGTGTCATTTTACATATACCCATGCTGGGTGAGATAAATATCTTGGTCAAATGCCAACTTTGTATAAAAAAATGGGAAAAGTTGTCTTTTGCCGAGATATTTCTCTCACCCAGCATGGGTATATGTAAAATGACACTCCAAAACATATTCCCCAACTTCTCCTGAGTACAGCGATACCACATGTGTGACACTTTTTTGCAGCCTAGGTGGGCAAAAGGGCCCACATTCCAAAGAGCACCTTTCGGATTTCACCGGCCATATTTTACAGATTTTGATTTCAAACTACTTTGCACGCATTTTGGCCCCTAAAATGCCAGGGCAGTATAACTACCCCACAAGTGACCCCATTTTAGAAAGAAGACACCCCAAGGTATTTCATGATGGGCATAGTGAGTTCATGGAAGTTTTTATTTTTTGTCACAAGTTAGTGGAATATGAGACTTTGTAAGAAAAAAAAAATCTGCATTTTCCGCTAACTTGTGACAAAAAATAAAAAATTCTAGGAACTCACCATGCCCCTCACGAAATACCTTGGGGTGTCTTCTTTCCAAAATGGGGTCACTTGTGGGGTAATAGTTATACTGCCCTGGCATTTTAGGGGCCGAAATGCGTGAGAAGTAGTTTGAAATCAAAATCTGTAAAAAATGCCCTGTGAAATCCGAAAGGTGCTCTTTGGAATGTGGGCCCATTTGCCCACCTAGGCTGCAAAAAAGTGTCACACATGTGGTATCGCCGTACTCAGGAGAAGTTGGGCAATGTGTTTTGGGGTGTCTTTTTACATATACCCATGCTGGGTGAGAGAAATATTTCGGGTGTCTTCTTTCTGAAATGGGGTCACATGTGCGGTATTTATACTTCCCTGGCATTTTAGGGGCCCTAAAGCGTGAGAAGAAGTCTGGAATATAAATGTCTAAAAATTTTTACGCATTTGGATTCCGTGAGGGGTATGGTGAGATTTTATTTTTTGACACAAGTTAGTGGAATATGAGACTTTGTAAGAAAAAGCAAAAAACAATAAATCAATTTCCGCTAACTTGTGCCAAAAAAATGTCTGAATGGAGCCTTACAGGGGGGTGATCAATGACAGGGAAGTGATCAGGGAGTGTATATGGGCTGATCACCCCCCTGTCACTGATCACCCCCCTGTAAGGCTCCATTCAGACGTCCGTATGTGTTTTGCGGATCCGATCCATGGATGCGTCGATCCGTAAAACACATACGGACCTCTGAATGGAGCCTTACAGGGGGGTGATCAATGACAGGGAAGTGATCAGGGAGTCTATATGGGCTGATCACCCCCCTGTCATTGATCACCCCCCTGTAAGGCTCCATTCAGACGTCCGTATGTGTTTTGCGGATCCGATCCATAGATGCGTGGATCCGTAAAACACATACGGACATCTGAATGGAGCCTTACAGGGGGGTGATCATTGACAGGGGGGTGATCAATGACAGGGGGTGATCAGGGAGTGTATATAGGGTGATCACCCCCTGTCATTGATCACCCCCCTGTAAGGCTGCATTCAGACGTCCGTATGTGTTTTGCGGATCCGATCCATGGATGCGTGGATCCGCAAAACACATACGGACCTCTGAATGGAGCATTACAGGGGGGTGATCAATGACAGGGGGGTGATCAATGACAGGGAAGTTATCAGGGAGTCTATATGGGCTGATCACCCCCCTGTCACTGATCACCCGCCTGTAAGGCTCCATTCAGACGTCCGTATGCGTTTTGAGGATCCGATCCATGGATGCGTGGATCCGTAAAACACATACGGACATCTGAATGGAGCCTTACAGGGGGGGTGATCAATGACAGGGGGGTGATCAGAGAGTCTATATGGGGTGATCAAGGGTTCATAAGGGGTTAATAAGTGACAGGGGGGGTGTAGTGTAGTGTAGTGGTGTTTGGTGCTACTTTACTGAGCTAGCTGTGTCCTCTGGTGGTCGATTCAAGCAAAAGGGACCACCAGAGGACCAGGTAGCAGGTATATTAGACGCTGTTATCAAAACAGCGTCTAATATACCTGTTAGGGGTTACAAAAATCGCATCTACAGCCTGCCAACGAACGATCGCCGCTGGCAGGCTGTGGATCCTGTCTCTTACCTTATGATCCTGTAAACGCGCGCGTGTGTGCGCGCGTTCACAGAAAGTCTCGCCTCTCGCGAGATGACGCACGAATGCGTCCAGGAGGAATGAATCGACCGCCTCCCGGACGCATCCGTGCGTTACATGGTCCGGAGGCGGTTAAAATGTTTTTAAATTGGCAGATTAAACGAAGTCTCATGCAACTTCGGGTAAGACAAAGTTTTCCTCCACAAAGCCAATACATATTAATGCTCTACGGGAACAGCATTTCAAACAAAGTTGTCACTCATGGCTAATGTACCTCCATCAGTAGCCATGTTCTGGACAAAAATCTTGTATCTAATTTTTAAAGCTGCTAAAGGAATCCACACCGTCACATTTACAATCATGAAAATTGGCACACCGTTACATCAGGTGTCTGGGATGGTTTTAGATCGGGTCTCAGCTCTTTAGGATGTACCATTTCTGAGATATTCCCAAAAACATGCATTAGCCATATATCAACTGCCATAAACACTATCACATGTCCCTTATCAGCCAATAGAAGCTCACAGGCCCTTAGTCTCCACATACACACAGTTTTACACTTGTTTTCCATAACAACCCAGCCATTTGTCTTCACTGCTGTAGGTCATCTTTAAAGGGACAGGGCGCTGTGGATGACACAGTTAAGGGAGCGGAGTGCTGTGGCAGTCACAATTAAGGGGGCAAGTAGGGTGGCCCTCAAAAGACAGACTTAAAAAAAAAAACACCCCCCCAGGTCTCGCTAAGCCACGCCCCCCGGCACGGTTAGGCCATGTCCCCTCCCACTCCACAGCCAACAGGAATTGAAAAAATGAAGGTAAAAATCTACTTCTGTCAGCTGAAGAGGTGGGAGGGAGGATGACTTTCTCCCTACTGCTCATGCTCAGACAGCACAGTGCTGCTGTCTGAGAGTGAGCTGTTCAAAATGATATCCCTGTGTCCATCCAGGCCCTGGGCCGGACAGAGAACAGGGAGTCTGAAACCCAGACTATTCGACCTAATACTTGACCTCTGGCCACCCTAGGGGAAGGCTGCTGTGGAGATCACAGTTAAGAAGACGGTCTGCTATGGAGGTCAGTGTTAAGGGGCAGATTGCTGTAGAGGCCACTGTTAAGGGGGTAGGGTGTTTTGGAAATCACTGTTAAGGAGATGGGGTACTGGGGAGGTAACTAATAAAGTGGGCCGCTATGGAGTTCACTGTTAAGGGGGCGGGATGCTGTGGAGGTCACAGTTAAAGGGGCGGGCACTGTGAAGGTCTCTGTTGAGAGGGCAGAGAACGGTGGAGGTCACAGTTAAGGGGACAGTCCGCTATGGAGGTCAGTGTTAAGGGGATGGGTGCTGTAGAGATCACTGTTAAGGGGGCGGGGTGTTGTGGAGGTCACATTTTAAGGAAACGGAGCTTTGTGGGAGTCACTGTTAGGGGGCGGATTATTGTGGAAATCACTGTTAACGAAATGGGGTACTGTGGAGATCACTAATAAAGGGGTGGCCACTGTGGAAGTCACTGTTTAAGGTGAGGGTGCTGTGGATGTTACTGTTAAGGGGGCAGGCCGCTGTGGAGGTCACTGTTAAAGGGGCAGGCACTGTGGTTGTCACTGTTAAGGGAGGAGGGGACTGTGAAGGCTACTATTAAAGGGGCAGTGGGGTACCGTGAGGTCACCGTTAAGGCAGCAGGGTACTGTGGGGTCACTGTTAAGGCAGCAGGGTACAGTGGAGGTCACAGTTACAGGAGCAGGTTACTTTGGCAGTCACTGTTAAAGGGGCAGTCACTGTAGATGTCTCTGTTAAGTGGGCCGGGAATGGTGGAGGTCAGTTAAGGAGACTGTAACCTATGGTCAGTGTTAAGGGGCGTGTGCTGTAGAGGTCACTGTTAAGGGGGCGTGCCCCTGTGGAAGTCACTTTCAAGGGGGTGAGGTGCTGTGAAACTCACTGTTAAAGGGGCAGGCTGCTGTGAAGGTCAAAGTTAAGGGGGTGGGCTGCTGTCGAGGTCCCATTTTGAGGAGACGGGGCACTGTGGGGGGTCAGTGTAAAGGGGAGGGGGGCAGTGGAGGTCACTGTTAAGGGGGCGGGGTACTGTAGCTGTCACTGTTATAGTGGATACTGCCAATATCTTTTAACGACACACACATCATTAAATGCAATAGATGAAATATACCCGTGCAGACCCGGGTCCTTCTGCTAGTGAAATATAAAACAAAAACAATAAAGTGAACTAACCAGGTATAGCATAATGAAAAATATTGCCTTCAGATTAAAATATCTTCCATGACAACCTGTCACTGATGGAAAACATATTACAATGACCCAATATATAGTGAAGGTCACTTTATGTAATGCATAGATAGCAGTAAAATAATGTAAGCAAATGGCAATTGAAAGCGCTCAGTTGAATGCATACATACATAACTACTTTGGGGGAAGGAAAAATTGCTGTCAGTCTTACAGCATGAACCACTTGTGCCATATCTTGGAAAATATTTATAGGATATACAGCATTTTTGAACAAGTTTGTGAACGGCCAATAAAAATTCCATAATCTTATTAATTTTTTCCCTATCGTCTGATAAAAAGGTATCTGATATTCATTTATCCCAAAATATTTACTTACATCAGACAGTGCAGGTATTCATTTTTCAGTATATTTACATCACAGAGGCGTCAATTCACCAATATAAGATGTATAAGATATGCGTCTCTATCAAGTCTAACTCTTTGACTCAATTCCTCTGTGAAAAAATGAATTACTGGATTGGGACATAAAAGGGGGAATTAGCAGTGAGTGGGAAGATAAAACAAATATTAGTGCGGAGTAGAGGCATAAAATGAGGCATTATTATTGAGTGAGGCACAAAGAGATCATTATTACTAATTAGGGGCTCAGGGGGTACTATTACAGTTTTGGGCTCTAAGTGAAGCATAGCAGCACTCTTATTGACTGCCCAATATCTATATACAGAACAAAACTGAGGTATCAAGGTTGGCATTATTACTATTTGTGGCACTGTGACTAGGGGGGGGGGGGGTTGTGCATTGGATGAGGAATAGGTGGAGGGTATGCTTGAAAAGTAGGGAACTAAAGATGCCTATAGACAAGTCATGGTTGGGAGAAAACATGGTTGCCTGGGCCAGATGGAGAAGAAAAGTAAGAATCAATGATTTCAATCAGAAAACATCACCTGCAAGTTATTATCACCTATAAGTTATTGGATGTAACTGTACTGTAGTCACTTATATGGCCTGCAAATTTTCTTTGCAGAACTTGTATCTACCACTGTATGGTCACTCTACGCTGGTAATACCCATCTTTATCTGATGTGTTTTATTTAGCAACTGTAATGTACAGTAGTAATGTTCAATTACTATGCGGTGGCAGTCTGGCGATATTACTTGGCCCTTGCAATGATTGTCTTCGTAAAGTGGTACCTTGGAACTGTACCCGAGTTTTTTACAGTACAGATTAATTTATGAATTTATTGTGCGAAGTCTCGCGAGAAGCATTAGAGCCAATACATTCTAATAATGTACAGAGCTCCTGCTTCATACAGTATTGGAATGAAGTTTTATGCGAATCGACTTTGGATGTTTCATCAGAAGTCGATTCGCTTATCCCTAACAGTGATGTACGCCGAGATACACTCTGCCTGCAGGTTGTGATATAGCAGATTTAACACGCTTCATAAAAAATTATTCGGAACAAAGGAAAATTGTTTGGAAAAATTTGGTGAAGCGTCCTAATCAAATTTTTACAAAACTTTGCTCATTTCTAATGACAACTGTAAAACATGATGATTTGCTTTGTAAATGATCAGTGATGACAGACATTCACATGACAGTTAAAAGGGTTTCTATGAGTTTATATGTGACCAATATTTTAGTGGTTGTCAAAACAAGGCTAAAATAATTTGGATTTACCTGACAGGCTTAACATTCTAATGGTTCTCCAGACAGTGATGACATCATAAGAATCAACAAAACAGCACTGAACAATATTGCGATAATTTTTTTTTTTTTCCATAATAGTTCACATGATAGCAATAAGGCCTGGGCTAAACTGCGACTTTTTGTTGCGCGACTGATTGATCTTTAACTGTTGAATGACATCTGAAGCCTACAAGATTGCATTCTAGTGAGTTCATTCATTTGGACTGCAGCTGTAGTTAAATAGTTAAAATCAATCTGTCACACCAATCTGCAGTCCACATGATTGCATTCAACTGAATTCATCCATGTGGACTGCAGCTATAATAGTTAAAATCAATCAGTCGCGCTACAAAAAGTCTCAGTGTAGCCTTATCCTAAAACACTTCTTTCAGTATTCTTTTTAATAAGTATATACTGTATGTTAATCCACTTGCACTTTTCAAGAGCAGTATGTAACAATAGGTATAATAATGATGTTAATTTGGTTAATACATCTTAACCCCTTAGTGACCACCCATACTCCTTTTTATGGAGGTCACTAAGGGGCCTTAGATTGGGCTGCCACATTACAGTGGCCCAATCTAAGCTCTGCACGGGTCTCCCGCGCAGCAGAGAGCAGGGGCTTGGCTCTAACGGCCTGGACTGGCTGGAGCGCCGATCTGGGCTGTTTAACCCCTTACATACTGCAGGCAATGGCGCACACTGCATGTAAGTAGTTACAGAGGGAGTGGATTCCCTCTGTCTTATATTGGCACCCTGCAATGAGATTGTGGAATGCCGCTATGCGTGTACCAGGCTGTGGCCTAGCAAAGGCCCCAAGCCTGCCTCCAGTGTTTTCCAGCAGGCTGAGCCTGTTGGTCAATGCCAGTATAACGCTGACATTAAAATACAATGCACTATAGAAATGGTGGGAGAGATTTATCAAACTGGTGTAAAGTAGAACTGGCTTAGTTGCCCATAGCAACCAATCAGAGTCCACCTTTCATTTATCACAGATCCTTTGGAAAATGAAAGATGGAATCTGATTGGTTGCTATGGGCAATAAGGACAGTTTTACTTTAGACCAGTTTGATAAATCTCCCCAGTGTATTGTATCTTAGAAGCGATAAAAAGATCGCCTATAATAGTGCCTTTGTTGGACTATTAAATGGTTTAAAAAGGGAAAAAACTTTTATTACATTTTAAAAAATTCCAATAAAAAAATACACTTTTTTCATTGAAAAAACGCTTTTCAATGAAAAAATAATTTCAAAAATAAAATCACCTCCACATATTTAGCATTGCCACGTTCGTAATGACCTGCACTACGCACATATATTTAAATTATTCCGTACGGTGAAGAGCATAAAAAAGCTAAAAAACTAAATAATTGCAGCTCTTCGCTTAATTGCCACCCAAAAAGTTTTAAAAAAGTAATTAAAAAGTATTAAGTACCCCAAAATGATACCAATGAAAACTACAATTTGTCACACAAAAATAAAGCCTCACACAGTGTCTTAGAAAGAAAAATAAAAAGTTATGGGACCCGCAACTACACCAAAAACTGAGCAGGGAAGATGTTTTTTCGTGGTCTTGCCTCCACCAAGCACTCTACTCCTAGTAATAATTGGGAGCGCATCACACTTGTGCATCCACCTCTCCCATTCATTTCCATGGGGCCGAATGAAATAGCTGAGCCAGTCTTCTGCTATTTTCGGCAGCCCCATAGAAATTTATGGAGGACGGCTGCACATGCGCAGTGTGCCTTCCATAACTTTCGGGGCTCCTTTCTCAGTGTAGGTGCGAGTTCCAGAGGTGAGACACGTACCTATCAGACAATGGGGGCATATCCTAGCGATATGCCCCCTGTGTCTGAGATGGGAAAACCCTTTTAAGCTTTGCAAAATCTGACGAGTTCAGCTATTTTTTAACTAAACAGGTTTGTTATCTATTGGCTGAAAAAAATCAATGATGGAAGTTTTTTTCTTCTTCTTTGACAACACTTGTAAGTGACAAAGCCTACACCCCAACCCAATCGTCCTGATCCATTTCATATATTATTATCTACCCGCATTACTAGTCACTTACGGAACAACTCACTAAACATCTTCAGCCTCATCTTTCTTGAAATCATTATGTTAAATAACATATTTGCACACAACATGATGCCTTGTTAAACTCTCACGACTCTTAATATTTAATATGTTACTTATCAAGATGGTATTTCCTAAACATTTCTGGGATTGCATTTAAATCTAACATAATGCTTAATAGTACCCTTCAGACAATCCAAAAGATCACAGAATATCTGCCCGGAGAAGTTGATTCTTTCAAATGTTATCTATGAAAACAGCTGTGAGGAGGCTCAAATGTTTAGAATATTACAATATTGGCTGGGAATGAACAGAATGGTATCTGAATGTGCCTGCGAGGCTTGTATTGTGTGTGAACAATGCAGAACTTCAATAGATATACTTGTGTAAAGGTACAACAAGAAACCTATTGGGTGAGAGTGATAGGTAAAAGGAACACAATTTCAAGATTTAAAATTGCAGGCTACATGTTTTTTAAACAATGAACACATATGGAAATTTCTAGAAGGCAGTACTGAGTTTCTGCAGTACAATCCCCTGGTATTTTTTATAGTGCATTGTTATTTCCACATCTATGAATTCATTTAATGCATATTTATTTTGTAAGATTTTCTTTAGTGACAACATTATGGCATTCTAACTACATATCACACAGGTTTTTGGGTATCATAACTGCAGAAAAAAATTGAAGGCACCTGTGGATTTGTACATATATCAAATCTGCCTCACATAAAAGCAAAGGGATATAATTTGGGTTATACTATAGTGCATGCCATATTATAGATAGCATAGCCAGTGTTTCTGATAGAGAGACCATGTAAGAATTATATCACTTACTATATGCAGGGAGAATATCTGTTGGATATAATGGAGAAGTTGAAGAATACTGCCCCTGAAACATTGGCTTAAATGGAGAAAACTGGGGAATTACTGAAGTATAAGGCCTCATGCACACTACAGTTTTTTTTTGCGGTCCGCAAAAACGGGTTCCGTAGTTCCGTGATCCGTGTCTGTTTTTCCTTTCGTGGGTCTTCCTTGATTTTTGAAGGATCCACGGACATGAAGGAAAAAGTCGTTTCGGTGTCCGCCTGGCCGCGCAGAGCCAAACGGATCCATCCTGAATTACAATGCAAGTCAATGGGGACGGATCCGTTTGACGTTGACACAAAATGGTGCAATTGCAAACGGATCCGTCCCCATTGACTTTCAATGTAAAGTCTGGAGTCCCATTTATACCATTGGATCAGAGTTTTCTCCAATCCGATGGTATATTTTAACTTGAAGCGTCCCCATCACCATGTTAGAATATACCATCAGATTTGAGTTACATCGTGAAAACTCATATCCGACAGTATATTCTAACACAGAGGCGTTCCCATGGTGATGGGGACGCTTCTAGTTAGAATATACTACAAACTGTGTACATGACTGCCCCCTGCTGCCTGGCAGCACCAGATCTCTCACAGGGGGCCGTGATCAGCACAATTAACCCCTCAGGTGCCGCACCTGAAGGGGTTAATTGTGCGTATCATAGCCCCCTGTAAGAGATCAGGGCTGCCAGGCAGCAGGGGGCAGACCCCCCCTCCCCAGTTTGAATATCATTGGTGGCCAGTGCGGTCCCCCCTCCCTCCCTCTATTGTAATAAGAACATTTGTGGCCAGTGTGTGGCCTCCCCCGGCCCCCCCTTCCTCCCTCTATTGCATTAATAACATTGGTGGCCAGTGAAGCAATGTGCCGCACAGACCTGTCACTTACCAGTAGGAGGAGCTCCCGGCCGATTACAGACATCGCAGCAGCCAGCAGGTAAGTATGATGCTTCTACTATTGCTGAGTAACCATGGCAACCAGGACTGCAGTAGCGTTCTGGTTGCCATGGTTACCGATCGGAGCCCCAGCGATTAAACTGGGACTTCGATCGGAACTCCGCTGCCACCAATGATCGGGGGGGGGGGAGACCACCAATGATCGGGGGGGGGAGAGAGGGGAGGCCGCACACAGGCCACCAATGTTATTAAAAGCTTTTATGCAGACGGATCTTCGGATCCGTCTGTATGAAAGTAACCTACGGCCACGGATCACAGGATGCCAATCTTGTGTGCATCCGTGTTCTTTCACGGACCCATTGATTCGAATGGGTCCTTGAACCGTTGTCCATCAAAAAATAGGACAGGTCATATTTTTTGGACAGACAGGATACACAGATCACGGTCTCGGCTGCAAAACGGTGCATTTTCCAATTTTTCCACGGACCGATTGAAAGTCAATGGGTCCGCAAAAAAACGGAAAGCGGCACAACTGGCCACGGATGCACACAACGGTCGTGTGCATGAGGCCTAAGTGCAGCATAACCTAGTGAAAAGTCTCCTTAGCAAAATGCTGCGTCACTTTCTTTAACTGACCCAGCCGTTTTGCCAAAATAATATATTGAACAGCTCCAGCACATACTAATAAATCCCCATATTCATTAGTTCAGGGCTTTCCGTGCCCACCTGCTGATGATTCAGATGGGAAAAATATAGCAATCATAGGCAAGTGGGCTGGGAGAGCTGTGAACTCATGAATATAGGGACTCATTAGTATGTGTTGGAGCCGTAAGGATTTTAAAGTGAGGACTGGTGACAGATTCCAAAAGCACAGCACTTACCAAACAATAAAGAGATAAAATAAGATTAAATAAAACAAGTAAAAAGGTTCAAAAATAAAAGAATCTCAATTATAAATCCCCCATATACATTAAAAGGTTTATTGTCCTTTTATTTACCCTTTTAGCTTATGACTAGAGTTGAGCGAACACCTGGATGTTCGGGTTCGAGAAGTTCGGCCGAACATCCCGGAAATGTTCGGGTTCGGGATCCGAACCCGATCCGAACTTCGTCCCGAACCCGAACCCCATTGAAGTCAATGGGGACCCGAACTTTTCGGCACTAAAAAGGCTGTAAAACAGCCCAGGAAAGGGCTAGAGGGCTGCAAAAGGCAGCAACATGTAGGTAAATCCCCTGCAAACAAATGTGGATAGGGAAATTAATTAAAATAAAAATTAAATAAATAAAAATTAACCAAAATCAATTGGAGAGAGGTTCCATAGCAGAGAATCTGGCTTCCCGTCACCCACCACTGGAACAGTCCATTCTCAGATATTTAGGCCCCGGCACCCAGGCAGAGGAGAGAGGTCCCGTAACAGAGAATCTGTCTTCATGTCAGCAGAGAATTAGTCTGCATGTCATAGCAGAGAATGAGGCTTCACGTCACCCACCACTGCAACAGTCCATTGGCATATATTTAGGCCTAGCACACAGGCAGAGGAGAGGTTCATTCAACTTTGGGTAGCCCCGCAATATAATGGTAAAATGAAAATAAAAATAGGATTGAATGAGGAAGTGCCCTGGAGTCCAATAATATATGGTTATGGGGAGGTAGTTAATGTCTAATCTGGACAAGGGACGGACAGGTCCTGTGGGATCCATGCCTGGTTCATTTTTATGAACGTCAGCTTGTCCACATTGGCTGTAGACAGGCGGCTGCGTTTGTCTGTAATGACGCCCCCTGCCGTGCTGAATACACGTTCAGACAAAACGCTGGCTGCCGGGCAGGCCAGCACCTCCAAGGCATAAAAGGCTAGCTCTGGCCACGTGGACAATTTAGAGACCCAGAAGTTGAATGGGGCCGAACCATCAGTCAGTACGTGGAGGGGTGTGCACACGTACTGTTCCACCATGTTAGTGAAATGTTGCCTCCTGCTAACACGTTGCGTATCAGGTGGTGGTGCAGTTAGCTGTGGCGTGTTGACAAAAGTTTTCCACATCTCTGCCATGCTAACCCTGCCCTCAGAGGAGCTGGCCGTGACACAGCTGCCTTGGCGACCTCTTGCTCCTCCTCTGCCTTGGCCTTGGGCTTCCACTTGTTCCCCTGTGACATTTGGGAATGCTCTCAGTAGCGCGTCTACCAACGTGCGCTTGTACTCGCGCATCTTCCTATCACGCTCCAGTGCAGGAAGTAAGGTGGGCACATTGTCTTTGTAGCGTGGATCCAGCAGGGTGGCAACCCAGTAGTCCGCACAGGTTAAAATGTGGGCAACTCTGCTGTCGTTGCGCAGGCACTGCAGCATGTAGTCGCTCATGTGTGCCAGGCTGCCCAGGGGTAAGGACAAGCTGTCCTCTGTGGGAGGCGTATCGTCATCGTCCTGCCTTTCCCCCCAGCCACGCACCAGTGATGGACCCGAGCTGCGTTGGGTGCCACCCCGCTGTGACCATGCTTCATCCTCATCCTCCTCCACCTCCTCCTCATCCTCGTCCTCCTCGTCCTCCAGTAGTGGGCCCTGGCTGGCCACATTTGTACCTGGCCTCTGCTGTTGCAAAAAACCTCCCTCTGAGTCACTTCGAAGAGACTGGCCTGAAAGTGCTAAAAATGACCCCTCTTCCTCATCCTCCTCCTCCTCCTCCTGGGCCACCTCCTGTTCCATCATCGCCCTAAGTGTTTTCTCAAGGAGACATAGAAGTGGTATTGTAACGCTGATAACGGTGTCATCGCCACTGGCCATGTTGGTGGAGTACTCGAAACAGCGCAACAGGGCACACAGGTCTCGCATGGAGGCCCAGTCATTGGTGGTGAAGTGGTGCTGTTCTGTAGTGCGACTGACCCGTGCGTGCTGCAGCTGAAACTCCACTATGGCCTGCTGCTGCTCGCACAGTCTGTCCAGCATGTGCAAGGTGGAGTTCCACCTGGTGGGCACGTCGCATATGAGGCGGTGAGCGGGAAGGCCGAAGTTACGCTGTAGCGCAGACAGGCGAGCAGCGGCAGGATGTGAACGCCGGAAGCGCGAACAGACGGCCCGCACTTTATGCAGCAGCTCTGACATGTCGGGGTAGTTGTGAATGAACTTCTGCACCACCAAATTCAGCACATGCGCCAAGCAAGGGATGTGCGTCAAATTGGCTAGTCCCAGAGCTGCAACGAGATTTCGCCCATTATCACACACCACCAGGCCGGGCTTGAGGCTCACCGGCAGCAACCACTCGTCGGTCTGTTGTTCTATACCCCGCCACAACTCCTGTGCGGTGTGGGGCCTGTCCCCCAAACATATGAGTTTCAGAATGGCCTGCTGACGTTTACCCCGGGCTGTGCTGAAGTTGGTGGTGAAGGTGTGTGGCTGACTGGATGAGCAGGTGGAAGAAGAGGAGGAGGAAGCCGAGAAGGAGGAGGTGGCAACAGGAGGCAAAGAATGTTGCCCTGCGATCCTTGGCGGCGGAAGGACGTGCGCCAAACAGCTCTCCGCCTGGGGCCCAGCTGCCACTACATTTACCCAGTGTGCAGTTAGGGAGATATAGCGTCCCTGGCCGTGCTTACTGGTCCACGTATCTGTGGTTAGGTGGACCTTGCCACAGATGGCGTTGCGCAGTGCACACTTGATTTTATCGGATACTTGGTTGTGCAGGGAAGGCACGGCTCTCTTGGAGAAGTAGTGCCGGCTGGGAACAACATACTGTGGGACAGCAAGCGACATGAGCTGTTTGAAGCTGTCTGTGTCCACCAGCCTAAATGACAGCATTTCATAGGCCAGTAGTTTAGAAATGCTGGCATTCAGGGCCAGGGATCGAGGGTGGCTAGGTGGGAATTTACGCTTTCTATCAAATGTTTGTGAGATGGAGAGCTGAACGCTGGCGTGTGACATGGTTGAGACGCTTGGTGACGGAGGTGGTGGTGGTGGTGTTGGTGGTACATCCCCTGTTTGCTGGGCGGCAGGTGCCAACGTTCCTCCAGAGGCGGAGGAAGAGGCCGAGGCGGCAGCAGCAGAATAGGCCGAGGCGGCAGCAGCAGAAGAGGTAGCAGGGGGAGCCTGAGTGACTTCCTTGGTTTTAAGGTGTTTACTCCACTGCAGTTCATGCTTTGCATGCAGGTGCCTGGTCATGCAGGTTGTGCTCAGGTTCAGAACGTTAATGCCTCGCTTCAGGCTCTGATGGCACAGCGTGCAAACCACTCGGGTCTTGTCGTCAGCACATTGTTTGAAGAAGTGCCATGCCAGGGAACTCCTTGAAGCTGCCTTTGGGGTGCTCGGTCCCAGATGGCGGCGGTCAGTAGCAGGCGGAGTCTCTTGGCGGCGGGTGTTCTGCTTTTGCCCACTGCTCCCTCTTTTGCTACGCTGTTGGCTCGGTCTCACCACTGCCTCTTCCTCCGAACTGTGAAAGTCAGTGGCACGACCTTCATTCCATGTGGGGTCTAGGACCTCATCGTCCCCTGCATCGTCTTCCACCCAGTCTTGATCCCTGACCTCCTGTTCAGTCTGCACACTGCAGAAAGACGCAGCAGTTGGCACCTGTGTTTCGTCATCATCAGAGACATGCTGAGGTGGTATTCCCATGTCCTCATCATCAGGAAACATAAGTGGTTGTGCGTCAGTGCATTCTATGTCTTTCACCGCTGGGGAAGGGCTAGGTGGATGCCCTTGGGAAACCCTGCCAGCGGAGTCTTCAAACAGCATAAGAGACTGCTGCATAACTTGAGGCTGAGACAGTTTCCCTGGTATGCATGGGGGTGATGTGACAGACTGATGGGGTTGGTTTTCAGGCGCCATCTGTGCGCTTTCTGCAGAAGACTGGGTGGGAGATAATGTGAACGTGCTGGATCCACTGTCGGCCACCCAATTGACTAATGCCTGTACCTGCTCAGGCCTTACCATCCTTAGAACGGCATTGGGCCCCACCATATATCGCTGTAAATTCTGGCGGCTACTGGGACCTGAGGTAGTTGGTACACTAGGACGTGTGGATGTGGCAGAACGGCCACGTCCTCTCCCAGCACCAGAGGGTCCACTAACACCACCACGACCATGTCCACGTCCGCGTCCCTTACTAGATGTTTTTCTCATTGTTATGGTTCACCACAACAACAAATATATTATTTGGCCCAATGTATTGTATTCAAATTCAGCGGGATATAAATTTGAGGCCTAGTATTTAGGCGCTGGGTGACCGGTATGGATTTAGTGACAGAATTAGACTTGGAAATGCACAGAAGCGTGTGTGTGAAGTTATTCTGAATGACCCAATGTGCACCTTGAATATTATATACCCTTTTTGGGATAGATTTCAAATAGCTCTGATATAGCAGGAACCACTAAATTATGAAATTGCTAAATTGGGAATTGTACTTCAACCCAGAACAAAAAATGTGCTTTGACGGGCACTAAATAACTTTCCCAGCTACAACAGGACAGCGGTAACGAGAGATTTAGAGGGATTTAAATTTGAGGCCTAGTATTTAGGCGCTGGGTGACAGGTATGGGTTTAGTGACAGAATTAGACTTGGAAATACACAGTAGCGGGTGTGTGTGAAGTTATTCTGAATGACCCAATGTGCACCTTCAATATTATATACCCTTTTTGGGATAGATTTCAAATAGCTCTGATATAGCAGGAACCACTAAATTATGAAATTGCTAAATTGGGAATTGTACTTCAACCCAGAACAAAAAATGTGCTTTGACGGACACTAAATATCTTGCCCAGCAACAACAGTACAGCGGTGGGTAACGAGAGATTTAGAGGGATTTAAATTTGAGGCCTAGTATTTAGGCGCTGGGTCACCGGTATGGATTTAGTGACAGAATTAGACTTGGAAATGCACAGAAGCGTGTGTGTGAAGTTATTCTGAATGACCCTATGTGCACCTTCAATATTATATACCCTTTTAGGGATAGATTTCAAATAGCTCTGATATAGCAGAAACCACTAAATTATGAAATTGCTAAATTGGGAATTGTACTTCAACCCAGAACAAAAAATGTGCTTTGACGGACACTAAATATCTTGCCCAGCAACAACAGTACAGCGGTGGGTAACGAGAGATTTAGAGGGATTTAAATTTGAGGCCTAGTATTTAGGCGCTGGGTCACCGGTATGGATTTAGTGACAGAATTAGACTTGGAAATGCACAGAAGCGTGTGTGTGAAGTTATTCTGAATGACCCTATGTGCACCTTCAATATTATATACCCTTTTAGGGATAGATTTCAAATAGCTCTGATATAGCAGAAACCACTAAATTATGAAATTGCTAAATTGGGAATTGTACTTCAACCCAGAACAAAAAATGTGCTTTGACGGACACTAAATATCTTGCCCAGCAACAACAGTACAGCGGTGGGTAACGAGAGATTTAGAGGGATTTAAATTTGAGGCCTAGTATTTAGGCGCTGGGTCACCGGTATGGATTTAGTGACAGAATTAGACTTGGAAATGCACAGAAGCGTGTGTGTGAAGTTATTCTGAATGACCCTATGTGCACCTTCAATATTATATACCCTTTTAGGGATAGATTTCAAATAGCTCTGATATAGCAGAAACCACTAAATTATGAAATTGCTAAATTGGGAATTGTACTTCAACCCAGAACAAAAAATGTGCTTTGACGGACACTAAATATCTTGCCCAGCAACAACAGTACAGCGGTGGGTAACGAGAGATTTAGAGGGATTTAAATTTGAGGCCTAGTATTTAGGCGCTGGGTCACCGGTATGGATTTAGTGACAGAATTAGACTTGGAAATGCACAGAAGCGTGTGTGTGAAGTTATTCTGAATGACC
The DNA here is from genome assembly GCF_014858855.1 of Bufo gargarizans. NCBI lineage: Eukaryota > Metazoa > Chordata > Amphibia > Anura > Bufonidae > Bufo > Bufo gargarizans. Next base: position 96,910,051 of record NC_058089.1, on the reverse strand, counting down.
CTATGTGCACCTTCAATATTATATACCCTTTTAGGGATAGATTTCAAATAGCTCTGATATAGCAGAAACCACTAAATTATGAAATTGCTAAATTGGGAATTGTACTTCAACCCAGAACAAAAAATGTGCTTTGACGGACACTAAATATCTTGCCCAGCAACAACAGTACAGTGGTGGGTAACGAGAGATTTAGAGGGATTTAAATTTGAGGCCTAGTATTTAGGCGCTGGGTCACCGGTATGGATTTAGTGACAGAATTAGACTTGGAAATGCACAGAAGCGTGTGTGTGAAGTTATTCTGAATGACCCTATGTGCACCTTCAATATTATATACCCTTTTAGGGATAGATTTCAAATAGCTCTGATATAGCAGAAACCACTAAATTATGAAATTGCTAAATTGGGAATTGTACTTCAACCCAGAACAAAAAATGTGCTTTGACGGACACTAAATATCTTGCCCAGCAACAACAGTACAGCGGTGGGTAACGAGAGATTTAGAGGGATTTAAATTTGAGGCCTAGTATTTAGGCGCTGGGTGACAGGTATGGGTTTAGTGACAGAATTAGACTTGGAAATACACAGTAGCGGGTGTGTGTGAAGTTATTCTGAATGACCCAATGTGCACCTTCAATATTATATACCCTTTTTGGGATAGATTTCAAATAGCTCTGATATAGCAGGAACCACTAAATTATGAAATTGCTAAATTGGGAATTGTATTTCAACCCAGAACAAGAAATGTGCTTGAACGGACACTAAATAACTCGCCCAGCTACAGCACTAGGGACAGATTTAGCTGGATATAAATTTGAGGCCTAGTATTTAGGCGCTGGGTGACCGGTATGGATTTAGTGACAGAATTAGACTGGGATATGGCCAAAAAATGAACAGACTATTGCTGGTTAAATGCACTTGGTGTGACAGCTTCACCCTGATGTAGGCTTTAGCCAAAAAACAACCACACCATTGAGGGTTAAATGCACTTGGTGACAGGCGCAGCTTGCCCCTGATTTTGTATATGGCCAAAAAATGAACAGACTATTGCTGGTTAAATGCACTTGGTGTGACAGCTTCACCCTGATGTAGGCTTTAGCCAAAAAACAACCACACCATTGAGGGTTAAATGCACTTGGTGACAGGCGCAGCTTGCCCCTGATTTTGTATATGGCCAAAAAATGAACAGACTATTGCTGGTTAAATGCACTTGGTGTGACAGCTTCACCCTGATGTAGGCTTTAGCCAAAAAACAACCACACCATTGAGGGTTAAATGCACTTGGTCGCAGCTTGTGCTGGCGCACCACAAGACACAAAATGGCCGCCGATCACCCCAGAAAAATGAGACTGACAAACGGTCTGTGCAGCCTAAAAACAGTGAGCAATTGAGGATCAGCAGCTCAATGATCCACAGCTGCAGATCGATCAGTTAATCAAGTCCTTTGGAGGAGTTAATCTGCCTAATCTCGCCCTACTGTCGCAGCCGCAACCTCTCCCTACGCTAATCAGAGCAGAGTGACGGGCGGCGCTATGTGACTCCAGCTTAAATAGAGGCTGGGTCACATGGTGCTCTGGCCAATCACAGCCATGCCAATAGTAGGCATGGCTGTGATGGCCTCTTGGGGCAAGTAGTATGACGCTTGTTGATTGGCTGCTTTGCAGCCTTTCAAAAAGCGCCAAGAAAGCGTCACAAAAGCGCGAAGAAAGCGACGAACACCGAACCCGAACCCGGACTTTTACGAAAATGTCCGGGTTCGGGTCCGTGTCACGGACACCCCAAAATTCGGTACGAACCCGAACTATACAGTTCGAGTTCGCTCATCCCTACTTATGACAGATGATATCCATTTACCTGACTATTCAAATTACAGTGCCTGCAGTTGGACCACATGGTCAACTGAAACTAGCCTTATTCTTTGAAAATTACATTTTTTGGGGGGAATTTACAAATATCCAGCAACCACTGCCAGAATAGTCACATTTCTAGAATACTCTAGTAAGGTTTCAAAACATATTGTTGTTGTTTTTTTAAAAATATCAGAAAAACATTTTAGTACATTTAAAAAAACTATGGAAAAACGAAAGTAGGTGTGCATGTGCGCATACAGCCTTAGCCAACATTTGTTGCTTGCATGGTTTCTAGCATTGTCTGTTTGGTTTTATGGTTGAGAAAGTATTTAAAATTATGCAATTAGGTCTTCATTAGTGAATATTGTTCCGGCAAAGACAAACGTGAAATGGGAACTAAACAGTAAAAATTTACTTTTCTCAGCAAATAAATGTATAGTGGCATGGAAGCTCTGCACCACCGTCAGTATGATTAAGATGCAGATTTCAAACATTCCGTATGATATATAAATGTGCGGATGTCCCTGGCCATATTATTGAAGAAAATAACAGAAATAAGATAATAATGCACTTAATAAAGTAGATGCAAGCACTATATATGGACTAAGTCCTCACTCTGATATGATGAAATCTGAGACACTTAGCCAATATATTTTGATCAAAACACGTCTGTGCCCGCCTATCAAGCGCCAAGGTGGTCTCAGGTCAGGCGAGTCCTACGCTAAACCTACCTAAGCCATTGGGCTTCTATATTCAGGAGCGCAGACCCCCGCACATATGGTGTACTGCTCCTAGTCACCTCCAAGTGCATCAAGCAACCAATGGGAGGAGGAGCAAGCACAGCCATATGTACCACCTAATCAAGGAGGTCTATGAGATAGGAAGGGCAAAAGTGCAAAGGAATGCTACTCTCAAGATAAAATAGGAGAACATTCACACTTGAAGGTGCCACTCCCTCAAGCATATACTACATAAACAAAAAACTAAAAAATCACAGAAAAAACAAAGATAAAAACATCCTGCACGGTATGATATATAAATGTGTGAATGTTCCTGGCCATATTATTGAAGAAAATCACAGAAATAAGGTAATAATGCACTTAATAAAGTAGATGCAAGCATTATATATGGACAAAGTCCTCACTCTGATATGATAAAATCTGAGACACTTAGCCAATATATTTTTTTAAAACACCTCTGTGCCCGCCTACCAAGCACCAAGGTGGTCTCAGGTCAGGCGGGTCCTATTCTAAACCTACCTAAGCCATTGGGCTTCTATGTTCAGGAGTGCAGACCCCTCACATATGGTGTGCTGCTCCTAGTCACCGCCATGTGCATCAAGCAACCAATGGGAGGAGGAGCAAGCACACCTATATCTTCCACCTAATCAAGGCGGTCTATGAGATAGGAAGGGCAAAAGTGCAAAGGAATGCTACTCCCAAGTACATTAATGGAGAGGGTGTCAGCAGTAAGTTTGTGTTGACATCACTGTTTATTTTGCCCTTCTTCTGATCCATCATAAGGCATGTGACAGCATCCGAATAGTGGCTGAATCAGGTGGCCAGAAGAAACGGGTCTCTTGTGACAAAGTTTGGGTGTGGCACCTAGAATGATCTAGTCTGATGCATAGGGCACTGGCGTGTGGAAATCCCGGCTGATCCACGCCTTATTCATCTTCACAAAGGTCAGTCTCTCCATATTTTTTGGTGGAAAGGCACTTTTAAATATTTTAAATAAATACACCCCAAAACTGGTTGTATCAGACTGCAAATTCACACTAAAAGCAAGGGTGAATGGAAGTACTTTTATACATATATGAAATGAATACACCCCAAAACTGGTTGTTTCAAACTGCAATTTCACCCCAGAAGCAAAGGTACTTTTATATACACTAAACAAAAATATAAACATATGACACTTTCGGTTTTGCTCCCATTTTGCATGAGCTGAACTCAAAGATCTGAAACATTTTCTACATACACAAAAGACCCATTACTCTCAAATATTGTTCACAAATCTGTCAAAATCTGTGTTAGTGAGCACTTCTCCTTTTCCGAGATAATCAATCCCACCTCACAGGTGTGGCATATCAAGGTGCTGATTAGACAACATGAATATTTCACAGGTGTGACTTAGACTGCCCACAATAAAAGTCCACTGTGAAATGTGCACAGTTTTGCCTTACTGGGGGAGGTCAGAAAACCAGTCAGTATCTGTTGTGGCCACCATTTTCCAAACGCAGTGCAACACATCTCCATCGCATATAGTTAATCAGGTTGTTGATTGTGGCCTGTGGAATGTTGGCCCACTTCTCTTCAATAGCTGTGCGAAGTTGCAGAATATTGGCAGGAACTAGAACACCTTGTACCTCTTGGTGTGTTACCACATCAACAGGGCTGTATACATAGGGCACCTTTGTATTCGTCTGTCTGTGTATTTGGTAGTCCACCACATAGCCAGCTTCCACCCCCCTGTCACGCATCGAGGGAACAGCAGGAGGTGGTAGTCTAGGCTCGAGGACAGGGAGTCCCAACCATCAGGGGGCGCCCCTGGGCTGAGGTGTAGCTTAGAGTGTCAGTGTAGGGATAGTCTCCCCACCCATTATTAGCTCACCCAGCTATTGGTAGGCTCTACCTTAAATAGTTTAGTGGAGTATGTCATATGTGTTTGATTATTAATAAAATTATACATTATTTTATATAAGGGTTAATTCTATTGCTGGACCAGGTTGGTATTCAATTTTTGACCCACTATCATTTTTCATCTCATAATTGCTGGAATATATTTTAGTAATGCAACCTAAAATGTGAAACTAACATATGAGATAGACTCATTACATGCAAAGCGAGATATTTTAAGGCTTTATTTGTTATAATTTGGATGATTATGGCTTACAGCTTATGAAGACCCCAAAGTCACAATCTTAGGTACCATTTGCTCAGGGGGTATGGATTAATTAGCTGTTTAGAGTGTGACACTTTGAGCCTAGAATATTGAACCTTTTCACAATATTCTAATTTTAAGTTGCATTACTGAAATAAATGGATTTTTGCACGATATTCAAATTTTTCGAGTTTCACCTGTATGTGCTCTAAAGTTGCCTTTGACTGAATGAGAACTTGTCAGCTCTCCCGGCATGTCCGTATGGTAAATATTATATTTTTTCTTTGAATGCTTTATTCTGCCATTATTCACCACTCATTTTCATTGATCATTGGTCCTGGACCACAATGACATTCCTTGTCCAGGGTGAGAAATCCCACCCATTTGGCTGTAGGGGAAATACTGATGGAAATGTTCGTCATCATCAGATCCTCAGTCGTGATTTTTCAGACCATGCAATGTTGTCCTCAAAAATTGTGTTGAGCAAATGGACCTTTAGCTTGTAATAGAAAATGAAGATATAAATTCCTATATAAAATGGTGTTCAACCATAATTGCCCTACACTATCAGGTTTTCAGTATGCTGTATGGACAAACTGTATGGCAGTATAACAAAAAAAACATGTGTTTGTCTAAGCTCCATGAAGAACATACATTTAAGAGCGGATATGAATCGAGTCTCCATTAAGCCTCTTGTGTCTCCAGTCTGATTGTCCTATAAACTAATGAGATAATAGCGTGGGTATTGCAGGACAAAAACAAACTGTTAATTAGAGTTAATTGGCACTGATAAATGACAATGGTGGGATTGTAGCTTAAGTCTGGCATCATGCTGTCACACTGAAAAACTTAATTAATGGAAAAAAACATTGAGGCACCGTCTGGCACAAGTACCATTTTTCCCATGCACTGGCACTGCCATTGACAGAGGTCATTAATGTTCATTTAATGTTCCCTTTAATATTGTACATTTCTTGTTTCCGTGCTGAGTTCACTTCATCACTTTTTCTTGTAATGATTCTGAAATGTATTTGCATTTGACAAATGAAAGCATTTGCTTGGCTTATATTGACCAAACTAACTCAGCTGTTGTTTGCATTTTATTCAAAGCAATGAACTAACAAAACATTGACTTTATTAGCATTTGAATATATTACATCATTTTGGGAAGGTTGGTGCTGAAGAACACGGTAACTGAGTCACGCATGAAGCAAACTCAAAGGATTTATTCTATATTAGAGAAGAATATTATAGAGCTAAGGGAAATAATCTGCTGGTATGCTATTAGAATAGAATAACATGGTGGATAGATTTGAGAAATACTCAAAATAACACCATCTAAAATATATTTAGATGTAGAGAAATGTATTATTACATGGCAATTATTTAGATGAACTAGTAGGCATAAGAAACAGGGAAGGGACAGGACAGCCAGATTGGGAGCCATCAATACCCAGTGGTACTCATCTGGCTCATATGGGGGGATCAGTGGTGAAGGAACCCCTCTATGTCATCCATAGGCCCTATTGTTAGACAACCCTTTCAAAGGGGCTGTCCCACAAAGGACATTTATCGCCTATCATGGGTGGGGATCACTAGAACAGGTGTCCTAAGCTCTCAATTTATCCTTAGTGCATGACCTCAATGAGGAGGAACTTGAAAGGACCAGTGGTCATAAATGTGCCCTGACGCTCCATTCACTGTTTATAGGGCTGAGGAACATTACTGAGTACAGACAGCTGAGTGCTGTACTTGGCTGCTTACATAAGCCTCATTGATACCGAATGGAGCAATTGAACCATTCAAACTCCTCCTCACTGTGGTTATACAGTGAGGAAGAATCACCTACTGAGCAATGGGGGGGGGGGGTCTCAATAGTGGGGTCCTTCAGTAATTAGACATTTATAAATGTTCTTAATCAGAAGTGAACTTGAATTGAAGGGCCAATACTTTTGCATCTAGGTTAGGTTGTCTCTTGACAAACATTATTGGCGCAGGACAAACTGAATATTTGAAAGGCAGACAAGGGAAGAACACATCCAGGGTGATAAAACAAATAAATGCCATAATACACCATTCATTCTCAGGACAAATGCCCAAAAATTTGTGTTCCTGAACCCTTTCTAGATGCTAATATTTCCTTGAATCATTAACCTACTGCAAGAGTAAATTGAATACTTACCAAGTCATATGTCAAAGTTGCACCCTATCCCACCCTCTTTATAATGGTAATGGATAGAATCAGGCAAGATCTTCATATTCAAGGTCTCACAATTGGCTTCTACTAGGGCCGGGACAAGTTATTTTTGTGCCCCAGGCAGATGAGGCAAATGGCGGTTTCCCCCCCAACAAAATTTATTTGTAGCCAGTAGTCATCTCTCTGTCGAATGATGACAATGCAGCTGTCACTAAAGAAACATGACAGCATGCATCTGGCCTTTTGTGCAAGGAACTCGGAGGGCCTCCCTGCCTCCATCTCCACTGTATACTGCCACTGTCTGTCGGGGTCGTCTACGTCATCTTCATCATCGCCCTCCAGCTCCTCATGCTCCTCTTGATCCTCTCCTGTCACTTGGGCAGATAAACCACCTAGTTGTGCACAAAATACCTGGGCGTTTATGTCCTCGTCCACAGTCAGATCATCCTCCCTGGGGCTCAGGTGGCCATGAAATGGAGGTGCCACATCTTCTGACCCCTCGCCACCCAGATTTTTCAACATCCCCTCCAGGATGTGAAGGAGTGGAATGACATCATTCATCCGTAGTTCTGCCAACTGACAAATTAAGTGGTCTTCTCAAAGGGCCTGAGCAAACTACACATGTCACGCATGAACTGCTGCTAGTGTGGAAGTTACACTGGGGAGTAAACCTGTCCATCTGCAGCATTAAGAAATCATTGACCGCCTTCCTCTGCTCAAACAGGCGGTCTAACATATGGTCGGAGCATGGACTTAAAATGGGTGGAAATGTTGCATATCACACGTTGGTAGGGAAGAGCATTTTGCTTTTGCAACTCAAGAAGGGCGTGTTTTGCATGGTAAGAGTGGCTGAAGTGCATGCAGTTTCCTGGATATTTTTTCGCTCTTGCAGTCCAGTGGAAGACTTGAGAAACTGGTTGACAATGAGATTGAAGACATGCGCCATGCAGGGCGCATGGGTCAGCCCTTCCAGATGCAGTGCTGACAAAATGTTCTTTACGTTGTCAGTAACCATGGTTCCTATCTCCAGTTGCTGAGGAGACAGCTAGTGTTCAAGTTCTTTTTGATGATGCCGAGCAGGTCCTCCCCAATGTGGCTCTGATCACCAAGGCTGACCAGGTGCAGAACCGCGTGACAGTGCCTAGCTTTACGTAGGTGATATGTAGGAAGACCGCTGTGAACTGTGCCCAGAGTGGAGGGTAAGGACAAGATGGAAGGTGGGGAGACAGAGGAGGACAATGGTGTAGAAATCCCAGCATTACAATGCAGAGTCAGCATTGCTATAAACTGGCAAAGTTGCTGGAGTGCCTGCTAGGAACGACATGTATCCATTGGGCTTTGAACAACATATATTGTCCTTGTCCATAGTTACAACTCCATACATCAGCGCTTGGGTGAACTCTATCAAACACAGAGAGACACAAGAACTGTCTCACATTCTGATCAAAGTACGAGTACAAGGCTAGTACAACTTTTTGGGAAAAATAAAGTTGTCTTTGCACTCTCCAGTTTGGGAGTCAACTACATGGAAAGGGAGCAACTGTAGAACCAGCAACTTGGTCACGTGCACGTTCAGCTTCTGCGCCATGGGATGAGTGCATGCATACTGCTTTCTTTTTGCAATCGACTCAGTGATTGATTGCTGTCAAAACAAATGACGAGGAATAGGAAGAGGAGGAGGAGAAGCATCAGGAGCAATAGAAGTCGATGGGAAGGAATGACAGCTTCCTTCTGTTGACGTTGCAGAGCTCTGACTGCAGGAGAGGGAGTGCGGGCCAGTGGTAAATGCAGCGGTTTCTGCATTAGGCTGTAACACTAAATGAGTGGTATGGTTTTCCCACACTATTTTATGGTGACTATCCATGTGTTGAGACAGGGCCGTCGTGCCTCATTAGCACCCTGACAGCAGCATACCTACTGCCCACATATCCTGCATACCGCCAAGCTAATGTCCCCCAGTGAACAGGTGAAAAATTCCCAAACTGTCAAGTATGGCTTTGCGGTTCGCCCAGCAGTTGTTTCGTGGCGAACTTTGCTTGTTCGCGATTCGACGAACATGCAAACATATGGAGATTTTCGCGCCCGCGTATTCTTTTACATTGTGAAGAACTTTGACCCATGGCCATGACACATCCAGCAGGGGGTTCAGGACAGCCAATTGAGACATTTCAGCACATGGACATACCCCCTACCTTATAAATAAACCTGATCTGGCCGCCATTTTACATTTAGTGTTTTGCCAGTGTAGGGAGAGGTTGCTGAGTAGATCAGGGACAGGCTGTTAGGGACACCAAATGCTAGCTAATATGGCCACAAAAGTCATTTTAAGGACTAGTATAGGTGTGCTATCGATAGGTGTGATACACAGAGGGGTGCAATATACTTATAATATACTTTTAGAATGAGTCAAAAACACATAGATCTATATAGTGATCACCTGGAAATCAGGGGCCTAGGGGCTAGGGGCTTACTAGGGCCATTTTTATATAGGGTAAAGTTCCGGACGGGGTCGCTCTTATCAGGGATGGTGGTCTGTGGTTAGGCTATCAGGGCCAGAATAGCACCCCCCTGTTAGGCAATATCAGGGACAGTTCTTTGCCCACCCTGTCCTTCAATACCACATCATCATCTAGCCCAGGGATAGATGTTTTTTGCTTTCCCTCCAGATTCATGGATGTGCACTGCACCCGGATTGTGGTAGGACATATGGTTTCTGATTTGGTGCCGCCGAGCACCTGATATAGTGCCACCGAGCACTTGCTATTGCCTACCACATCTATGTTTTTTGCTTAACTTTAATAATTTAATTTATTTATTTTTTTAAAGTCTTAATTTATGAGTTTTCAAGAATATGGTTAAAGTTACATCATGTTGATCCACATATAACAGGATGGATATGTTGGCACCAGGCCAACAAAAAGTAATAAGTAACACATTAACATCCTGTCATCAAGGTCTAAATATATATAAGGTATGATAGCCATCATATTGAAAGATTAGCATGAGAAAGCAATACAACCACTCCATGAGCGGTACAATACATTAGGGCTAAATCCAGAATTTTGAAAAAACAAAAACAAAAAGGGGGAAGAATCATAATAAGACTGAACAAATACAGGGGAGATGACAAGACAAATCCACAAAAGGGAAGGGAAGGCCACATAAGGTAAAAGAGAACAATAAAAGGGCTGAACAGATGACAATGATAGGAATGATCACTTCAAGCCAGTAAGGATTGGTATTCCAAGGAATCCTGGAAGACAAACCAAGGGGTCCAAGAAGTAACAAAAGCTTTATGATTGTTCATCAAGGACGCCGTTAGTTCCTCCATTCTCAGGATCTCTTCCACTTTCTGTACCCAAAGCTCGGTGGATGGTGGAGTAGGAGACTTGCATTTCCCCGGAATGCAGGACCTAGCTGCAATGACCAAATGGCGCAGGCAGGACCGACGGAGTAAGCTCAGGGGTAAATCCGAGAGAAATAATAAGAAAAAGTCTGGCGTGTTTGGTATGGAAAAAGAGAAAATAGATGCCAAGGTCTTATGGATTGATTCTCAGAAGTGTTTGACTTTGTCACACTGCCAGAAAATATGAAGCAACGAGCCTTAAGATGTTTCGCAACGCCAGCACAAAGGGGACGTTGTCATAAACATTCTCTGTAGACGGGTCGGAACATAATACCATCTTGATAGTATTTTATAACTGGCCTCCTGATATTTACTGGCAATGAAGAATTTGTGGGCCAATTGAAATAGTTTGAACCATTGGTTGGAGAAGATATCAATTTGAAAATCCTGAATCCACTTGTCAGTGTAGGGAGGGCGAAAATCCGCTTCGGGCATTACCAGCGCTTTGTAGAGTTCTGAGAGAGAATGGCTGTATACTCCTGAGCATATGCATGTTTTTTCAAATGGCGTAAGAGCTCTATCAAAGCCCGGGGAATAGGGAATAGAGGAAAGGAAGTGGTGTAATTGCCTAGATCTCCATGGTCCGAGGGTACAGGGGTCAGACAGCCACGAAAGTTCAGCGTATGTGAACCACCATCTGGAAGTTCTAAAGAAAGCCGAGCGACATCTACCACTTAATCACCATTGTACAAATGGGCCCCCCCGAACAACTCGCCGGGAAGTCAGGGTGTCTGGGGATGGTGTTGGAGAGATCATGAGAATGTGTTGGTATTTGTGAAATTGAAGTAGAGTTGGCCAAATGATAGAGTGAGTATAAATTGTAGAAGAAGTTTTCCTACCAGTCTATGGTAAAAGAGACAGTGGGGTCTGGGATGAGAGTTGTTCAATGGAGATCCATTGTTTGAATGGAGCATGTCGGCACCAGTCTACCACCCGCTGAAACATGGAGGCAGCATAATATTTCCGTAAGTCAGGTATCCCCAACCCTCCCCTATCCCTCGGAACTTGTAGCAGGGACCTGGTTAATCTCGGGTTCCTCCCTGCCCAAACGAATTTAAAAAGGTCACAGTGTGCAGTATTAGAGAAACTAGTTGGTACGTGGATGTGAAGTGTATGGAATAGGTATAACAGACCCGGGAGAACATTCATTTTAAAGATAGCACAACGACCAAACCATGTATATAGGCCTTTGGACCATCTCTTAGGGTCTTCCCTAATCCGACTCAAGAGAGGGGATTAATTTCTGGAAAACAGTTCCTTAAGATCCTTGGGGATCATCATACCCAAGTTTCTAATGGCACCCGTCGTCCACTTGAACGGGAAGGAATTTGATAGATCAGTTTCAAGGGAGTTTTGTTGGGCTATATTAAGAGCCTCAGATTTTTGTAAGTTAATTTTCAAATTGGATAGGTTATGAAACTTCTTAAATTCTGCTATTAGGTTAGGGAAGGTGATCTGAGGTTTGGTAATCATAAACATTAAATCATCTGCATAGGCCGCTATCTTGAATTCCTGATCACCCACTACTAAACCCGGGATGTCAGGGTTTTTCCTAATTGTCCTAAGTAGGGGTTCTAGGGTAAGAACGAAAATTAAGGGTTATAAAGGGCACCCTTGGCGGGTACCAATCCTGATATCAAAAGGGGCGAGAGCACATCATTAACCTTTGTGGACGCCAAGGGTGAGGAATAAAGAGAGCGGATCCATGATAACAGTGGACCCTCAATGCCCACATGGTTTAGCACTGCAAGTAACCAAGGCCATCCCACTCCCCACCCTTTTTGGCGTTGGTGGATAAAAGACAAAGGGAAGAACGTTGCATCTTAGCGTGATGAAACAACTTGAACACTTTCGTGGTATTGTCTCTCGCCTCCCTTAATGGAATAAAACCCACCTGATCGGTATGTATAAGATCGGACAAGAAAGGGGCTAAACGTGTGGCCAATACCTTTGTAAATAACTTAATGTCAACATTAAGTAACGATTAAGTAACGAGATAAAGCGTGTATGTGACATATCCTTAGAGATGGGGTTTCCTGAACCAATTTTATTCAAGGCATTGGTGAGAGGGATCTCGAGAAGGGAGATATATCTCTTATGATATGAAGCTGGAAGGCCATCTGGGCACGGTGCTTTACTAGGCTGCATTGATTTTAGTGCCTCTCCAATTTCTTCAGTAGTGATCAGGCCACTCAGACCCTCAAGGGCCTCTCTCGGGAGTTTGGGTAGACCTGATCTGGTCAGGTATGTACGCATGGCTAGATCTAGGGATAAGCTAGTTTGGTTAGACTGTGGGAGATTCTATAGGGCGAAAGCCTCTGTTATGGAACCAGGGTTGTTCAGAACATGGCCTCGTGGAGGTGCAATTCGGGGGACATAATTCCTAGCTCTTTGTTCACGTAATGATCTGGCCAACAGTCTACCACATTTATTACCATCTTCTACCCCTTGAGAGGATACATTTTGTACAAATATCTAGTTTGTCTTTACGTTTACCCCTGTCCAGTAAAAGAGCTGAACGAACAGATTGCGCATGGGAGCGTTTATTAACCTGCTCCAGCTCGGCAATTTACTTCAGGATCTGAGAAATTTCCAGTGCCCTCTCTTTCTGGCGCCGAGCTCCATGTCTGATGAACTACCCCCGTATCACACATTTGTTCGCAGCCCACACCTTAAGGGGAGAGGCATTGTTAACTTGATTTTCCTCAAAATAGCGAGATAGAGCTAAGCTCATTTCTTGAGAAACTTCCAAATCCTGCAACAGCGACTCATTGAGGCACCATTGCCAAGATTTGGGAGATGGAAGAGGGGATTTCAAGGAGACATGTAGCATGGCGTGATCCGAAAATGTTATAGGATCAATTGAGGAAGAGGCAATGAACTGACGAAAAAAATAATCCAATCTGAAGTAGACATCTCTGTGCGAAGAGTAGTAAGTGAAATCCCTAGCGTCTGGGTTAACTGTTTGCCAAACATCTACTAGCTGATAAGTATGAAGAAGACCTTTAATGCGACGAATATAGGAGTAGGCTAGATGAGAGGTTCCCTTGGAAACATCTACAAGTGGGTCCAAAGCGACATTTAGATATGCGATTCTTGGTAAGCCCAATTCGAGCAAACCATTGCGGAACTCCACTAGCGGACAAAAATAGACATATTCTCTTAGTGCCGGCAATGTGCGGTCCGCAAAATGCGGAACGCACATTGCCGCTGTCCGTGTTTTGCGGATCCACGTATCCGTGGATCCACAAAACACACACGGATGTGTAAATGGACCCTTACTCTGAAGAAGTGAACACTACATAAGACGTCACGTGGAGCCGAATTCTCTGAACGCTTAGGGCCAAGGACCCTGTGTATTCTATCCAGTTCTATTTCGGACTCCTCAGGTCTGGAGAGAAGAGAGTTGAAGATAGCGGACACAGCTTTCCGTAATTCTGTGGCTGAGACCTCTTCAGGGATCCCACATAGCTTGATATTATTACGTCGGCCTCTGTTATCTTGGTTGTCTAGCTGCAAAAGTAGGTGTCTGTTTAAGGCCTGTTGCGAGGTAATGATTGTTTCCACATTAGTAGGACGGGCATCCAGCTCTTTTGAAACCTGAGCTTGTGAAGTTAACTTAGTAGAAATATCTGTTAGGTCAGCCTTGACCTCTGCTATCGCCTGATCATGTTTGGCCTTGACCCTTTGTTTGATCGCCTCTAGATCCGTTTTAGTAGGGAGCGTGCCAAGGAGGGCCATATATCTCTTAGCTTTGGACGTTTAGAACGTCTACATTGAGAAGAGGAGGTAGAGGATGAAGCCTCTGAGGAATCAGAAACGGCTGAAGGATGGAAAATAGCTGGGGTAGAGGGGAGATCCACTGGCAGAATCTGAGAGGGTCGATCATTCCCATTTGTTGCCTGTGAGCAACCTTGGGCCTGTAGCTGAGGTGTACATGGCTGGGCAGTTAGTTGGGCCTGAATACCACCAGACAGTGGGGCCAGAATCTCAGATCGGCAGGTAAGATGAGACGAAGCTGGCAAAATACTGGTATGAGGCCTAGGTGCAGCATTACAGTGCATCTCACTCACCAACGTAAGTGTGGAGGTCTCGTCTGTGTCCATGGACCCAGGAGTGGTCACAAAGGGCTGCGGATGCGGGTCTCCAGAAGCTGAAACTGAAGGCACATGTGCCAACTGCTGTTTCGTCAGCTTGGCAGGGTCCTGTACAAAGTCCTTGGTGGCGGGAGCAGTCATCTCTTGCGCTCCCTCAGGCGCAATCTTGGACCATAAGGCCGCCTGAACGTACGACTTCTTGCCTGGTAGGTAAGTGGGACCAATGGTTGCGGAGGTCAGTGCAGCCCAGTCTGAAGATAGCGGCAGCTGCGATGAGGTGACCGCTTGTGTATGAGCCTGTAAGCTGACAGCCTGGTTCAAAAGAACGGTCGGCTCTGCTGTGTCTTCCTTCATCGGCGCCATTTCGGAAGGTTCTAGCACGGGGGCCAGCGTGGAGGAGAAATACCTCGCGATGTGAGGTTCCGAGGCCATATATGTGGACCCACGGCGGCCCGAACGTCTGACCATTCTGTTCAGGACAGTTACAGCAAAATAGTTGCTTTTAGAAGCAAAGAAAAGGGCCCAGGGTCCGGGAGCACTAAAAATGTGCTTGTTCATGCCTGCATGCTCAGGTCACGCCCCTAATTTAATTTATTTTCATTTTGAAGGATATCTTTTCCATTCACACGTCCACAAAATGGGTTCGCATCCGTTCCGCAATTTTGCAGAACCGGTGCAGCCCCATTCATTTTCAATAGGGCTGGAATGTGCTGTCTGCAACCGTATTTGCGGATCCGCATCTGCATTTGCGGATCTGCACTTCCGCATCCGTGCTTCTGTTTCTGCAAACAAATAGAACATGTCCTATTCTTGCCCGCAATTGCAGACAAGATTAGGCATTTTCTATTATAGTGCCGGCGATGTGCGATCCGCAAATTGCGGAATGCACATTGCCGATGTCCGTGTTTTGCGGATCCGCAAAACACTTACGGACGTGTGAATGAACCCTCGTAGTAACTTTATTAAGGGTTACGTTTTATCTTTATGTATATTCTAATGGATTGCAATGTTATAATATACTTTCTATGTTAGAAAGTATATTATAGAGCATTTGTATTGTGCTGCAGTTGTGTGCGGTTCTGCTGCGATACTGCAGGTATATAGAGGGAGAAGCGTTATTGGAACAAAAAATTTCTACTGGTGTGATATACCAGTCGCCCCCCCAAAAAACCTGATTGAAATGGGGTTTTATCTACCAATATACTTTCTTTATAGTGCATTTGGGTACTGTATAGTGCATTTGCGCATGCGAGTACGCGAAAATTATACTGCCGATATTTTGCATAATTTTTTTTTTTATCGAGATCGCAAATTTGAATAATAAATCTGGTATGTCACTGTCCATGTTGTAGGACTATTTGTGCACTTCTAGTAATTATTTCTTGGCTGCAAATATGAGCTGAAAGTTTTTCAGGTTTGTCTGCCATTAAAATGAATGGGACCCGCCGCGAACTTGCGGTTCGCGAACATTTGATCGCGTTCGCCCGTTCGCGAACCGTCCCGGCAGATGTTCGTCCATCACTACTCTCCACCACTGTATGATGCCTGCCTGCTGCTGCTGCTTTTATGAACCCGTACACTGCTAGTGTGTTCCTCACAGGTAGTCTCCCGAGTGGCAGAAGTTTTACCCCTACCGCGTTTGTCTGCAGATCTCCCTCTGTTTCCACCCTGCTGTCTCATGGACATGCATTCACCCTGCTGGGTCACCGGAACGCTGCCACCCTCGCCCCCTGATGATGACGAATCTAATGCCCCTTTTTGACCCGGCTCTCACATGCAAACGGTTACATAATCATCTACATATGTTTGGGAGTCACTTCTGTAACACTCACCTGTTTCTTATGCATGTCCCTGACCTCTCGAAACATGTGCTCCCACAGGTATTTGCACGCCTAGAGGAGTCTGCAGTGGACCTCGCCTCCAAGCCTGTGCTGGCCTGTAACTCCTGACTGTCCTCACAAAGCTCATCCTCGCTGAAAAGTGGAGCAGAGCCAGCGGCATACCTTAATAGGCTAGCAGAAAGAGCAGCAAAAGCAAAAGAAAGGTTCTGGACAGGTGAAGGCACAGAGGCAGTTCTTTGGCCATGTCAACTAAGCGTGGTGTCATAGGAAACCCATTGATTGCCTGGCTGTGTGTATCGGTTGTCACTTGAGATGATCTTGAAGAGCCAGTACAGCTGGATTGTTGATCAAAACACGACTTCCGGATGACAGTGGCAGCTTGGTACTGCTGCTGAAGCTGCTGATACCATCAGCCCTTTTTCTGCTGCTACTTGTACCAGCTACAGTAAGATTTTTGCCACTGCCCATTCCTTTGGAGGGCCCAGGCAACTGTCTGTTGGCCATTGTGCATAGTAACTGTATCAGTAATGTAACAGCTTAACTATGAATGTGTCAGCTTTTGAACAAGATAAATGTGGCTATATATTAGACCACCCTTTAATACTGATGCATAGTAATTCTATATATACACAAACAGATTAACTGCGATTGTGCCAGCGGTTCAACAAGATGCAGACGGTGATATATTAGACTGCCCTTTAGTACTGAGGTACAGTAATTCTATATATAAACTAAAGGATTAACTGCAAATGTGCCAACAGTTCCACAAAATGCAGACAATGATATATTAGACCGCCCTTTAATACTGAGGCACAGTAATTTTACATATAAACAGGGATTCTGTCAGCAGTTCAGCAAGATGCAGAAGGCAAAATATTTGATTGCCCTTTAATACTGAGGCACAGTAAGTATATCTTTAAACTGACAGATTAACTGTGAATGTGCCAGCAGTTTAACAACATGCAGATAGAGATATATTAGACAGCCCTTTACTACTGAGGCTTTACTACGAGTGCTCGGGTTCTCTGGCCGAACACATGACTAATGGAAGTCAATGGGAGAACCTGAGCATTAAACCAGGCACCCCCTGCTCTGAAGAGGGGAGGGTGCCTGGTTTATAGGAAAATGTCAGAAAATGATGGAAACACCACCAAAATGGTTCGGGAACAGCATAGGGAGGATGTCTGGATGCATGTTGTCCGAGTAGTACGCCACTTTTACAGACTGACAATAATACGCACTAATCCGAAGATAAAATCGACTTTAGAGGAAAAATTGTTAGGAAACATTCTTTCCTGTATATTTACTAGTATATAAAGTGCAAGTGCTGCCAAAAGTTACAAGGAAGAGGCACTCTGATACAACCTGTATATCACATAAAGGAGGGCCTCATTCACATTGTGGTACAATTGTTCATGTAGTGGGACTCCTACACTAATAAAGCCTATGCACTAAGTGAAAGGTCTGCCAAAAATTACAAGGAACCGACACTCCAATACACCCTTTGTTACACATAAAGGAGGGCATCATACACAGCCTTGAAAAATTATGATTCATGGCCTGCTGCTGACCCTCAAAAACATTTGGAGCAAGGGCCTGCTGATCTGACTATCTAAAACATTATGGGTGAGGGCCTGCTGCCGCTTTGGTGACTCTAGATAACCTGGGGCCAATCGCACGTCCCAGTGATGGTGATGATCTATTTGGATGTCTGCCCTATCAACTTTTAATGTTATTTTCAGCCCAAACCATGTAGACCATGGGTAACGGGGAATCATGGTTTGATTCCGGAGGGGGAGCCTGAGAAACAGCTACGGCTACCACATCCAAGCAAGGCAGCATACGCGCAAATTACCTATTAGGTATAATTAGGTGAGGGCCTGTAGGTGAGCTGACCCTGTAAAAGATTTTAGGTGCGGGTCTGCTGGTGAGCTGACCCTCTAAAAAATATATGCAAGGGCCTGCTGGTGAGTTGACCCTGTAAAACATTATATGCGAGGGCCTGCTGGTGAGCTAACCCTGTAAAACATTGTAGGTGAGGGCCTGCTGGTGAGCTGACCCTGTAAAACATTATATGCGAAGGGCATATATGCGAGAGAATTATATGCGACGAATAAGCATGTGTTGATATGATGGAACAGGAGAAGGAGGATGAGAAGATTCAACTGTATACCATTGTTTGTGGTGGAAGGGGTGCATGGGAATACAGTGTATTCAGTACATTATAAACAACACATTTAAAGTGCCTTTATGTTCATCAGCTTTCCCCTGGTGGAGTCGAGAAGTCATGGTCAATCCAGGCCTTGTTCATTTTTATAAGAGTCAACCTATCAGCATTTTCAGTTGACAGGCGGATACATCCAAGTGCTCGACCGAATACTGCGGATGTTCGAGTACAATTTAATACAATAAAAGTCAAAAGGAGACCCTAGCTTCAAACCAGGCACCCCCTGCTCTGAAGAAGAGAGAGTGTCTGATTCACAAAAATAGGTTAGAAATTTATGTAAACCACATCAAAATGGTTTGGAAACAGCATTAAGAGGGTGGCTAGATGCATCTTGGACTCCTATTATTTACGACATACAATAGACAACCACACAAAGGCTATATGCAAGCCATCAATCTATCCATTTGACAGATGACTGGCTTACTCAGCATACCTTACAATGGCAGCCTTGTGCACTATGAGACATTCCAAACCAGCTCTCATCTGACTGAGAGCCTTTAGGCCTCAAAATATATCTGTAAAGAAAAAATCAAGGCAACTGGACGTACTGTAGATTTCTTGAAAACGTTTCACTCGTTCTTCCAACGAGCGAAACGTTTTCAAGAAATCTACAGTACGTCCAGTTGCCTTGATTTATTCTTTACAGATATATACCATGACCTAGATAAATGAGAACCTTCACAGACTTTAAGCCTCAAAGTTACTTCAGATCTGTTGGATGGCTAGGGTGGACCTGCACACCTAGATTAATATCATTAGGGAGACAAAAAGTTTTCTGATTGTCCTAACATAATATTCAATAACCTTTCTACTGTATACAGTTCTGTCATGTAAAAACGAATTTACATAAACATGGGCATATGGGAAAGACATGCAAATGAGCAGAATCTGCCTTGTTTTTCAGCTGACAAAACATTTGCATGGAAAATTTGCGATCTACACTACTCATGAACAGCGCCATCTATTGGTTTCATAGTCTTATGACAAGACGATTACTCTTGTCATAAGACTATGAAACCAATAGATGGCGCTGTTCATCTTGTTGGGGCACTATAAGTGGGTCACACTGCTCAACAGAGTCCACACACCATGTAGCACTAAGCCTATAGTAGCCTGCGCTAACACTGAGGTGTATATTGGATTGCTGCTATCATTCCCACATCTAGCACTTTGTCTGCGGTCATATAAGCTTGCTAGGGTGTATCTGAGGACTATTGCCCTGCTTGTAATGACTCATGAACAGCTCCATCTATTGGTTTCATAGTCTTATGACAAGACTAAGAATCCAATAGATGGTGATGTTCATGAGTAGTGTAGCTCGCAAATATTCTAATTGCAAATTTTTATCGCTAATTTTCCATGCAAAAGGCTACACTAATAAATCTTGTCATAAGACTATGAAATCAATAGATGGCGCTGTTTATGAGTAGTGTAGATTGTGAATTTTCCATGCAAATGGTTTTTCAGCTGAAAAACAAGGCAGATTCTGCTCATTTGCATGTCTTTCCCATTTGCCCATGGTTATGCAAATGAGTTTTTACATGACAAAACTGTATAGAAAGGTTATTGAATATTATGTTAGGACAATCAGATATTTTTTTGTCTCCCTAATGATATTATCTAGATGCGCAGGTCCACCCAAGCCATCCAACAGATTTGAAGCAACTTTGAGGCTTAATGGCTCTCAGTCAGATGAGAGCTGGTTTGGAATGTCTCATAGTGCACAAGGCTGCAAAGGTATGCTGACTAAGCCTGTTATCTGTCTCATGGATAGATTGATGGCTTGCACATACGTGGCTTTTGGCATATAGCCTTTGTGTGGTTGTTGATTGTATGTTGTGGATAATAAGAGTCCAAGACGCATCCAGCTATCTTTTTAATGCTGTTTCCAAACCATTTTGATGGAGTTTCCATCAATTTCTAACCTTTTTTTGTTAACCAGACAACCTCTTCTCTTCCAAGCAGGGGGTGCCTGGGGTTCTCTCATTGACTTCCATAACGATGTGTTTGGCACAAGCACTTTTATGCTCGATCAACACTAGCAGATACGCTTATCTGTTTTAATGCCATCAGCAGAATTAAATACCCACTCAGACAAAACACTGGTGGAAGGGCAGGCCAGTACCTCCAAGGCATAGAACACCAGTTCGTGCCACATGTTCAGCTTGGACACCCAGTAGTTGCAAGGCACTGAGTGATCATTGAGGACGCTGACTCAGTTTGCTATGTACTCCTTTACCATCTTCAAAAAAAATTCCCTCCTTGTTACACTAGGCTGCGCATCAGGGTGAGTGTGCTGGCGGGGTGTCATGAAACCGTCCCAGGCTTTGGAGAGTGTTTCCTTGCCTCTATTGGAACTGCTGTGTGTTTCCCTTGTCTCCCCTCCTCGATTGGCAAAGCAAACTACGGACTCTGCCGACAGCGTTGTGAGTTAGAAATTTCTGGAGCAATTTTTCAACAAGGATCTTCTGGTATTGCACCGTTTTGTTTGTCCTCTCTACCATAGAATTGAGAGATGAGACGTTCTCTTTGTAGAGGGGGTCGAGAAGGGTGAACAACCAGTAATCCATGTTGTCTAAAATGTGTATAATGCGCTGGTCACGTGAAAGGCAGCCTAACATGAAGGACTTAACAGAGTACCAACAAGCAGGACTTCGCTGTTGTCATCAGGAGGATGACTCTCAATCTCCTCATCCTCTTTCTCCTCTTCTGCCCACCCACGCTGAACAGATGGAATTAAAATTCCATTGGCACTACCCTCTGTAGCTGATGCAACCGTCTCTTGCTCCTCCTCCTCTTCATCGTCCAATTTGCGCTGAGAAGAAGAACTGAGAGTGGTCTGGCTATCACTGTCACCGCCAGTTCTGTGAGAAGGTCTGACAGACGTTCTTCTCTACCTCTTGTATGACGTTCTTTGTTTTGGTTTCACTTGGTCATCTTCTTTCCTTCTGCCAGGTGTCACTTATTTAGACTAATCGTCTTCCTTTATATTCCGTCCCATACTGCCTCACTTTGCGGTTTACACTAGTTCCTGGATGAAGTGTTCACTGCTGGAGGCTGCTGCTGCTGTTTGCTCAGATAAGTCTTTTCCTTTATTCTGTTTCCTTGGTGGCTTTATTCTAGGTGACCCTGACTCCGTCCGTATTAAGTGCAGGGAGCCGGTGGTCGTGTCCCCTCACTATTATAGGGTTTTCAGGTGTCACACAGTCTTAGGTACGTGGGCATGCAATTGTCTACCATTGAGACCCTTGCATGTGCATAGCAGTCAGGGAGAGCTCTTAGGGTTTCATAGGGCTCACCTAAATGCTCCTTAGTTTGGGATCAAGCCAGTCAGTTGTTTATTTATAAGTTCCAGCTATCTGCAACTTCACCCGTGACAATCACCCTGTGTAATGTCTTCCCCCATTTCCACCTCTTCCACATGCAAAGCGCCATCCTTAATTGTGAGCAGCGAGCATTTGGGTAGACACAGAAGTGGGATGGTTACGCTAATAATAGCATTATCGCCTCTCACCATCTGTGTTGATTCCTCAAAGTTTCTTAAAACCTCACAGAAGTCAGACATCCATGCTCACTCCTTGCTTGTGAATAGCGGAAGCTGACTGGAAAGGCATTGACCATGTTGCAGCTGTTATTCCACTACTGACCTCTGCTGCTCACAATGTCTGGCCAACATGTGGAATGTGGAGTTCCAGCGCGTGCTTATGCCCCACAAAAGCCGGTGAGATGGCAATTTCAAGCGCTGCTGCAGCGTTGACAGAACGGCTGAAGCTGTCGATGACTTGCGGAAATGTGCACACATGCGGCGCACCTTCACCAGTAGCTCAGGCAAATTGGACTAGGTTTTGAGAAACCGCTGACCCACATGGTCGAACACGTGGGCTAGGC
This sequence comes from Bufo gargarizans, assembly GCF_014858855.1. Classification (NCBI taxonomy): domain Eukaryota; kingdom Metazoa; phylum Chordata; class Amphibia; order Anura; family Bufonidae; genus Bufo; species Bufo gargarizans. The sequence goes on along the minus strand of NC_058089.1, from coordinate 96,887,665 downwards.
ATGGGATGTGTCTGAGCTTGCTGAGCTCTAAAACTGCCACCAAATTACAGTCATTATCAGAAACAACCATGCCTGGTTGTAGGTTGAGTGGCGAGAGATACAGCTCAGCCTGGTTTCTTATCCCCTGCCACAGCTCTGCAGCTGTGTGCTGTTTGTCCCCTAAGCACATCAGCTTAAGCATGGCTTGTTGCCGTTTCCCCACTGCAGTGCTACACTGCTTCCAGCTACCGACTGATGACTGACTGGTGCTGCACACGGATAATTCAGAGGTGGAAGTGAAGAAGGGGGAGAAGAAGTGGGGTTTGGAGCCACTAATGTAGGTGCTGACGGAAACCCTGATGGAAGTTGGGCCCGCAATCCTTGGCGTCGGTAGCACCTGTGCCATCCCAGGGTAAGATTCGCTCCCTGCCTCCATAACATTCACCCAGTGTACCGTCAGGGAAATGTGGCATTTCTGTCCGAATGTACTTGTTCATGTGTCCATGGTTAAGTGGACCTTCCCAGTAACTGCGTTGGTCAGGGCACGTGTGATGTTACGGGACACATGTTGGTGTAAGGCGGATACGGCACACCTTGAAAAATAGGCTGCGGAAGGCCTCAGTGTCCACGAGCCTAAATGGAAAAATTTCCAGTGCCAGTAATTTGGAAAGCTGTGCATTTACTGTAGTGCTATGGCCTGTGGGTGAGTGGGTGGCTGGGTATTTTCACTTGCGTTCAAAGGCCTGGGGTAAGGACTTTTGGACGCTAAGCTGGGACATGGAAGTGGATATGGTCGATGATGGTGCTCGCAAAGGTCCAGGTACAGGATGGGAGGCATTCGGGCCTGTGCCTTTGACAGGGGATTGGCCAGCACGTAACATAGCGGGAAAGGAGGTAGTGGTGTGACCCGCAGACCCAGATTGAGGACCCAGGCGTTCATCCATCTTATTGGATGCCATGTGGCGGATCATGCTGGTGGTGGTGACGTTGCTAGTCTTCATGCCCCGGCTCATTTTCGTATTGCACAGGTTGCAAACTACTATTCTTTTGTCGTCCGCACTTTCCTCAAAAAAGCAACATACTGTGGAACATCTACCCCTTGGCAAGGGAGAATTCCGCAGCGGGGTGCTCTGTAGAACAGTTGCGAGCCTGTTTAGTGTGGCCCGCCTTCTCCCTTTTGGCACCCCACTACCTCTTCCAGCCTGTTGCGGTGCTGCAGATCACTTTTCCCCTGTACTGCTGTCCTCACTTGGCTTTCCACCTTCCCAGGTTGGGTCAGTGACCTCATTTTCCAACACATCCTCTTCCACTTCCTCACTCTAATCATCCTCCTGATTTGTTGACCTAACCACAACCTCAGTTATTGACAACTGTGCCTCATCCTCTTCATCAACCTCTTGAGGCAGTAATTGCTGTTGACTCATTGGCAACTGTGTTTCTTCATCATCCACCTCATTAAACACTAATTGCCATTCCCCACATCATGTTCTTGTGACTGTGGATGCTCAAGAGGTTGGGAATCAGGGCACAAGATCTCATGTCCCTCTTCAAGCGTGCTTGGCAAGAGGGCCAAATAAAGTAATGGCGATGAAAAGAAGTCTTCGGAATATCCGAGTGTAGGATCTTTTGTTTGGCCATTCTGTACATGGTGGGAGGAAGGTGTATCATGGTGAGGATTGTGTTGACCAGACTCCTGGCTACTGAGACTGGACTTGGTGAAAGACAGGGTGGTGCTTAACCGTCTGGAAGCATTATCTGCTGCAATCCAACCAACCACCTGCTCGCACTGGGTCTGACTTCGCGAGCGTTATCCTGCGCCTCCCTGAAAACTGGGACATTAAGCTAGGTATTGTGGATGATTGTTTTTCTTGTGCTCTGGCAGCAGGCACAGTTTATCCGCACCTAGGGCCACGGCCTCTGTCTGCACTATCAGCATCGATGCCACTTCCGCGTCCCTTACTGCTCGCCTTCTTCATTTTAAATGTGATATATGCTTGAAAGCATGTCACACTTACAGTAGCGTAGGATTTGGAAGTGTATGTATGTAAAAATAATTTACAAAGTTATTTGTGATGAGGAAACGTTATACAGGACAGGTACCACAGGTAACATCACTGTTCGCAGTGTCTACGGAAAAAGTACACTGGATGTCACTCATATTTTAGGGATGCTCACACTTTAAACAGGAGATGTGGCGCGGATAATTTAACTGTCCGCAGTGGACACCGTCTACGCAAAAAGTACCCAGGATGTCACTGATATTTTGGGGATGTGCACAATTTAAACAAAAGATGTGGCGCAGATAATTTAACTGTCCGCAGTGGACACCGTCTACGGAAACAGTACACTGGCTGTCACTGATATTTTAGGGATGTGCACAATTTAAACCGGAGATATGGCACGGATAATTTAACTGTCTGCAGCGGACACCGTCTACGGAAAAAGTACACTGAAGGTCACTGATATTTTAGGGATGTGCACACTTTAAACAGGAGATGTGGCGCGGATAATTTAACTTTCCGCAGCGGACACGTCTATGGAAAAAGTACACTGGATGTCACTGATATTTTAGGGATGCGCGCACTTTAAACTGGATATATGGCACGGATAATTTAACTGTCCGCAGCGGACACGTCTATGGAAAAAGTACACTAAATGTCACTGATATTTTAGGGATGCGCACACTTTACACAGGAGATGTGGCGAGAATAATTTAACTGTCCGCAGCGGCCTATTATACGGTATTTAGCGCAGGATGTGCTAAAAATATATATTGCTGCTGTCACACACAATAGTCTTTAAAAGGACTTTTGGGTCTATGAAAAGTTTTTGTATAAAAATCTTCCTATTACACTCCCTACACTGTCTGTCTCTTCCTATGCACAGCTCTCCCTAACACTGAGCAATTAAGCGCAGGTTGCGCTAAAAAACATATATTGCTGCTGTCACACACAATAGTCTTTACAAGGACTTTTGGGTCTCTGTAATGTTTTTGTACAAAAAATATATTCAATTACACTCCCTACACTTTCTGTCCCTTCCTATGCTCAGCTCTCCCTGACTACGAATGAGTCGAACATGCATCATCGGGTGCTATATAGCAGTGTTTCCCAACCAGTGTGCCTCCACCTGTTGCAAAACTACAACTCCCAGCATGCCTGGACAGCCTTTGGCTGTGCGGGCATGCTGGGAGTTGTAGTTTTGCAACAGCTGGAGGCACACTGGTTGGGAAACACTGCTATATATAGCACCCGATGAAGCGTTCCGGCCAGCCAATCACTGTAATGCCAGTAGCCAACATGACTATTGGCATTACAGTGAGGGCAGTACTTACCAGCACATTTATTGGCTGCGTAGCAGGCAAGAAATGTGCGGGGAGGAGACTCGAGCATGGTGCTCGAGCACATGTGGTATTCGGCCATGCTCGATCAACACTAGACAAGAGTACTGTCCCTTCCATACTAATGGAAGTGCTCATGATCTGTTCAGTGATGTTCTAAGTTAACTGACAGACCAATGAGCAATACCATCAGTATAAAAGGAAAGCGCTCGAAACGCCCACGCTTAGAGCCGACATGTCACTCACTGCTTCTCCCCTGCATGGCCAATGCTCCGTGATGAGTTAGCAAGTTCCTATCTGCCTGTCATAATTACTGCTTCTTCTATTCCTTATGATCCTGCTGTGCCCTACCAACAATGATGTGATGCAAGCATGTAGTGTAGAACTGTTAAAATTACTTTAAAATATTTTTTATAATATATTTGATTTGTTGATTTTATTGTTCTAGGAAAACAGGCCCCCAAAGTTTGGATCTTTCTGTAAGAGCTCTTCACTACAACGCATATAAAATCTGTACACCATAGCCATGTAAGAGATGTACGAGTTCTACAATATGCTCTACAGTGACCTATATACTGGTAGGAGCACACATAGCTGCTCCTGCCTGTCCTCGCTCTGATCACAAACCTGCATAGCACATAACTGCTTCTATCTGTCCTTGCTCAGATCACAAACCTTCTTAGCACATAGCTGTTCCTGCCTGTCCTCGCTCTGATCACAGGCCTGCTTAGCACATAGCTGTTCCTGCCTGTCCTCGCTCTGACCACAAACCTTCTAAGCACATATCTGTTCCTGCCTGTCCTCGCTCTGACCACAAACCTTCTTAGCACATATCTGTTCCTGCCTGTCCTTGCTCTGATCACAGGCCTGCTTAGCACATAGCTGTTCCTGCCTGTCCTCGCTCTGATCACAGGCCTGCTTAGCACATATCTGCTCCTGCCTGTCCTCGCTCTGATCACAGGCCTGCTTAGCACATATCTGCTCCTGCCTGTCCTCGCTCTGACCACAAACCTTCTTAGCACATATCTGTTCCTGCCTGTCCTCGCTCTGATCACAGGCCTGCTTAGCACATAGCTGTTCCTGCCTGTCCTCGCTCTGATCACAGGCCTGCTTAGCACATAGCTGTTCCTGCCTGTCCTCGCTCTGATCACAGGCCTGCTTAGCACATAGCTGTTCCTGCCTGTCCTCGCTCTGATCACAGGCCTGCTTAGCACATATCTGCTCCTGCCTGTCCTCGCTCTGATCACAGGCCTGCTTAGCACATAGCTGTTCCTTCCTGTCCTCGCTCTGATCACAGGCGTGCTTAGCACATAGCTGTTCCTTCCTGTCCTCGCTCTGATCACAGGCCTGCTTAGCACATAGCTGTTCCTTCCTGTCCTCGCTCTGATCACAGGCCTGCTTAGCACATAGCTGTTCCTGCCTGTCCTCGCTCTGACCACAAACCTTCTTAGCACATATCTGCTCCTGCCTGTCCTCGCTCTGATCACAGGCCTGCTTAGCACATAGCTGTTCCTGCCTGTCCTCGTTCTGATCACAGGCCTGCTTAGCACATAGCTGTTCCTGCCTGTCCTCGCTCTGATCACAGGCCTGCTTAGCACATAGCTGTTCCTTCCTGTCCTCGCTCTGATCACAGGCCTGCTTAGCACATAGCTGTTCCTGCCTGTCCTCGCTCTGGTCACAGGCCTGCTTAGCACATAGCTGTTCCTGCCTGTCCTCGCTCTGACCACAAACCTTCTTAGCACATATCTGTTCCTGCCTGTCCTCGCTCTGACCACAAACCTTCTTAGCACATATCTGCTCCTGCCTGTCCTCGCTCTGATCACAGGCCTGCTTAGCACATAGCTATTCCTGCCTGTCCTCGTTCTGATCACAGGCCTGCTTAGCACATATCTGTTCCTGCCTGTCCTCGTTCTGATCACAGGCCTGCTTAGCACATAGCTGTTCCTGCCTGTCCTCGCTCTGATCACAGGTGTGCTTAGCACATAGCTGTTCCTTCCTGTCCTCGCTCTGATCACAGGCCTGCTTAGCACATAGCTGTTCCTGCCTGTCCTCGCTCTGATCACAGGCCTGCTTAGCACATAGCTGTTCCTGCCTGTCCTCGCTCTGATCACAGGCCTGCTTAGCACATATCTGTTCCTGCCTGCCCTCGCTCTGATCACAGGCCTGCTTAGCACATATCTGCTCCTGCCTGTCCTCGCTCTGATCACAGGCGTGCTTAGCACATACCTGTTCCTTCCTGTCCTCGCTCTGATCACAGGCCTGCTTAGCACATAGCTGTTCCTGCCTGTCCTCGCTCTGATCACAGGCCTGCTTAGCACATAGCTTGTCCTGCCTGTCCTCGTTCTGATCACAAACCTGCTTAGCACATAGCTGTTCCTGCCTGTCCTCGCTCTGATCATGATTCATTGGTTGGAATGACGCCTTGCGCTTCGTGCCGCCGCTGCTGTACAGTAATACACTTGTATAGATTATACAAGTGTATTACTGTACTGTGGTGGCGGCACAAAGCGCACTGTGTCATAGCAAACAATGACGCCGTCGCTTCTGCACTAAGCAGGATGCCAGTCCGGTATCTCAAGGACCGTGTTCCACGAACGTGTGAATTCAGCCTCGTGTGCTGCCCGTTGCCGTATTGCAGACCACCTTTGAGGATCCGCAATACATTGGCACCGTTCCGTGTGCATTCCGCATCACGAATGCGGACCTATTCACTTCAATGGGTCCGCAAATCCAGAGATGCGGAATGAAAGCACGGAACAGAACACTACGGAAGCACTACAGAGTGCTTTTTGGGGTTCCGTTCCGTGCTCCCGCACCGCAAAAAGATAGAACTTGCTCTATCTTTTTGCAGAACGGAAGGATCGCGGACCTATTCAAGTGAATGGGTCTGCGATCTTCATGCGCCTGCCGCACGGACGGTACAATTTGCGGTCCACAGCACGGGCACAGGGTTCACACGTTCGTGCCTCGAGTCACTTTGTTTATACATGTATAAGGGTGCACATGAGTGATCAAAGAGTGAGCTCGTAATTCTCTTTGACTTTCTAATTAATATGTATTGTAATTCTTTTTGCAATTACTCATAAACAACGATTGAATAAAAAATTTGTAGCTGATTAATTCAACATGAATGATTTACAAAACCATTAGCTCAGATTCAGAAGTTAATCTCTAGGATTCAAAGATGGTTACTACCGCCCTTGTGTTGTATTTTCAGAATTATAGGTTCAGCGTGAAAAAGTACTCTTTGTTTACACAGCAAAATAGTTTTAGCACATTGATGTGCCTTGTGTATTTGCATTCAAGCAACCATTAAATAATGGTAGTTCAGATTTGGCACACGTTGTACTGAATACACACCGTGCTGCTGCCACCAGCTCCATGCTACAATTAAATCAACATTGTTTGAAAGAGATTAACAAGTGCTGGATACTGTGTTTAATAAATTTAAATCTTGCCAAATCTGATAATGATGTTGGGATTTTTTCCCCTTCTTGTGCTATTTTAAATGTAGCAAAATCAGTTCAATATTTATCAATCCTGCTGATTGTAAGGGCAAATTCACATGTATAATCCTTTGCAAAAATCTATTCCATACTTGTGAATGAGGATATTTCTACAGCATGTGCATGGATTTCTGCCGGCCCCATTGAAATGAAAAGGGGGGCTGTAGAAATTTCTGCAAAAAAAGCTGCCACAAGTAAATACACCTTGAGGGTACGGCCACATCTGGTGGGACCACTATGGCGTTTTCTGCAGTGGAAAATCTGCAACAGATACGCTGGTTTTCTATAGCAGCAAATTCTGGATCATATTGAATATTTTTAATGGATATGTTGCCAGATTGCTGCAAATTCACCTTCTGATTTTGGGCTCATTCAGACGGCCCTATGCTGGCCGCAAAAATGCGGATTAATTTTTTTGCGGATTAGATGCTGTCCTATTCACTTCTATGGGGAACTTTTCTTCCATTGCACGGCTCAGCAAAAAAATTAAACATGTCCTATACTTGTCTGTGAAAATCAGGACATTGCCCTATTGAAGTCTATAGATCAGCAAAAAATCGGAATGAAATCATTACAAATCACTAGTCATACCACACATGGAGAACTGTGTACAGTTCTGGGCTCCTGTGAATAAGGCAAACATAACAGAGCTGGAGAGGGTCCAGAGGAAGGCAACTACAGTACCCTGAAAGATTATCAAAATTAGGGTTATTCACTTTAGAAAAAAGACGACTGAGGGGAGATCTAATTAATATGTATAAATATATCAGGGGTCAGTACAGAGATCTCTCCCATCATCTATTTCTCCCCAGGAATGTGACTGTGACGAGGAGCACCCTCTGCGTCTGGAGGAAAGAAGGTTTGTACACAAACATAGAAGAGGATTCTTTACGGTAAGAGCAGTGAGACTATGGAACTCTCTGCCTGAGGAGGTGGTGATGGTGAGTACAATAAAGGAATTCAAGAGGGGCCTGGATGTATTTCTGGAGCGTAATAATATTACAGGCTATAGCTACTAGAGAGGGGTCGTTGATCCAGCAAGTTAGTCTGATTGCCTGATTGGAGTCAGGAAGGAATTTTTTATTCCCCTAACGCGGGGGTTCACACCTGAGCGTTCGCGATGGAGCGCTCTGTATCCGCGATTGTACCGGCGTTTGCAATCGCGCATACAGAGACAAGCAAACGGCCATTGTCGCGCGTTCCCGAAAGTCTATGTACGGGAACGCGCGACAAGACGCCCCAAAGAAGCTCATGTACTTCTTGGGGCGTCGGGCGTTTTACAGCGCGATCGTACGCGCTGTAAATCGCCCAGGTGAGAACCATTCCCATAGGGAAGCATTGGTTTCTCCTTGTTGAGCGTTTTACAGCGTGTAGAAATGCGCTGTAAAACGCTCAGGTGTGAACCCAGCCTAAAGTGAGGAAAATTGGCTTCTGCCTCACAGTTTTTTTTTGCCTTCCTCTGGATCAACTTGCAGGATAACAAGCCAATCTGGATGGACAAATATCTTTTTTCATCCTTATGTACTATGTTACTATGTAAATCCTTTATTTTATTTTTGTGGATATGCTGAACTGTCCGCAAAAAAACTGATCCGCTAGTTATGTGCGGATTCTGGTGCAGACATTCTCTAGTGTGGATGAGATTAGTGAAAATGCAATTCTGCTTCAGAAATTCCACAACATTTGGCCTTAATAAATAAACGAGCGACTGGCTTGATCCCAAACTAAGGAACTTATAGGTGAGCCTTATAAAACCCTAAGAGCTCTCCCTGACTGCTATGCACATGCAAGAGTCTCGATGGTAGACGATTGCATGCCCACGTACCTAAGTCTGTGTGACACCTGAAAACCCTATAATAGTGAGGGGACACGACCACCGTCTCCCTGCACTTAATATGGACGGAGTCAGGGTTACCTACAATCAAGCCAGCAAGGAAGCACAATAAAGGACTTATCTGAGCAAACAGCAGAAGCCGCCTCCAGCAGTGAACACTTCATCCAGGAAGTAGTATAAACCGCAAAGTGAGGCAGTATGGAAGGGAATATAAAGGAAGTAGTTTAAATAAGTGGCACCTGGCAGAAGGAAAGGAGATGAGAAAGTGAAACCAAAACAAAGAACATCATACAAGAGGTAGAGAAGAACGTCTGCCAGACCTTCTCACAGAACTGGCGGTGACACTTAGGAAAGCTAATTTGAATATCTTTCTCAGAAACCCAGAGGGATCTTGCCTGGCTTACAATACTCTGCACATGTACTATGTACAGTATGCTAGGCATTCTACTTAATGATAAAGAGTACCTCTCAGACAAAAAATCATTAAAGTGCACACATTTGCATTGGCTGTATAACATCATGCAAAGAGAATACCCAAAGGGTCTGCATTGTCAACTACAACATACACGTTTATGAATCAAGATGGGTATACAGGTGGAGATACGAATCAGAATCCTCTTCATTCTGATCACAAAGGTCCAGGGATAGACTGGGAACTTAAAGTGGCCCTGGAAAAAAAAACTAAAAGTGGCTCCATGTTGTAAATGAGTCCAAAATGACAGAAGGTGGGTCAATATCTTAGTTATGATAAAAAAATAAATTAATTACATTTATTTAGTCTTAAGAAGATGCGTCTAAGGGAGGACATGATTAACCTATACAAATAAATAAATGGGCCGTACAAAAAATATGATGTAAAGCTTTTTTATGTAAAATTCCCTCAAAAGACAAGGGGGCACTGCCTCTGTCTGGAGAATAAAAAAATTCAGTCTCCAGAAGCGGCAATGCTTTGTTATTGCAAGAACTGTGAATTTGTGAAATAGTCACCTCAGGACGTGGTCACAACAGGAACAGTGGGTAGTTTTAAAAAGGGCTTAGATGAATTCTTAAAAGTAAATAACATTAATGATTATCAAAATGAGTAGAAATCTGGATCTTACTCCCATTTTCTAAAATTCACATCCCCACCTATCTCTTGGTTGAACTTGATGGACTTATGTATTTTTTCAACCTTATTAACTATGTAACTATGTAATTATGTAACATGTAGCAGATAGGGCCAGCATAAGTAGGCAGGGACAACAAACGGAGGTGGGTCCAGCAATATCATAGGGCAGCACAAAATACAGCCCCAGCAAAACCAAATAACATTTTGTTGGGGCACAGACTACAGCCTCAACTGATACAAATACCACAGTGCACCACACAATATTGTCCTCACCACAGTATTCAATTGTACCACTGTCCTGAGGATGGTGATACAGTTGTATTCAGAAGGGCACCTGTGGCCGTTGGTCAGGTGCATAAGTACCCTAATGCTCCTACATTAATTAATGCTAAGAGCGTCAGACCTTTATGTATTCAGTCGGTGGTCATTTGGAGGGCTCACGAGGCCCTCTGGGCATCAGCCCACTAGGAAATTTCCCTGTAGGGTCTATGGCCAGTCCACCCCTTCAAAGGTGTTCTTAACATGCAGAGATTTATTTTTTCCAGAATTCCCACATCTGCACAAGAAGAAACCAATAAGGAGAGGCAGTCAATACCACAAACACTAGCCCACATACTTACCAGAGATTCGGGATCATGACTCACTTACAGACCAGACGGAGACCAACATAGTGGTAAATTTATATGACTGTCCGTAATTCCTTACCGAAACCAAGATTCTGAATATGGCTTTATTCACAAAATGCTGGACAAAATGGAGTAGCATGCTGTGCTATTTTGTCTGGTAAAATACTAGACACCATTAGGAAACCCAACAGACTGCATTAATTATAATAGGGTTAATCAGGATTCCGTCATGGTATCTGTCATGTGACAGATCTGGCACTTACATCATTTTTATTGTTCTGCTCCTATGTCAAAGCAGAAGGACAAAAACAGCCATGATGTCAACAGTCATATATTCTTATTTTTAAAAGATTTTTTTAAAATTTATTTATCCATCTCTATGCTATCTTTTAGGCACGTGTGGAAAAAAAGGTTGCAAGGTAAGAATGCTTTCAAAAATAGAAGTGTTAAAAGTTTATTTTTATCAATTTAAAATGCAGGACAATGACCCCAAACCTACAGCCCATGTGATTAAGAACTATCTTAAGTATGAAGAAGAACAGGGAGTCCTGGATGTGATGATATGGACTCCACAGAGCCCTGATCTCAACATCATCAAGTCTGTCTTTGATCATGTGAAGAGACAGAAGGATCTATCTAACTAACTAACTTTCTATATCCATCTATTTATCTACACAATGGTAGAGGTACTGTCATTTTTGCAATGGAGCTGTTTAGATTTTTTTTACATCTAAAATGGTCAGCTAAGTATAAAAGAAGAAAAACATCTTTTCAAAGTTAATCTTTCACAATAAATCCAATTTAAAATAACAAGACATGTGAAGGCTGCCATACTTCTTCTTTTAATGGATATCATCAATCAATGTCATTACAAAATACTCCTGCACTGTACTTGAGAAACACAATCCATACACAAGTTCAGGAATAAGTTCCTATTTACAGAGAAGAACATCGGTTGAACTACTTCAATTTGGTTTCACATCTTAATGGAAATGCACAAATGCTTGATGATTCATTATGTAACACTGAGCAGGTATATAATGAAACACATAAATATGTCACAAGGAAAAGTTAATTTCCAAACTCTTAAGTAGAAAATTGTTTTTTAGAGTACATGTAGGCACTCTGGGCTAAAGAGACAGGTACATTATGTTATTAAGCAGTTTATCAAGTTAATGAGCATTCATGTGTAAGAAAAAGTAAACTAATTTAGTGTTATTAAATGTTTTATTAATGTTCTATCTTTTTATGTCTCTTTGTCATTCAAGATCCCAAATTATTTGAAAGAAATCGGCTGCTTGCTTCTCCAAAACCACCTATTGGGCTGTGTCTGGTATTTCAGTTCTGTCTCATTCAAGTAAATGGAGCTGTGCACCCATTGAACCTATATTTCATACTAATAAAGCCCACTATGATGCCAAGGCTTGGAAATATTTAGATGACAGTTGCAATATTAAAGGTCAAACTTCTAATCACATGTGTACAAAGATAGTATATGATATGACGAAAGCTGTTTCATGTTTTATCGGTAGTCAAACGGACCTCAAACATCTCATAAGCATACAACAAGGCAAGCAATCAGACAACAAAGCAAGGTACCAAAACAAATACTTTATTAAAATGAGATACGGACATGACAGTAAGCTGGACCAGCAGGTAAGGGTATAGTGACAGATAATACCAGTGAACCAAGTGCACCGGTTGGACTTGGGGTCAAACCTAAAGGGTGGAGACTAAGTGAGCACTGTTCTTCACAGAGCCACTGATGGTGGGCATGAACTTAGCCAAGGGCTCACCCGTTGCACCTCCAGGATGGTCCAGGTGAACTTGTACACTTACCTGCAGAGACTTACGTTGGTGCAAGCACCAGTGGTCCAGGCAAGCACGAGACTAGAATGGAACCAAGGCACATGAACAGAAACTCAAACATAACTGAAACAGTGAATAGGCAGATGGCTAGACTGTATGCATCAATGCTATATAGCCGTCCAAGTCAGAGCTGCGCACATATACTAACAAATGCCTGTCCCCCATGTGGAGTTAGTCCATAGGCAAACAGATAGAGCTGCACAACAAGACACAGAACAAGCAGATGACTAGACCCTTTGTGAACACTGCTACATGGCGGTCCTAGTCAGAGCTGCACACAAGGACTAAGATGTCCTCCCTCCGGAGAATCCAGTAGCCCTCTCATCGAAGGCAAAACATAGACAAAGTACTACAGACAGAAACATGAATACAAGGAAACACCAAGCAGGGACCAAGCAGGAGACAATGGCAAGGTGACCTTGATATTTCACTAGGTGACCACACTGACAAGCCAGCTGGAAAAATCCCAGGTTTGGTGCAGGGCCTGTACCCAACTAGACTGAAGACAAAGACTTGACCACCAAACCCACGGCTCACTGGAAAATATAGTAGGTTAACAATAACATTTGAACACCTAGAAAATAACATCTGGACCAGAACATTAACCCAACATGAACTGAGACAAACAGGGAAAACAGTATGACATATACACAGGCCCACGTACACACACCAGGCCAGCAGGCATAACAGCCCAGAGCCAGTACACAGAGTGCACACAGCCAGCCTGCACGACACAAGTGTCAGGAAAACACTGTGATAGACATACACAAGGCGCAGTTCACACACAGGCCGCTGCAATTACACATATAGGGTAGTGATGAGCGGGAGGTGCCATATTCGATTTCGCGATATTTCGCGAATATTCGAATGAATATTCGTGTTATATTCGTCGAAATCGAATATTCGTAATTATTCCAATTATCGCGAATAATATACGAATTTTTTTTCGCGTATTGCGATTATTTATCTTGATAGTATAAGGCAACGTTCCTATGCTAATTGACTATGGCTAGGCTAATATGTGTATTTTACGAAATTTCGTGATTTGCTCTAACTTCGTCTCTTAGAATATTACGAATATTCTAAAAGACGAAGTTAGAGCAATATTACGAAATTTCGTAAAATACACATATAGATTGTAATTTAGCTAATATACTGCTATAATCCCTTTTTTTGCCTCTAATTTTTTTTTTGCCTCTTCTGAACTTAAGTTTTGTAAATTATGTACACTATTAAAAAATAATACTATAGCAGTATATTAGCTTAAATACAATCTATGTGTATTTTACGAAATTTCGTAATATTGCTCTAACTTCGTCTTTTAGAATATTCGTAATATTCTAAAAGACGAAGTTAGAGCAATATTAAGAACATTTGCAAAAGCCGAAATTGCGATGCGAGTAATATAATACGAAATAATCGCATGAAGATTTCAACTTAGCACTGCTATATTCCATATTCTAGCCTAGTATGGAATACAGCAGTGCTAACTTAGCACAGCTATATTCCATATTAGGCTAGAATATGGAATATAGCAGTGCTAAATTGAAATCTTCATGCGATTATTTCGTGTTATATTACTCGCATCGCAACTTGCGAAATTTCGTAAAATACACATATAGATTAGATTGTAATTTAGCTAATATGGAATATAGCAGTAAGTTGAAAACGCCACTGACTGGAGCAGCCAGGAAGCCAGGAATCCAAAGGACAGGTAAGAACAACTTTGTGGGAAAGAAAAAAAATATTATAATAAAAAAAAAAAAATACGAATATTCGAATTCGCGAATATATAGAACGATATTCTAAATATTCGCGAAATCTCGAAATTGCGATATTCGAGAAAAAAATTCGTAATTCGAATATTCGCGCTCAACACTAATATAGGGCACAAGGCAACCAGCCTACACAGAAAACCTGCAGCCAGTATGCCAGAGCAACTAAAGTGAGCACAGACGGCAACCCGTGTCACAGTGACAGTGAGTGTTTGACGCATGTGTACTGGGAAACTGGCTCTGGGGCCCTATGAGATACGTGGATGCCCCTGCTTGCTTCACTGTACACAGTCAAACCCTCATAAAGTTCTTCATGGATGTTCTCAGAACTAGGAATAGTTCACTGACTACAGTCGTCTTTACATAGTCAGCATTTTTCATCAGTATTTATAAGCCAATACCAGGGGTGGGTCCAAAATACAGAAGAGGCACACATTTTCCCATTATTTTTTCCAATTTCTTTTCCAATATTCTTTCTCTCTGTAGGTTCCGCTCCTGATTTTGGCATATAATACAGGTTTACAGTTTCCATATTTCCTAAAGGAAAGGGTTCTGTCCTATAACCACACTCTCTTCTCTACTATCGAATTTATTTCATAATGATACACAAGTTAATTTTCAGAATCTTATATCTACAACATGAATTACATTTTTACCCTTCACACAAAAGCTATAAAAGCAGACATCACATTTTCAAGGAAAAAAACATTGATGACATAGGTAAAAACTATTACTCCTTGAGAGAATTCATCACACAGAATGTCTTATGTCTTACCACAGACAAAGATCTTGACCACAAAGCGAGGAATTCAAGATATTCTTGATATATACTGCAACCATCAGTCATGTAGATAGTGCTTCGCTGGGTTATCACTATGGACATATGGTTCAATGTCTGCACTTTAAAGCTAGTGTTGTGTAGAGATGAGAAAAGTGTAATATATTTTATGATCTTGTCCATTTATATTCAGCCTCTTTTTTGGGTATACATGACTATTTAAAATTGTATATCTAAAGTGAGAAATAGAAATGTCTATGGAGATATCCACATATATAATTAGCTCAATAAAGAAGCGCATGAATGTTTGCAAGTAAATATCCATTTATAATTTGTGACAAAATGAATAGTTACCCAGTGGATAAGTGATAACTAGAGATGAGCGAAGTTCTCAAAAATTAGATTTGGCTGCTTTTAAGATTTTACAAAAATAAATCACTTTGTTATATGGCACATCTGAGATCAATAATAAAGCCTTTCAGGAGTTCATCAACAAAAAAATAAAAACGCAGTGGCTATCTTGCTTGAAAATCCATTGCAAAATCTTGCGTGGCTCGTGATGATGTCATACGTCCCTACGCACAAGATTTAATTTTTACCACCATTTCAGAAAAATTCGATTGATTACATTTGGTTTCACTGCAAATTGAATTCTTCCTGAAGTTAGAATCAAAGTCCACTTCATGAGCTTCGATTCGCTCAACACTAGTGGTAACTCTTTGAAAGCTGGGGCCCCCTAGACGAGGACCAACAATGATCACTAGAACAGAGGTAAAGACCCCCTTCTCCTCACTGTATTCCTGCAGTGAGGAGGAGTTTGATTTACTCTGCCTCTGTATTCAATGTCTATGGGTCTGATGAAAAGAGCACTCATTGATGTAGAGGTGATACCCCGAGCAATCAGATATTTATCTCCAGTCCTGAGGATAGGTCAGAAATACCCATTGTGGCACATGGCATGCCAATCAGCTGTCAGAATGTAGAGAAAGCTGATAAATTATAAAAAAAAAGGTTTGGAAGGCAAAAATAATTAAAAAATTTAATGGAAAGAAGAGTTATTGCTTTCAAACCCACATGAACTGTACTGAAAAAAAAATGTTCCTGGTCATGGAGGGGGCAAAATGTCCTGGCCTTGAACTGGCAAATCAATCTTTAATGTTAGACATATTTTTAAAGAATGTTTGGTCATATTTTCCAATTTCCATGCCACTGCTTATAATTGTTTAAGAAAATCCTAAAATCATGCAATTTGTGTACTATAGAGGATAGAGGGGTGGTGCGCCTCGGGTGCCAGCTGTCAGGGGAGTGTCAGGTTCTATGAGCACTTCTATCAAAACAGATTGGTAGATCACAGGGAAGATGGCAGTCCTTTCACTCACTGAGTGTAGCGCAGCGCCCCACGCTCCTTCTCTCCTCCAGGCTACAGGGGAGAAGGAGCACAGGGAGATGAGTGCCCTCAGAGAGTGAATGGATTGCCGGCTCCCAGTCCCCAGAGCTCCATCAATGACAGGTATGTTAGGGGGCCACTGGGCCATTCGTTAAACTGTGTGAGGGGGCAACTGGGGGGTCACTGTACTGTGTGAAGGGGTCACCAGGGGTCATTATACTGTTTGTGGGCTCCTCAAACAATATAATGACCCCAGTGCCCCCAATAGAGTATATTGACCCTAGTGCCCCCCATACAGTGTAATGACTCCCTGTGGCCCTCTCACAGGGTATAATGACCCCCCAAGACCCCCATTCAGTATAATGTTTCCCAGTGCCCCCATACAGTACAAAGATACCAGTGCCCCCATATAATTTAATGACCCCAGTGGCCCCTTCACAGAGTACAAAGACACCCAGTGTCCCCCATATAGTATAACGACCCCAGCGGACCCTATACAGTATAATGACCCCCCCATGCAATGTACATTTAGGGGAGTGGCTTCCCCTATTACATATTGCACTCCCGCCAATCTGCTTAGTGCTTTTAATCAGAGTATCACATAGCTGGATTCTACATTGCCCTGAATTTTGTAGGCCAAAAGCTCAATAGAAGTGTTTTAGTGTAGGTCCTATCTTTCAGAAGCCACATTGTCGCTGGTATGTAGATGGGCTTGACACACTTTTTTTTTAAATGGGCGCAAATAGTTTCCTATTTTCACATAGTAAGTATAGCAGTAATGCAGTTTACATTTATTCATATTTTTTATGTTTGCATGTGTCTTTGTGCATGAAGCAGTGTGCTGCTACTTGTAGTCCATGTTTGCTAGCTTCAGAATAGGTCATTAATGTCTGAATGGTGAAAGTCCAACACCCTGTAACAGGGCGCCGAAGGCGCACTCGGTCTCCCATCAGCCGCAGACCTGCTGCTTAGCTTCGGGAGCGAGGATCTGTTTTTGGCCTCATTCCCAGGGCAGCTTTTGCTAGCTGGGAGGCTCCCTGCTCCTAGGTCTGCCTTGAGCACCAAGCTGATCACTCAGTGCTCGACTTGTCTGTCTGACGGTCATGTGCCGCTGGCCACATCACATGACCCTCACTCCTCACTATAAATACAGGCAACCTGCTGGCTACAGGTTGCCTGTGATTTTGGTCCCTTAGGCTGTGTATTATTATTGTTATTAAGCTTACCTTTGGATTTGACCCTTGATCTGCTTCCTGACACCTCTTCTGCCTGCTCCCTGAACATTGACGCTACCTCTCGGATTTTGACCTCGGCCCACTCTCGGATCTGTCTCCTCCCTCGTACTGACGTGACCTCCTGGACTGACCCGGCTAGTTGACCCGCCTCGCCCTTCCGTTTTTGGTGGTACCTTGCTTGTTCCACCTCTCTGTCCGCTCGAGTGCTACCTCTCATTGGCTGTCCGCTTCCCTGCTGTCTCTATCTCTCTGCTGGCACCTACTCAGGTCAGGGACTGTCGCCAAGTTGCGCCCCGTCACCTAGGGTGGGTGGTGCAAGTAGGCAGGGACAGGGGACCGGGTGGAAGCTCAGGGGGTGCACCTCCTCTCTATCTTCATACCCGTGACGCTACCCTGAGACACACCCTGCACCCACCGATCAGCTGTTTCTTGCAGTCTCTGGTGCTGGAACTCACTCTTGAATGGAACAGGAAGCACAGATCTATTCAAAGTGTAATGGCCATGCTGGGTTACAGCTAGTGTTGAGCGAATCAAAGTGCGTGAAGTGGACTTCGATCTGAATTTCAGGGAAAATTTGATTCATCATTAAGCCGAATTACCTCATGCTTTGTGGTAACGAAGCGAAATGAGGTAAAAAAAATCATACTTGCAGCATGTGTTTAAATGTGACGAGCCAGCCTCCGCTGTCTAGATTGAAGATCCTGTGATATCCTATGCGTGGTGACTTCAACATGGGCCACTCATGATCTCGCTTTGGATCTTCAATGATGATGGCAGTGCAGGGTTCTTCGGAGGTGAGTTTGATTTTATTTAGTTTTCTAAATTATTATAGACTTAAATATTAAAGTCAGGTGCCATAGTCAGCCATGAACACTGCATCTGAGGGGTACAATGGTGGGGAGCGGCGCAATGGCCGTTCCCTGTCAATGCACCAGCTACTTACAATGAAAGGCACTTTGTGACAAAGTAATTTGTCATAAAGCAAATTTTTTTTTAAAATTCGGTGGAACAGCCAAATACAGTTTTAGAGAACTTTGCAAAAAACTAGTTACTGCATCTCAGTTCTCATTCACTTCAAAGGGAGATAAGCTGCAGTACCCCAACACGGTCACTACACTTTGAATGGTGCTGTGCTTCCTGTTCCATTCAAGAGTCAGTTCCAGCACCAGAGATGGCAGGAAATAGCTGATCAGTGGGTGCAGAGTGTTGGACTTTCACCAATCAGATATTAATAACTTCTCCTGAGGATAAGTCACCAATATCAGGAGCCTTTAAAACCCCTTTAAAGTTACTGCTAAGCTTTCATTTGGCATTTTCGCTAATAATAGTTAAGTCTGTGAATCATATGTTTTTCTTCTGCAGTAATGAGAATATTCTGGTAAAACATCTTTCATCTCATTAAAGTATCTTGAAAAAACACATCAAGTTTTAGAAGCCATCTGTTGACAGATCTAGTAAAGATATAATACAAAGTATTGCAGCAAAGGAAAATGGATATGCTTTATTATATTTATTTTGTGCTTGCGATAAACCACCTCAGCATTTTTATTTAGTCTCAGATTTAGCTTTCTTACTTCATGTGGAAGGGATAATGATTATAAAATAGATGAGCGATTCGAAGTTGATCCGAATTTCAGGAAAAATTCTATTCACACCAAAGCCGAATTTCCTCAAATAGCTGCTGCACGTGTTAGACATGGAGCAAGGAACTCTGGGAACGAGGGATCACTTACAATGCCATGCATGCAGCCAATCAGCAGCCAGCCAGCCCTATGATGTCACAGCCCTATCAATAGCCTCAGCCATCTTGGATTCGGCCATTTTCCAGGGTACTTAATGCAGGGAGATACGTCAGCAGGCGCTAGGGACAGTGCTAGGAAAGACTTTAAAACTTTTATTTTGCTGTATAGAAGTTCAGGGAAAAGATAGGGAGGAATCATTCCACAGTATTGAAGCAGAACAGGGTTCAGTAGGGGAGTTTACAGCCTGGGTAATAGGAACAATCCTATTACACCTTGCTGCACTGACTGAGGATCCAAATTGCCATTATACAGCTCTGTAATTCCAGCAAACCGTTCTTGTTAGTGGAGTACAAGTGCTGTGTGATACAGCCATTAACAGGGTTTATTACAAGGAAATATTTCTACGTCTTATTTGCCCTTGTGCGGTGCAGTTATATGTTCTAAAGCATTTTTGATCTTATATTAGTGGGGGGAAAAAGGGCTTATTAGCCATTGTGTGGGAAAGTGAGAGAATTACGGCCCTTTTTTGGCGTGTATTAGTGGCAAAAAATATATATTATTTGACGTTCAGCGGTGCAGTTATATGTTCTAAAGCTCTTTTTGGTGTATATTAGTGGCAAAAAAATATATATTATTTGCCGTTCAGTGGTGCAGTTATATGTTCTAAAGCCCTTTTTGGGGTGTATTAGTGACACAAAAAAAGTATTTTCCATTGTGTGGTTAAGTGAGAAAATTACAGCCCTTTGTATCAGTGTCAAAAAAATATATATTTGCCATTCAACGGTGCAGTCATATGTTCTATAGCCCTTTTTTGACGTGTATTAGTGGCAAAAAAATATATATTATTTGCTGTTCAGTGGTGCCGTTATATGTTCTGAAGCCTTTTGTGGCATGTATAAGTGGAAAAAAATAAGAGCATATTTGCCGTTCAGCGGTGCAGTTATATTTTCTAAAGCCCTTTTTGGCGTGTATTAGTGGCACAAAAAAAGTATTTGCTGTTATCTGTGAATAGTGTTGAGTGAGCACTAAAGTGCTCATGTGATCGAGTAGAACACTTTGTGATGCTCGGGTGTTCTACCGAGCACCCGAGCACAATGGAAGTCAATGGAAGAACCCCAGGCACCCCCTGCTCTGCTTAGGAGTCCCTGCGCTGACTCTATATATAGCTATGTCCATATATGGAGTCAGTGCTTGGGGACACCCCAGTGTATTTAAATCTAATTTAGGATCCATTTACACTTCCGTGGTGTGTTGCAGACTCGCAAATTGCAAATCCGCGACACACCCGCCCGGCACCCCTATAGAAATGCCTATTCTTGTCCGCAGCTGCGGACAAGAATAGGATATGTTCTATCTTTTGTGGAACTGCGAACCCGAAGATCGGGGCCACGCTCCGCAAATGCGGATGCGGACAGCACACTGTGTGCTGTCCGCATCCATTGCGTCCCCATAGAGAATGAATGGGTCCACACCCGTTCCGCAAAATTGCGGAACAGATGCGGACCCATTTGCGGACGTGTGAATGGAGACTTAGCCTGTATTTCAGAAAAGTTTTTGCCAGGATTCAAGCTCACAACCTTCTGTATTAGAGGCAAGGCACTTAACCACATTCTATGTTTCTATGTTAACCACACAGCTGTAATAGCTGCATAGACAGCTACTTAAAAATTTTTATAAAATATGAGACTTCTACTGTACTGTACCTATACAGTAGAAGTCTCATAATTTTATTTTATTTTAGTGACTGGTTATGCAGCAGTATAATGTAGTGGTTAAAGTTATGGGCTGTGATGCAGAAGCTGTGAGTTCAAGTCCTGTCACATCTTTTTCAGAAATAGAGGGTAAACTTAATTAAACATATATATATATATATATATATGTAACGGCACCGCTTCAGCAGACAAGGGGTTAAGATCCGTTCAGGCGATATGCCCCTTTCCGAGAGACAGGCACAGCTACTGCAGAACACCAACCTCCCGAACTGGATACAAAATAGCACTCCAAACTGGAACCTCGCGAATAGCTGTCAGGAGAAGAACAGGAAAAGCGTATATCAGTCAGCTTACACTCCTGGCAATCAGTCTCCAACAGCATACAGGGAATCCCCCCAATAACGAGACAAGGCTCCGTGTTGAGGGTCAAGCAGTGATCTGATGTGCTGGCACACCCAGCCTGGTTTTTATTACAGTTTTGCAAATACAGAACAGATACAACATATCCCCACAATGCATCATGGTTTCCTCCCCTCTGTCCCGGAGACGACCGAAGACAATCCAATTATCTCTCAGGACAAAGGGGAGATCGCCAATACACATGTGGAGACAACAGCACAGACATCACCATTTAAACACACAATGGCACACCCCCACAGCAAACACAGACGTTTAACATATCTCCAGATAGCTCAAGTCTGAGTGCATATCATTAGGTGAATGGCACTCAGAATACACAAATACAATAATATTAGCTATCTGGGTGCCCTCACATAACATACCATTTTATAAAACATATCACAGGAACCCCAAAACATGCAATAACCCCATAACCAATATATCCTCGGAACCGGGGGATCTTGGTGAACCACATGTCCAAAATTCACCCACATCCGTTCAGTAGTTTGGAAGATACAGTTACACTGAAAATATACAAGTTATACCAAAAATAGTCACTAATAAATGTGTCCCCTGTTTGGTAGTTTCAAACTACTGAATGATGTCTCTGTGCACCAAATACAGGCAAGATAGCACCGTGTGGAAAGTCAGAACAGTGTCTGTGAGGTAAAATGGCCGCTATCTATTGTTCTCACCATGTGCTTCATCCAAGCAAGTAAGGCAAATGATGCAATCCAGGGACAGAGGGCTCCGTCCCAAGAGCCTTAAGACCCAATTACTTATGGGGCCATAATCCCAGGGCAGGAGGCTGGTAAACAGCCCCCTCCAAAACACCGTGGCGAGGTTGGTTTCGCCACACAATATATATATATTTACACATATTATTATATATTTATTATATATTTAGAATATATAATACATTATATATTATATGAAAAGAAAAGTTCAGCAGCTCTCACCTGCCCCACCTTCACTTGTGAGCACGGAAAGCCCGTATCAGGAACAAACATAAATCCAAAAGTTCAAAGATCCAGCTCCACTTCAGTAAAGGAATTCTTTTATTTTTGCTTGCGGTAAAAACACATCCAGTTTACAAAAAGTCTTGTCTATGCTTTTTGGGCTACCATAAGACAATTCAAGCCCTTACTCAATCAATGACCACTGAGGAAGTGATGTGGAATCATCCCGAAACGCGTCCGGGATATCGGACACTCTAGTGAAACCTCCGCTACAAATTCTTGCATGGCCATGCTAGATTCCATATTTGTATGAATCGAATCGAAATATTGTCGACAAACAAATTGACTAAGAGAGTCAAGCTATTCAGCTCACCGGACGGAAGTCCCGCCTATACCATCGCAAGATCAGGTGGGATCATCGACCAACACGAGCAGCGAGGACGTATAGGCGTCCCGAGTCTACCGCCTGCATACAGTCAGGGAGAGGACTCTGAAACAAGCGTGAAAGGAGGTAAGAATCCTCCCCTTATATGCTGCACACGCATCTATTTGGATCGCTTACCATAGACGGCTGAATTAAGCCTATTGCCTTACAGCAAGTATATACATAGGTTTGTATGCAAACTATCCCATGTGGATGACGCACTAACCGGGATAATCTAACTTTGTGGAAATTACCAATCAGCCGCAGAGTGTGAAACAACTGTTGCAGTACTTACCAACGTGCATTTGATCACCAGATATTTCACTGCCACATAAAGACTTTATAATCTTATACTTTGAACCAATTTCCTCACTATATTTTCATATGAACACAAAGACACTTGCACTAAATTTTGGATTTTTATACCCACTATTTTTCCTTTTATACAACTCAGCACTTATTTGCCACAACAGGCATAGTGATCCTACAGCACATGCTATTCCGATATCGATTGCTGTCAGCTGGACATTGACTAGTGCTGTTTCTTACTGTTACAATTGTTATCCATTGCAAATTTCTTCCCCAGGTATACATCATTATTGTGGCCTTTTACAAATAGGGTCTTCCTGACCTAATCCTAGGTATTTTTAAGATATTTTATACTGTGAATTTTATGTCATTGTACCAATCACTGATAGATATAATTATTTAATAAATACCAGTTTAAGCCATAGAGTGAGTGCTCGCTCAGACTTTTATTCTTACACCCATCTGATAAGAAGCTACCTTGTCTGGTAGATGAGCCCGACATATTTTTGAGCAATAATATGCGCTAAGAGCTTCTTCACTGCTTATTAGTAAGTATTGGCGTCATGTATTTGACTTTGTTCACA
Organism: Bufo gargarizans; assembly: GCF_014858855.1. Taxonomy (NCBI): domain Eukaryota; kingdom Metazoa; phylum Chordata; class Amphibia; order Anura; family Bufonidae; genus Bufo; species Bufo gargarizans. Next base: position 96,864,099 of record NC_058089.1, on the reverse strand, counting down.
CATTCACTTGTTTACCCAGTCTTAGTGCATTTAGTAGTGTGCTGCTTTATTTTGTTTGCTGTATTGTTGCCTGGTAGCTTGCACCTGCGATTGTCTCTAGAGGGGCTGTTCCGTTATTTGGTTATATATTATATTACATAGATATAAAAATATTATGGCTAAAACATCAGTAGTAGTTTCCCACATATTATGCATTCATATATATCAGAAGTATGATAAAGACCGCATTGAGCGGTTGAAACGTTGCAGAGGGGAATAAAAGATCCACAATTTTTTCACTTTGCGTCTGGAGTGCTGCCTCATCCTTTTGAATTTATACAGTCCTTGAAAAGACTGTATATGTTCAAGGAACAACTGATCTTCCTCCGTGAGGTCATGGAGCTGTGTCCGTAAGTTAATTCTAAACACCAACCACTACATGTTTATCCATACTCACTGTATGTAGACTATATAGGTAATGTGATTGGTAACAATTGCTAAATTAGAAATATCATAGTTGCCAATAGCAAACATTCCGATTCCTCCTTTCATTTGCAAAAGTAGTTGAACAACATGACAAGTGGATTAGGATTTGTTGTGATGGGCAGCTATGACACTTCTAATTTCCACAATGTTGCTAAATGACCCCATATGTAATATGTTGGTTAGTTCATGTAGTACTATGTGCAAAATGTATTTAGCTGATTATAGCAATATGTGAAGTGAATATTTATAATACAAAATAGTGCTCATATAGTAATGTACTATTTTTTTTTTTTTGAAGAGCGGAGGACAACCTAGAGGAGGAAGGGGATGAGTCGGCTCTGTAGCAATCAAGTCCCTGTGAGGTGGACACTCTCTCTGGGCCAGCGCAGACCGAGAGTCCCCCAGGATCCAGCACGGCAGCATCTGGTGGTCCTGCTGCTTCTGGAGGGGATTCCCCCCCCTTTGGCTCTACTCAGCCGGGCCAGACGACGGGCCATGCCTCCTGCCAAATCTCTCATAAATACCCAGGTTCTGGAGTATTTATCTAGAGCCCGCCAGGAGGAACATTTAGATCCTCAATTTCCCAGGGTTCACAGGGTCCCCCATAGTTCCCTACTCCAAGGGATCATTATTGGCCACCTATTCGGTCATATGGGCCACAATATCAGGGGGAATCTTCATATTGGCAGAGTTTTTATTACATCAGAATGAGGCCTACTACAACTTTATTAATAATGATGGGAAAACATGCATACATTTTGAGCGAAATTTTACACTTTTTATGAATGAGGTATTAGTACATATTTCACATACCCCGTTCGAAACAATATATGTAAACAAAAACTGTAAGCTCGCAACCCACGTCAAGGGTCCTCATTATCTTGCGAGTCCCTAACAAAAAAATACAAAAACGAACTAAAAAATAGCCATCCAAGTAAAAAAAAAAAAAAATAACTGGCAAACTCAACCTTCCATGAGTCGAGTACTACTGCTGAAAAGGGAAAGAACCAAAAGGGGACATAAAATACTCAGAAAATAAGTCCCTCACTCTCAGTCCAGCCGATCCTGATCTTCCAAGTTGGAAAGTGTCTCTTCCTGATGGCGGACTATAGACTTGGGCGTCTTCATCAGGTGTCGACTCATAGGTACGTATGTAGTTGTGCAACACTACACACGCTTTAATAACCACATTGACATTTTCTGGGGCGAGCTGTATGGCTGAAAGAAAAACCTGCCATTTACTAGAAAAAATCCCAAAGGCGCACTCTACAAACCTTCTGGCCCTACTTAACCGATAATTAAAAGTGTGCCTCTTTTCATACAAACCTCACCTAGGAAAGGGATGCATGAGGTGGGTAGAAAGGGCAAAACCCTCGTCCCCTAAAACCACATAAGTGCAGGTGGACTAGAGGAGCCAGGAAGGTTTGCTGGCTGTGGTACGTCCAGTTGGTTGGACTGAAGCCACCGACCCATTCTGGAAGCCCTGAAGATGCGAGCATCTGCAGTACTTCCATAGGACCCAATATCTACAATTAGAAACATGTAGTTTGTGTCAGCCAAGGCCAACATTACTACAAAGAAAAACTGTTTATAATTATAGAATCGGGACCCTGAGTTTGGTGGCTTCTTAACCCGTATGTGCTTCCCGTCAAGGGCACCAATAAAATTTGGGAATAAAACAGACGCCAGACGCAAACAAAATTGCGCAATTATCACTAAACGCACCCTGAACACATCCTGACCTAAACCGTCACGCTCTTGTGAAAGAGGCCTAAGAGTTGCTTTCTATTCCTTCCTTTTTCTCTCTTGTCATTTACAGAAAAGACAAAGGGAAAATATAAGACCAAAATTATACTAAAATTATCTCTTTTCATTGGGGAAGGGGGTTAATTAGGATTAAAAAGGTAAAAAAATTGATGATTTCTTATTACAGTAATATAGCACAGTGCCCTTGTGAGCTGCAGTAGTTGTAACTGGTAGTGAAAGGTTGACACTGGACCTTCATGGACCCCTTCACTCCAATGCTATGGACATCATGTTATTACATTACAAGAAGCAGTTCCTCTTCTATCTGTTTACCAGCAGCAACATAGCATTGCCACCTTTATTATATGCAATCTCTCACAAGCTCTTACTCTCTTAAGAGCAATCAATATGAAGCTTCTGACGAGACTCCACCATTTACTTAATTGCAAGAACAGGACTTGATCTCTTTAGCACAAAGAAGGGAAAGATTAGTCAAAGATTTTATTTTGAAAACGTTTCCTTGCTTTGTCTTGATGAGATTTGCCTTGGCATTAAATATGCAACTACTGTAGAGAAGAGATGTCTAAATGTTGCCTTACTCGATGTACTGTATTACTTTTGAACCTTTCTGTGTCTAGCCTGTTATTTTTAGAGATTACACTTGCAGGGGTGATGCTATAAGGTATACTGAGATAGCATCCCCACCCAAGCTAATCCAATCAGGCAATCAGAATTACTCCCTGGATCAACAACCCTTCTCCAGAAATCTAGTAACCATAACCTGTAATATTACGCTCCAGAAATACATCTAGGCCCCTCTTGAATTCCTTTATTGTACTCACCATCACCACCTCCTCAGGCAGAGAGCTCCATAGTCTCACTGCTCTTACCGTAAAGAATCCTCTTCTATGTTTGTGTACAAACCTTCTTTCCTCCAGGCGCAGAGGATGTCCCCTCGTCACAGTCACAGTCCTGGGGATAAATAGATGATGGGAGTGATCTCTGTACTGACCGCTGATATATTTATGCATCCTTATTAGATCTCCCCTCAATCATTTTTCTAAACTGTATATATGACAGCCAAATGCCACAAACCTTTAGTTTATGGATTCATGTGAAATCTACAAAAAAACAACAACAACTGACATCTGTGTGGAATGGGAGGGCTGTAAGGGTTCATAACTCTTGTAATGGCAGTCTATTGTAACTCCATAAAACTTGGTTATACAGAGCATGTGAAAAATGGTTTCAAGTGTCAGTCTTGCCTTGCACCTCAGAAGGCAAATATTTGGAATATCATCCCAACAAAATGACTGTAGAGATCGGACAAACTTTATTCAAAGTTCTAGCATTATTAAAAAAATATTTGTGGCTCCAACCTTGCAATGTTTTTTCTTTTTTCATACTAAACCATTGTGGTTACGTCAGAGCTTAATTAGCAAAACACATAGGGAAAATAGGAAAAACGGAATAAGCTACTGCCAGACAGCTCTGGAGGTATCTACCATGAGAACAAAGCTTAAACAAAGTTGAAATCCGATACACCCGATCCTTTTTGGGATACCCACCTACACATTAGATGGTTGACTGGGTCTGTAGGCTCAACTAACTTTAAAGTAATGTGAATGGCCAGATTTAGGTACCCAAATTTAAAGTGATCTGTCTTGGGGAGAGATGTTCTTTTGTTACTATAGGGGAGATTTAATAAGGAGAGACACTAAGTATGTTGCATCAGAATTATGGCATAAAATGCACCAAAAAGAATGGCGTTTTCATTTGCACCAAATATATCCACTGTTTTCTCCAGAATTTTCACCATAAAGAACGCGTCACGCCAGAAATGAGGTATAAATGTCAAAATGGGCTGGGCTATCAAGCCGGTGCATATTGCACCTCAGTTATCATTCTGTTATGGGCAGAAATGGCTCAAATTGTTGCAGACAATTAAGCCAGCTTATGTGGTGGTGGTTTGTTTGTAATCTTTATAGAATAAAGATGTGACTTTTTGTCAAAAAGTCGCATTTTAGAAAAGTTAAACCATCTCCTAGTGGGAACAAGTGATAGGTAAGTATTAAAACTGCAGAGAAAAATGGTGGCTAAGTATTAAAACAAGATATTTTTTCTAATATGAGCTAAACAACAGGGTTTTGTCAGTAAAGTGACATCCAACAAAAACAAAACAATAACAAAAACGTCACAAGTGTGAAACAAAAGTCGCTATTTAACAGTAGAAATGTGGCAAAAGTCGCAATTACGTCTCAAAAGTCTCAAGTGTAGTCTGGCAGGGGGGTGGCTGAAATGGCGCATTTTGGTTTAAAAAAGTCGCATTTTAGCGCTGTTGGTGTTAAAATGTCATGAATCAAGAGAAACAGGCAGATAATCAAGTTGACATTTTAAAAAGTCACATTTTACAAGTGGTGTGCACCTTTTGAAATATGAGGTGAAACAAATCACCAGTTTAGTATTTTTTTGTCGCAAATTATGCCATTATTTATAAATGTTCCTCTATGTGTTAGATTTAAACTTTACAGCAGATTTGGTACATTTGTGGCACAGTTTGGCTCATCTAGTTTTACAGAAATTCTCTGTGCCTAGGTCAACAATGGGGCATGGCTTAAGGGCCGTTGCAGACGAGCATGGCAGATTCGGCCCAGATGCATTCTGGATGCGTTCAGTGAAAAATGCTCGATTTCGCAAGCAAGTTCATTCCGTTTTTATCATGCGGGTGAGTGCAATGCGCATTGATGCGTTTTTCACACGTGATAAAAAACAGGCAGTTTACAAACAACATCTTATAGCAACCATCCGTAAAAAAAACACATTGGATATGCACTTGCTTGTGGATGCGATGCGATTTTCACGCAAGCCTATGGGGCCAGCATTGCGTGAAAAACACAGAATATAGAACGTTGCGATTTTCAAGCAACGCACAAGTGATGCGTGAAAAACAACGCTCATGTACACAGCCCCTTTGAAAAGAATGGGTCCTGATTCAGTGCGGGCGCAATGCGTTACACACTGAGTCAATCAATAGTAGGTGTAAAATTAGACAAAGTCATCATCCAGCATGAGACGCCGTGATAAATGTGGTGCACGTAGACAGGGTCCTATTAGACTGCATCATTTTCCGGCCAATTATGAGGAATGAGTGCCCATAGGAACACTCATTCCCAATGATTGGCCGGGTCAACCATATGTAAGAGCAAACCCTTGTTTTTCAGCTATAGGGCATCTTATATCTGGATGAAAGCTGCTTGAATATCAGCATCACATCTCCCTGTGTAATCAGGGATATGCTACCAATAATGAAATGAACTGGATGAGGAAGGAACAATTGTGGTATCAATTGTTCTTCTCACATTCACTTTGCATTGGCCTATGTCATCAGGTTGGTGAAAAAGAGCGCCAAAGGATGTTAACTTCCATTGGCGCTTGCACTGCCCGAACATTGGGCAGTGGAATAGGGCCATTAAATTATGTCTACTGCATTACCACACTGTATAATTTTAGTTTTGATATTATTTAATTGGAGTGAAAAAAGTAATTACAATAGTTTTAACAGGTGTGCAAATCTGGGTTGTAGAGTATGGCCTCATGCACACGACCGTTGTTGTGTCCCGTGTCCGTTGTTCCGTTTTCCGTGATTTTCTGTGGACCCATTGACTTTCCATGGGTCTGTGGAAAACTCGGCGAATGCACCGTTTGTCATCCGTGTCCGTGATCCGTGTTTCCAGTCCGTAAAAAAAATATGACCTGTCCTATTTTTTTTCACGGACAACGGTTTGCAGACCAATTCAAGTCAATAGGTCCGTAAAAAAACGCGGAGGCACACAAGATTGTCATCCGCGTCCGTGATCCGTGTCCGTTTTTTTCCTATCATTTGCAAGGCAAACTTGACTTAGATTTTTTTTTTCACTTTCCTCTATGTCTGGTGATCCTCCAAAAATCAAGGAAGACACACGGAAACGGAAACGGATCACGGAACAACGGAACCCCGTTTTGCGGACCGTGAAAAAATACTGTCGTGTGCATGAGAACACAAATTCATTTTTCAGGCTGAAAAGAAAAAAAAAAAACTTTTTAGTGAGAGCAAAAATGAAATGACTGATTTAGGACATTTATGTTCTAAGCCTTAATATTTTTATTGCACACTTGAAATCATATTGATATAATATGTTTTATTTAATTATTATTATTTTCTACATTCAGCCGAAATAAAAGGAGAAAATCAATGTTTGAGTTTCATTGACTTCACAGCTGAAATTGCATTGTTAATCGGAAACAAAGCTTCTGTTGTTCTGTTTTAAAAAAAAAATAAATCACCTGACCTTTGACCTGTGGTAACAATATAGCTGCTCTAGATTAATTACCACGTTCCTGTGCCACGCCCTACCAAATTCAAATTAATGGCCCAATCTGCTTTAATGAAAAGCTAGCTCGGGGATGTCTTGACAGTTCACAAAGTCATTGGAAAGGGGAAGTACGTTAGTATAAGAGAGCCTGTCATTTATTCATAGAGTAGAGTAGGGTGCCTTGTGGTTAATTAGTTTCAGGAGAATCAGACAGAAAAACTACAAAGACCTTAATGTTTTGCAGCTGATGTGTTGTTTGCATATTGGTTCTGCTGAAATGCAAATTTGTCAGAAGCCTGAAGACAGTCTATACAGCAGAGAAACTTCAGTGCTCCATATGCTCTCTTAGTAAATAAAGTGCAAATGACTTCATTCAGTATCAAAGGATGGAACATCTTTTACATCAATTAGGTATCTTGCAAAAATCCTATAATAAACAAATAATTTACTCAAATTAGAAATCAGGTAGTTGAACATTTAAATGTATGACATGTTTGCAGTTAAGCGAAAAAACAAATATTAGATCTGATTTATTTTGTGACTTTATTGATGTTGTAAAAGATAAGGGATCGTTTCGGTTAGCTCATATATATATCGTGAGATTGGATGCAAAATGATACTAGCTACCATTCCCAAAATATAAACTCATACTAGAGACAGCTTATTTAGGCCGAATTCTTATCCATGTTATTAGAATTTAGCTTAGCCAATCCCAGAAACAACCGTTTGGAATAACTAGACAGCTCACTATGAACAACTAGGGATGAGTGAACCCCAACTGCAATGTTCGCGTTCGTACCGAACTTTGCGAGTTTGGGTACCCGGACCCAAATGCAGACTTTTTCACTGAAGTCTGGGTTCGGTGTTAGGGCTCGTTCACAAAACCGTGTGAAGCCTGTGCCCCTTCTGTGGACCACAAATTGTGGTCCACAATGCACGGGCATCGCCCGTGACCCAGCCGCAAGGGGATCGTGGACTCATTCACTTGAATGGGTCTGCGATCCCTCCGTTTTGCAAAAAGATAGTGCTTCCATAGTGTTCCGTTCTTCCGTTCTGCAAAAATATAGAGCATGTTCTATCTTTTTGCGGTGCGGAGGCACAGAACGGAACCCCAGAAAGCACTCCATAGTGCTTCCATAGTTTTCCGTTCCGTGCTTCCGTTCCGCATCTCCGGATTTGCCGACCCATTGAAGTGAATGGGTCAGCATCCGTGATGCGGAAGGCACATGGAACGGTGCCCGTGTATTGCGGATCCCGCAATTGCGGTTCGCAGTATGGCAACGGGCAGCACACATTCGTGTGAACGAGCCCTTAGGGTGATTTTATTATTTTCCATTATGGTTATATCGGAAAATAATAGCATTCTTAAGACAGTATGGCCATTTCGGGGTTAAAAAAAACAACTCACCTCATCCACTTTGATTGCGCTGCAGCAGCTTTATCTTCACTGAACAGGACCTCAAGGACCTGCGATGTGCGTGAAGATGTCACAACGCTATCCCACGTGGTGACGTCATCACGCATGTCGTAGGTCCTTTGGCATTTCCTGTTTCACTGAAGATAGAAGAAGCTGCTGCAGTGCAATCAAGTGTGGATGAGGTTTTTTTTAACCCCTAAATGGCCATATTATTTTGCATTCTGTCTTAAGAATGCTATTATTTTCCTATATACCTATGTTAAAACGGAAAATAATAAAGTGAAGTTCAGGTCCCCATTGACTTCAGTGGGGTTCAGGGTCAAGTTCGGGTCCCGAACCTGGCGAACCTGAACTTCCATTGGTACACTCATCCCTATTAACAACTATCACTCCAGTTCAAGTAACCCCTAATAATGTTACAATAGCATCTGCTAGCCGCTGCTATCCTCTTGCACTTACCTAGCAGGCCTGACCTGCCTCCAGCTGTCCTTCCCAGGGCAGTTTTGACTCTCAGTTACTAGTGATGAGCGGCATAGGCAATATTCGCTTTTGCAATATTTTTCAAATTTTTCGCATAATATTCGCAATAAATTTGCGAATTCTAGAATTTGTGATCTCCAGTCATCATCGATTGCGCAAATTGGGACTAATGATGTGCATATTTTTTTTGCGCAAAACACGCAACTTCACATTTTATAAGGTCTGAGTAGATATTACTGATTGGTGCACTAAGTATTGTTGTGACATCACAGCACTATGTCTTTAGCATGTACGGTATGTATGGACAGCATCACACTACCTAAAACCCTGCACTGGAACCAGCTACACTATACCACTATCTAACCTACACTGACTATCTCCCACTATCTGTATTACATATATATGAGATTACTAACTATCTAATGTAATTGGATAAGGAACAGGATCCAGATGAAAGCACAGAGCACAGCAATGTCACTGCTCTCTGTCTCAGAGCTGCAAAAAAACTGCAGAAAATGGCTGCTGGGGAGGTTCTTATATAGTAAGGGGTAGGCAACTTTCCTATTGGTTGCTAGGGATGTTGCTAAGCTGTGACAAAGACATTGCAGCCTTCTCATTGGCCCACAAGCAAGAAGGGAGGTTACTGATGAAAAAAATTGCTATTAGAATATTCGCGATCAACACTATCAGTTATGCTTTGTTCCCTCTTGCAGGCTGGGGCCTTTTGGACAGCTAGGCCTCTCCTCCAGCTCTTAAAGTGGCCAGTGCATATGTCCTAAGCTTCACCAGCCAATGTTTGATAACCCTGGAGTACTTCAGGCACCTTCACCAGTGGGAAGCTGCCTGAGCAATAGGTCTCTTAGGTTAGTTCCTGCTATATGTGTTGATTTGCCCGTGTACAGACCACTGCCCGTTTACCCATATTTGACCATTTGATTCCTGACCTATGCCTGTTACCCATATTGATTCTATGCTCCCTGACCTTGGACCTGTAACTGTATTGCATTTACTCCACCAGTCCTACCATTGCCCTGTCCCTGACTATGATCCTGCTTAAACCCTTATTGCCCTATGCCACCGCCTCGGATTCCCATGGGTCAGCAGCTAACCACTCAAAGTCTATTCCAAGAGAAAGTTGCTGGGTGGCTCCCCTGCAACAAAGTCCAAATCCCTGTATAAGAGTTAAAGAGTAAATACCAAGGGACTTCCCAGATAATGCCCTTAGGTTTAGCCCAAACTCAAACCTCGTTGTTGACACAGTGACTCCACACCTACTGCTGTAACAATTAAGGGATACATTTAAGGCTACTTTCACACTTGCGTTCGGAGCGGATCCGTCTGGTATCTGCACAGACGGATCCGCTCCTATAATGCAAACAATGGTATCCGTTCAGAACGGATCCGTCTGCATTATATTTCAGAAAAAAATCTAAGTCAAATTTGAACTCAGACGGATCCGTCCAAACTTTACATTGAAAGTCAATGGGGGACGGATCCGTTTGAAATTGCACCATATTGTGTCAACTTCAAACAGATCCGTCCCCATTGACTTCCATTGTAAGTCTGGACGGATCCGTTTGCCTCCGCACGGCCAGGCGGACACCCGAACGCTGCAAGCAGAGTTCGGGTGTCCGCCTGCTGAGCGGAGCGGAGGCCAAACGGTGCCAGACTGATGCATTCTGAGCGGATCCGCATCCACTCAGAATGCATTGGGGCCGTACGGATGCGTTCGGGGCCGCTTGTGAGAGCCTTCAAACGGAACTCACAAGCGGAACCCCGAACGCAAGTGTGAAAATAGCCTATGGCATTTTCTATTAAACTCGATTCATTACAAAAATAGTAAAATACAATGATATAATGATAGTTGTGTTATCGTAAAGAAGGAGGCTATTCACTTAGACTTCTTTCACACCAGCTTTTTTGCTGGATCCGTCAAGGATCAGCAAAAACACTTCAGTTCTGATAATACAACCATCTGCACCCGTTATGAACAGATCCGGATGTATTATCTTTAATATAGCCAAGATGCATCCGTCATGAACTCTATTGAAAGTCAATGAGGGATGGATCCGTTTTCTATTGTGTCAGAGAAAACGGATCCATCCTCATTGACTTACACTGTGTGTCAGGACGGATCCGTCTTGCTGCGCACCACATCGCCAACAGAAAAACATTGCTTGCAGTGTTATTCTGTCCACGATGGGGATGCAACCGAACAGAACGCAGAATGCATTCTGGTGCATTCTGTTTTGTTCAGTTCAGTTTTGTCCCCATTGACAATGACGGATCCTATGAATGATTTCAATAGCGAAAAGGAAAAAAGCAAGTGTGAAAGTAGCCTTGCAGGTAGCAGAGTTCCTGGATGCCCAGCACCATCAAGATTGATAGTGATCCTACCTGTGGGTCTATAGAACAGTATATCAGTCAGACAATTGGGGTACAATCATCCTATGGTAGCTGCATGGAGAAGGTCCAAATATTGGTTAACAGACACTGTCCTTATCCTTACCCTACAATCCTCCTGACTGACTGTGGAGTAATCACTCTGAAAAGGATGCCCACATAACACAGTGGTTATTCCCTAGTCACACACTGTTAGGCCCCTTTCACACGGGCGAGTTTTCCGTGCGGGTGCGATCCGTGCGGTGAACGTATGGCACCCGCACTAAATCCTGACCTATTCATTTCTATGGGGCTGTGCACATGAGCGATGTTTTTAACGCATCACTTGTGCGTTCAGTTGAAATCGCAGCATGCTCTATATTTTCCGATTTTGACGTGACGCAGGCCCCATAGAAGTGAATGGGGTGTGTGAAAATCGGATGGCATCCGCAAGCAAGTACGGATGCCGTGCGATTTGCACGCATGGTTGCTAGGAGACCATCGGGATGGAGACCCGATCATTATTATTTTCCCTTATAACATGGTTATAAGGGAAAATAATAGCATTCTGAATACAGAATGCATAGTAAACCAGCGCTAGAGGGGTTAAAAAAAATAAAAAATAATTTAACTCACCTTAGTCCACTTGCTCGCGAAGCTGGCATCTCCTTGTGTCTCCGCTGCTGATGAACAGGACCTGGGGTGAGCTACTCCATTAAATAGAGCTTAAGGACCTTCGATGACGTCACTCCGGTCATCACATGATCTTTTACCATGGTGAATCACCATGGTAAAAGATCATGTGACGTACCATGTGATGACCGGAGTGACGTCATCAAAGGTCCTTAACCTGTATTTAATGGAGCGCATTTTCCCGCAACGCACCCGGCTCTTATCCGGGCAAAAAAACTCACGCCCGTGTGAAAGAGGCCTTAAGCCTAACCACAGGAGTATAAACACTCCAACTTGTTTCCCCTTTGTTACATTATGGCAAATGAATCAACCAAAATATGAACTGATAATACAGCCCAGCACTCTTGGTGATGGCATTGTGATGATAGTGGCAAGTGTTTAGCGAAGCATTCAAATTGGAATTCAGTCCGAATTTTAGAAAAAAAAATTGGACTCTAAATGAAGCTAAATTTCCTTGCATTTGGTGGTAACTAATTGTTTTTCCCAAAATGGCAGCTGGAGTTGTCTTAGAAAGAATGCAAAAAAATATACTCACCTCATCCACTTGCTCATGCAGAGGCAGTCCGCTCCTGGGACCTGCACTGAGAGTGATGTTGTAAAGTGGATGAGGTGAGTGATTTTTTTCTTCTATAAAGGGAACCTGTCATGTGGATATTTGATTATAATCTAACTAATTGTATACAATCATTAACTAATTAAGTGCCTTAGATGTATTTACTTACTGGTGTGACAGATGGTTATCTCATAATATACACACAAAGATGCCGCATGCCGCATGCTAATGAGCTGATTTGAGTCAAGCGTGATGTCATTGAGTCCAGCGTATATTTAATTAACAGCTATAGCCACTCCCCTGCCCACCTGCTGCTGATTCATATGGAAAAAAAATGTCATTCAGCAGCAGGTGGGCGGGGAGAGTCAGGAGCTCATAAATATTCAGGACTCATCATTATGAGCTGGAGCTTTTCAATACAAGATGTTGGCAGATTGACTAGGTCAATTAAAGAAAGTGACCCAGCATTTTGCTAAGAGAATGAGTCACTTATTTATGTTGCCCTTAGTTAGGACACCATAAAACTGGTGACAGGTTCCCTTTAAGAAAAAATTCCATTTTCCACTAGCATATAACCGTTTTTAAACACTGTTAGACAGGTTCACTTCTGTCTAAGTGACTGTTTAAAGCATCCAAAGTGGAATTCAATCTGAAGTTTAGGAAAAAATTTATTCGCAATGAATCCGAATTTCCTTGCACTTCATGGTAACTAATCATTTCTTCCCTAAAAGTGGCTACACATGTTACAAAGTAAAAGTAAGAAGTTTTGGAAAGAGAGGTCACCCATAATGCAATGCAGCCAGTCAATCAGCGGCTAGGCACCCTTGTTATGTCACAGCCCTTCAAAAGCCTCATCCTGTGCTGTCTGCGCCATTTCACTGAGAGCTGATAATAGGGAGGGACATGACAAGGGCTAGGGACAATGTTTCTAAAAGCTTTTACTTTACCCTAATCTTCACCAGCCAACAGCTGGCAACCATGGGGTACTTAAGGCACTTACACCTATTGGAAGTTACCTGAGCAATAGGTTCCATAGGTTTCTGTGAAATTATTTGTCTACCTGTGTACTAACTCTCTGCACATATATTTTATTCTCTCTGCTGCCTGACCTGATTTATGCCTGACCACCCTAATGACCCTTTGCTGCCTGTCCTGTCTTTGAATCATTTACCATATAGCACACACTCCATCTGTCCTGAGTCCTGACCTTGGCCTCTCCACGACTACAATTTTGCCTGAAGGTGCTCTTCGTCAGTATCTTTTACCCCCGTAGGTCAGCTGTCAATCATACAGAGACTACTCCTGGTAGTTCTCCTACAGTGAAGTCTGGATCCCTGTACAGGGATTAAAAGGTGAATATTAGGGGACTACAAGATGATGCCCTTAGGAAAACTCCAAATCAAAACTGTTGGTTGACAATGGTTCACCACCCATTGCTATCACAACAGAAAATTAACACCACATTTTACGTATGATGATGTGAATACTTAGACACAATTAACCAGAATAATAAAAGTTTATATTTTTAATAGTATTTTACTAAACAATTGATAGTATCATATAAGCAGCTGCAGCATTAGAAGTATTAAAGAGGTTGTCTCACTTCAGCAAATAGCATTTATAATCTAGAGAAAGTTAATACAAGGCACCTACTAATGTATTATGATTGTCCATATTGCTTCCTTTGCTGGCTGGATTCCTTTTTCCATCACATCATGTACCACTCATTTCCATGGTTATGGCCACTCTGCAATCCATCAGCGGTGGACATGCATCCACACTACTGAAAAAAGCAATAGCCTATGTGAGCTCCCATGTTGCCGGCCACCAGAGAGGCCAGCGTTTTTCCCTAAAGTATGCAAGGACGACTACCACTGATGTATTGCAGGGTGGTCATAACCATGGAAACGAGCAGTGTATAATGTGATGGAAAAATGAATCAAAGCAGCAAAGGAGGCAATATGGACAACCACAATACATTAGTAACTGCCTTGTATTAACGTTTCCTACATGATAAATACCACTTAATGAATTGACACAACCCCTTTAAGACCGAGATAACTAAAGAATACCCATGTGAAAAAAAAACTTATAAAAGCAGCTAAGGGCAAGCAATGAAGCTGTGTTGTAATGATAAGGCAGAAATGAGTTAAAGGTCTTTAGTATTTGGTAGGAACAAAAGTAGATTGAAATAAAGTTGTCCCATTGGGCCAAATCACTTGGTCTCTGCTCTGTTAGTTTTATGCAGAAAGATATCACATTGTAAAATCAAATGATTTCCGCACTAAAATCTGATGTTACATGAGAGAAATAGCCACATAAAACATTTGCATAGATTTAAGACTTTTCAAAGAAAGAATGGCTTCTGGGCTAACACGGACCCTTAAAGGGAACCCGTCATCAACTTTATGCTACCCTCACCTCTGACAGCATAAAGTAGCAACAGACATGCTGATTTTAGCCACCTGTCACTCATGAGCTAAAAGTAAGTGGTTGCTGCAGCCCGGGCCTGGAAAAGACTCATGGCTGTCTTCTAGAAAGAGTCCCACCTATTCATTAGCTTCCCCCCCCCTGCTAATGATTCAAAGCTTTCCTCTAGTGTTGAGTGAATCCAAATTTCAGGGAAAATTTGATTTGCCGCGAAGCCGAATTTCCTCGTGCTTCATGGTAACTAATCAATTTTTCCCTGAAATGGAGTTAAAAGAAAAACATACTTGATTTAAGATCCTGCACGAAATCGTGCACAGTGACATTTGATGTTACCACAATGGCCATAAATACCATAAATAAGGATCCTTTTAATTAAAATAAATATATTATAAGTAAATCAATATTGGACATGAAGGTCAATGTGGAATCTTGCCCTTTGTAATATCAGGTCAAATGTAATAACTCAACATAAGCACCGACTAACTAGTCTAATTTTATGCTACTGTGTTTTGAAACACCAATGTATTATGGTACATGGAAAAAAAAAACATGCTGTTTATTATGTAGTCATGAAATCATATAGATGTGAGGAAAAGAATAATGTATTGTCAAACCCTGCAAACCGCTGCAAAATGTATACAAAAAAGTTCCAAAAACCACATCTATCAGCAAAAACACACAGAACATAGCCAAGTAATATAGAAATCTTGAGATGCTTAAAATTCAATAGCATATTTTTTAAATGAGGTTCCATGTCAAATAAACATTTATGTAAGATGAGATCATACTCAGTCAACTGTAGTATTTCAGTGTAGTGAAAAATTGAATTTATTTTCAGCTTTTTGTTTACATACCATAATTCTCCAGGATCCTCATTCAGGCCTCTGCCAGGAAATAAAGCAAATCTTCTTTATATAAATGTTAAAGTAAACATTCAGACGAAAAAGAATAGATTCATATGTCATGTCCAGGCCAGTAGAACCAACCCATAATTAGAAGTGACAGAACAAAATAACACATCGAACCATAGAAACAGAGAGTGTCTTGATATCAGCAATGTAATATTACACACATCAACTGTGATTAAACTAATGTGCTTTCAAAGTCTGCTTGTTGTATCCATAAAAGACTGGAGAAGAAAATATTTTCCAGTCTGAAACTGAACAAATTGCATAGTTTTACAGAAAGAATGTTTGTCTATTGGATCATGAATTGCAGACATGAGGCTAAGGGGGTAAAAATAAAAGCTTGTCTTAGGCTTGTTTCACATTTGCGCTATTCATCTCCGGCAGGGTTCCCAACCAAAACATTTTTCTGGACAAGTTAACCCAAAATCCCGGACGGCCAACATTTTTTATGGACAAATTGGAAAACCAGAATGATTGATAAATATTATAAGTCATACATGTCTATAGCTCAATATACTGATAAGAACTCATTACCAGCATGTACCGTGAGCTGTAAAATGATGATAATTACCACCAAAATAATCTGGTCAAGAACCGCAAGCTTCAACAAAATCCTGAACACATCTTTGGTTGGCAACCCTGATCTCCGGCAGGGTTCTGAAAAAGAAGCAACCTGATGGAGATATCTGGATCCAGCACTGCTGGATGCTAACTGACATCCACCATCCCAATTCACTATAATAGAAACCGGCAGAGATCTGACCGCTGCCTGCCAAACATGCCAAGAAGGGGCCAGACGAAAACAGCTGTGTGCAGCAGTATTTGTCCGGCCACTCCTTGACCTATTTTCTGGATCGTGGCCGAATCGCAGCCAGTCCCCATTATAGAGAATGAGCAAATAGGGGACAGTTTTGCATTGTGGTAGTATAGAAATACTGACCTAAAGGTCTATGGCAAAAAAAGGTGCCAACAACACTTGCCTGTCAACAACCATCTCCCTGGCCTCCGATCACCTCCCCAGATATATCTAAATTGACTTGGGAGGGAACTGTGAATTTTTAAGTTAACAGTGGTTTTCAGAGGACAGGTCATCAGCATCTGATGGGTGGAGGTGTGACACCTGGTACCTCCACTGATCAGCTGATTTGAAGAGGCTGTGGCTCTTCTTCCTAGGTAAATGATGTCACATTCATTGGTCACACGGCCTAGATGCTCAAGTGAATGGGGCTGAGTTTCAATACTAGTGATGAGCGGCATAGGCAATATTCGAGAAAGTTTATACAATGCACTGTATTCTTAATCACGAAATCTCGAAGTGGCGATATTCGTGATTAAAATTCGCAATTCGAATATTCGCACTATACACTATTTAATACCAAGCACAGTCACTATCCAATGCATGGAAGCTGCGAGGAGACTACACTGCTCACCAAAGCATCACAACCTCTTCAAACAACTGATCGGTGGAGGTACCGGGTGTCATACCCTCACTGATATGATGCTAGTTACTTATCCTGGGAATAGGTCATCAGCTTTAAACACTTGAAAAACTCCTTTAAAAAAACATGTAATGTTTGCAGTTATGAGTGACAGACATTGATCCTATTTGTTAAACATTAAATTAAATTGAATAGGCATTTTGAGGAAAGGAGAAGTGGAGAGCAGGAGAGTGGCCCAACCCATGCAGCTTTTACTCATTAAATAGTACATGCTACAACATTAAAGGGTACTATAGGATGCCTTTGCCTATGAGAGGGGTTAGGTAAGTCATAGGTACTTCTTCCCCAAGAAGTGAGGAGAATCATTTGATTATATGCAGTGCAGCCTTTAGGCAGCTTTCACAATCAGTGTTTGGATTTTTGTGGTGTATTTCCTGTTATTTTATTTTTTGTTTAAAAATTATGTGGCCAGATGTTACTTCAAAGTCAAACACAAAGTTTTTTGTTACATTTTAAAATGCTAACAAAGTGTGTGTGTGTGTGTGTGTGTGAGTGTGTAAAGAGCCTTTAAGGGTGTTGTCTAGGATTTTACTAATTTTGATGGGTTATCGTCAGGGTAGCCCATCAATATCTGATCAGCAAGAGGTCTACTCTGATACAGCTGAGCAGGTGTTTTAGAGTAGACTCCAGCGTCTATGCTGAGGATAAACTGTCAATATTAAAATCCAGGACAACACTTTTAAGATTGTTGGCTTTTGTGACTTTTGAAAGGGGAATGGCCTAATTATTTTCATGGATCCAACCCAATGCATAGTGCAAAAAGTAGTGTATTTGCTTTACTACTATTACAGTGTAGAATAGCACTGTTGATTAAATATTTAGGCATATATAATCATACAGTTATGGGGTTTCCAGGCTAACAATGTTAAATAACTTATCCATAGGATAGATCATCAATATCAGATTGGTAGGGGTGCAACTCCCAGCTCCCACTGTCAGAACTACCACTGAGAATAGAAGTAGAAACACATGGGGTAATTTATCCAACTGGTGTAAAGTAGAACTGGTTTAGTTGCACATAGCAACCAATCAGATTCCACCTTTCATTTTCCAAAGGACCTGTAAAAATGAAAGGTGGAATCTGATTGGTTGCTATGGGCAACTAAGCCAGTTCTACTTTACACCAGTTTGAAAAATGACCCCAACAGTTCCATATAGTGTCTGTGCTGGGTTACTGTAGCCAGGTCATCAGGCTATAGGATCGAAGGTCTTTAAGGGCCCTTACTACTTGACTGTATGGAGTCTAGAAATTAGCAATGACATCTGCAGGTTATATAGTTATTTATTGTTAAAAAGGGTACAAAAAGCAACAAAAAGGGTACTAAAATGGCAGAAAACTACAGAACTAAATTGGTATTTTTAGATTTTTTTTAAATCAAAACCAGAAAACATAGTGTAGCATCAGCCTATCAAAGCCTTAAGATAGGTCATCATAAAATGTCTGACACCCCAAAGTTCCCACCAATCAGCTGTTTGGAAGGAACTCCTGCCCAAGAAAGAAAGCTGGAATAACTTAGCTCCATCCACTATGTAGTGAATGGCGCTAGTTACTGCAACTCTGCACCATTAACTTCAATGGGAGCAGCACTGCAGTAACCACCTATTTTTACTACACAATGGATAGAGCTGTGTAGGATCTACTTCCAGTGCCAGAGCTAATCCTGAGCAGTTGATGGACATGGGGAGCCAGACCAATTCCGATCTGATGTTGATTACCTATCCTAAGAAAACCCTGGAGAACCCTGTTAACTGCTATAAAGATAAATGTATAATTTAGAAGAATTTGATAAATATCTACAGATATGTTTAACAATATTCAATTTCAAACTATTATTATTACAGTAATAATATCACATTTTAAAGCTTCCTTTATTCTTAAAAGATGGACACATCCCTCATTTATTTTTATACTTGTTTCATTAAAAGAAAGTTTAGGCAATGGAAAGAGACACAATATTCAGGCAGTGACCATTCCTGTCATCATAGGCTTTTATATATTATCTGTTCTTAATAATAACATAAAATTCATATACACATGACAAATGAATGCAGACCTTCCTTCAATTCTATGTTTGTTTGATTTTGTTCGGGGTCTAAATAACCAATTTCAACCAAAAATTACAATCCAATTGGAGTAAAAATAAAATCCTATTAGCAATTACTAATTCATTTACAAATTGTTCCTTTAGAGGGTAGAGTCCTGACCAAGTTTTCACCTCCAGTAGAAGAGGAGATAATCCCAACTAAGACTGGGCCCCGTCTTGCCCTGGGCCCCATAGCAGTCGCATTGGTGTTTCAAAACACAGTAGCATAAAATTAGACTAGTTAGTAGGTGCTTATGTTGAGTTATTACATTTGACCTAATATCACAAAGGGCAAGATTCCAAATTGACCTTCATGTTAAATATTGCTTTACTTATATATTTATTTTAATTAAGAAGATCCTTATTTATGGTGTTGTAAAACACATGACACACATGCTGTGTATGTAGCCTATTCAACATTTCATTATATTCTGTAAAGTACGATCTGGATACAGAATTCTTTTAATGCAAAACACCACCACTAATGTCAATCCAGCATTAGTCATCTAGATGTTGACTTGCTGGTGTATTTTGGGGTCATTGTCCTGTTGCTTGCCTTTATTTCATCCCTTTTTAAGCTGTTTTACAGATGGCCTCACATTTCCCTCAAGAATATTCTGGTATAGAATGGAGTTTGACAATGTTTCAGTGACTCCTGAATACACAGTTCGTATGCAATGAACTTTCCCAAATCACTACAGCTCCACTATTATGTTTGACAATTTATATGAAGTATTTGTTGTATAGTGTTTGGTTGGCACTAAGCAATTATTCCATGATTTTTCAAATTGTGCTATTAAAGGTCTGCAGAACATGTCACTCTTGTTGTTCTCTTACTATCACAGAGGTTGTGTCTTTTCTGATGCAGCAGCTCAGGAGGCGCGGCCCTCCTCTTCCGGACTGCGGGGAACGCACATATCCACTGGCGCCTGGGCAGAGATTCGGGCGCCATATAGTCAGCAGCGCCTACTTATTTACAACACACAGGTGAGAATGGTCAGCTAATGGTTACTCCACCTATCATAAGCAGGTATAGATTTTGTTCAAATGTTTGGGCCAAAAAAACAACCTCCTTTTGTGATCTGTTTTACATACTGAGTCCTATATGTACCCAGCACCAGTTTACCATCACCCCTTGAAAAAGCAGCACGCGAAATGCGTCAGGGAGTGGACTGGTGGTACTTGTATTTTGTTGTGGACTATTTTGCGGTCAGTATTATTGTGTAGCATTGTTTGGCCTTTCAGTAAGTCTCACCAATTTTTGGCAATGCACATTACCTTTAAGGGCTTTTACTTGCTGATTCTGTATAAGATGGTCTGATATTGATAATTTAATGTTGCTAGTGTGCCATAATAACGGTGCCAGATATATCCCTTGCTTTGCACGCGTTTATATTCATCTTTTATTTTGTGCAGCCTATCAACTTTGCAGCTGACCGCTACTGGTCATAGTTTTTATTTCTATTGCTGACCGCATGCTTGCACTTGCACTTTATCCAATAGTCCACCAATCATGCACCACCAGCCCATTGTTTTTAATCTTTATTTTAATATTGTGTTTTGCCAATCGTGAATTATAGTGATTACAAAAAAATTATGTATTGATTGATTATACTTTATGTTGGTATATTATTTCGTATGACATAGTGAAGATCCATAGTGTGAATCTCTAATCTGTGTGCAGCTCTGCCTGAGACCGCATTGCTTCCATTCTGCTTGGGGTCCAGGCATCTGCTTTTGTGCTGGTTCCCGTTTGTCTTGTTGTCTGATCCATGTTCTGTGTTTGCTTGGGTTCCAGTTTTGTTGTCTTTCCGCTGGTGGTTTCACCAGCCTGGTTCTCAGCAGATAGGGGCTAAGTGTACCGGGACCTTCCTGGAGGTGCGACCAGTGAGCCCTATTACCAGGGGCTCTGTGAAGAACGGGGCTCACTGGCTCTCTGGTCTCTGGGTTTTGCCTCTGGTCTGCCGGTGCACTTGGTTCTGTGGTAGTTCTACCACTATTGCCTAACCTGCTTACTGTCATGTGCTTTTATTGCACTTGTAATAAAGTCTTCTGTGTGTCCTTGGTCTGTTTTGCCTGTGCATGATGTCCCGGAGGTCTGCCTTGGGCCTCCGACACGTGACAGGTATGATCCTGTGTTTACAGATTACTTAAGTAAAGTCTAAACATTTGCATGTCTATTGTTACCACAGTAGGCAGGAACACATAGACAGTGAAACCTAACTGGAACCCAGACCGCTTTCCCTGCCTACTAGGTGGCAAGTCTGCAACTAGTTGACGTTCCCTTCTCTGCTACAGTGCAAGACAGACACACACAGAGACAGAACATTGGCGTCATACGGGAATGGGTCAGAACCAGAAGGATAAACCAGTACAAAATCACAAGACGGAGGGTAGTCATGAAGCCAAGACAAAGTCAGAACCAGACGAGAAGAACAGTACCAATACACAAGACAGAGACTGTTTAAAGGCAAGCCTAGGTCAATAACAATAAGAGCAATACACACACACAAAACCATAACCAGGAGCACAGCTAGGGAGTCTAAAGCTATCACTGGCAAATGTGTATGGCCAGAAAAGGGTTCAAATATAGCACCAAGTTTCAGGATCAGAACCTAAGAGGTCCATGACTCGGTGCCGCATTTGTTAGATGCAGCACATAGGAATAGAACACCTGAATAATCGAGCACTGCTAGTTCTCCTCCAGCACACACCTGCTGTTGATAGCGATGCTGTCGGGTCACCAGGGGGCGTGGCTTTGTAGCGCGTCTCTACTAGAGGAGTCACGCCGAAGCTGGAGATCTTGCCGCTGAAGCCCAGACAGCTAAGTTTGTGACAATTTATATTTTCTTATGAATTACAAAAACAAATATTTGGAATTTATCTTTGTAATTTCTTTATTAGAGGTGTCTAAGAATCAGGTCATTGTGAGCCCTAACCAGTCCATTTGTGGGAGTCCTCTAAAAACCAACTATGGACTAGAGGGCATTGAGTTGACATATACAGGCAAGCCCTTAATTTTAGCCTTGAACAGATCTCATTGGGAAGATCTGTGGATAGGTGATAAGTTTCAATTCTGAGTCAACCCTTTTAATGTGCACTTAAAGTATAAGAATGAATGAACCAGCAAGAAAGCAATGAGCTCATTCCACCGGTATCCTCTTTCATAAATGTCTTTAGCCTAATAAAGAATTAGAATGTCTAAAACATTGCAGTTAAGTGCTCATAGCTATGCTCGTGGGTCCAGATGCATAATAACCTTAAACAAATCTGCATTTAAAGGGTTTCTGTCATGAAAAATAACGTTATGTAGCTGACTGACATTAGCGATGTGCTAATGTAAGCAGTACATAACAGTATGCTTTATAACTCCCTGCCCGTCGCCGTTCTCTTAAAATAAAGACTTTTAAAATATGCTAATGAGCCTCTAGGTGCTATTAGGGCATTGCTTCAGCACCTAGAGGCTAGGTCACCCTTTGGCACGCCCATGTACACTTGATTGACTTTCGAGTTCTCCTCATCGTCCCGTAAATCCCACGCCTGCGCCGCCCGTTTAGTATTCGGCGCAGGCTCAGTGAGTGAAGGACGCACTCCGGCTATCTGCTTCACCCACTGCACCTGCTCCGAATACTAAACGGGTGGCGCAGGCGCGAGATTTACGGGACGATGAGGAGAACTCGAAAGTCAATCAAGTGTACATGGGTGTGTCAAAGGGTGCGTAGACCGAGCCTCTAGGTGCTGAAGCAACGCCCCAATAGCACCTAGAGGCTCATTAGCATATTTGATAAGTCTTTATTTTAAGAGAACGGCGGCAGGCAGGGAGTTGTAAAGCATACTGTTATGTACTGATGACATTAGCACATCGCTAATGTCAGTCAGCTACATAACGTTATTTCTCATGACAGAAACCCTTTAAAATGTCACATATTGTAGTGCTGTACAAACAGAAAATATAATTATGCTTGGAAGATTTGAAGAGAAAAGATAAAGAGAACCCTCAACAAGAAGTATGGTGAAAACACAGACATACAATTTTAAAGCCCAAAGACCTAAATAAAAGGCAGATATCATCAACTATATTGGTTATGATTTGAGATGAGTGAATTTCATATTTTGAAATTCGTTCACGCTTCGTTTGGTGGTAAAAGCAGAATTGCGTTATGGATTCCGTTACTACAGACCATAAAGCAATTCTACGACGGAATGTATAACGTTATTCATTCCGTCATAGTAGAAGTCTATGGGCTGCAAAAAGGAGTCCTCTCCTGCATAGCGGAAATGGGACGGATCCGTTATGCAGGCCATAGACTTCTATTATGACAGAATGAATAACTGAATGTCTCTAAAGACATTACGTTATGCATTCCGTCATAGAATTGCGTTATGGTCCATCGTAACGGAATCCATAACGCAATTCTGCTTTTATCACCAAACGAAGCGTGAACAAATTTCATAACATGTAATTTGCTCATCTCTAGTTAGGATCCTACAAGATATTTTGATTCAGTTGTAAAACTTTACTTGTTTAGTAATGCCAACCACATTTTAGAACATTTTAGAAAATCTTCAAATGTTATCAAACTTTTTTTTTTTTGAGTATTCTACAATTCTGTGTGCTACACAATTGTGTTTACTATTTTCTAAAAATAAAATGTAATTATACCTTTCATTAAATCACATCAATCATTGTTGCTTATAACTCAAACTAAAGTATGGTATCTTTATAGACAGTTGAGCAAACGGTTATTGCAAGATAAAAGCAAGGACTTCAGGCTAAATATTTAAATTACACGTCAAGGATGACACATTAGTAATTAAAACTCCAATCAGTAAAACAAGTGAAAATAAGATATCTCGGGGCTATCTTGGGGGAGCAATTTGCGTCAGACTGCATAGCAAACCTGGGATTTATAGAAAGGCAAAAATGTAGATAAAACCCTCAATATAATCTCAAAACCAATCTGTTCTGTTAACAACCTAAAACAGTAGAAGCATTTAAGTGGTTCAAATGGTAAATCTGTGCAAATTACAATTAGAGCTAAACAGTTTCTTGTATAATGAACAAAGCTATTGGACCTCAGTCTTTTCAGGTGTTTATATACTAGACGGAAGACGTGTGAAGATTAAAATGTCCTAATTTTTTATGATGATTAATCCTAGTGATTTATAACATAAAACAGAAGCATGGCAACTCCCAAAAGTTGTAAATAATGTAATTTTCCTCAATAACAAGTTTAAAGGGAATATATCATCTGGAAATTATTGAAATTATTGCTTTAATCACATTTTTATGCTTAACATATTTTTTAATAATTTTTGAAAATGTTATTTTTAATTTTCCAAGTCAATATCTATATTTAAACAAAAAACATAAAATCCTACAGTTTTCACTCTAAAAATAGATGCCACTTATTGGTCTGTACAGATCACTTTAATGCAGTTATCTGCTTATCTGTTATTGTCATCTTTGCTATAATGATATCACCTCTGTGTATAGATAAGACAGGATTCACCTTTCACAATAGGTCATTGTCAAAGCTTTTCTTATCTTCCCTTGTACAATTACCTCTGCACAGGTCACAGAGCATGCCTAAAAGACTCTCCCATAGAAGTCAATGAGGTCCCCTCCTGACCATTGTGTATATGGTCCATGGGGCTGCCATAGAGCAATTTTAATAATGCTTTATAAATGCTGTTAACAGCTCTGGCAAGATGGCCGCCCCCATAATCATGTTCAGAAATAGGATTAAAAAAATGTGCAATTAGAAAATAAAAACTGATTACAAAAATGGATATGTGTTACTATCTGTTTTTTAACTGGCAGATAAAATGTTTGGCGACACATTTCCTTTAATTCATTACGATTCCCATTGGCATACATAGTTATATACCATAGGGTCTCATGCAAAGAGCAGAGCTACTTGTGAAGAACCTGTATGGAGGCACATGTAGTCCCTACAGCTTTCTACCAAGCAACCATAGGGACCTATATGCACAATTTTGTTCTTTAGAATTCATAAAGAATCCAACAAAAATAAAACTGTGTATATATATATATATATATATATATATATATATATATATATATACATTTATTTATACTGTATATATGAAATTAGAAGCATACCAAGTCAAAGACTTTTTACAGTATCATGACTCCATACAAGTTGGAGGTTGTACAGAGCTCTAATGCGAGCTCTGTGCGCATGAGACCCTAGATAATAATATTTTTTTTGCTATGTCCTAAATTAGATCCAAATCTATGATCATTGTGCAATTTGGCAATCCTCTGAACCCATACTGACCTATTGTGTATGCACCTTCATGAACAGCCCAATCTCTTTGTGAGCCTTTAAGCATGAAAGGGTCACATTCATCCTTAAGGTTCAGTGGCATGGGATGGTATACATGTTGATTGGAGCTCATTTAAAGGACCATTCACATGGCATGATGCGAAAGGTTTGAGGGTTTGAGGGAACAACAATCTTCATTACAATTGTTCATCCCTCATTCAGTTTAAGTGCTGCTGACAAATGGATAATTGAGGTGTAGCATGAAAGATGCAATCATTCACCTTGTTTGTCAGGTGATCATTGGTTCTTTTAATGGGTCTTGCATAATGACTCTTAGAAACAATAAGAGTGAGCTTTATCATGCTGCTACAAAAGTTTTCTGGCATAAAAAAGTTGCAAATTTTGATGCATGTCCCGGTTTTTAACCAAATTTGTGACTTTTTTTGCTTTTTTCTGACATTCTTGCTGCAAGAAGAGGTGGGCCGTGGGCAGGACGTTCACAGCCCAACTCATTTAACAACACGTGCACAAGAAAAAAAGGTAAAGAATACACCACAAGAGTAGATTTCAGTTTTGATACATGATAGCCCGACATGCTCCACCATAATTAAAAAGGCCCGTGCATCTTAATAATTGTAGCGCATCTCATGTCAGTGCAGGATAGATTAACACCAGTCCTAATAAATTTCCCCCTAGAAGTCTACTTTCTAAGGAATGACTCAAATCTAGAACTTTTAAGCAGGTCATAATCATAATATATGTATCCCAACTCCACCATCAGTGATGAGCGGCAGAGACAATATTCGAATTTGCAATATTTTGCGAATATTTGGGCGATTATTCTTCATATATTCACGAATTTGAGAATTTGTGATCTTGTCATTATTTTCTTCATTGCAAAAATTGGCAATCGTTAAATTTTCAATAAAAATTTGCGATATATGAAAAAATTCTCGATCAACACTGCTCCTAAAGTCAAAGATATTGCATCCTTCTCATTCGCCCACAAGCAAGAAGCAGTGAGGGATCATGGGTACTGATGAAAAAAAATCTAGAATATTCACAATTACAGAGATATAGCACTATATTCTATACATTTGCGAGTTTTCGAGGTGCCAATATTCACTATAAAAATTAGCGATTCGAATATTCGCCATCAATACTATCCACCATACAGATATGCATGTTTATTTCAATCGTGAGGGAGAAATAATCTTGCCTAGGAAAAAAAGATTGGACATTTTGTGATTTACCCATTTGCCCAATCTTTCTTTCTTCTGATAATCTCCAAATCTTGGATCATTGTCTGATCATTGCAATTAAACTTGGGGTGACCGAAGATCTTGATGAAAGGAGAACTGATACGCTATGTTATGCCAAGTG
Source organism: Bufo gargarizans (assembly GCF_014858855.1). Taxonomy (NCBI): domain Eukaryota; kingdom Metazoa; phylum Chordata; class Amphibia; order Anura; family Bufonidae; genus Bufo; species Bufo gargarizans. The sequence goes on along the minus strand of NC_058089.1, from coordinate 96,837,414 downwards.
TATAGCTGGAGAAGGTGGGGCATAAAAAAACGCCACTAAATAAAGAGGTCATCCACCATCCTTTTACACTCTGCACTAGGAATAATACAGTGAATCGTTTTATACCAGTTTTTCTCGGAGGGCTACTTTAAAAAATGTCTGTTTTTTTTAAATAATAATAAAAAAGTATCTATTTCAATCTATGTGGCTAGGAGTTTTTTCAGCACAAACAGAACACTCAATGTCCTTTAGCAAAGTCAATTTTCAAGCAGCGGGCATTTGTGTCAGCTATGTTAACAATTTCTTTCAGACAGTATATGATTCAAGATCAATTTATTTTTCTCCTTGCTTTCCAATGTAAAATTTCATCAACTGTAAATGTCAGTCCCCTTCTTTATCATTCACTAATGTCATAAAAATCCCCACTGTTTGCTTTGGTAAAGGCCTTCCTGTGCATTGACTTTTTCTTTATTTGTATTTTACTATCAAAAATGTTTTATTTTAAATAACATCCTGTCTGAAATGGGATTTAAATAACAGAACAAGGTTTAGCTATTACCATAAATGTAGAAAGTGCTTTGCAAGTAATAAAATGGATCATAGATTCGAGATAATTCAAACTGAAATGTTGTGTGCAGTTTCTAGATTAGATTACATTAATGCAGTTCATTTAAAATGCTTTAAAGGCCATAAGATTTATGGGAAAGAAATCGGTATCATAACTTAAAATAAATAGACTCAGACATTTGTTTGTAATGTCCATCCTGAATATACGCATTGCTGCAATTCACCCGGTACTGGAATATTTTGTTATTTCTACAAAACTAGGCAAGGACAAATATGATCATGTTAATTATGCATAATTCGTTTTTTTTGCGAACTGTTAGTAAATATATTATTGAATGCTAGGTAAATTAGAAACAACAGATATTAAATTGATGGTGAATTTTAATTTTGATGCATAAAACCATTCAAAACATAGGTGCACACACACGCACATATTATTTTTTAAAGATTGTAAGTAGAGTTGAGCAAATTGATTCTAAAATTAAAAAAAGTTCTCATTCTAATGAACCTGAATTTTGAGTGGTTCAATTCAGGCGAATTGATCAGAGGGATCGACTTTTCCATGGAAATCAGGGCACTTACAATTCTTGTCAAATTTATTCCAACCCGAATTGAACCAAAAGGCCAATTCACCAAATTGGAAGCCCAAATTTTTTAAAGAAATTGGCTAATCTCGAATTGTACATTTAGTTTTATACTTGATTTATATATTAATCAGGACATAGCCACCAGAAAAATTGCCTATTATTTGAGTGTTATAGGCATGCTCTGTGAAATGCAAATGTTACTGTACAGAATGTAGAGGATCAGGTATTGTTGGTTTTAGGATCCTGTATTATCTGCCTCCAGATATTTTCATTGTAATCCTTCTTACCCTGACTCCAATGAACCCAAGACAAGCCAATAAAATCATGTCTTGAAAGCAGTGTAATCCATTACGTACCATTGACCAATGTAAAAGCAGTAATACATCAATTTAACAATATAGAACTTGGTTATGCTGCTTTCACACTAGCGTTTTTTGCTAGAACTGGCAGGGTTCAGCAAAAACGCTTCCGTTACTGATAATACAACCATCTGCATCCGTTATGAACGGATCCGGTTGTATTATCTTTAACATACCCAAGACCGATCCGTCATGAACTCTATTGAAAGTCAATGGAGGACGGATCCGTTTTCTATTGTGTCAGAGAAAACGGATCCTTCCCCATTGACTTGCATTGTGGGTCATGACCGTCTTGCTCCGCATCCCAGGACAGAAAACAAACTGCAGCATGCTGGGATTAGCTATCCGGTATGAGGAAGGAATGTATTTTGTAGCATTCCGTTCTATTCAGTTACATTTTGTCCCCATGGACAATGAATGGGGACAAAATGGAAGCGTTTTTTCCGGTATTGAGACCCTATGAAGGATCTCAATACCGGAAAATATTAACGCTAGTGTGAAAGTAGCCTTAGGTAGCTCACCAATAATATGTAATGGATATAAAAATCAAGAGCACATGTTCCTGTACCCCTAACTAAGGCTGCCATCAGGAATTTCTGGGCCTTATGCAAGTAAACCACATGCCCCCACTCTCCTCATCCCAGCCTCTTCTTATATTCTTAGCCATAACAGCCATAACTTTTTTTTTGTTAGGACATTTTGCTATACTCAAAAGTAACATAGTAACATAGTTTATAAGGCTTATAAAAGACATCTGTTCATCTGGTTCAGCCTGTTATCATGCAAGTTGATCTAGAGGAAGGCAAAAGAGTCATGTGAGGTAGAAGCCAATTTTCATCACTTTAGGGGAAAAAAATCCTTCCCGACTCCGATCAGGCAATCAGAATAACTCCCTGAATCAACAACCCATCTCTAGTAAGATTTTTATTTCTATCAAATTTTATTATGGGTTAATGAAGGGAAGAAATTGCCCCATCTTTATTTATACTGTTAAATCTTCGCCATATATAATGTGCTCATTATATTTTGCAAGTTGTTATGAATACAGGGATACCAAATACAGTTTTTTTATATTTAGTAGCAGGTATGTTGCATAAGGGTATTCAATATAATAACTGTTGCTGTTATTTTTTAGTAACATTGTTTGGGGAAAAATAGAACTTTTACTTTACATATTTTCTTTTATTATAGTAAACATAGTTACATTTTATTCTGCCATAAATTTTCCTAAACAAATGGCTTTGCAATTGAACACAAGACCTTCTGTATAGCAAGAAGCAGGCTTATAAATAGTATACAAATTATTATTGTTTAGTAGCTTTATAAGGCACAGAAAATCCCATCTATATAACAGTTTAGTTCTATAGTGTAGTGGTGAACTTGCTGCCTGCCATGCAGAAGATTTAGGGTTTAACTCCCAGCAGTGAACTGTAAAATGATTTCTTTAGTAAAGGTTACAAAAGAAAATGTAAATTTTTAGTAATGGTAGATGGGAAGCTGGAAATTATGAGAAGTTTGACTTAAAACTGCAATGGAACTGCACAAGTAGTGTATAAGTTGCATATTGCAGCATAGAAGACTTGTGCTGGACATAAAATACAATTGCAGATGAAGTTAAAGAAATATAAAAAACGCACACATAGGGGGATACTTAACAGACACAGAGTCCATTTGGACTGTGCCTGTTGTTTTTAAGTTCTTTTTACTTTTACTATTGCGATGTGAAAATCCAATAAAGTGTGAGTATTTTCTAGAGAAAGTGCTGGACAAATGTAGTTTTTACATTCATCCTGCATTCTGGAAAATACGAATAGGGGCATAAAGCCACAGCATATAGCGGATTTATTGGAATATATCCACCTTGTAGCATTGCTATTGTAGTTATTAAAGGGGTGCGCAAAACATGGGCACCGGCCTGTTGCAGTCAGCATTGTGGTGTGAACCAATTGACTTTAGTAGGTCTGCGATCATCAAGATGGGGCGAAAAGGCTTCTGTGTTCTTCCGGGTCCATGCCTCCGTACTGCAAAAGATAGGACATGTCCTATCTTTCACAGAACTTTGCGGATCATGGACCTTTTGAAGTCAATAGTCAACACAGGCACAGTAGCCCTACGGTCATGTGAATGCCCCCTAAATATGGGAAAAGTATATCCAGTATCAAGACTGGATGTGTGGCACTAATTTTTATTAGAGGCATATGAGGTGGCAGCAGTTGCAAACTGCGAGGAAGCCACAGTGGATTCTATTTTAATTTTAATCTTTGGCACTAAGCGCTTTGGCAATTTTAGCAGGGCTGATTATACTGTAGGTTTATTTGGGATCTAATATATGTCATAAATATTATGATAATTGTCTTTATTATCTACATTTTCTATCAGCTTTATGTAGCTTGCAACTAGGGTTGTGATGCATGCTAAAATGTGTCTTGAGAGTCTACTTTATTTCATTATTTCAATTTCATTTTTAATGTAGATAGAACATGGAAATTAAAAAAAGTAATTAAAAAAATATGATTACCTTAAAGGGTTTTCCCACTAACAACTATCCCTCAACACTATATTCAGCAGTACCATTGAAGTTAAAGGGGTTTGGCAGCCAGTACATATTGATGACCTATCCTCAGGATAGCTCATCAATTACTGATCAGTGGGGGTCTGAGTCCTGGCAAACCCGTTGACTAGCTGTTTGAAGAGGAGGCAGCGCTCGTACCAGCACTTCTTCCTCAAGATTACAGTGTGTTCTCTCACTTGCAGCGGCTGCGCAGTATATTTGCAAGTGCTTTTCCTGTTCAAGTAAATTAAACACACACTTGTAATTAAGCCACGCCCTTAAGACTTCCGAGATGATGTGCAGTGTAATTCTGAAGAGGAAGTAGCACTCGCACAAGTGCTGCCTCCTCTTCAAACAGCTGATCAGCAGAGGTGTCGGGAGTTAAACCCCCTACTGATCAGATGCTGATAACTTATCCTAACAATAAATAATCTATTTATACTGGTTGCACAACCCCTTTAATGAAGGAGAGGGCATGCATGTCCAACACCACTCCATTCTCATAGGTGGCTGCAGGAGCTCTATTTTCATGATCGCTGTGGGTTCCAGTGGTCATATCTCAGCCAATCAGATATATTACCACCCTGTCCTGTGGATAGGATGCATTGTTACTCTGAAAACACATTGAAATATTTTATTCAAACAACAATTTCTGATGATAAATTCTGTTTTGCTCCATGTAGACAACAATGCGGTTCGACCGATGGGGCCCTTGCCGATCATGAGAACAGAGGCCCATACTCCTGTTTTAATAGAGCGTTAGACACACATGTGTGTCACCATTCCATTTAACTCTATGGGACTACTGGAGATATCTGAGTAAAAGTGCTCAACTACTTCTAGCAGTCCAATAAGGCTGAGTGAAATGGTAGTGCACAAGCATAAACATTGTTCTATTCAAACAGTGAAGAGCGGGTTCCTGTTCTTATGATCAAAGTGGCCAGACTTCCAGTGATCAGGCATTATCCTCTTCCAAGTGCACAGTGGATAAGTTGTCTTGAGCCCCTTTAAGCATGTGTTACATTTATATGCCCTGCCCAAAGAAAATAGAAAATCAATATACTGTAAATATTTTGCTCCATGATATTTGGTAATGATCAAGATAGACGTGGCTGAATGGCAGGAATTGCATGCTGGCTTCTCCTTACAGATTTTAGAGATGTTGCTAATAAGAGATGAGGTGGAATATAATAAAACAAGTTAAACAAGGCTTAAAGTGAACTACAAACAAGGCTTAGTGAGAATCAACTACAAAGCTTTGATCAAAAATTGAACAAAAAGTTAGTGATTACACAGGCGGAAATGAAAGAAAGAAAAAAAGATAAATTCTTGAGGGATAAACAGGACTATGACATGGGGAAGGTGTTCGATTGGAATAGGAGGAAGCAATATAAAACTACGCCGTACCAGGAGTGAATACTGGACTACTGACTCAGATTTGAGCCAGTCTGATGATTTGAATGGCTTGATCGATCCAGCTAACACTGTACAGGATCCAATCCCTTTAGACAGAGTGTCAGAAGGGGCCGGAGAAAGGCAAAGGAAAGTCAGAAAGTCGGCCTGCGGGAAGAAACAAGTCTCATGGAGACAGTGATGTCATCCATGGAGTCTGATTCTATTAAAAAAGTTCTGATTAACCTTACACGGTACAAGTTACCTCCAGGCTGTATCTCAGTCCTCAACTGGGGGCTCGGATACAGCCTCGTTGAGCAATTCGACCCTGTTAGTTTTGAAATTGATTTGTTTAAGTCAGTGCGTAAAATGTTTCTATACAAGATGTTCAAAGATGTACCCCAGAAGACGGGACAAACTAGACAGGGGGAGTCCCTGGTGCTTCCTGACCCCCTGGATTTTAATATTTCTACTAGGTTAGATAAGGAGGAGGTGTCTTGCTTGGAACTTCTGACTGGTAGATATTTGAGTGTTGGGTCCCAGGGTGAAGGAGGCCCTAGCAATCCCCATAATGAAAGATTTGATGGGGGGATAAAATCCACCTTCTGCCCCCCTATGCCAGCTGGTAGTAGTATAGACAACTTTCACCACCAGGTCCAAAAGGAGATAAAAGCATTATTGTACCCTACCGTTGGTGACTAATCGCAAATTTTTATCGTGAATATTGGCACTTCGAGAATTCGCGAATATCTACAATATAGTGCTTCATAATTGCAAATATTCTATATTTTTTTTCATCAGTACCCATTATTCCTCACTGCTTCTTGCTTGTGGGCCAATGAGAAGGCTGCAATATCTTTGACCTGTAGAAGTAGTGTATATCACAAATTTTCATATCACAAATTTTATTCGCAAATTTTAATCCCAAATTTTCAGATTGCCGATTTTTACAATCAAGAAAAAAAATTACTGGAGATCACGAATTCTCGAATTTGCGAATATATGATGAATATTCGGCCAAATATTCGTGAAATATCACAATTCGAATATTGCCCCTGCTGCTCATCACTGTTGTGACAACATTAATAAGGAGGAAAAACTCGCTTTAGAATGGATTAGGAATCGTAAGGACATAGTGGTGAAACCGGCGGACAAGGGGGGGCAACGTGGTGCTGATGACTAAGGAGTACTATGTGATGGAGGCCCTCAGACAACTGGAAGATGTTCGACTGTATGAGATGATACGGGAGGACCCCGTGGCAGGTATACAACAGCAACTCAGGGGCCTGCTCCAGAAATATGTCAGTAAGGATTTCATCTCGGGCAAATTGGCAAAGAAGATGGTACCACTGTTTCCCACTAAACCATGTTGTCATTTTTTGCCAAAAATCCATAAGTCACTTAGCCAGCCCCCTGGCTACCCTATAGTGGCGGGGATTGGCTCAGTGACTGTGCCTATATCTAAGTACAGTATATTGATTGGCTATTGAGGCCCCTACTCACCAGTGCTCCTGCGTATCTACATGATACCAATGAATTCCTCTTGGCATTGAAGGACTTTCACTGGCAGGAGGGTTACAGTCTGGTTTCCCTGGACGTCGAGAGCTTCTACAACTGCATTCCACATGGGGCGGGAGTCGCGGCTGTTATCTACGTTCTGGAGAATGTTGGAAAAAGTGAATTGTTTTGTTATTTTCGTAGCGAGGCCCTCCTCCACTTACCAACAATGTGTTTAGGTTTGGGAACCAGTGGTACAGACAAAAACTTGGTACCACCATGGGGACTCCCGTATCCCATACGTTCGCCAATATCTATCTAGCGAGACTTGAGAATAGATTTGTGTTCACCACGAGTAATCCGTATTTTTGTCATATGAAGCTTTTTTTGTGTTCTCCTTTAAGTTTAGCACTATGGCAGATCGCAAAAGTAGGGCTATATACAATAACTGGGACATCTTGAGAAGAGACACCTTTTTCGCTGAGTATGCAGGGGAGAAACCATTAGTAACCTTTAGAAGAAGCCACACCATTAAGGACAGGATAGTGAGGAGTCGCTTTGTAGACTAAACCAGTAAAAATGGGCTACGAAACAGTAGGCCCAAGGGTAATTTTAAGTGCTGAAATTGTTCCTTTTGCAAGTTTAACTCACAAAAAAAGGTGTTAGATGTTGAAGGTGTCCACCATAGAGTTAATAGTTTTATTAACTGTAGGAGTACATTAGTAGTTTATCTACTTACATGTCAGTGCGGCAATTTCTACAAACCGGATTCCCAAAAAGTTGGGACACTATACAAATCGTGAATAAAAACTGAATGCAATGATGTGGAGGTGCCAACTTCTAATATTTTATTCAGAATAGAACATAAATCACGGAACAAAAGTTTAAACTGAGAAAATGTACCATTTTAAGGGAAAAATATGTTGAATCAGAATTTCATGGTGTCAACAAATCCCCAAAAAGTTGGGACAAGGCCATTTTCATCACTGTGTGGCATCTACCCTTCTTCTTACAACACTCAACAGACGTCTGGGAACCGAGGAGACTAGTTTCTCAAGTTTAGAAATAGGAATGCTCTCCCATTCTTGTCTAATACAGGCCTCTAACTGTTCAATCGTCTTGGGCATTCTTTGTTGCACCTTCCTCTTTATGATGCGCCAAATGTTCTCTATAGGTGAAAGATCTGGACTGCAGACTGGCCATTTCAGTACCCGGATCCTTCTCCTACGCAGCCATGATGTTGTGATTGATGCAGAATGTGGTCTGGCATTATCTTGTTGAAAAATGCAGGGTCTTCCCTGAAAGAGATGATGTCTGGATGGGAGCATATGTTGTTCTAGAACCTGAATATATTTTTCTGCATTGATGGTGCCTTTCCAGACATGCAAGCTGCCCATGCCACACGCACTCATGCAACCCCATACCATCAGAGATGCAGGCTTCTGAACTGAGCATTGATAACAACTTGAGTTGTCCTTGTCCTCTTTGGTCCGGATTACATGGCGTCCCAGATTTCCAAAAAGAACTTTGAATCGTGACTCGTCTGACCACAGAACAGTCTTCCATTTTGCCACACTCCATTTTAAATGATCCCTGGCCCAGTGAAAACGCCTGAGCTTGTGGATCTTGCTTAGAAATGGCTTCTTCTTTGCACTGTAGAGTTTCAGCTGGCAACGGCGGATGGCACGGTGGATTGTGTTCACTAACAATGGTTTCTGGAAGTATTCCTGAGCCCATTCTGTGATTTCCTTTACAGTAGCATTCCTGTTTGTGGTGCAGTGTCGTTTAAGGGCCCGGAGATCACGGGCATCCAGTATGGTTTTACGGCCTTGACCCTTACGCACAGAGATTGTTCCAGATTCTCTGAATCTTCGGATGATGTTATGCACAGTTGATGATGATAGATGCAAAGTCTTTGCAATTTTTCGCTGGGTAACACCTTTCTGATATTGCTCTGCTATCTTTCTGTGCAACATTGTGGGAATTGGTGATCCTCTACCCATCTTGGCTTATGAGAGACACTGCCACTCTGAGAAGCTCTTTTTATACCCAATCATGTTGCCAATTGACCTAATTAGTGTTAATTGGTCTTCCAGCTCTTCGTTATGCTCAAATTTACTTTTTCCAGCCTCTTATTGCTACTTGTCCCAACTTTTTGGGGATTTGTTGACACCGTGAAAATTTGAATCAACGTATTTTTCCTTTAAAATGATACATTTACTCGGATTAAACGTTTGATCTGTCATCTACGTTCTATTACAAATAAAATATTGACATTTGCCATCTCCACATCATTGCATTCAGTTTTTATTCACAATTTGTTTAGTGTCCCAACTTTTTTGGAATCCGGTTTGTATATAGGGAAGACGATCAGGTGCTTGTTCGAAAGGGTGAGGAAACACATAAATTCTGTGCAGTCAGGAAAAGGTTGCCCTAGGCTCATTCGACATATGAGAGAGATAGATGTGGGCAGGGCCGTCTTTAATATTGATTGGACCGTGGGCAAGAGGGAGAACACAAGTGCTGCTGCCGCATTTATGGGTCCATACTTTATTAACTAAGCAGCATACATGGGGAATGTCCCTGCACTTACTATTGTTTCTGGATGCCGCTTCCTTGCGCCGCTGTGGCTCCTGTTACATTCTCCTGCGCTGTATGCTAAGTAACAGCATCAGAACACCAGGGAGGAGACATCAGCTTTTCTCTGTGGGCGTTCCTGTGAGCCAGGAAGAAGGTAAGTTTGGGGAAAAGAAACGCCCACAGAGAAAAGCTGATGTCTCCTCCCTGGTGTTCCGATGCTGTTACTTAGCATACAGTATGGACGAATGTAACGGAAGCCACAGAGGCGCAAGGGAGCGGCGCCCAGAAATAATAGTAAGTGCAGGGAGATCCCCCATGTATGCCCTACATGTACTGCTACTTAGTTAATAAAGTATGGACCCATGAAAGGTCCTCCAGTGGCCAGCGGGGCTTAAGAGGCAGTTGCCTTGGGCCCCCCAGTAGCAACTGGGCCCGGGGCAGCTGCCCCTTTTGCCCTGCGTTAAAGACGGCCCTGCATGGGGGGAGTTGTCAAGATTTGAGGGAAGCCAGGTGGGCCAATTAGGACTGAATGACAAAAACGACCTAAGTGTGTTTCTATAGGCAACTACTGTTTTTAAATATCACGAGTTGTATTGTGTTTTGTTTGGTATTATGTGTATCCATGGCAACTTTACCTCATGATGCTTGAAAGACAGCGCGAGATTACACGCTGACATCAGTGGCCTGAAGAAGCGTGTTTAGTGCGAAACGCCCGTCGCTGCTGCGATGAGTGGGAAGTATGCGTGCCGCCCTGGTCTGCTATACCGAAGTCTATGTTGCACCAATAAAGAAGTACTTTTAACTGGATTTACAGTGGTGAGTGCCGCCCTATTTATTTCTTCTTGTTGTAAACATTACTTGCTTGTGGAGGGCTTGAGCACCACAACACTGTACGTTGGACGAAGAGGTGCGGTGGATATCTGTTGATGTGGTGTGTGAATAAAAGAAGCTTGTCAGCTGTGCCGCCATATTTCTCTAATTACTGGAAGGATCAAGATAGAGATCAGCTTCAAGTTTACATTTACAAGGTATAACTGTATAACACTAGTTAAGAATTAAGCTGTGTTTATCTAAATTTGCTTGAAACTGATGATACACTCTTTGTGACTAGAAAACAGATGTGATTGTGTTAATTATTTCAGACCTTAGTCTCTGTAGCTGGGTGTACCTCGGTCCCACTGGTTCCTGCCAGTTCTGAGCTGTGGCATTGCTGAATATCTTTCAGTTTCAAAGGGAAGTAACCTGATGAGTCTTTCTGGACTTCGCTTCCTTGGCCGACTACTGCATCTATGGTCCTCAACGTTTCTTTGTGCTTCTTCAAAACAGCTTCAACGGCACAACTTTAGAACCCCGCCTATTATGAAATCTTTGCTTGGGAGAGACCTTGCTGATGCAGTATAACTATCTTGTGCCTTGTGTTGTGCTCAGTCTTGCCATGGTGTATGACCTGTGTCATGAAACTGTCTTCCACAACCTCAACTTTGTAGCAGAGATTGTCTGTTCGTCACACCAGTTTTCAGCCTCCTACTCGGCTGTTCCTTTTTCAGTTAATGATTGGGTTTCCAGCTACATATGAAAATGAAGATAATTATCAACTGTTTGGTATAAATTGTTAATCATACAGTTAACCATAATTCTGCAAAATCCCTGACTTTGTGCAAGTGTATATAGAGGAATTGATGCTATTTTGAAGGCAAAGGGTGGTCACACCAAACATGCAAACAGGGATAATTCATCCCTAAACTGCCTAGATCCACTATCCCTAACTTCTTGCACAATCACCCTAGCCAGTGATCCACAACTGGAGAAAAGTCCCTATACTGCTAACAGGGACAAACAAACACAATGAGAGTAGTCGTACGAAACAAGGGTCAAAAGCCAGACGGTCAACACAATACATGTAAACTGGAGACAAACGGGAAAAACAAAACACCCCAAAGAGTCAAAACCAGGAGATCAAATACGATACCAGAACATCAAAAGCCAAAACTGTAGTCGCAAGCCCAATCCAGAAATCAAAGCCAGACGAGTCTACAATAATAACAATGACTAGTAGGGTGAGACAGAGGATGAAAAATTAACTGGCACCTGCATACTGCAGATGCCGGCCCTTTATGCCAGGGAAGAGGCAGCTCACGTCGGCAAGCTAGTGCATTGAGTAAAGGCTGCTTCTCGCGTGCCTGCCTTTAAGGGGGCCCCAGCGCACATCCTTCTTGGCACAGGGCTCCAACGTCAGTGAGGGCTGGACCACATTTCTGGTTCCACCAGAAATCGGACGCTGCTGCAGTACGGAGACAGCAGCAGCCAAGGGAACCATGACAATTGATTTGATTTAGATTTCTTTTTTGTTCATTAATTTTGCATTTTATTGATAGATTTAAACTATTGACTCCTCTATTTTTAAATCATTCTTACTTTGCAGCATTTTTTCCACACCTGCATACAACATTTGAACAGCAAATATATTAAAAATAACAAATGTGACACATCACTAATGCAGTTTCTAGCACCTTTACAATCAGCTCCTTCAGCAGTCTTCACAGTTAAAGATGCCTTATTGATTTCTGTAAGAACTCTTAGTAAAGGCTATGAATCCGGGCTTTGTTTGATTCTGTAGCACAGTAATCTATCTAAGTGCAATATTCTGTTAAACAAGACTGGCATAGCAACAACACTGACAGTCATCAATGATATGTTCTGCTATTCATTGTTGTAGTTCTTCTATCAGTATCTGTGTATGGAACTGGCTACAAAAATCAATACATAATTGTATTATAATAATTATCAGTATAATCCTCAACTCTCACTAGTAAAGAGTTTGCAGAGCCTCAGTGTGGTTTCACATACGGTATACAATTTTTTAGGAAAAAACATCATTGCAAAGGGATCAATGATGTTGTGAGTTTGGGTCTGTTGAATTCTCTGGAATACTATCCGAATAATGCAGACATATAGGAACATGGATGTCACAGTGCAGTTCACTGTGACAGTTGTGGCCGTGTAGGCTGGCTGCATGCTCTCTCGCGTACTGGCTGCAGGCTGAATCCTGTGTATGCTGGTTGCTTGGGGCTGCGTGCTGGCTGTGGTGTGTGTGTGAACTGTGGCCTGTGTTTGTGGCTTCGGTGTCTGCATATCTGTGGTTCCTGTCTCTGGTGCCATGCAGACTGGCTGCATACGCTTTGTGTACTGGCTGTGGGTGTTCCCATGCATGCTGGTTCTGCAATGCATGCTTGTGGTGGCCTTGTGTGTGTGAACTGTGGCCTGTATCGTTTGTTCTATGGTTCTGGTTATCTTGGTTCTGATGGGGTTAACATTCCATGCTCTGTTCCTGGGTGCGGCTTATTAGATGCCTTTTCTTTGCAGCTACATATATCTATCTGTTTGCTGTGGGGCTGTTGTCAGTCTATCTTCGGCATTTCTGGGTGTTGCACCCTGCTGCTCACCAAGGAGGTCAGTCTGTCTTTTGTCTTGCTAGGTGTAGCCCCTTGCTGCTGATCCATTGTGTGGTGTAGCCTGTTAAAGCATTGATGATGTTAGTGTTGTTATCCTTGTCCTTGCCTTGTCTGATCTTCTGTACCTGTTCTGTGACTTGATCTACTCTGTCTATGTTCAGCCTAGCAGTGCTCTAACTGCATCTGATAGCCTGGCAGTGCTAAACTGCTTCCGATCCTGCCTGTTCCATGTCTGTCCTGCATTGCCTTACTGCTTCTGTTCCTGTGTTTGTCCTGCCTTCGCAAGAAGGCTCCTGGGATCTCTAGTCTGTGTGCAGGTCTGCCTGAGACCGCCATGCTTTCATTTCGCTTGGGGTCCACGCATCTGCTTCCGTGCTGGTTCCCGTTTGTCTTGTTGTCTGATCCATGTCCTGTGTTTGCTTGGGTTCCAGTTCTATTGTCTGTTCAGCGTACTTCTCTGCAGGTAGGGGCCAAGTGTACTGGCACCTTCCCAGAGGTGTGACCAGTGAGCCCTCGGCCCAGTTCATCCCCACCACCAGGGGCTCTGTGTAGATCGTGGCTCACTGGCTCTCCGCTCTCTGGGTTTTGCCTCTGGTCTGCCGGTGCACTTGCTTTTGTGTTAGTGCTACTATTGCCTAACCTGCATGTCTCTACTGCCATGTTCCTAAATTACATGTGTAAAAAAGTACTCTGTTGGTCCCTGGTCTGTTTTGCCTTTGTCCTGTTTGCAAGATGTCCCGGAGGTCTACCTTGAGCCTTTGGAATGTGACAATGGATGTGTGAATCTGACCTTTCGGTAACTACTAACCATTGCATACCTTTATTGACCACTGAATACCAGAGCAACCCTATAAGACTGTGGGGGTCATTTATTAAGACCAGTGTTTTAGACTCTGTGCTGGAGGTGGATCCGCTGAAGTTATGTAGAGGCGCCAGCTTCTACATAACTTCAGCGTATCCACCACTGGTCTAAATGTAAGCCATCTTCCTTGCTGTCTTAAAATTGAGACAATTTTCTGTGCCTAAAACAGTCGTAGAAAATGATGAATAAGATGGGCCTGCTGGCCCATCTCATTCTCCACCCATGCCCCACCCACTTTTTTTAGACCTGGCATGAGCAGGGGAAAGTCACAGATTGCGTCCAAAATAACCTGCGCCAGGAGTATTTCTAGTATTAAATGACCCCCTTTGTGTTTTGGAGATGCTTTGACCCATTTTTCTAGCCACCACAATTTGGCCTTTGTCAAAGTCAAACAGATCCTTACGTTTTTTCCTATTACTAGCACCTCAACCTCATGAAGTACTTGATATATATATATATATATATATATAGTACGAAGATACAAGGGGTCGTCATTGATGGTAGGTTTGTGTCACCGAGGTTCCTGGCCTCGGTGAAGTAATAGCCGGTATTTTCATGTGTCAGTGGCAGCAAATGCTGATTGACTCTTTTGCTATTTAGTATGGCTGTAAATAGCTGATCCGGGATGGCTCTTATTGGGAGTAGTCAAAGTTCAGGGTGGGTGACTACTCCCCACGTTCCAGGCCGGGTTTTGACAGCACCTTGCTAACCTTAAAAAGGCAGCTGGGCTCTGCAGCAGAGAACGCCCTGTGTGTTGTGATCTGAGCCCTGTGCTGGGCTGAAAAGCTGAGACCTGTGTGTTGGGAGAGCAGGCCACCTAAAGCCTGCATTTAGACTGCTGGAGGCAGAATAGCTGACAAGGTAACGTTTTTTGTTATGTATTAACTTTCTACTCGGTGTGAACAAACACCAACCCTGCAAAAAAGTGTTTTTTGCTTTACCTTATGTGTGAATAAACACGGACATTTGAATTACGAACTTGTACTTTGCCTCTGTACTGCACCCGCTTATCCCAACTACCAGAGCGAATCCCCACAATATCTATATATATATTCTGATACTGACAGAGGGCAGAACATATAGTACTGCAGGGGAGCTACTAGACCGCCAATACTGTTGTTTTACCAGGGAATGGTTGGATCTGAGTCTGAGGAGTTGTATGTTGAGGGCCATTGCAAGTTGAAAATATTGTATATTCAGGGATATATGTATTGTAGGAGAGTCCCTGGGATATTAATGGACGGACGATACGTGCCACCAGAGGTCCTGGCCTCGGTGGAGTAAGATCCGGATCATTGCGGTTACAGCGGCGAATGCTGCTGGTGCAGCGTGTCTGGGCCGGTTCTTACTGGGAACAGGTAAAGAGCAGGGTGGGTGCCTGTTCCCCACGGCCAGCCCGTGTTTTTGGTGGAGCTGGGCCTTTGAAGAACCCAGCCTGCTGAAGATGGGGGGTGAGGTGTGTCTTGCTGTGCTGGAGATCTTTACAGACAGAGTTGGTGCTGGTCAAGGAGAGACTGGGCGCAGCACAAACTGAAGGGTAGCCCTGGGACCTGTGGTGCCACTAGCCGAAGGGCCTCCAGCCTGAGGGAGACAAAGGCAGGTAGCCTAGAAGCCTGCAGGACCGGTGTGGTCCGTACACAAACAAGGTGACTCAAACCTGCTGTTTGTTTGCTATGGAAGGACTTTTTGTTCTATGCTCTATGTGGATACGCCGCTGTGTGGTCTGCACATTGCCTGTTATGCCTTTGGTGTGAATAAAGTCACGATGTATCACAAAGACTGTCTGTGATTGCCTCAATACTGCCGCCGCTACCTTAGCCTACCACGAGCACTCTCCCACAGTATATATATATATATATATATATATATATATTTACCGAATATAGTTTACAAGCTGCGAATAATTCATATTTTAACATCTCAGCTCTTTGGCGATGTTTATAAAGTCTATTACTTACTATTAAAATGTATTTTTATATTCATGTTCTTTTCCTCATAATGGTATCTCATTTGAAATCAAGGTTACATTCAGACTATAATTTCCCCTAATGTTCCTTTTTATTGCTTTTTAGGACAAATATTCCTCTTGCCCTCTTTTCGATCATTTATTATGTTGCAAGCAAAATAGTAAAATAATCTGTTTATTATGTGCAAAATGCTTTTGATCAGCCAACTGAAAAACTAATTTCATTTTCTCATTACACTGCCTCAGGCATCTTTTAACGTCAATTTTTATTACAGACAATGTAAGAAAATTACAATGACCATTTACAGGGTGAGAGGCAATATCTGTTTCTCAGAAAAGAGAGAAGCTAAGAAATAACATGCACTGAACCTTATAATTTTCCCCAGTAAAGACAATTAATGCAGAAGTACAGGGTCATTTCCATATGAGTCTGTATATTTTCTGCATATAACCAATGTATTAAGTTGTTGCATATCAAAGTCTCTATAATTACATTCTGTCTTTCCAGCTTATCTGAAGGGGAAAAGATAAAGCAAGAACATTACATTTAATAATATTTTAATTGAAGAATGTTTATTTTTAGAAACTTGGTATAAATTAGGAAATATCATTGAGGAAAGGTCATAAGCAGATACATAAAAAGTCTTGCAGCTTTGGGTAGGTTAGATTGGAGAGTTTTAGCTTGAGTGACACAACAACAAGTAGGATCTTGGAGAACAAAGATATTCTTGCTTGCTTACTTGGATTATATTTTTTAATAGAATTTAATCCTGCATCTCTATATTTTGAACTCAAAATTGAATCAAGAACAACTGAGGCAGAAGGAAAATGAGTAAATAAGGGACCCTGCCTTGACCACCCATGTCTCTGACCCCCGTGGATCAGCTGTCAATCATACAGAGACTATTCTAGAAGACAGCAGTCTGGTGGTTCCCTGTAGCGAAGTCCAGATCCTTGTATAGAGGTTAAAGAATGAAAACCAGGAGACTGGCAGGAAAACACCTTTAGAAGTAGCCCAAAGTCAAATCTGTTGGTTGACACAGTGGTTCCACACCCATTGCCATAACACCGACACTGCCGACAGACCTCCTATTTTAAAGGACATGTATGATTGAGTTAATTTTAGTTTCATTCATTAAATTAATCGGTTTATAATTTTCTTAAATGTAATAGCTATTTATATTCTATTTTTAAAAGCTTGTTTGCATAAAAAATATAGCAGAGTTTGTATGTTTTATGGCAGGGGCAATGAATGGGAGTTAATGGGCACAAAATTGTCAATAGACTAAAGCAGTCTTCAGGAAGATGTAGAGTAAATCTCCTTCCCAGACATCTGGAATTGACAGGGAAGGTATAGTGCTTTATATGTGTGCACAGACATTAAGCAAGCATTACCGATACAAACAGTGTGCTACTCTACTGACATACAGTAGAATGCTATTATACATTATGCAGGGCAATAAAATATAGTACGGTTCTCCTTCTGAGATTCCTGATAAAAATACATTCTACTTTACCCACTTTACCAGATGTCATAAAAAGAGGAACGGGTGCTATACAACTATGGCACTCATTTTTAACACTAGGAGGGCAAATCATTATTCCCCTTATCCCTGTTTTTAGTTTAGAAAAGTTGCAAATCCTAAGGATTTTTCTAATCATAATTGGCATTCTGTGCCACCCTCTGTATTTTTACAAAAGGGGTTTGTGGTGAGGGCAGAGTGGATCATTCATCATTTATGCCAGAAATTGGCATAAATAATGACTGAAAACTAACGCAGCTCCAAACTGCTGTAGATTCATTTTGTTGTTCATTCTCTGACTACCAGAGCAGCCATGTCATTTATGACAAGACATGGTTATGGTGTGGAGAATTTTCTCATTATCGACAATGGGGATGATAAAATTAAAGTAGTTGTTCCATGAAAAATATTTAATCATATTCATACGACCCTGACGAAGCAGAAGGTAAAACCTAGGTTCTGCACACGACAACAAATCAACCTTTTAACGTTGATATGCCTGTTATTTTATCAATCTTTTATCAATGTGAGTCTATTGAATCTACTGGATATTTAGTGGTGGTTGCAGAGGTTTACTATTCTCTGCCCCTTGTCTTTGGTTAAATACGGTGAATAAAAGAGCAAAGATTTTGGCCTGGAGCAGTGATTTTCTACACCTGTGGAATATCTGGAGCTGTTCATAAGTTCCATCTCATGACAGTCTGTTCCAGTTGATTAGGAGCAGTGTGGTTTCAGGACTTTGAATTCTACATTTTTAAACCAGCAGCTGGGTCTGAATACTTTTGTAATTGCATGTAATTAAAACATTAGCATAGCCACTAAGTTATTCAATAAAAATGTTTCTGTATAGCACCACCTGCTGTTTTTTATTTTCCCTATTTTTCTGATAATCTTGCTGAGGCGGACGCACATGCTCAGTTCTAGTCTTCAATTGCCACCAGTCATATCTTCTGTTAGAAGCTATGACAGTTTTAGGGAGTAAGCTGCAATTGAAAGGACATGCTCCCTGAGAAAACAAGCACCCCCTAAGTAAAGAGTTTCCACCTAGAAATAAATCTAGCAGAGCAATTTGAGCAATGAAGAAAAATATATACACATTTCACTTCTGCAGTTAATTGTGTAGAAAGAGTTAAGTGGCCTATTTCAGTACAAAAAAGGAAAAATATATGCACATTTTAATTCTGCAGTTATATGTGGTAAAAGCGATTAGTGTCCTATTTCAGTACAAAAAGGAAAAAAAAATGTACGCACTTCACTGTTGCATTTATTGACCGGCAATAGATGAACCAGGCTGCGCAATAAAGGAAGCCAACGAAGAACAACGACAGTAGACGGGGACCATGACAGAGTCATGAACGAGGGGAAGAAGAACTGACCCAGGTGGCGGAGACGGGGACACTAACACACCTGGCCCATGGCAAGCAACTTCTTTACTAACTTCTGGGCTCTGAAGATCAGAGGACAGTGTGGATGTGCCCATGTCCTTAGCGCTGGGTGTGAGCATTGCCGATCGTGTATGGGTCTGGTGACCTGTGTTATACATCCCTCCTCACAGACTAATGGAGGACAACAGAGACACTACTAAACCCTTGCAGTCCTTCATCCCTCTGGTTCAGAGGAATCAGAACACGTTGAGTCATGTTGCGTTAATGCAGTGGTCTGCTACAGTATTGATGTGCCTTATATGGAAAAAAAAATGCTGAATGTTGTTTGCATAGACAATACCTTATTGATTAATTAAAAATAGAGTGTCTTTAATATGTTAAATTGCATTACATAAAACTATTTTTAATTAAAATATTTCATAAATTATATATTTTACCACATTACTGTTTTAAACTACTAATGTAACGTGTGTTTAATAACTTTTTGGTTGTGGTCCTGGTCTGATGGGTGGTCCATTCATGATTTCACATTCCTGCTGCAAAATTTGAAAATTATGCAATCTGAGGTGTATTCTTTTAGTGTTGGTGCTGCCCCTGTTTGTTGGTGGGGCCATTCCGGGTAACATATTTCGGCTGCACATTTAGCTGCTATTGCTGCCTGTCCTGCTCAGTTGGGCCGAGCTATAAGTGGTCCTCATACTAGACGATTTCAAAAATCCTGTGGTGGATGCTGCTGTCTGTCCTGATCTAGCTGAGTCATCTAGGGGCCTAATAACACTAGATTACCTGCTGTTGCAGCCTGTCCTGCTGAGTTGGGCCGGGCTATATGTGGTCCTCATACTAGACGATTTAAAAAAATCCTGTGGTGGATGCTGCTGCCTATCCTGATCTATCTGAGTCATCTAGGGGCCTAATAACACTAGATTACCTGCTGTTGCTGCCTGACCTGCTGATTTGGGCTGAGCTATATGCGGTCCTCACACTAGACGATTTAAAAAATCCTGTGCTGAATGCTGCTTCCTGTCCTGATCTAGCTGAGTCATCTAGGGGCCTAATAACACTAGATTAACTGCTGCTGCCTGTCCTGCTGAGTTGGGCCGAGCTATATGTGGTCCTCATGCTAGACGATTTCAAAAATCCTGTGGTGGATGCTGCTGCCTGTCCTGATCTAGCTGAGTCATCTAGGGGCTTAATAACACTATATTGCCTGCTGTTGCTGCCTGTCCTGCTGAGTTGGGCCGAGCTATATGTGGTCCCCATACTAGACCATTTCAAAAATCCTGTGGTGGATGCTGCTGCCTGTCCTGATCTAGCTGAGTCATCTAGGGGCCTAATAACACTAGATTGCCTGCTGTTGCTGCCAGTCCTGCTGAGTTGGGCCAAGCTATATGTGGTCCTCATTCTAGACGATTTATAAAAAACTTGTGGTGGATGCTGCTGCCTGTCCTCATCTAGCTAAGTCATCTAGGGGCCTAATGAAACTAGATTAACTGCTGCTGCTGCCTGTCCTGCTGAGTTTGGCCGAGCTATATGTGGTCCTCATGCTAGACGATTTAAAAAATCCTTTGTTGAATGTTCCTGCCTGTCCTGATCTAGCTGAGTCATCTAGGGGCCTAATAACACTAGATTACCTGCTGTTGCTGCATGACCTGCTGAGTTGGGCCGAGCTATATGCGGTCCTCATACTAGACGATTTAAAAAATCCTGTGGTGGATGCTGCTGCCTGTCCTGATCTAGCTGAGTCATCTAGAGGCCTAATAACACTAGATTAAATCCTGTTACTGCCTGTACTGCTGAGTTGGGCCAAGCTATATGTGGTCCTCATACTAGACCATTTCAAAAATCCTTTGGTGAATTTTGCTGCCTGTCCTGATCTATATGAGTCATCTAGGGGCCCAATAAGACTACAATACGTGCTTTGATGAGTCAATAAATTTTGTAGTCCTTTCACTACATAGTTGACATTTCAATGCTGCTGTCTTACATGTTTATAGTTTGTTGTGCCCTAACTTGTAGCTTTTCTACAATGGCTTTAGCACACTTAAAAAATGAAATACTTTATTTTTATAAGATAATATTTAGTAGCCACCAATTAGAAAATGAATTCATGTGTTATATTTCTGCTTCTTATTCATTTTCTTTTTATTTCATAAACAACAATGCTGAAAGACATATCTTCTGCTTGGGTAAAAAATATGTTTTTCATTTACAGAAAGGTCAATACAGTGTCAAGTATCAAGCATAGAGCGAACTATTAAAGAGATTGACGTGAGTCCTAAAATCAGTGTAATAAATGTTCTAAACACTGTAAAAAACTTGAAGTCTAGAACTGACACGTAAAAAGATGAATATTTAAGATAGATGGAAATATAAAATTTATTATCCTGCCAAGCAATAACTAAAACATTTTGTGAAATAAAATCTTACTAAAACCACTAGTGAAAGTAAGTCCTTTTTTTAAAACCACAACGAAAAGGGAACTCAAGACATTGGGACTTAACATTTGTTTACCCGTATGAAAAAACTAATAATATTGATTGAAATTTTAATTAAAAAAAACTAATATGCTAGGAAGCATAAAGATCGGACCCTGGAGCAATGGCAGAATGTTATGTTGTCAGATGATTCAAGATTTACCATGTTCCAGAGTGATAGGATCAACAGGAAGAGAGGCAGATGAAGTGATTCACCCATCATGCCTAGTGCCTACTGTAAAAGCCTGTGCTATATTCTGGGGTTGCAGCAGTTGTTCAAGTCTATGTTCAGCAACAGTATGTTTGGCAAGAATGAGGTCACATGACTAATTGAACAGTTAGAGTGACCAGGATATTAATACATCAATGCATTTTTTTCTTCCATGATGCCATGAGCAGTCTTGAAGAAGACAATGCTATCATGCATCTTGTATAAAATGTGAAATAGTGGTTCAGGGAGCATTAGACCGGGTAAAAAACACAGATTCCAGAACTTTGCCATGGAGTTTTTTTTTTATAACAGTGTACTTACGAGTAGAGTTGAGCGGACACCTGGATGTTCTGGTTCGAGAAGTTCGGCCGAACTTCCCGGAAATGTTCGGGTTCGGGATCCGAACCCGATCCGAACTTCGTCCCGAACCCGAACCCCATTGAAGTCAATGGGGACCCGAACTTTTCGGCACTAAAAAGGCTGTAAAACAGCCCAGGAAAGAGCTAGAAGGCTGCAAAAGGCAGCAACATGTAGGTAAATCCCCTGCAAACAAATGTGGATAGGGAAATGAATAAAAATAAAAATAAATATAAATTAACCAATATCAATTGGAGAGAGGTCCCATAGCAGAGAATCAGGCTTCACGTCAGCCACCACTGCAACAGTCCATTGTCATATATTTAGGCCCAGCACCCAGGCAGAGGAGAGAGGTCCCGTAACAGAGAATCTGGCTTCATGTCAGCAGAGAATCAGTTTGCATGTCATAGCAGAGAATCATGCTTCACGTCAGCCACCACTGTAACAGTCCATTGTCAAAAATTTACGCCCAGCACACAGGCAGAGGAGAGAGGTCCCGTAACAGAGAATCTGGCTTCATGTCAGCAGAGAATCAGTCTGCATGTCATAGCAGAGAATCAGGCTTCACGTCAGCCACCACTGCAACAGTACATTTTCATATATTTAGGCCCAGCACCCAGGCAGAGGAGAGAGGTCCCGTAACAGAGAATATGGCTTCATGTCAGCAGAGAATTAGTCTGCATGTCATAGCAGAGAATCAGGCTTCACGTCACCCAACATTGGAACAGTTTATTGGCATATATTTAGGCCCCGGCACCAAGACAGAGGAGAGGTTCATTCAACTTTGGGTAGCCTCGCAATATAATGGTAAAATGAAAATAAAAATAGGATTGAATGAGGAAGTGCCCTGGAGTACAATAATATATGGTTAAGGGGAGGTAGTTAATGTCTAATCTGCACAAGGGACGGACAGGTCCTGTGGGATCCATGCCTGGTTCATTTTTATGAACGTCAGCTTGTCCACATTGGCTGTAGACAGGCGGCTGCGTTTGTCTTTAATGACGCCCCCTGCCGTACTGAATACACGTTCAGACAAAACGCTGGCCGCCGGGCAGGCCAGCACCTCCAAGGCATAAAAGGCTAGCTCTGGCCAGGTGGACAATTTAGAGACCCAGAATTTGAATGGGGCCGAACCATCAGTCAGTACGTGGAGGGGTGTGCACACGTACTGTTCCACCATGTTAGTGAAATGTTGCCTCCTGCTAACACGTTGCGTATCAGGTGGTGGTGCAGTTAGCTGTGGCGTGTTGACAAAACTTCTCCACATCTCTGCCATGCTAACCCTGCCCTCAGAGGAGCTGGCCGTGACACAGCTGCCTTGGCGACCTCTTGCTCCTCCTCTGCCTTGGCCTTGGGCTTCTACTTGTTCCCCTGTGACATTTGGGAATGCTCTCAGTAGCGCGTCTACCAACGTGCGCTTGTACTCGCGCATCTTCCTATCACGCTCCAATGCAGGAAGTAAGGTGGGCACATTGTCTTTGTAGCGTGGATCCAGCAGGGTGGCAACCCAGTAGTCCGCACACGTTAAAATGTGGGCAACTCTGCTGTCGTTGCGCAGGCACTGCAGCATGTAGTCGCTCATGTGTGCCAGGCTGCCCAGGGGTAAGGACCAGCTGTCCTCTGTGGGAGGCGTATCGTCATCGTCCTGCCTTTCCCCCCTGCCACGCACCAGTGATGGGCCCGAGCTGCGTTGGGTGCCACCCCGCTGTGACCATGCTTCATCCTCATCCTCCTCCACCTCCTCCTCATCCTCGTCCTCCTCGTCCTCCAGTAGTGGGCCCTGGCTGGCCACATTTGTACCTGGCCTCTGCTGTTGCAAAAAACCTCCCTCTGAGTCACTTCGAAGAGACTGGCCTGAAAGTGCTAAAAATGACCTCTCTTCCTCCTCCTCCTCCTCCTCCTGGGCCACCTCCTCTTCCATCATCGCCCTAAGTGTTTTCTCAAGGAGACATAGAAGTGGTATTGTAACGCTGATAACGGCATCATCGCCACTGGCCATGTTGGTGGAGTACTCGAAACAGCGCAACAGGGCACACAGGTGCTGTTCCGCAGTGCGACTGACCCGTGCGTGCTGCAGCTGAAACTCCACTATGGCCTGCTGCTGCTCGCACAGTCTGTCCAGCATGTGCAAGGTGGAGTTCCACCTGGTAGGCACGTCGCATATGAGGCGGTGAGCGGGAAGGCCGAAGTTACGATGTAGCGCAGACAGGCGAGCAGCGGCAGGATGTGAACGCCGGAAGCGCGAACAGACGGCCCGCACTTTATGCAGCAGCTCTGACATGTCGGGGTAGTTGTGAATGAACTTCTGCACCACCAAATTCAGCACATGTGCCAAGCAAGGGATGTGCGTCAAACCGGCTAGTCCGAGAGCTGCAACGAGATATCGCACACCACCAGGCCGGGCTTGAGGCTCACCGGCAGCAACCACTCGTCGGTCTGTTGTTCTATACCCCGCCACAACTCCTGTGCGGTGTGGGGCCTGTCCCCCAAACATATGAGTTTCAGAATGGCCTGCTGACGTTTACTCCGGGCTGTGCTGAAGTTGGTGGTGAAGGTGTGTGGCTGACTGGATGAGCAGGTGGAAGAAGAGGAAGAGGAAGCTAAGTAGGAGGAGTTGGCAACAGGAGGCAAAGAATCTTGCCCTGCGATCCTTGGCGGCGGAAGGACGTGCGCCAAACAGCTCTCCGCCTGGGGCCCAGCTGCCACTACATTTACCCAGTGTGCAGTTAGGGAGATATAGCGTCCCTGGCCGTGCTTACTGGTCCACGTATCTGTGGTTAGGTGGACCTTGCCACAGATGGCGTTGCGCAGTGCACACTTGATTTTATCGGATACTTGGTTGTGCAGGGAAGGCACGGCTCTCTTGGAGAAGTAGTGCCGGCTAGGAACAACATACTGTGGGACAGCAAGCGACATGAGCTGTTTGAAGCTGTCTGTGTCCACCAGCCTAAATGACAGCATTTCATAGGCCAGTAGTTTAGAAATGCTGGCATTCAGGGCCAGGGATCGAGGGTGGCTAGGTGGGAATTTACGCTTTCTCTCAAATGTTTGTGAGATGAAGAGCTGAACGCTCCCGTGTGACATGGTTGAGATGCTTGGTGACGGAGGTGGTGGTGTTGGTGGTACATCCCCTGTTTGCTGGGCGGCAGGTGCCAACGTTCCTCCAGAGGCGGAGGAAGAGGCCGAGGCGGCAGCAGCAGAAGAGGCCGAGGCGGCAGCAGCAGAAGAGGTAGCAGGGGGAGCCTGAGTGACTTCCTTGTTTTTAAGGTGTTTACTCCACTGCAGTTCATGCTTTGCATGCAGGTGCCTGGTCATGCAGGTTGTGCTAAGGTTCAGAACATTAATGCCTCGCTTTAGGCTCTGATGGCACAGCGTGCAAACCACTCGGGTCTTGTCGTCAGCACATTGTTTGAAGAAGTGCCATGCCAGGGAACTCCTTAAAGCTGCCTTTGGGGTGCTCGGTCCCAGATGGCGGCGGTCAGTAGCAGGCGGAGTCTCTTGGCGGCGGGTGTTCTGCTTTTGCCCACTGCTCCCTCTTTTGCTACGCTGTTGGCTCGGTCTCACCACTGCCTCTTCCTCCGAACTGTGAAAGTCAGTGGCACGACCTTCATTCCATGTGGGGTCTAGGACCTCATTGTCCCCTGCATCGTCTTCCACCCAGTCTTGATCCCTGACCTCCTGTTCAGTCTGCACACTGCAGAAAGACGCAGCAGTTGGCACCTGTGTTTCGTCATCATCAGAGACATGCTGAGGTGGTATTCCCATGTCCTCATCATCAGGAAACATAAGTGGTTGTGCGTCAGTGCATTCTATGTCTTCCACCGCTGGGGAAGGGCTAGGTGGATGCCCTTGGGAAACCCTGCCAGCGGAGTCTTTAAACAGCATAAGAGACTGCTGCATAACTTGCGGCTCAGACAGTTTCCCTGGTATGCATGGGGGTGATGTGACAGACTTATGGGCTTGGTTTTCAGGCGCCATCTGTGCGCTTTCTGCAGAAGACTGGGTGGGAGATAATGTGAACGTGCTGGATCCACTGTCGGCCACCCAATTGACTAATGCCTGTACCTGCTCAGGCCTTACCATCCTTAGAACGGCATTGGGCCCCCACCAAATATCTCTGTAAATTATGGCGGCTACTGGGACCTGAGGTAGTTGGTACACTAGGACGTGTGGCTGTGGCAGAATGGCCACGTCCTCTCCCAGCACCAGAGGGTCCACTAACACCACCACGACCATGTCCGCCTCCGTGTCCCTTACTACATGTTTTCCTCATTGTTACCGTTCACCACAATAAGAAAAATATTATTTGGCCCAATGTATTGAATTCAAATTCAGGCCTTTTTTTTACAGACACCTAACACTATCTGGCTATCTATTTAGGTACCGTATTACACTAATACACGCACAGCAGTAACCACAGATTTAGCTGGATATAAATTTGAGGCCTATTATTTAGGCGCTGGGTGACAGGTATAGGTTTACTGACAGAATTAGACTTGGAAATGCACAGTAGCGTGTGTGTGAAGTTATTCAGAATGACCCTATGAGCACCTTGAATTTGATATACCCTTTTAGGGATAGATTTAAAATAGCTCTGATACAGCAGAAACCACTAAATTAGGAAATTGCTAAATTGGGAATTGTATTTCAACCCAGAACAAAAAATGTGCTTTGACGGACACTAAATAACTTGACCAGCCACAGCAGTACAGCAGTAACGACAGATTTAGCTGGATATAAATTTGAGGCCTAGTATTTAGGCGCTGGGTGACAGGTATAGGTTTACTGACAGAATTAGACTTGGAAATGCACAGTAGCGTGTGTGAAGTTATTCATAATGACCCTATGTGCACCTTGAATCTTATATACCCTTTTAGGGATAGATTTAAAATAGCTCTGATACAGCAGAAACCACTAAATTAGGAAATTGATAAATTGGGAATTGTATTTCAACCCAGAACAAAAAATGTGCTTTGACAGACACTAAATAACTTGACCAGCCACAGCAGTACAGCAGTAACGACAGATTTAGCTGGATATAAATTTGAGGTCTAGTATTTAGGTGCTGGGTGACAGGTATAGGTTTACTGACAGAATTAGACTGGGATATGCCCAAAAAATAACCACACTATTGATGGTTAAATGCACTTGGTGTGACAGCTTGACCAACCACACTATTGAGGGTTAAATGCACTTGGTGACAGCTTGCCCAATGATGTAGTATATGGCCAAAAAATAACCAGACTATTGATGGTTAAATGCACTTGGTGTGACAGCTTGACCCTGATGTAGGATTTAGCCAAAAAACAACCACACCATTGAGGGTTAAATGCACTTGGTGACAGGCTTAGCTTGCCCCTGATGTAGTATATGGCCAAAAAATAACCACACTATTGCTGGTTAAATGCACTTGGTGTGACAGCTTGACCCTGATGTAGGATTTAGCCAAAAAACAACCACACCATTGAGGGTTAAATGCACTTGGTGGCAGCTTGTGCTGGCACACCACAAGACACAAAAAGTGACTGAAAAACGCTCTGGGCAGCCTAAAAACAGTGAGCAATTCAATAGCAGCAGTTCAATCATCCACAGCTGCAGATCGATCTCTGAATGAAGTCTTTTGGAGGAGTTAATCACTGCCTAATCTCGCCCTAACGTCGCAGCTGCAACCTCTCCCTATGCTGATCAGAGCAGAGTGACGGGTGGCGCTATGTGACTCCAGCTTAAATAGAGGCTGGGTCACATGGTGCTCTGGCCAATCACAGCCATGCCAATAGTAGGCATGGCTGTGACGGCCTCTTGGGGCAAGTAGTATGACGCTTGTTGATTGGCTGCTTTGCAGCCTTTCAAAAAGCACCAAGAAAGCGACGAACACCGAACCTGGACTTTTACGAAAATGTCCGGGTTCGGGTCCGTGTCACGGACACCCCAAAATTCGGTACGAACCCGAACTATACAGTTCGGGTTCGCTCATCCCTACTTACGAGTTATTTTCTGCCCGTATTCTGCATAGTTATAAGTCATAATTTGTGAATCATAACTTTTGAGTCGGCATTCTACTACAGTGTTAAATGTAAAGCATGAATGTTTTTAATCGTGCGTAGACAACCAGCATGGATCACTTTTCCTACTTGTGTGGAATTCTCACAAAATGGTTTGGATTTTTCATATTCACGCATGTGCTGTGTTAATAATGTATTGTCAATATTTAGACACTGAAATATGTATATAAATAATATTTTTTTTTTAAATAGAATCCTGCGTTGTTTGGCTTAATTTACAAAATGAAAATATTTTACTTTATTTTATTATGTTTTATTTTAAAATAAGTTGGGTTTGGTGCGGCCGTGTTGAGGTTCACGCTGTAGCAAGTTGTGGACCGCGTGTGGCCTTCCCTTGTCAAAAGGTCTTGTGCAGTAAACATTGTACTGGACTTATTGATGAACCTAATAAAATAAAATAAAAATCTTTTTTTCTTTTTAATTTTAGATATGGATTTTGGTGTTGTCTGTTGTCCTGGGAGGGATGGCTGACTTCCGTGTTGACCTATCTACATGGTTGGGTGTGACTGGCGTTATACTCATCCGTGTGGCAATCCGGTTTTGTTAATGAAGCCTGAATGACACATGTATATATGGATAGTTACTTTTATATATTTTTTTAATTATTGACAATTATGTAATAATAATTTGCACATGCAAAGTATATATAGACACAGATTTAAAATAATTAGAAAAAAACTGTATTTTCTGGAAGCCATGTGACTAATTAGAGAATTCTTATACTCGGAGTCATGTAATCACATTTTTCACTCTGTTTGGCTCCCGGAGCTCCCGCAGATTCTTTGTGTGGTCCCGTTGAAGGGCCAAAATTTTGGTTTTCATTTCTTTAAGTATTGTTAAAAAAAAAAGGGGTTTATTATTTTGCTGGTGTTGTGAGCGGTCAGAGACTGTTGCGTGGGACATCAGTGACGTGCAGACACTAGTCCATGATGATGAAGCCGATCGCACTTGGGATCCGGGTGCAGAAGGGGCTTCATCATCATCAGGAGAAGAGGGTGGCAGCTTGCCTATGAATCAGCAGCTGAGCCAGCAAGGTGGTAGCATGGCTGGAAGTCAGCAGGGTGGGAGCAGTTGCAGTTCGGAAGCCAAACGTGCCCGGGGTAGACCACCTGCTTCACAGCAGCCTACCTGCCCAGGAAGTAGTGGTGCAGGTGTTAACGGAGGCAGGGGCGGTAGCAGTCAGTCAGTGCAGACTGTTGGGGGGAAAATCACCTAATCGACGTGTGGCAGTTTTTTATTAAGCTTCCAGAGTACGTTAACGTGGCCATATGTAGAATATGTGGGCAGAAGGTGAAGCATGGCCAGGGTGCCCTTGTTGGCATTACGGCCCTGCGTCAACATATGCAGTGTCGCCATGCAGTGGCCTGGGAGAACCGTGGCTCTGATGTGGTGGTCCACCCTGCCGTAGCTACCGCTGCATCACCCAGTGGAACGCACCCGGTTTTAGCCAGTTAAGGCTCCACCACCTCAGCCGAAGGGAGCTGTCTGCCATTTCCATCTTCTGCTGGTCCAAATGCTCCTGCTCCTACTCCTCGTCAGTCATTCCATCAGTAATCGATCACCAAAGCGATTGCCAATAGACAGCAGTATGTGTGCATGCTTCCAACAGCACAGAATCTGAACATGCTCCTGTCCAAGTTGCTGGTGCTGCAGTCCATCCTTTTCCAAGTGGTGGACTCTGCACCTTTCATAGAACTGATGGCTTGTGCCGAGCCGAGGTGGAGAGTCCCAAGCCACCATTTCTTTGCGAAAAAGGCAGTACCAGCCCTGCACACACATGTAGAACAGAAGGTGGGCCAGTGTTTGAGCCTGTCGGTGTCTGCCAAAGTGCACGGCAGTGTCGACATGTGGAGCTGTAACTACGGTCAGGGACAGTAAATGTCCTTTACGGCCCACTGGGTGAATGTGGTTCCTGCAGAGCCAAAACAGCAACTTGGCCAGGTCACGCCGCTTTTGCCTTCACATTGTCACGCCGTTAGTCCTGCGACAATGTCCGCCTCTGCCTCCTCATCCTCCACCATGTCCTCAGCCTCCACTGCTGGGACAAGTCACAGTGCCACTCCAGCATACCACATGTTCAGGGCACAGTGGTGTCACCTTGTTCTGCACCTCGTTTCCCTGGGCGAACTGAGTCACACAGGGGAGGAACTGCTCAATGTCCTAAGAAATCGAATCCTGGCTTTGAGCAACAGCACTGCATATGTGCCAGTGACAATCATTTAATTCTGTTCTTATAGTTCAGTGGCCGACATATACCCATTTTTAAAGTGTACCTGCACTGCATGTGTGCCAGGGGAAGGGAAAATAATACCGTCTGTCTGTTTTTTTTCTGTAAAGTACCCCTGTGCTGCATTTCTGAGAATGAAAAATAATCAGTTAAATCCATCTGTTCCTTTGTGGGGTGACATATTTACATTTTTTGTTGTAAAGTACCTCTGATGCCTGCACTGCATATGTGACAGGCAGACACATAAAATCAGAAAATCCATCTGTTCCATTGTAGGGGTGACATACCCACCATTTTTTATGTAAAAAACCCTGTGCTTTATTTGTGAGATTGAAATATAATCTCAGTTAAATCCATCTGTTTAATTTATGGTTAAAGAAACCCTTTTTTGGTGGCAATAAAGTACCTTTTTGACCTGTACTGCATTTCTGACAGTCCAATAAAACCGGAAAATACTGCAGTTACATTTTTTGTTAAAATTTTTTATTTTTTTTGCCAGAAAGTACATTTGCGGCCTGCGCTGCATTCCTGTCAATCAAATCAAACCAGTAAACACCGCTGTTACATTTTTGGGCATCAAATTCCCATTTTAAGGTGTAAAGTACCTCTGAGGCCTGCACATGTGACAGGCAGGCACATCAATTCAGCAAATCCATCTGTTCCACTGTAGGGGGGACATATCCACAGTTTTTTATGTAAAAAACCCCTGTGCTTATTTTTTGAGAGTGAAATATAATCTCAGTTAAATCCGTTTCATTTAGGGTTTAAAAAAAAAACATTTTTGGGGGCAATAAAGTTCCTTTTTGCCCTGTGCTGCATTTCTGACAGTCCAATAAAACCGCCAAATACTGCAGTTACATTTTTTTGTTGAAAAATTACAATTTTTGTTGCTAGAAAGTACATTTGCAGCCTACTCTGCATATCTGTCAGTCAAATAATACCAGTAAATACCGCTGTTACATTTTTGGGCTTCAAATTCCCATTTTTGGGTGTAAAGTACTTCTGAGGCCTGCACATGTGACAGGCAGGCTTATAAATTCAGAAAATCCATCTGTTCTATTGTAGGGGTGACATATCCACCATTTTTAATGTAAAAAAAAACCTGTGCTTTATTTGTGAGAGTGCAATATAGTCTCAGTTAAATTCATCTGTTTCAATGTGTGTGAGAAAAAAAAAATTTGGGCAGTAAAGTACTTTTGCTGCCTGCACTGCATAGCAGACCGGACAATAAGTTTAAAAAAATCGTCTGTTTTATTTTTGGGTGACATTAACCCATTTTTACCGTCAAAAAAACCCTGCTCTGCCTAGGTGACAGGGACCTAAATTTCTAAAATTTGTCTGTTCCATTGTTGGGTGATATTAACCCATTTTGGCCATCAAAAAACCCTTCTCTGCATTGTTCACTAGGATCTTAATATAGTAAAAAAGTCTGTTACTTCAGTGGGTGACCGCAAAAAATGAGGAGAGCGTTAAACAAGGGACGTGGACCTGGTCGTGGTGCTGCTGGTGTTGGTGGAGCTCCTGTTGCAGGGAGAGGATGTGGTCGATCTGTGCCAGCTACACGTCAAAGTGAAACACCTTCCTCGGGTGCGAGTAGGCGACAGAACCTTCAGCGTTATTTGGAAGGGCCGAATGCGATTCTACGAATGGTGAGGCCAGAAAAAGTACAGGCGATAGTAGGTTGGGTGGCTAACAGTGCCTCCAGTTCCTTCACATTTTCTCCCACCCAGTCCCCTGCTGAAAGCTCAGAGTTGGCACCTACAGCATGAACATCTGTCTTTCAACTCACCCCCTTGCAAATCAGCCAAGCAGTCTGAGCCCTAAGTCATGCAGCAGTCTCTTATGCTTTTTGACGACTCTGCTGGTCATCCACATAGCACTGCCCCAGAAATGGAAGAGATTGAGTGCACTGATGCCCTACTACTTATGTTTCAGGATGAGGACATGGGAATACAACCGCAGCACATCTCTGATGATGATGAAACACAGGTGCCAACTGCTGCGGCTTTCTGCAGTCTGCAGACTGACAAGGAGGGCAGGGGTAAAGAGTGGGTGGAAGATGATGTGGGGGATTATGAGGTACTAGACCCCACATGGAATCAAGGTCATGCAAGTGACGTGTGCAGTTTGGAGGAAGAGGCGGTGGTCGCATCTGTAACATTCTTGGGTGACATTTTAAAATTTTTGCCGTGAATAAACTCCTGCCCAGCATAGGTGATAGGGACCTAAATTTCAAAAAATCGTCTGTTACATTATCGGGTGACATTTTACCATTTTTGCCGTATACAAACCCTTTCTCTGCATAGGTGACAGGAACCTAAATTTCTAAAAGTCTGTTATATTGATTGTTGACATGAACCCATTATTGCCACCTGACAGCGGGGGATCAGTGGAAGCACAAGATGAAGGCTGAGGAGGAGGAGGAAGATATAACCAACGCAGCTAGGGCAACGCAGCACCTCAGAAGGCAGGGTTAGCCTGGCCGAAATGTGGAAAAGTTTTGTCAGCACACCAACACAACCAGCAACACCAGCTGATATGGAACGCCTTAGCAGCATTTCAGCAACATGGTGGAGCAGTATGTGTGCACATGCCTATACATACTTACTGATGGGTCTGCCCCCTTTAACTTCTGGGTCTCAAAATTGGGCACATGACCTGAACTTGCCCTTTACGCATTGGAGCTGCTGGCCTGCCCTGCAGCCAGTGTATTGTCTGAACATGTTTGTTTAGCATGGCAGGAGGGGGTAATCACAGACAAGCACAGCCACCTGTCCATGGCCAATGTGGACAAGCTCAGGTTCAGAAAAATAAACCAGGCAGGGATCCCACAGGACTTGGCCGTACCTAGTGCAGAATAGACATGTATACCGGCCTCATCCAGCCATTGTTGTACTCCAGCGCACTTTCTCTTAGTTTTATTTTTTATATTTCCCAATGCTTTGGGGTCTACCCAAATTTAAACAAAAAATAAATAAAATAAAAAACAAAACAAAAAAACAGTGTTGGCTACCTCCTCCTCCTCCTCCACAGCCACTTCCCCTTAGACCACCACATCCACCGCCTTCTCAACCTCGTACTTCATATGGACCTCCTACTCCTAGATCAAGATTATTATTATTATTTTTTACGTATTTTATGTTATTTTAAGTCATTTCCCTATCCACATTTGTTGGCAGAGCACTTGCCACGCTCTTAACCACATTTTGCTGCCCTTTGCAGCCCTGTAGCCCTTTCCACGACTTTAGAGCCATTTTAGTGCTCCAAAGTTCGGATCCCCATTGACTTCAATGGGGTTTGGGTTCGGGGTCAAGTTCAGGTCCCGAACTCTAACTTTTTTGCGAAGTTTGGCCGAGTCCGTCGAACCCGAACTTCAAGGAGTCCGCTCAACTCTACCAGTGGTAGCTCATGCGTGACGCCTGTCGTTTTCTCAGGCCCATTGAGGGCGCCACGTTATTTGTCAGTCGCCAGGACTACGGGCTAAACAATGTTATTCCACTGCTTCATGTCCTAGAACAGATGCTGGGGTAACAATGGCTGATCAGGGGACTGAAGACTATAGCCTATATCTCATGGCCACATGAGCCCTGTGGGGGCTGATCTGGAAGAGGAGGAGGAGAGGGAGGAGTACATTGGAGAACAGGCAATGTGTAGCCAAATGGGTGGTTTTTCTATTCATGTGACAGGAGAGGAGGAGCAGGAGCAGACAGAGAAGCTCCAGGGCGATGAGGAAGACGAGGCAGAGGACCCAGGCACACCGTGGCAGTATGCAGTAGAGATGTAGGCAGTGAGTCCCTTCAAGTCACTTGGCAAATGGCCCGATGCATACTCACTTGCTTGCATAGTGCCAGTCGAGTTATCACCATTCGGCAGAGGGATGACTTCTGGCTCTCCAACTTGTTGGACCCTCGCTACCGGTCCATAATGGGGGCCTTTTTTAGGAGAGGGAGGACAAACTGAACTACTACAGAGACTTCCTATGTAGTCAGTTGGCCGCTGCCTATCTGCGCCATTGTCCATACTCTCGCAGGTCTGACCGGGGGGCCCTCTGTGCTCACATTCCACTGCCATGGCTGCTGGGGAGGGGTGGGGTGGCAGGAGCAGTACCACATCCATCAGCAGCAGTCACAGCTACTACTACCCACCAGCAGCAGTAGCAGCATCAGGTTGACACGGAGCAGGACCTGAACGAGCAGGTAGTGGCATATTTGGACAGCACATTACCAACCCACATTGAAGATCCGCTGGACTACTGGGGAGCCAAACTGGATTTCTGGACGCAACTAGCAGAGTTTATTAAATATTTCAGCTTGTTTTTAGTGGCTCACCTGGCTGTAACCATATATCAGGTGCTCAAAATCTATCTGATTCACCCAATCAGTAAGTTTAAAATCTGTGATATAATGTAGACGAGCACTCCTCATCTGGTCTTATGCAGAAATTAATATTTATTGGTTAAAAGATGTGTAAAAAAAAATTTTTTTTTGTAAATGTATATAAAAAGGTATGGTAAACAAATAAAATGGCGTATACGGTTGCTTGTTAGAATTCTCACACAGACATAAATTCAATAAAAAATTTCTAACGATAATTTGTTTTCCCTTAGTCCTAACAGCAGCACAGAAGGGGTTAACTACCCCCCCCCCCCCGTGGACTGGTAGGACCGGCAGAATTTTTTACACCCCTACAAAAGGAGGGAACACCCCCCAGCCCACTGTGTCTATAGCAAGAATAACTTACTAGGGTGGCAAATTTGTGTGCTGCTGTTAGGACTAAGGGAAAACAAATTATCATTAGAAATTTATATTTCCCTTACGTCCCTTACGTCCTACCAGCAGCACAGATGGGGAGATAGCAAGAAG
This sequence comes from Bufo gargarizans, assembly GCF_014858855.1. NCBI lineage: Eukaryota > Metazoa > Chordata > Amphibia > Anura > Bufonidae > Bufo > Bufo gargarizans. Next base: position 96,802,521 of record NC_058089.1, on the reverse strand, counting down.
AACCCCTCGGGAGGGCCCTCATACCTGGCGGAGCAGGATAGCCTGCCCAAAGGCCGAAAACTCAGCTACCCTGGCGTCTAGTCTATAGTGGGAGATGAAAGTGGATTCAGAGCTCCAGGAGGCAGCTTTACAAATCATCTCCAGAGGAAAGAGACTTCTTTCAGCAAAGGAAGTAGAGATGGCCCTTGTGGAATGGGCCTTCACAAACTCTGGAGGATCCAAAGCCTGAGAACAAAAGATTCTCTAATGGCCTCCTTAATCCAGTGACTAATCGACACCTTGGACACCTTGCGGCTTTTAGAATTACCGGCAAAAAGGATGAAGAGATTCTCATCTATCCTGAACTCCTTGGATCTATCCACATAGATCTGGAGGCATCTCGAGATATCCAACGGATGCTTGACAGGATCCCTGGAGGAGGTAGAAGGAGAAAATAAAAGTGGCAAAGAAATCACCTGATTAATGTTCTGAAATGAAGGGACCTTAGGCCTGAAATATGGAAGGAATCTCAGGAGAACCCGGTCTTGAAGAAAGATGGTATAGGGTTCTGAGGCCGAGAAGGCTTGAAGCTCTGAGATTCTCTTGGCCGAGGTTACCGCCAGTAAGAAGACCAACTTCAGAGTCACAAACTTTAAATCCACCTCCTCCAAAGGCTCAAAGGGGGGAGATACTAGACCCCTGAGCATGACTGATAAGTCCCAGCCTCAGTACTGTAGGCTTTAATCTTTCGGCTCCTTTAAGGAAGCGTTTGATGAGCGGGTCCTGAGATAAGGGTCTGTTGAGACAGGCCGAGATGGCAGAAATCTGGACCCTCAGAGTAGATTGAGCAAGGCCTCTGTCTAGGCCGTCCTGTAGGAATTGAAGTATCGTAGAGAGGGGCGGATCTGCAGACGCCACCTGGTTTGAAGCACACCATGACGAGAAGATTCTCATGATTCTGGAGTAAACTTTCTTAGTAGATTCTGCTCTTGAATGTGTCCGAATGTGAGCCGAACAAGCGGTTAGGCTCAAAGGGAAGACCACACAAATTATATTTTGATGCGTTATCCGCGACCCATGGTTTGAGCCACAAGGGCCTGCGGGCTGCAGAGACCAGGGCCATGGACTTAGCTGCCAATTTTAGCTGTAACTGTGCCTTGTCGCACAGAAAGTCCGTCGCCAGATTGATGGTCTTAAATGCGGCCAGGATGTCATCCCAGGATAACCCTCTGGTCCACATCCGTCTGGATTTGATTTAGGAACTGAGGAAGGATTAAATTTCCATAGCCGCGATAGCGGGCGAAGCAGAGGCTGCAGCGGCCGAGTAGCCTCTTCTTAACGTGCACTCTGCCCTCCTATCAAAGGGGGTCTTGCAGACTAGACCCATCGTCTGCTGGCACCAGAGTGCGTCTTGACAGTTTGGCGATAAAACCATGTCCACCTTGGGAATAGAACCCCACAATGCCACCAAGGAGTTTGCCATGGGAAACATGGTTCTGAATTTCTTAGTCAGGACTGGACCTTTTTCAGTTTTTTTCCATTCCATCCGCATAATGGAAAGAAGGGTCTCATCCACCTTGTAGACACGCTGTGCCCGACCGGCGGGATCGGAGGACTCCCCGGTGTCAACATCATGGTCCCCCGACCTGATGGACTTTAGCAATTTCTGAGTTTTCTCTGGTGGGAAAAAGCATGATGTTAACTCCTCTTCATCCGAAGAGGAGGAGACCAAAGAAATTGTGGCGGGTCTCTCCACAGGCACGGAGGTATCCATGGGAACTTAACTAGCGGCAGGAAGCCTCTCATCCAACAGGTTAACCACGTCTTGGATGGATTCATCCACATATCCCTTGACCCACTGCTACATTTCTTGCATGGTGGGTTCCGTGGCCGACTGGGATCTACAGCAAGCCTCGCACCTCGAAAAGGGACAATTGTCATCCAGCAGCGTACTGCAGTCAAAGCAGGTCTCCAGGTCCTTAGATGAAGCCATCGCTGCAAAGACAAAATAATTAATAATTCTGACAATTTGACAACCATCAGGAGAAAGGGCATAGCAGAGGCCCACCAAAGTAGCGCAGCAGAAAAAAACGCAATGCAAACAATAGAAGTAACAGGTACTAATGGGTTCTGGGAGCTAGCTTCCCGCCCCTAGGAGGATCTAAACTAGATCCTAACTCTGAGACAGAATAAGCCTATTAATATTTGAAAAAATTGCCTAAACTACTCCCCCTCCTCTAGCGTAGCCAGAATACAGACAGAGCATCTATTGCCTCAAAAAAATCTGGCTGAAAAAAGGAATATACTCGGTCAAAGCCGAGAACCGGAAGTAACGTCAGCTGAATCGGAAGTGATGTCAGGAAGGGCCCATCGAAGATGCGGCGCCGGACGGAGAAGAGGGGAGGTAAGAAAGGAGAAGCCCCGAAAATAAGCAAAGGGAGGCTAAGAGAAAAAAAATACCAAAGTAGGCGGAAAGAAACCGCCAAACACAAAAAAAACACTTCCCCAAAAAAACTGAGGGGAACCGCCAGTCCACATGTCAGGACAGAAAAGAACACAATGGGCTGGGGGGGTGTTCCCTCCTTTTGTAGGGGTGTAAAGCTTTGTTATTGGTTCTTGGGCTCATTAAAATTCTGCCGGTCCTACCAGTCCACGGGGGGTAGTTAACCCCATCTGTGCTGCTGATAGGATGTAAGGGAATTGATAGTTAAAAGTTGTGAAGTAAATTGTTAAGTAAAAAATTGAGATAAAAAAAATTATATATATATATATATATAAAAATAAGAATAAGTGTCCAATCTATTTAGTTGTCGAGTTGATCCTGGTGCTGGTGGATTAATCAGTTGATATTCTTGATGGATGATCAAAAAAGTAGGTAAAAAATATGTGCAAGGTATAGAAAAATATATAGCTGTGATACAAAGAGTCCAATTGTCACGACCATGTTCATGGCCGTGACTCCTTGGGAGCCGCATGCAGTTGCCCGCGGTCTGGTGTTGTGTCAACCGCAGCTGGGGGCACTTTGTTGTTTGCCTCAAGTGCGGTTGCCGCGGACAACAGGTATGCGTGCGGTTGCCTTTGGTTATGTGTGGGTGTTTGTATGCACTTTGAATGTCTGGTGTGCACTGTGTTTTATGTTATGTGTGCACTCTGACATTTTCCATTCGCCTGTGGCTGCCCGTGGCAACGTGTGGTGTTGTTACATGTGGTGGCAGTGTCTCGGCTTTTTGGCCGGCTCCCAGGACACGTTTGCTACGCATGTCGTTGTCGACAGTAACAGCTGCAGTGTGAGTTTGTTTGTGTATTCCCCTTTATGTGGTTTTACTACACTCCCTGGTTAAGGAAGGGTTAACTCCCTCAGTGTGTGTGCACTGGGTGTGTCTGAGTGTGGGTGTGGCTACTTTGGGCTATAAAGCCTCTGCTGGTTTCAGTTAGTTGAGGGGTTCTTCAGCCATGGTTGCTGGAGACATCCTCCTGTTATTTACCTACTGCCAGTGGGGGCCACCCTTGTGGTCATAAAACTCTATGTCTGGTGTTAGATGATGTCTTTATGGTCTATCTGTTTTTTACAACTATGGATGTCCTGGTTACCTGTGTGATATGTGTTGTGTGCTGTGTCCCTTAGTGTTTTGTGGACATCAGTTGTCATGCACGGGTTCCAGTCAGCGAGGCTGTGGCAGGTAGCTTTGGAACTGCTTTAGTTCTCCTGCCATATCTATATGTTGTATTTGTGTTCCCCTTTTCCTTGCAGCTTGGCCAGTGAGACTCTTGTTCCTCCGTGTCCAGAAGGAACATGTCGTCTTACCCTGCTCCTAGTTTAGGGCCACCCTGAGGGCTAGCAGGGACTTCAAGGTTCCGGAGTATGAGCCCTCCTACCATCAGGGTCGGCTCATACAGCTAGGAGTCAGGGTCAGATTAGGGATGCAATTAGGAGGTGACCTGCTCCCTAATTCTGTCATCCTGGTCGAGCAGCGACCACCATCCTCCGGCATCGCACGGCTGAGGGTTTTCCCCATCCTCAGCCGTGACACCAATGTCTTCTCCTATAGACTTGTATTCTCCTTTTCTCTGTAGGATAATTGTGTTCTTCCAAAGTAGCTAATGCTGCCAATAGTGATAAGTAGCTGGCATTTATATTGCACAATGTCCCAATACGTTAATAGTGGTTAATAAGGTTCTGCTGGATACTGTTATAGTATTTCAATTGAAATACTATTACAGTATCTAGCAGAACCTTATTTCTTATCAGGCGTGGATCAGCCAGGATTTCCAACCACCAATTCCTGATGCATCAGACTAGATCATCCATAGTGCCACACCAACACTTTGACAAAAGAGAACGGTTTCTTCTGACTACCTGCTTGAGCTACTACTCTAATGCTGCAACCTGCCTGATGCCACACATCTGATGCCAAGTTCTCCTTCTTTCACCCACCTTTGTCAGCGGGTACTGGTATTGCCACCCACCGTCCCACTCTGTTACCGGGTCACTTTGTGGTCTCCCGATGCAGCTGCTGTCATCTTCACACTATGTCACCTTGCCAATCTGTGGTATCCTCATGCTGCTGCTGCCATCCCCACACTATGTCACCTTGCCACTCTGTGGTATCCTCCTGCTGCTGCTGCCATATGCACAATATGTCACCTTGCCACTCTGTGGTATTCTGATGCTGCTGCCATCTCCACATTATGTCACCTTGCTAATCTGTGGTATCCTTCTGCTGCTGCTGCTGCTACTGCCATCTCCACTCTATGTCACCTTTCCACTCTGTGTTATCCTACTGCTGCTGCCATATCCACACTATGTCACCTTGCCACTCTGTGATCTCCTGATGCTGCTGCTGCCTTCTCCACACTATGTCACCTTGCCACTCTGTGGTATCCTCCTGCTGCTGCCATATCCATACTATGTCACCTTGCAACTCTGTGATATCCTCCTGCGGCTGCTGCCATCTCCACACTATGTCATCTTGCCCCTCTGTGGTCTCCTCCTGCTGCTGCCATCTCCACACCATGTCACCTTGTCACTCTGTGTTATCTTGATGCTGCTGCCATCTCCACACTATGTCACCTTGCCCTTCTGTGGTATCCTGATGCTGCTGCTGCTGCCATCTCCACACTATGTCACCTTGCCACTCTTTGGTATCCTGATGCTGCTGCCATCTTCACACTGACACCTTGCTTCTCAGTGGCATCCTGATGCTGCTGCTACTGCCATCTTCACACTATGTCACCTTGCAACTCTGTGGTCTCCTCATGATGCTGTCATATCCACAGTATTTCACCTTGCCACTCTGTGGTATCCTGATGCTGCTACTGCCATCTCCACACTATGTCACCTTGCCACTCTGCGGTCTCCTGATTCTGCTGCTGCCATCTCCACACCATGTCACCTTGCCACTCTGTGGTATCCTCCTGCTGCTGCCATCTCCACACTATGTCACCTTGTCACTCTGTGGTATCCTGATGCTGCTGCCATCTCCACACTATGTCATCTTGCCACTCTGTGGTATCCTGATGCTGCTGCTGCTACTGCCATCTCCACAATATGTCACCTTGCCACTCTGTGGTGTCCTGATGCTGCTGCTGCCATCTCCACACTATGTCACCTTGCCACTCTGTGGAATCCTCCTGCTACTGCCATTACACTATGTCACCATGTCTCCTGCTGCTGCTGCCATAACCACACTATGTCACCTTGCCACTCTGTGGTATCCTGATGCTGCTGCCATCTTCACACTGACACCTTGCTTCTCAGTGGCATCCTGATGCTGCTGCTACTGCCATCTTCACACTATGTCACCTTGCAACTCTGTGGTCTCCTCATGATGCTGTCATATCCACACTATTTCACCTTGCCACTATATGGTATCCTGATGCTGCTACTGCCATCTCCACACTATGTCACCTTGCCACTCTGCGGTCTCCTGATTCTGCTGCTGCCATCTCCACACCATGTCACCTTGCCACTCTGTGGTATCCTCCTGCTGCTGCCATCTCCACACTATGTCACCTTGTCACTCTGTGGTATCCTGATGCTGCTGCCATCTCCACACTATGTCATCTTGCCACTCTGTTGTATTCTGATGCTGCTGCTGCTGCTACTGCCATCTCCACAATATGTCACCTTGCCACTCTGTGGTGTCCTGATGCCGCTGCTGCCATCTCCACACTATGTCACCTTGCCACTCTGTGGAATCCTCCTGCTACTGCCATTACACTATGTCACCATGTCTCCTGCTGCTGCTGCCATAACCACACTATGTCACCTTGCCACTCTGTGGTTTCCTTATGCTGTTGCTACTGCCATATCCACACTATGTCACCTTGCCACTCTGTGGTATCCTCCTGCTGCTGCTGCTATCTCCACACTATGTCACCTTGCCACTCTGTGGTCTCCTGATGCTGCTGCCATATCCACACTATGTCACCTTGCAACTCTGTGGTCCCCTGATGCTGCTGCTACTGCCATATTTACACTTTGTTACCTTGCCACTCTGTGGTACCTTGCCACTCTGTGGTATCCTCCTGATGCTTCTGTCACCACCTCCAGACTCTGTGATTGGGCCACTCTGATGTTATTGTTATTGTTCTGACGGATTAGAGAAATGGCAAATTAATCAGTGACGTCAACACAAACTTTCTGCTGACACCCTCTCCACTCTGTTCGGGCGGGCTCTACTTTCATACGCGTTTAATAGAACAGGTTCTGTAGACATCTATGTGGAATCAGCTGGTGACAGTGTAAAAGGAGTGCACTTCTTCTCAACACTAACATTGACCTGTAAGGCTAAGTTCATACTTGAGTTATTTGGTCAGTGTTGGCCCCGTAACTGCCCTAATAAGTGAAGTGTGCAGTGACTCCAAAACGACGGCTGTCATCTGCATGTCATATGGACTCACAGTATTATTTCACTACCAAGCAGACTCCCTATGCGTGTTACTACAAGGCACAGTGTTCCACACCACTATAAAGGTTCTCTGCAGCCAGGAAATAGCCTTTTTTTCACATAATTCGCAGCAATTTTCCTGAAAAAATTGGTGAACCAGTGAAACTAATTTTTGAAAAATTTGCACATCTCTAATTGTGATGTGACTGGCGTAGGAAGAGATCAGCGCCAAAGTCTCTTTAAAAAGCTGATCGGTGTGGTGACGAAAATTAGACCCCTGCTAATCTGAGATTGATGGCTATTTTAAGGCTAGGCTATTAACCTCAAAATCTCTGACAACCCATTAAACTATTTATGTCTTTAAACATATTGAAATATACCATATTATACCATATTGTAATCCATTGTAACATTAATGAGATTGCTTAATAAATAATATTACTATGCAATATACTGTGGTAGCGCCACCTGGTATTTCTCCTGTGGGTAAAGTTTTCGTTCACCTTCTCCTGCATTCAGTGGTGGACTTGCAGCTTTCCTGCTCTTTTTCTCTCAGTGGGGGAGAAATTACTCAGACACCTTTCATTCATTTGTTCCTAACTCTAAATTCATAGAAAAATACTGTGTCTCTCTAAATAGTCGAGAAGGAAATTGGGGGGAGGTTACATACACTAGAGCTATTCATTAGAGGGATTACTGGTGTCTTATGGATTATTTTCTGTTACAGATCAGTGTATGAGGACCTACTATGTCAAATAACTGGTTAGGCATAAGGTTTGCCCTAAGGCTGTGGAGTCTGAAGGCTTGGTTGGGGGGCACTCGTCTCTCTGGTGCTGTATGGATTAGACATAGGCAGCTAGTATAAAAGATCAATTTATTAAGAGATAAAAATACATGAATGTACAATAGATGATCCTTGTATCCACCATATACTTATATCAGTATGACCTATACAGATGATGTACAATCAATATTGTCTACAGTTGATCAACTGAATAAAAATAATAATAAAAAAAGAAAAATAAGAAAAATATGACTATGAAAGTAGAGACCTGTGGCACTTCTTGCACTGCAAACATAAGATACAGCAAAAGAAGGTCCCAGTTCTTCCCATCCTTAGACACTACTCGTTTTAACATGGTTTTTAACGTTTTATTAAACCTTTCTACTAGGCCATCAGTTTGCAGGTGATAGACAAACGTCCGTATCTGCTTGATGTTCAGCAACTTACAGAGTTCCCGTATGACCTTGGAAATAAAAGGGGCCCCCTGGTCAGTAAGAACCTCTTTAGGTAGCCCCACTCTGGAGAACATCTCCATTAAGTCCTTTGCTATGAGTTTGGCCAATGTTTGTCGCAGTTTCACCGCCTCCGGGTACTGAGCGGCGTAGTTTAGGACTACCAAGATATGTTAGTGCCCTCTAGAGGACTTCGGTACTGGGCCTACGAGATCCATAGCGATTCTTTCAAATGGAGACTTAATAATCAGAAGAGGCACTAAGGGACTGCGGAACAGGTGCTGGGGGCTAGTTGTTTGGCAGGTCGGGCAAGACTTGCAAAAGTCATCCACCTCTCTAAACACACTGGGCCAGTAAAACCGTTGTAGTATCCGGTCCTGTGTCTTCTGCAGTCCCAGATGACCACCTAGAACATGTTGGTGGGCTAACTCTAACACAAGTTTTCGATAACCCCCGGGTACCACCAACTGTTCAATGGGTTCACCCCTCAGCTGGTTTACCCGATATAGCATATTCTTGTTGACCACAAAACGGGGAAACATCGACTCGGCCCCAGGTTGTTGGGGTTCCCCATCAACTATTACAACATTCTCCCAAGCTCGGGAAAGGGTTGGGTCTCTGCTTTGGGCTGTACCGAAATTCTCCCCGGAGATGTTGAGGTCTGCCAACTCAGGTCCCGGAGGCAATTCCCCCACGTATCCCACCATTACCCTACGCAGGGTTGTCTCCCCCTCTTCCACCGAGGTGGTGGTCACTGCTACTGCTGGCCCTTCAGCCTCAGGTTCCCAGGGTTCTGGCCGTTTTTCTAAACAAGGTCAATCTCCTGGGCTCACCCCTGACTCAGGGGTAACAGTCACTCTCAAACATAGGGACGCAAAACCCGAAATAGTCTTTCCCTATTATGAGTTCATAGTGCAAGTTTGTGGCGACTGCCACTTTGTGGGTCCACCTGCCGGCTACCATGGTTAGAGTCACCAGCGCTGTGGGGTAGTCTTTTAAGTCTCTGTGAATGCATATTACCCTAACTTTCCGGTCAGTATACTCAGCTTATCGCACTAGGGTAGCCCTTAGTAGGGTCACCAAGCTCCCTGAGTCCAGCAGTGCCTCAGCTTGAGTGTCTCCCACTTCCACCTGGCACAAGTGGTCTAGAGCCTCTGGGGTACCTGTGGCACACAGTTTCATAGCATACAGTGACTGAGGGTAACCACAATTAGTGTCCATGGGCTCAACCCGATGGGGACACTCAGCCCTTATATGGCCAGGTTCCTGACACAGCCAGCAGATTTCCTGGGTCCGGCCCATAGTGGGAACCTCCCAGGTGGGTTTCACCAGCTCATACCATTGGGCCTGGGGTGGGGAGTTCTGGGGTTTACCTGCCCCCCTCCCGAAAGAACACCCCTTGAGATTCTTGGTAGCGTCATATAGCATTCCACCAGGTCCACCATTTGCAGGGCAGTTCCAGGAGACACCTGGCCGATCCAGAGCTGGAGAGGGGGTGGCAGCGCCTTCCAGAATAGTCTATCCAGCATAGACCTGGGACTTAACACATCAAGTTGTAGCCACTTTTGCAAAAGGTGGAGTAAGTCATATTACTGGGGTCTAGAGGGCTCAGCCGGCTTAAACCCCCACTACCCGCTGGGCCCGGACCAACACATTTACCCCCAGTCTTGCCAAAATATCACCCTTTTCCTTTGGGTAGTCGGCCGTTTGATCGTCCTGCAAGCCGAAATATACGTGCTGGGACTCTGATACCAGGAAAGGAGCGAGGATCTCATCCCACTGGTCTCGGGGCAGCTTTTCCCTGGTGGCCAATTTATCGTACATCGCCAGGTAGGTTTTGATGTCGTCTGCGGGTGTCATCTTAGGGTTCACTGCACGGGCTGCTTTCTGGGCATCGTGGACGCTTGTGGTTGCTCGTGGGGTACGGGTCTTAATACCGCTGTTTGATGTACGACATACAACCGTGCCCAAAAATGCAAACCAAAATATATCGGCGTTCACGCCAGCCTTACTGTGCTTGCCTGCATCCTCCACCGAATGTGGGGATTCGCTCTGGTAGTTAGGATTAGTGGGTGCAGCACAAAGGGAAATTATAAGTTCTTGGTTCAAAACATGAAAGCAAAACAAAACGACAAGTTGCTTGGTAATCGTTCACACACGTGAAAAGTTCATATACAAAACAGTCACCTTTTCTCCTGAGTGTTACTTACACCCTGTTAAAAAGTTTTGCCTTGTCAAGTCCACAAGCAGGCATTAGGTGGCCTGTTCACCCTCACAGGGGTCTGAGCCCTCCAGCCCGGCTCAAGCCGCAGATCCCAACACAGCCCTCAGATCACAGCACACAGACCTCCTGAGCTCCACTGTCACATGGAGGTAATCCTCTCCACCTGGAAGTGCTGGCTGGTTTTTATGCCTACCAACACCCGGCCTGGAACAATCGGGAGTAGTCACCCACCCAGCACTTTGATTACTCCCAGTTAGAGCCATCCCGGATCAGTTATTACAGCCATACTAAGTGTCAAGGTGTCAAACAGCAACTGCTGCTGACACATAAAAACCGACTCTTACTTCACTGAGGCCAGGAACCTTGGTGACACGTACCTTTCATCCACGATGATTCCTTGTATCTTCTTACAAGAAACAAAAGGCCTTTACATTTTAAGCAAAACACAAAATAAAAACCTGGGGGGGGGAGAAAAACAGAACTGGATCGTACATCCACAATGCTATGCTTTGGTCTAATTAAACTCGCTTCCCAGTGCCATATTAAAGTGTACAGCCCCCTATACTACATGCTCTACAAGAGGCGTTAGTGTATATTTTGATCATAAGCCTTTAAATACAGTGTACTTACCTTATCCATTTGATCATGAAGAGTCTGTCGCAGTCATCTTGATTGAAGACCCAGTGCAAAATGTCACACGGTGAGTGATGACATCATCACGCCGGCTGGCGTGGTGACGTCATACATCACCATGCACAATATTTTGTGTGGGATCTTCAATCAAGATACCTGCGGTGGACTCTTCACGCACAAGTGGATACGGTGAGTATGATTTTTTTCTTTTTTACTGTCATTTTAGGGAAAATAGATTTGTTACCACGAAGCAGAAGAAAATTTGGCTTTATGGCGAATCAAATTTTTCCCGAAATTCCACTTTGTGAATTTCGATTCACTCAGCACTACCAGCAAAGGAACTCATCAGGCCATGTCCACATCACATGCCATAATAAAAAAGTCCTCCAGCAGGAATTTTCATCTAAAATAATGGATCTCTGATGGAACTGACAAAAATGGATGCAATATAAGTAGAACAGATGCTCAAAATAAACAATGAGGTTTTTATTTTTTTCTGTTCTTCGGACAGATCAGAAGAATAGAAAACAAAAGGGTGATGTGGTTTTGGACTCAGCTGTGAGTCCAGCATTTTAGATGCTGGTCTTAATAACCCCTATAGCTGGTGTGAATCTGCCAAAGTAATGAAGAAGTGCCAGCCTCTATATAACTTCAGTGTATCCTCCACCGGTCTAAATGTAAGCCAGCTTTCAAGCTGTCTTACATTTAGACAATTTTCTATGCCTTAAACAGGGATAGAAAATGATAATTGAGATGGGCCTACTGGCCCCTACCCTTCCTGCCAATGCCACACCCACTTTTTTAGACCTGGAGTGAGAGGGGAAAAAGTCACAGATTGCGTCGCAAAGGAACTTTGCGCCACAATCTGCACCAGAAATACATCTAATATAGGTATATTTCTAAATAGAAAATGATCCGCAAAGATAGTATGATAAAAAATTATAATATATTTTCCTCAATTTGAAGGTTGCATATTCTTCAGGTTGTTGTATTCATGTTCCTAGATCAAAGATCTGAATAACAAAATTACATTGATAAATATGTAAACCGATTGATTATAGATTGATTTTACTGTATCTTGCTTTCGACAGATTATGAAAATTTAAGGTATATTGGAAAAGACTAGTGTTGATCGAGCATGCTCGGCCAAACACCTGTTCGGCTCGAGCATCTCGATGCTCGGCACATGATGTTACTCGGCCGAGTACCGCATATGTTCGAGCGCCATGCTTAAGTCTCCTCCCCGCACGTTTCTTGGCTGCTACACAGCCAAAAAATGAGCAGTTGAGTACTGCTCTCACTGTAATGCCAATAGCCATGTTGGCTACTGGCATTACAGTGATTGGCTGGCCGGAACGTGTCATCGAGTGCTATATAGCACCCGATGACGCTTGTTCGGCTCATTCGTAGTCAGGGAGAGCTGAGCATAGGAAGGGACAGGGAGTGTAATAGAATCTTTTTTTTGTACAAAAATGTTTCAGAGACCCAAGAGTCCTTGTAAGAACTATTGTGTGTGACAGCAGCAATATATGTTTGTAGCGCAACCTGCGCTAAATTGCTCAGTGTTAGGGAGAGCTGTGCATAGGAAGGGACAGATAGTGTATGGAGTGTAATAGGAAGATTTTAATACAAAAATCTTTTCAGAGATCCACAAGTCCTTTTAACCTGCTCAGGACCGCCGTACGCAGGATTGCGTCCTGGCGGCGGCCCTGCTCTTCTGGGTGGACGCATATACGTGTCCTTCCGCGATAGCCGAGATTTCCTGTGAACACGCGCACACAGGCGCGTGCGTTCACAGGAACGGAAGGTAAGCGAATGGATCTCCAGCCTGCCAGCGGGGTGATATACACTCCCTGATCACCCCCTGTCATTGATCACCCCCCTGTCATTGATCACCCCCCTGTAAGGCTCCATTCAGACGTCCGTATGATTTTTACGGATCCACGGATACATGGATCGGATCCGCAAAACACATACGGATTTCTGAATAGAGCCTTACAGGGGGGTGATCAATGACAGGGGGGTGATCACCTCATATACACTCCCTGATCACCCCCTGTCATTGATCACCCCCCTGTCATTGATCACCCCCCTGTAAGGCTCTATTCAGACATCCGTATGATTTTTACGGATCCACGGATACATGGATCGGATCCGCAAAAAACATACGGACGTCTGAATGGAGCCTTAAAGGGGGTGATCAATGACAGGGGGGTGATCAGGGAGTCTATATGGGTGATCACCCCCCTGTCATTGATCACCCCCCCTGTAAGGCTCCATTCAGACATTTTTTTTGGCCCAAGTTAGCGGAAATATTTTTTTTGTTTTGTTTTGTTTTTTGGTTGTTTTTTTTGTTGTTTTTTTTCTTACAAAGTCTCATATTCCACTAACTTGTGTCAAAAAATAAAATCTCACATGAACTCACCATACCCCTCACGGAATCCAAATGCGTAAAATTTTTTAGACATTTATATTCCAGACTTCTTCTCACGCTTTAGGGCCCCTAAAATGCCAGGGCAGTATGAATACCCCACATGTGACCCCATTTCGGAAAGAAGACACCCCAAGGTATTCCGTGAGGGGCATATTGAGTCCATGAAATATTAAAATTTTTGTCCCAAGTTAGCGGAAAGGGAGACTTTGTGAGAAAATACAAAAAAAATCAATTTCCGCTAACTTGTGCCCAAAAAAAAAAAATCTATGAACTCGCCATGCCCCTCATTGAATACCTTGGGGTGTCTTCTTTCCAAAATGGGGTCACATGTGGGGTATTTATACTGCCCTGGCATTTTAGGGGCCTGAAAGCGTGAGAAGAAGTCTGGGATCCAAATGTCTAAAAATGCCCTCCTAAAAGGAATTTGGGCTGCTTTGCGCATCTAGGCTGCAAAAAAGTGTCACACATCTGGTATCGCCGTACTCAGGAGAAGTTGGAGAATGTGTTTTGGGGTGTCATTTTACATATACCCATGCTGGGTGAGATAAATATCTTGGTCAAATGCCAACTTTGCATAAAAAAATGGGAAAAGTTGTCTTTTGCCAAGACATTTCTCTCACCCAGCATGGGTATATGTAAAATAACACCCCAAAACACATTCCCCAACTTTTTCTGAGTACGGCGATACCAGATGTGTGACACTTTTTTGCTGCCTAGGTGGGCAAAGGGGCACACATTCCAAAGAGCACCTTTAGGATTTTACAGGTCATTTTTTACACATTTTGATTTCAAACTACTTACCACACATTAGGGCCCCTAGAATGCCAGGGCAGTATAACTACCCCACAAGTGACCCCATTTTGGAAAGAAGACACCCCAAGGTATTCCATGAGGGGCATGGCGAGTTCCTAGAATTTTTTATTTTTTGTCACAAGTTAGCAGAAAATTATGTTTTGTTTTTTTTTTCTTACAAAGTATCATATTCCACTCTCTGTAACTCAGAAAGGTGGTGACGTGATGACGTGATGACGTAGTGGACGTCGCGCTCCCGGCCTCCCCCACTGCTCAGCTACCCTGCCGCTTTGACCATGCTGGCGTCCTCGTGCCGAATCCTCCCTGCACCCTCTCTGTGACCCTCTCTGTGACCGTGTGTTGATTGCTGTTGAGCTGTGGCGTTGTTGCCTCTCGTCTAAGCCTGCCACTCTCCTGCTACCGATTGCTGGGCTCGGATGCGGGGGCTGCCGTTGGCTTTCTGCCGCTCCTGCCGCTTCCTCCTTTCTTACCCTCCATGTCGTTGTGAACAGTCTGCTATCCGGAGTTTTTTTTTTTTTTTTTCCGTGGAGTGCGCCTCCGGTTCCTGCTGATCTGCTGCTCCCCTCTTGGTGTCAGAGTGAGTAACCTCTGTGTTCCCCCTACCTGATGGTTTGTTGGAGAAGATGATAAGGTGAAGAATCATACCTAGGACTGTTGCCGATTTTTTTTTGCTCTCTCCTTTTGTTATTATATACGATATACGAGTAACCTCTGTGTTCCCCCTACCTGATGGTTTGTTGGAGAAGATGATAAGGTGAAGAATTATACCTAGGACTGTTGCCGATTGTTCTTGCTCTCTCCTTTTGTTATTATATACGACCTGCCTCTCTCCTCATGTTCTCAGCTTTTTTTCCTCGATTTGTTATGTCTCCTCTTTGATGTTGTGGTGACTAACCTCCCCATGATTGCTGACTCCAACTAACCTTGACTGGAGATTGATAAAGTTGCCTATGACTTATAGGAAAGTGAACTATAGAGTTTAAAGCATAAGGTGGAGAAGGGGAAAAAAAAAAATATATAAAAGGAAAAAAAAAAAGAGGTGAAAGAGTATAAAGAAGAGTGGACAAAAAAAATAGAAAGGGGGAGAAAAAAAAAAAAAAAAAAAGGAGGAAAAAAAAAAAAAAAAGAAGAAAAGAAAACAAGAACTAACAAGAAGGCAGTAGGAAAAAAAAAAAAGGAGGGGGGATAAGGAAAAAAAAAAAAAAAAAAAGAGAAGAAAAGGAACAAAAAAAAAAAAAAAAGAGAAAGAAGGAGAGCAAAGAAGAAAAGATATATACTTAAAAGGAGAGAAAGAGGCGGAATAAGGGGGAAAAAAAAAAAAAAAAAAGAGAGGAAAAAATAAATAAAATAAATATATTAAAAAAACAAAAAAAGAGGAATAAGATATGGGCCCAAAAGCCTTTAGGCGCTCGACTGATCTATCAGGTCAGAAACACGGGTCCAAAACTGCTGAACCAACAAAACTGGACCAGTTTCTGAGGTCTCCTAGGGTCAATACGAGGGGCGGACAAAAGGAATTTTTCGCAAAAAAAAATGATGATTCAGAGATAACTGAGCTAGAAACACAAAAAGGTGCTAGATACCCCGAAGAAGAAGACGGCATAATGGGGGAAGTTATCCCTAATGACAACTCTTCTCCGCTGGAAGAAATACTCCTAGCGGTTAAACAGAACGGGGATTTAATACAGGCGGTCACAACCCAACTTGGGTTTATTCAAGTTGATGTGGGACTAATAAAAGATGATTTGTCCAAAATGCGAGACAGAGTCAACATCCTTGAAAGTTCCGTCACCCTTATACAGAATGAATCCAAAAAAATAAATACGGAAGTTTCCACATTTAAAGCGGAATATAATCTCTTGAAGAAAAAGGTAGTGGACCTTGAGGATAGGTCACGAAGATACAATGTGAGAATAATAGGGATTCCAGAGGGTGTGGAAGAGAAAAACCCAACCCAATTTGTACAGAAATTAATTCTTGAGAACTTTGGGAAAGAGTCATTTTCTCCTCTTTTTATGATTGAAAGAGCTCATCGGGTCCCAGGAGGAAAACCAATTCCAGGGAGACAACCTCGGACAATCCTTGCTAAGTTATTGACTACAGGGGACAGAGATGTCCTCCTGAGAAGGGCGAGGGAAGCCTCACCGGTTTTGTACAACGGGATTAGACTGGCCTTTTTCCCTGATTTTTCGAAAGAAATACAAGAAAAGAGACGCACATTTATGACTGTTAAAAAGAGGCTAAGAGAAAGGGATATTATATATTCTCTTATATTCCCGGCCAAATTGCGGATTGTTTTTGAAGATAAAACCCTTTTTTTTGACACCTCAGAAGAAGCCGCGGACTGGCTTGATCGAAACAATCGATAACTCAATTGGGTTATGATCTGGCGGGAATAATTAGTACCATAAGGGGCTTATACCCCTAAATGTAGTTTTCTTTGCTTCTCAATGGCGGTGTAGGGGTGGCTGAGTGGGGGGAGTGTCGAGGGTTGGTCATAGGAAAGAAATCTACTACAATATGTGGTGGATTGCCTGTGGGAGGGGGGTGAGGGGGGGGGGGTTGGGTTGTGGTGCGTCAAAGTGGGTGTGGTTTCCCTTTTTTCAGTTTACTATTTTTTTTTTTCTTCTCCTTTCTTTTCTTTTCTCCCTCTCTCCTGATCCTCCATTTAACCATTGTTGATGACGATGATTAGAATTTTTGCTTGGAATGTACATGGTTTGGGGGAAAGAGGTAAGAGACAAGCGGTTTTTGACCTGACTCAGGCCCATCTACCAGCAATAGTATGCCTGTTAGAGACCCATCTTACTGAGGAGACCACTAGAGTGGTCGACAGGGGATGGGCTGCGCATACGTACCATTCTACCCTCTCCAATTACTCGAGAGGTGTTACGGTGTTGATACATAGACTTATTGACTTCGTTTGTGAGGCATCCTCTGTCGACCAACAGGGGAGATTTATTTTTTTATATTGTAGGTTAGGGGGAGAGTTATGTATTTTGGCCTTTGTCTATATCCCTCCGCCATTTTCTTTTTTGGTTCTTAATTCTCTTCTATTATTTATGGATAAATGGCCAGAATGTCCAACATTGATTATTGGCGATTTTAACTGTGTCATCGATCCTTTACGTGACAGGATCTCTATGAGTGCCAGGAGTGACAGTCCGGTCCAGGGGTCTCCCCTGGCACGGTTTTGCCTGGAGGCTGGATTTGAGGACGCTTGGGAACATCTGGGACAGGGGAAAAGGGTTTTTTCATGCTTTAGTAAAGCAGGTAAATCGTTGTCCAGAATAGATCTTGTATTGATAAATAGTAAATATGTGAAACTGTTAAAACGAATGAAATATGAAACAAGGTCAATATCTGATCATTCTCCGCTACTACTTGAATTATGCTTGTCTCAGGAAAGATATACACCAAAACTTTCCTTTAGACTAAACCCTTACTGGCTATCAGTTATAAAGACACATGAAATAATTCGAAATGAAATAGGCCGATTCTGGGATATTAACTACGGCTCAGCAAAAATTCAAGTGGTATGGGATACCTTTAAGGCGTACATGAGGGGATTGATGGTTAGTAATATCACGAACCTTAGAAGGGAATATGGAAAAAAACAGAAAAATCTAGAAAAACATGTAGTGTCGGCGACAGAATCCTTCCATATAAATAAGACGGAGAAAAATAGGGAAAATATGCAAAAAGCCACACAAATATATGCTAATTTTTTATTGGATAAGGCCCAACAGAATCTTTTCTTTAAAGGGCAAAAATATTTTACAGAGTCAGGGCGACCTGGTAAACTCCTCTCCAGAGTAATCTCCAATCAACAACCCAAAAAACATATAGACAAGGTTCGAGTGAGGGATGGTAGGATAGTCACTAGACAGGGCCCGGTGGAGAAGGCCTTTCTTGATTATTTTCTTGATCTGTATAAGGCTGATTCTAACATTACAGATGATAAGATAGATTTCTATCTAGATAGGATCAACTTTTCAACTATCACTGAGACGCAAAAGAAAGCACTAGAATTGGAGGTCTCAATTCAGGAACTTGAGGGAGCTATTAAACTATGTTCAGCTAATTCTACTCCTGGTTCAGACGGGCTTCCATATGAATTTTATAGTAAATACGGGGACTGTATCTTTCCTAGATTATTGGAGGTCTTTGCTGAATCAATGGAGGATGGGATGTTACCAGATTCAATGATGGAGGCTACAATAATACTAATTCCAAAAAAAGGCAAGGACCCTCTAGATTTAGAATCTTATAGACCAATTTCACTGCTTAATGCAGATGTAAAGCTTTTGGCGAGGGTCCTTGCTACAAGGCTTTCTGGGGTCATCTCCTCCATAGTCCATCCGGATCAGAGCGGTTTTATTCAAAATAAGGGTACACATCATAATTTACATCGGCTCTTTTCTAATATCCAGGCCCCTGGGGGGACCGCCCGCTCCATCCTGTCATTGGATGCCTCTAAGGCCTTTGACAGGGTGGAGTGGCGTTTCCTCTGGAAGGTTCTTGCTAGGTTGGGCTTTGGAGAGAAGTTTATACGCACTCTTAAGTTATTGTATAGATCCCCAAGGGCTAAATTGAGTCTTAATGGAATTCTGAGTAGTAGTATCGAGTTAAACAGAGGCACCCGTCAGGGTTGCCCATTATCTCCCTTATTATTCGATATGTATATCGAACCCCTTGCGATGGCCATCAGGCAGGACGATCAGGTTAAAGGATTTGGTACGCTAGGAATACAAGACCGTATCTCATTATATGCAGATGATGTTCTGTTTTTTATAGATCATACGGAAACTACTCTCCCTAGGATTATTCAAATGGTTAAAGTATTTGGTGAGGTGTCTGGTCTTCTTATAAACTGGGCCAAGACCAGTCTGCTCCCAATAGACCCCCTGCCACAGAAAGAGGTTCCTGTTACACAGTTGGATATTGTTGATACTTTTCAATATTTGGGTTTGACTATATCGCCTCGGGTCGAAAACTTTGTAGAACTTAATTTGATCCCCATAATGGTAAAGATTAGAGCTAAAATAGGGATCTGGCTGAAACTTCCCCTGTCTAGAGCTGATCGAGTTTCACTGGTTAAAATGGTGATATTACCACAATTTCTTTATGTGATCAGGAATACACCTATTTGGATACAAGACAAACATTTTAAACTTATGGAAAGAATAATTAATGATTTAATATGGGGAAGAAAGCGAGTTCGAATTAAGTTGGAATATTTGTATAAATCAGTGGAGTGCGGGGGTTTAAATCTTCCCTACTTTAAGGGGTATTTTATTGCAGCCCAGTTATTGATGTGCTATGAATCAGAGAACAGCGCACTGCTGGGGAAGTTGGTAACTAGTCACGCTCACAACAATATTTTTACCTTGTTGGAATCTGGCCTATTGAAGAGTTATGAGCAAGGCTATAGAGAGACTATAAAACTACTCCTTAAAGTGTGGGCTACAACTAGGACATGGTTGAAGGTTAAGGGTTCACTTACATTTACGCCTCTTTGGCATAATTTGTATTTACAAAGGCTGGATGAAATTGCAGCTGACAAATTTTGGCAAAATAATAAAATTTTATATATTTCACAGGTAGTTAAAGATAGAGAAATTAAACCCTTTATAGAAATGACACATAATATAAAAAATCTTTCATGGTTTAGGTATTTTCAATTGCGATCTGTATTATCTAGTTTGGTTGATAAGCGGCTGTTGGATATAGATAATTTATCCTTTTTGAATGATTGGGTAGGGGGTACACTTTCTAGAATAAAAATTTCAAATATATATAAGTTATTACTTAAGGTACGGTTTAGTGATATACACTCACCAGGACAAGGATCGTGGGAGGTGGATTGTCCGAATTTACAAGTAGAAGGTTGGGAGAATATTTTTGGGAATTTATCTTTATTATCCCAGAACTTTAACCATGTTCTAATACAATTTTATATTTGCCACAGATTATATATTACTCCCCTATGGATGAATAAATGCGGGTTAAGAGACACGTCCAACTGTCCCAAATGTGACACTGTAGGAGCAGACTTTCTCCATATGATATGGACCTGTCCAGAACTTATAAATTACTGGAATGGTATCAATAATTGTATTATGTGTAAACTAAAAATTCGAATTCCTTTTGAACCACAAGTATTTGTTCTTAATGATCTTTCCAAACTAAAAAATCATAAGTATCAAAAGATTTTCCTGAGTAGAATACTGATGCTGGCTAGAGTTTTGATCAGTCGGACCTGGTTTGCCCGATCTATTCCAGACATAAATACATGGATAAATTTAATTGATAAGGTAAAGAACTACGAGAAAATTATATATAGACGGAGGGAAATTGAATACCAGTGGAGTAGGATATGGAGTGGTTGGAGGTCTGATTAGCTGAGGTCAAGTTGTTTTATATATAGGGGTCCTACTTTGACGCACCACAAATCGGGAGGGAGGGAGGGGAGGGTTTTCTAAATGTTATGAAAAGACGAGCTGAATATATTTATATTTATATATAATTAGTTGGGTCACTAAGAATTGAGAGATTGTAAAAACTTTTTTATTGTAAATGTTTTGTAGTTTTCCCAATAAATTTTTTGGAAATTAAAAAAAAATAAATAAAAATTATCATATTCCACTAACTTGTGACAAAAAATTAAAAATTCTAGGAACTCGCCATGCCCCTCACGGAATACCTCGGGGTGTCTTCTTTCCAAAATGGGGTCACTTGTGGGGTAGTTATACTGCCCTGGCATTTTAGGGGCCCATATGCGTGAGAAGTAGTTTGCAATCAAAATCTGTAAAAAATGACCAGTGAAATCCGAAAGGTGCTCTTTGGAATGTGTGCCCCTTTGCCCACCTAGGCTGCAAAAAAGTGTCACACACAATGGTATCGCCGTACTCGGGAGAAGTATTTTTTGTCACAAGTTAGTGGAATATGAGACTTTGTAAGAAAAAAATAAAATAAAAAATAAATCATCATTTTCCGCTAACTTGTGACAAAAAATTTTCCGCTAACTTGTGTCCATCAGTGAATACCTTAGGGTGTCTACTTTTCGAAATGGGGTCATTTGTGGGGTGTTTGTACTGTCTGGGCATTGTAGAACCTCAGGAAACATGACAGGTGCTCAGAAAGTCAGAGCTGTTTCAAAAAGCGGAAATTCACATTTTTGTACCATAGTTGTTAAACGCTATAACTTTTACCCAAACCATTTTTTTTTTTTACCCAAACATTTTTTTTTTATCAAAGACATGTAGAACAATACATTTAGTGAAAAATGTATATATGGATGTCGTTTTTTTTGCTAAATTTTACAACTGAAAGTGAAAAATGACATTTTTTTGCAAAACAAATCGTAAAATTTCGATTAATAACAAAAAAAGTTAAAATGTCAGCAGCAATGAAATACCACCAAAAGAAAGCTCTATTAGTGAGAAGAAAAGAAGATAAAATTCATTTGGGTGGTAAGTTGCATGACCGAGCAATAAACGGTGAAAGTAGTGTAGTGCAGAAGTGTAAAAAGTGGCCTGGTCATTAAGGGGGTTTAAGCTAGGGGGGTTGAAGTGGTTAAGGACTATTGTGTGCGACAGCAGCAATATATATTTTGAGCGCATCCTGCGCTGAATACCGTGTAGGAGGGATCTTCAGCACCGCAACAGGCTGGAAGAGGCAGTGGGGTACCAAACAGGCCTGCAACTGTTCCACGGAGCACCCCCTTGCAGAAATCTCCCTTGCCAAGGGGTAGATGTTCCGCAGTATGATGCTTTTTTGAGGAGAGTGCAGATGACAAAAGAATAGTAGTTTGCAACCTGTGCCATACGAAAATGAGCCGGGGCGTGAACACTAGCAACCTCACCACCACCAGCATGATGCACCACATGGCATCCAAGCACCGTATCGTGCAGTACATCTTCTCAGCGCGAATTGGACGATGAAGAGGAGGAGGAGAAGCAGGAGACGGTTGCCTCCGCTACAGAGGGTAGTATCCATGGAAGTTTATTTCCATCTGTTCTGCATGGGTGTGCAGAATAGCAGGAAGAGGATGAGGGTCATCCTCCTGATGACAACAGCAAAGTCTTGCCTGTTGGTATTCTGGCACACAAGGCTGACTTCATGTTAGGCTGCCTTTTTACGCGACCCGCTTTATATGCATTTTAGACAACACGGATTACTGTTTTTTTACCCTTATCAACCTCCGCTACAAAGAGAACTTCTCATCTCTCATTCCTCTGGTGGAGAGAATGAGCAAAATGGTGCAATACCAGAAGATCATTTATGAAAAATAGCTCCAGAAATTCATATCTGACAAAGCTGGAGGCAGAGTCCGTAGTTCCTTGGCCAACTGAGAAGGGGAGACAAGGGGAACACACAGCAATTCCAACAGAGGCAGGGTAACACTCTCAAAAACGTGGGACAGTTTCATGACACCCTGCCAGCACCCTCACCCTGATGCGCGGCTTAGTGTCACAAGGAGGGAAAAAGTTTGGAAGACGGTAAAGGAGTACGTAGCAGATCATGTCAGCGTCCTCAATGATCCTTCAGTCCCTTACAACTACTGGGTGTCCAAGCTGTACACGTGGCACAAACTGGCGCTCTACACCTTGAAGGTGCTGGCCTGCCCTGCCTTCAGCATTTTGTTTAAAACGTGTATTTATGGCTGCTTTTGGCATTATAACAGATCAGCGTATCTGCCTGTCAACTGAAAATGCTGACAGGTTGACTCTTATAAAAATGAACAAGGCCTGGATTGACCATGACTTCTCGACTCCACCAGAATAAAGCTGATGAACATGAAGGCACTTTAAATGTGTTGTTTATTATGTACTGAATACACTGTATTCCCTTCCACCACAAACAAGGGTATATGGTTGAATCTTCCTTTTCTCATCCTCCTTCTCCTCTTCCATCATATCAACACATGCTTATTCGTCGCATATAATGCCCTTGCATATATGCCCTTTTCATATTATGTTTTACAGGGTCAGCTCACCAGCAGGCCCTCGGATATAATTTTTTAGAGGGTCAGCTCACCAGCAGGCCCTCGCATATAATTTTCCAAAGGGTCAGCTCTTCAGCAGCCCCTTTGCATATAATGTAGAGCACCCAAGCATCCCGATGTGTTTGGCCAGAGCACCCGAGCACTTTGGTGCTTGATCAACACTAGAAAAGACAGCTCTACAGGAAGAGTGTAAGGAAACAGTGGAAAACACATCTCTCAAAATGATCCCGAGGAATTGAATCTGGCATTAAATAAAACAGTTACTCTTGTCATCTCATATGTAGGCGATTGCTATGCAAAACAGACAGTACAATCATCCATCGTAATGGCATATGACAGTGATACACATAAGGAGGTATATGTTAGGATGATATACTGGATATTGGATTTTTTTTATGTTTGTTGAAATGTTGTCCTTATCTAAACAAAGAAGGATTTTTAGAATTATTTCTTAGACATGTTGTATCTAGAACATTTGTTATGATGTCATGGGTCATAGAAATCATTTAGACCTCTATGTCCCAAAATCATTATCATAACTTGTCCTTCCACCCAATCCCAATGACTTCAAAATAAATTATGTAATGAAGAATTAAAATAACAATGTAGATTTTTTCTGGATTTTTTTATTTATTATATCTTAATAAATTGACTGTTATTAAGGCAAAAGGGGAAATTTTACTAAAACACAATGGCAGAGATTTTACAAACTGTTGTAAAAGAAAAGTTGCTACCACCTTTATTTTTCCAAAGGAGCTCTGATAAATGAAAGTGAAATCTGATTGGTTGCTATGGGCAACTAAGCCACTTTTCTTTTTGATAAATCTACCCAAATGGCTCAAATTTACTAATGTGTCTGCACCTAAAATCTGTCTAAAAAGTGATGCAATTGGGGTAATTTTTGTCCAGCGTAGTGCAACTACACTTTTTATACTTCCTACAATTTTTTAAGTTTGCTTGGAAGGTGTGGATTATCATGATCGGGTTGAGCTTTGCTGTAAAGGAGACGTGACCTAAGGTATGTTATTTTGCACCCAAATTGCTCCAGAATTGTGGATTAAAAATGCTGTCTCAAAGTACCACATTTATCATCCAGCCTGAGCCTCTGTGATAAATCTGGTGCAGGTCTAGCCAACCTATATGCTATTTTTAGTTTGTTTTATTTATAGGATTACTAAATCTGGGCCAACGAAGCTAATTTATTAAGTATGGCATTTTATAATCCAGTCTAAATTAAGGTTGTTGGAGTGAATTGCACCACATTTCTTAAAAGCCATATACCTCTTAATAAATTAGGTAAAGTTGACTGTCCTATAAGAATGTATACATTTGACATTTAATTGGCACCATTTTCTGGCCTAAATAATTTTCTGTCTAAATAATTTAGGCTACACATCTTTAGAATAAACCACACCCACATTTTCATCTATTCGCGAGAGTGGTATAAAAGGGACTTTTTTTCCGCAATTTGAGACTTTTTGTACAAATTGTGACATCTGGGGATTTTTTTTGTCAAAAACATAAAATGATTAATAAACACAGACCAGGATATCCCTATAATACTTTAGAGAAAAATACATTTCAGGTCAGTGCATTAGTATTTGTGTATTTCTCATTGTGATAGCAGAGAAATTAATGTTGGCTCTTAGTTAGTCATATTCTGAATACTCATAAATTAGTAACTTTTTGGTTTACAGTAGGTAGGTGATTTGTTACATTCATTACCATCTGTTAATGTGCCTCTGAGATGCTAATTTTCAAAAGTATTATCCAGAATTCATGCGGAATTCCCAGTGTGCTCAGCAAAGCCAAGAAAATGATATGCTTTACTTAAGAAAAACTCCTATAAACAAATTTCCTCCAGGCAACATAACATTTATTAATTTATTCATGAGCAGAGCATGTAATCTAGCAAAGTTCTTGTACTCCTTTGTGAAATTAATGTCTTATAGTACATTTCGACCCCATTTTTACCTGTGCCTTTGAGCAAACAACATTTTTTTCCTGTATCTTTCCAGCAGAATTAATTGCATTTAGACACTGGAATAAAATGTATTTCATCATTACAAGAAAAGCTAATGCTACAAAAGTAATCTATCAATATCCCATAAAAGACAGCACAATGTCACAAGATAATATATAGTAATTGTAGTTCTTGTCTATATAACATTTTTATAGGCTTATTTTAAATGTTTATATGATTTTTTAACTAGAAAAGAACTATGAGAAAATCTATATTAAACCCTCTTTAGCAAGATGAAACATGCCATAGAGATGGATCATTCAGATGCTATGGGGCCCTTAGGGTGCTTTTAGATGGGTGAAGTTTCAGTCGGGGTGCTGTTCTAATTTAGAATGGACAGTACCCAGACTAAACACTGACCCATCAATTTATTTGGTATATTCACAGGGAGAATTTTATTTCCTATAAGAACATTGATGCTGCATTAGAAGAACCCATTAAAGTGACACCAAAAAGGAAAATTTATTTTTCCCAAACGTATCCATAAAACCTAATAAAAAAAACCTAATAATTCATATTACTAATGTTATTGTATTCCATTACCTGCCCTGAAAATTCCTTCTCAAGTGATCGACATGCCTGATGAGAGAATTGATTGTAAACAAATAAAATTTGACCTAATTTAGTAAATAAAAAAATTGCATTAGAATCTGAATTTTTGGTCATTCAATTTTGGTCAGAAGAGAGAAAGGGAGTAATAGGAAAATAAATTTTAAAAATTGAGAGACTAGCAAGAAAAAAAATGCATCCAAGAAAACCTCAGAGTATAATATTCAAATGTTCTGTTCGAGTGGAACAATTTCTTTCCGATTTGGCTGTATTGAACCCAAATGGAAATCAATTGATCAAAAAAAAATTCTGGGGACAATAAGTTAGGTTATTCTCATCTGATCATGATCATTTTATTAAAATTAGAAGATAAGCTGTTGTCCTCAAGTTTATATTTGTAGCATGAGAAATAATCCATAGTTTTCAGCCATGGTTCTCACAGTCAGCTGCAGGCTATCTGTAAAGACTAATTGTACAAAATGTGTAATCTTGCTGACTGGCTCACCCTGAACTGTTTCAGTTCCAATTGGAACAATAAATGAATAACCAAAAGACTTCCTTATTCATTTAATTACGTAGGTTGTCCCCACATTAGCTTCAGAGGATACTTGTGCTTCACATAATTCTCTGGGACTACAAAAATGTAGTAACCAAACAAAAATACATTTATCCTTTGATATTTTATAGACTAATAGCCATATTATAATTATTATGCAGAGCAATATGTTATAATAATAATTTTCCCTCATTGGAGTGAATCGGGATGGGGATAAACGGTTCCCCAACTGACCTAATCATGTGCAATTAGTTGTGGCTACATGAGTGCCACTATTTGTTACTAATAATCTTAGACGTTAAAATATTATTTATATATTTGCCCTTGGAACCTGGGGGTGTTCATACTGGGATGACCTATTTAATTAGATGAATTGAGAGGTCTGTGAGTTTAGCATTCGATGTTCAAATTGGAATTGAAACTGTTCAGGGCGAGCATTAACATGTTGCTTTATATATTGGTAACTTTCAAATTTCTGTTACTTTTGACATATAAGGCAGATGATCATTATTTGTTTTGTATCTTTTTTGTTTTTTATTTGTTATATGGTAATATTTCAGCAATAGCATATACGAACTATGATGATGTTAGTGATCAAGACATATTGTGTGTTAAAGTGTTCTTCAATGTAACTTTAATTAATTACATTCTGATAAAGTAATAGCAATATTGTGAAAAACATAATTCTGTAATAACACAGCATATCCCATTTTTCTTATAGTGCTCATATTTGATATAAATTTGTGACTGAGGTGGAGAACTCTTGGACCAACAACCACCTATCTGGTTCTTTCTTGCATAAACAAATAAGTTTTCACTTTTTGCAACGATAATAAGAAAAAACTTTCACTTTCTGTACTGAGGTTGCGAAAAACCTTTGGTTTATATTTTGGATGACACAACATTGTAATACGCATGGCACTATACCTACTGTCATAATGTAAGGGGAGGGAAGGAACACCAGAATGACAGAAAAAAAAATGACCAGGAACTAGGCCTCAAGGCTAGGGACAGGGAAATGGTGACCACCTACGGAAACCCTAAACTTAGCCCTGACTCCTGCCAGCATGAATAGACCCTGAAGGTGGGAATATTCATACACCAGAAACCTAGGCCCTAGAAACCATGAAAAGCCCTAGGATTGGTGACAGGGTCTGATACTACTGGTTCCTTCCCAGATGAAAAAACCAGCATCTCCCTGAGGCTTAGTAAGCGACAAGCAAATGGGAGCAACAGAATACCAAGAAAAGTACACTTATCTTAAATAGAAAATGGATGAGCAGGAACTCAGATGAGGACAACACACCAGTTCTTCCAACTCCAGGCAGAGAATATCAACCGCATGTTAAGAAGTGTGAGTCCAGACTAAATAGAGGAGCAGTGATAACCACAAGATACACCTGAAACAAGAGGTGTGGTCATACCAACAACAACACTGCAAAGTGAAAACCGAGAGGCTATCAGATAACCTCACATGATGTAAGTCTCTCAGATCTTCTAACCTCTGTCATGGGAGAGATTGTGACACCTACAGCACAGATTAACTATGACTGTGGGTGCACTAGAACTTAATGCATAGGGCAATACACTCTCCCTGCAATCTCCATGCAGTTTAACTTCCAAGCCTTTACACTTAGATTAAACCACCAAGTCGGATAAAATCAAGGAGAATAATGCAATAAAACAATAGATGCAAACATAATATATGGACTAAGCCCTCACTATAATAATAAAATCTGAAACTCTCAGCCAATATATTTTGATCAAAATACATCTGTGCTCGCCTACCTGTGCCAAGGTGGTCTCAGTCAAGCAGGTCCTACTCTAAACCTACCTATGCTGTATGGGCATCTATATTCAGGAGAGCAGACCCTGCACATATAGTGTGCTGCTCCTAGTTACCTCTGTGTGCATCAAGCAACCAATGAGAGGAGAAGCACACAAAGCTATATGTACCACCTTAATCAAGGTCGCCTGTTAGATGGAAGGGGCAAAAGTGCACAAGAATGCTACTCCCAAGATAGAAGCACATTCACACCTGAAGGTCCCACTCCTTCAAGACAAATCAAAAATACAAAAACATCCTGGACAATATGATAGTAAATATGCGGATGTGCATGGCTGCATTTATAAAATCATTGAAAATAATGCACTAAAACAATAGATGCAAACATATTATATGGACTAAGCCCTCACTCTAATAATAAAATCTGAGACTCTCAGCCAAGTGGGATGAATATGATTAGGCAGAGTGGCCTGGGTATACCTGATTTATCGCGATTCATAACAGATAAAACTTCTTGTCGATATTTGATGAATCAACCTAATCAAATTTTTCAAAACTTTGCCCTTCTCTAGTAGGAATAAGTAATTGTAGGAATAAATATATAAATCTGACGGAGAATAAGTCTCCCTGCACTATCCCTTTCCAATGTTCTTCTATTAATCATTTTCAGCAACACTGTCCCTAGCGCATGCCACGTCTCTCCCTATGGTCACCCCACAGGACAATGGAAGAGACCACAGGGGATGAGGGTTTTATAGGGCTGTGACATCACAGGGGAGGCGGATTGGCATGGCATTATGGGTGATCTCAAGTTCCTGGGCTTCTTACTTTAACTTTGTAACACGTGCAGCTGCCATTTTAGGAAAAACTGATTCGTTACCACGAAGCGCCAGGAAATTTTGATTATTTGCAAATTGAAGTTTTCCTAATTTTTGGACCAAATTCTACTTCAAATACTTGTCTTCGCTCAACACAATTACAGTTTACTGCAAAAAAACGTCAATCTTAGACTTGTGGTAGTAAGAGCATTTCTGCATCATACCGTGTATTTCAAACACATTTTACATCAAATATTGCAGTTATATCCATGTTATTGAATGCATTACTGCACCATTCCATTTAGATTAAATATACGGTTGTGCTCCTAAGTTTACATACCCTTGCAGAATTTATAAATTATTAACCATTGTTCAGAGAATATGAATGATAACACAAAAACTTTTCTTACACTAATGGTTAGTGGTTGGCTGAAGCCATTTATTGTCAAACAACTGTGTTTACTCTTTTTAAATCATAATCACAACACAAACTACCTAAATGGCCCTGATCAAAAGTTTACATACCTCAGTTCTTAATACCGTGTATTGCCCCCTTTAACATCAATGACAGCAAGTCTTTTGTGGTAGTTGTGGATGAGGCTCTTTATCTTCTCAGACGGTAAAGCTGCCCATTTTTCCTTGCAA
This sequence comes from Bufo gargarizans, assembly GCF_014858855.1. Lineage (NCBI taxonomy): Eukaryota > Metazoa > Chordata > Amphibia > Anura > Bufonidae > Bufo > Bufo gargarizans. Next base: position 96,772,925 of record NC_058089.1, on the reverse strand, counting down.
AAAGCTTCAGTTTCCCTAAATTATTGGGCTGTCTTGCATGAACTGCACGTTTGAGGTCTCCCCAGAGTGTCTCAATGATATTGAGGTCTGGAGACTTAGATGGCCACTCCAGAACCTTCTCTTTATTTTGCTGTAGCCAATGACAGGTCGGCTTGGCCTTGTGTTTTCCATCATTGTCATGCTGGAATGTCCAAGTACGTCCCATGCGCAGCTTCTGGGATGATGAGTGCAAATTATCCTCTAATATTTTTTTGATACATTACGATACATTACTGCATTCATATTGCCATCAATTCTGACCAAATTTCCTGTACCTTTGGAGCTCACATATCCCCAAAACATCAGCGATCCACCACCATGTTTCACAGGTCTTGTTGGCTCCTCTCCAAATGTAGCATTTATGGTTGTGTCCAAATAGTTCAATTTTAGTCTCATCACTCCAAATGACTTTGTGCCAGAAGGTTTGAGGCTTGTCTCTGTGCTGTTTGGCATATTGTAAGCGGGATACAGCCACACCACATTCTTTCAGAGAGTCCTGTATTTCAGCTGAAGTTATTTGTGGGGTTTTCTTTGCATCTCAAACAATTTTTCTGGCAGTTGTGGCTGAAATTTTAGTTGGTCTACCCGACCATAGTTTGGTTTCAACAGAACCCCTACTTTTCCACTTCTTAATTAGAGTTTGAACACTGCTGATTGGCATTCTAAAGTCCTTTGATATTTTCTTATATCCCTTTCCTGTTTTATAGAGTTCAACTACCTTTTCCCACATATCCTTTGACAATTCTTTTGCTTTCCCCATGACTTAGAATCCAAAAAACATTAGTGCAGCCCTGGATAAAAGATGCAAGGGTCTGTCAGGAATCAAGAAAGTCATTGACCTTTTATACACACCCACTAATTACAAGCAAACAGATCACAGGTAAAGATGGTTACCTTTAATAGCCATCGTAACCCTTTTGTGTCAAGTTGTGTGCATGTTATCAGGCCAAATCACCAGGGTATGTAAACTTTTGATCACGGTCATTTGGGTAGTTTGTGTTGTGATTATGATTTAAAAAGAGTAAGCACAATTGTTTGACAATAAATGGCTTCAGCCAACCACTGACCATGAGTAAAAGAAAAGTTTTTGTGTTATCATTCAAATTCTCTGAACAATGGTTAAGAAATCATGAATTCTGCAAGGGTATCTAAACTTAAGAGCATAACAGTATTTACTGTACAAATTGCATTGTTGTACTGTGCTAGTGAACGCATTACTGCATTATACCGTGTCAATATGTATTTATTTATTTTTTTCATATTATCATCTGTACTAGAAAAACCTATATTCTGTTTGATTATAGTGTAGTCTTTTATGATATCAAAATGTTGAGCAAGGGGTCAGAAAGTGTTAAGGGGAAACTTCTTCTCACACAAGTCCAGTAATTTCAGCCTTAAAAAACTTGGCACTTGACATAAAGTATCCAAAAAAATCCAGTAAAAGGGCTTTAACATGTTTCTTCTGGTAGTTCTTTTCAAACACATTATTTTAGGCATTTTCTGAAGTATAAGTTAATATAATACATGATGATTCCTCAAAAAAATACATACATATACTTTTCCTTTTTTAGTATTTCAAGATATGCCCAGAGGGAAAATGGCTTTTCAACACACATAATCAAATCCAGAGATTTTATTTAAAGTGTACTGTATGTTTGAGAGTTATAGGTCGCTAGTCAAAATGATGAAATTAGATTTTAACAGAACACATCCTGACCTTTCTTAAAGGCAGAACTGTTTACTTTATAATGTAGAGCAATGTGAACAAATTACATACTTAGAACTAAAACAAAGGTTAAGCATATATGGTCATCCAACATTTTCTAATGGTCAACCTTCCATTGCAGATTTTGGATAAAGAATATTATAATATAAGATGAAGATACAAAAGATGTTTCATACCTGTCATTGAGAGATGATAAATACAGTTGAAACCAGAAGTTTACATACACCGTATAAAAAGACATATATTAATGTTTTTCTCAATTTCCTACATGAAATCAGAATAAACCTATCCCTTTTTTGGTCAATTATGATTACAATAATTATTATTATTTGCAAAATGCCAGAATAATGAGAGAGAGAATGTTTTAAGGCATTTTTATTACGTTCTGCAATGTCAAAAGTTTACATACACTAAGATTACTATGCCTTTAAACAATTCTGGACTGCCCATATGATGATGTCATGTGTTTGGAAGCTTTTGTTAGGTTTGTTAGATACACAACTGTGGATGTATTTAAATGCACACCTGAAACACACTGATTCTTTGTGTAGCGTCATGGGATAGTCTAAAGAAATCAGCCAAGATATCAGGAAGAGAATTGTGGACTTGCACAAGTCTGGCTCAACCTTGGGTTTAATTTCAAGATACCTGAAGGTGCCTTGTTCATCTGTACAATTATACGCAAGTACAAACAAGATGGAAATGTCCAGCCATCATACTGCTCAGGAAGGAGATGGGTCCTGTGTCCCAGAGATGAACGTGCTTTGGTCCGATATGTGCATATCAATCCAAGAACAAAAACAAAATACCTTGTGAAGATGATGGCGGAAGCTGGTAAGATTGCGTCAATATCCACAGTGAAACGAGTACTGTATCAACATGGGCTGAAATGCCACTCTGCCATTACTCCAAAAGAAACCCAGAAAGCCAGATTAATGTTTGCAAATGCACACAGGAACAAAGACCTACATTTGTGAGACATGTACTGTGGTCTGACGAAACAAAAATTGAACATTTTGGCCATAATGACCATCGTTACGTTTGAAGGAAAAAGGGAGAAGCTTGGAAGCCTAAGAACACCATCCCAACTGTGAAACACGGGGGTGGCAGCATCATGTTGTGGGGTTGTTTTGCTGCAGGAGGGACTGGTGCACTTCAAAAAATAGATGGCATCATGAGAAAAGATTATGTGGAAATACTGAAGCAACATCTCAAGACATAAGCCAGGAAGTTAAAGCTTGGGTGGAAATGGGTCTTCCAAATGGACAATGACCTGAAGCATACTGCCAAACTGGTTAAAATGTGGCTTAAGGATAACAAAGTCAATGTTTTGGAGTGGCCATCTCAAAGCCCTGATCTCAATCCAAATTCCGACCAACTATTGTGAGAAGCTTATGGGAGGATATCCAAAATTTTTGACCCAAGTCATACAGTTTAGGGGCAATGGTACCAAATATTAATGAAATGTATGTAAACTTTCTCTCTTATTATTCTGGCATTTGGCAAATAATAATAATTATGGTAATCCTAATTGAGCAAAAACAGGAAAGGTTTATTCTGATTTCATGTCAGATATTGAGAAAAACATGCATATGTGTCTTTTCATATAATGTACCGTATTTTTCGCCCTATAAGACGTACCGGCCTATAAGACGCACCTAGGTTTTTGAGGAGAAAAATAAGAAAAAAAGTATTTTTAACCAAAAGGTGTGCTTTTGGTGGGTTTTGAATTAATGGCGGTCTGTGCATGACACTATTATGGGGGATCTGTGGATGATGCACTGTCATGTGGGGGATCGGTGGATGGCACTGTTATGGGGGACTTGTGGATGGCACTGTTATGGGGGATCTGTGGATGGCATTGTTATAGGGGATCTGTGGATGGCACTGTTATGGGGATCTGTGGATGGCACTGTTTATAGGGGATCTGTGGATGGCACTGTTATGGGGTATCTGTGGATGGTACTGCTATGGGGTGGGGGATCTGTGGATGGCATTATTATGGGGTGGGTAATCTGTGGATGGTATTGTTATGGGGTGGGGGATCTGTGGATGGCACTCTTATGGGGGGGGATCTGTGGATGGCACTGTTATGGGGGGATCTGTGGATGGCATTGCTATATATCATCCACAGATCCCCCTCATAACAGAGTCCCCCAATACACCGGCCCACTGCTCACCACAGTTTTTATAAACATTAATCCTTATCCTGTTAATAGGTTTAACTAAAGCTGCGCTCTTCCCTGTTCCCCTGTATCAGTACAGAACTTACGAACAGGCTTCCATAGCAGCCAGAGAGGACAGCAGCAGTAACCTCACTCACTGACGTTGCGCGCCTGCTCCGCCTCCTTCATTCATAAAGTGGGAGGAGCAGGCGCTTAATGTCAGTGAGTGACGTTACTGCTGCCGTCTGCTCTGCCTGCTATGGAAGCTTGTTCGTAAGTACTGTTCTGATACAGGGGAATGGGGAGAGCACAGCTTTAATTAATATAACAGGGTGCCGAAGGCGCACTCGGTCTCCCATCAGCCGTAGACATGCTGCTTAGCTTCGGGAGCGAGGATCGAAGTTTGACCTCGTTCCCAGGGCAGCTTTGCTAGTTGTGAGGCTCCCTGCTTCTAGGTCTGCCTTGAGCCCGAGCTGATCACTCGGTACTCGACTGGTCGGTCTGTCGGTCATGTGACGCTCATGTGTATAAATACAGGCAGCCTGCTGGCCACAGGTTGCCTGTTAATTTAGGTTCCTGGCGTTTGTTGGATACCTGTATACTTACCTGATCCTGTTCCCTGACGATCCTTTGCCTGCTCCTCCTGTACTGTGCATCCCTCCTGGTATTTTGACCTCGGCTTCCACCTGACTATTCTTTGCGGACTCCTTTGGTACTTCTCGACTCTCCTGGTATTTATGACCACGGCTTCTCCTGACCAATCTTTGCTTATCCCTCTGTACTGTGTTGTCCTCTTGGTTTTGACCCGGTCAGTTCACTATCTGTTATTTGTCTTGTCTGTCCTTCCCACACGTATCCTAAGTTAGGGACTGCCGTCCAGTTGTCCCTTGTCATCAGGACTCGTGAGGCAAGTAGGCAGGGCCAGGGGTGAGGGTGGAGCGCAGTGGTCACTATCCTCCGCCCTGTGTGTGTGTGTACGTGACCGTTACAGTTAGACTTATTAACAGGATAAGGATTAATGTTTATAAATACTGTGGTGAGTGGCGGGGCCCGGTGTAAGAGTACAGTGACTGCACTGGGCCTCGCCCCTAGTTTCGAACTCCAGACCCTCCTCTCTCCTGGCTCATACATCGCAGTCTGCGATGCTGCAGCATCGCAGACTGCAATGTAAACTGGAAGCATTCGCCCCATAAGACGCAGAGGCATTTCCCCCCCACTTTTGGGGGGAAAACGTGCGTCTTATGGGGCCAAAAATACGGTATGTAAACTTCTGGTTTCAACTGTATATAGAACTAGATAGATTGACCTTTCGTATAGTTAAATATAGTATAGGACAACTCTATACTTACATAGGTAACCTATGCTTTTTGTGAATGAAATAACTCAATGAAAGTACACAACCCCTGAGAAAGGACATGCCTCCTTGGATGCAATAGAGAGAGAGATGCAGGGAAAGTACATGCCCCCTGAGAAAGAACACACTCCTGAGCTGTGATAGAGAGAGCTAGAGTAGAAAGGACATGCCCATTGAGCTACCGGCCAGAAGAAAATCTATCAGAGAAATTGGAGCAATGAATAGGGAGATCTCTGGATCCATGTGAGGCAAGGGATTGGCTCTAGCTTAATTAGAAATACATTGTTATGCAGTATACAGTACGATGTCTGAATTTGATTTTCACATTAAGGGCTCATGCACATGGACATAGTTTTGATCCACATCCAAACTGTATTTTTTGCAGATCAGATGCGGACTTATTCATCTCAATGGGACCACAATAGAGGCGGACAGTGCATCTGTAAGTCTATTATGCAGCCCCGCAATAAGTAGAACATGTCCTATTCTCGTACGTTTTGCAGAAAAGTATAGGACATTTCTGAAAGAAATGGCAGCAGGATCTTGGCCGTTAAATAGTGGAAAGCGTACTAATTATCTCAGGCGATCATGATTTAACAGCATCCCACTGGGTGATGTCCAGCATGTCATTTAGGAAGTCTTCTTTAAGAAAGCCCTGGCCCCACTACTAGGCTGCTACCTTTCTCAGGAATTACCTCCTGAGACCTCACCCAAAACAATCTTCCTGAGCACCAAAACAATGGCTCCAGCTGATGAAATCTCCTGTAGGATTGCATCCAGGAACGTCATCCCTGGTGTCATCAACTAACACATGAAATGGCAACTATGAGATAGCAGTTCATCATTTACATACTACAGTTAAGTGTACTGTGCTACCTGTCCCCAAGTCCTTCTCCATTTTTGTCTTCATGCATTAATGTACAATATGGATGCATTGAAAAACGTGGCAGTGACATGTTTAATCTGCTGATATGTCAGAAACATGTGAGATCAAATTAATTAAGTCAGTTTTGTAAAGTAGATGTTAGAGTTTAGATATCAGAAATCTCTGAATGGTGTCAAAAATGTGTGAGCACTTGATGGAGCACTTTCATTCCAGAAATCATTGGTGGTTCACAATCTACATGTTAGTGTGATCTTCTCACATCTTCCTACAGCATCTTCTATCAGAACTTCAGTTTGACTTTCTTTGCCTATTCAGTCGATACAGAAATTAGATCGGTTATAAAATATTTATGGTGACAAAATAACTTTAAATGGACTCAGTACTCATGCAGAAACCTTTTATTGTTTTCTTTAATCTAATATTATATTATTGGTTAAAAGAGAAGTCCAGAATTTTAATATGGATGGCTGATCCACAAGATATCATCGGAAGCAAGGAAAGCTTGAGGAAGGGACTGATCCACCCCAAAACGCATTATTTTGTACACACCAGGAATCTACCTCTGGAGGTCCTATTCGATGAGCAGCATCCACATGATGTCTGTTTCCTTGCTTCCATTGACGTCTTTTATCTGGACCCACTCCGATAGGACAGCAAGACGGCAACTCCAAATATTTTCCATTAGAACATCGGGTTGTTGTGCACCTAGCACAACACCCCAAGATGAGTGGTACTTACACCTTCCCTCTTCTTTCATTTACTCCCACAGTTATTGCTGTATGCAGGACCGTCTTTACCAAGGGGCAAAAGGGGCAGCTGCCCCGGGCCCAGTTGCTCCTGGGGGGCCCAAGGCAGCTGCCTCTTGAGCCCTGCTAGCGACTGCCCCGGGTGTCAAGCTGTCTGTGTACTTTAACGTTGTGATCTAGGACCTTAATGATATCATCACCATGTGACCAGTAACCTAGCAATTGCTGGTCACATGGCTATGAGGTCATCACAGGTCCTATCAGGAGTGTTGCAGAAGTTAACTGTGGAGCTTTTTTGTGTGAAGATTACATCAGAAAAAGGTGGCAGAGGCTGTTATGTTAATATACTGTAAACTACTGTATAGTGGGGTGCTGTATATTGTGTGGGGGCCTGTATACTATGGGGCGCTGTATATTGTGTGGGACTGTATACTGTGTTGTGGGCTGTATACTGTGTGGGGCTGTATACTGTGGGGGGCCTGTATACTGTGGGGGCTGTATACTGTGTGGTGGGCTGTATACTGTGTGGGGCCGGTATACTGTGTGGTGGGCTGTATACTGTGTGGTGGGCTGTATACTGTGTGGGGGGCTGTATACTGTGTGGGGGTCTGTATACTGTGTGGGGGCCTGTATACTGTGTGGTGGTCTGTATACTGTGGGGGGGCCTTATACTGTGTGGTGGGCTGTATACTGTGTGGTGGGGCTGTATACTGTGTGGGGGCCTGTATACTGTGTGGGGGCCTGTATACTGTGTGAGGGCCTGTATGCTGTGTGGGGGCCTGTATACTGTGGGGGGCCCTGTATAGTGTGGGGGGGGCCTGTATAGTGTGGGAGGGGGCCTGTATAGTGTGGGAGGGGGCCTGTATAGTGTGGGGGGCCTGTATAGTGTGGGGGGCTGTATATTGTGGAGTGCTATACTGCTGTACTGTATACTGTGGGGGTCTGTATACTGTGGGTGCGGTATAGTGTGGAGTGCTATACTGCTGTACTGTATAGTGTGGGGGGCTGTATCGTGTATAGTTTGGGGTGCTGTATACTGTGAGGTGTTGTATACTGTGAGGTGTTGTATAGTGTGGGTTGCTGTATACTGTGGGCTGTAATACTGCTCTACTATATACTGTGGGGTACTGTATAGTGTAGGGGTGCTATACTGCATACTGTGTGGTGCTGTATACTATAGGGTGCTCTACTGCATACTGTGGGGTGCTGGGGTGCACTGTAACACTAGGGTGAGCCGAGCCCTGGTCTCCTTCCTGCAGAGCGGTGCCCACTTCCAGCCTGAGCCCAGCTGCCCAGAGCACTGATCCTGAGCCGCTGGAGTCTTCAGAACTGGAAGTATTTACAGTCATTCACTGTACTCTACCAGATGTGTGGATTTTTTGTGTGTGTGTTGTGGTGGAGGGCGTGATTGCCTGCTAAGGTGTGGGAAGGCGGGATCCAGGGGGCCCAAGTAAATTTTTGCCCAGGGTCCAATCAATATTAAAGACGGCCCTGGCTGTATGGGCTGTTTTTACCAGATTTATCCTCAATATAGGCCATCAAAATCAGTTCCGACACCCTGCTCCCCCACTGATCAGCTGCTTCAGACTAGCCCCAGAAGTTGGCAACGAAGCTACTCAGCTCTTTCTATTGTGTAATGAACGGAGCTGGTTGCTGTTCACTTTAATAGGGGCAGAGCTTCAGTAGCCAGCTACATCCACTACAGAATGGACAGGGCTGTATAGTTCTGATGCTCTACTCGGAAACATCTGATCAGCAGGGTTGGACCCTGCTAAGGATAGGTCTTCGATATTAAAGTCCCAGAATGACCCCTTAAGGATCAGATAATTTGCACTAAAACAAACGTAATAATGCAGGAATAATGCAATAATCTTATTTTGTCAAACAGCAACATCTACTGTACATAATTTTTCCTTTTTTTTTGCGTCCAGATTTGCATCACTTTTTGTCTACATATTTAAAAGGAGTTTGTTACCTGTTTTTCACCAATATAACTAGCACTGAGCACTGCCCCATGTAAGATTGCATACACATCCTAAACAGACCTATGTGCACTTTTTGCCTTTATTCCATGTCCACGAAAAGCACTTTTATTCTGCTCTAAAACAGCTCCCAAGTGCCCAAAGCCAACCAGACTGAAGAGGGGAGGGCTGCTTTAGTTGCTTATATCTTGGGATTGATAGCAATGCATGAGCACATTCCGTGGGGCAGCCACAGCAGGTTGCAGACCCATTCACTTTAATGGGTCCGCGATCCAGCCATTCCGCAAAAAGATAGGACATGTTCTATCTTTTTGCGGAACGGAAGTACGGGACAAAACCCAATGGAAGCACTCCGTAGTGCTTCCGTAGGGTTCCGTTCCGTGCTTGCGTTCCGCATCATTCCGCATCTCCGGATTTATAGACCCATTTTGCGGAATGCCCACGGAACGGCACCCGTGTGTTGTGGATCCGCAAATGCGGTCCGCAATACGGCACACGCCCGTGTGAAAGATGCCTAAAAGTGCTTTTCCTGGACATGGAATACAGACGCAAAGTGCACACAGGTATGCTTGGGATGTGTATGCAATCTTCTGTGGGGCAATGCTCTTAGTTATATTGGTGAAAATTAGGTGACAGACTTCCTATATCATTGTCACATCTATGCAAGAAATCTGTATTTCTAAAACTGTGATATTCTGTGAAGTGCTATAAAGCTACAGATGTTCCATTATTCTTCTCAGTGGCTTGCTGCAGCATGCAAAGTCCCGCACAGACGGGCCAAAATTTAAATATATGCCGCATACACCTGTCAGCTCAAAAGAATCATGTTTACATATGACATATGGTGCACGGTAATTATCAGCATACAGTTTACTTAACTTTTATAGAACCAGGCAAGCTGCAGACTAGTGTAAAGTAAATGGAATTATCCTTGCAGGTCAGAGAAAATAGGCAATGGGCCTCATATGCAAGTATGTAGTGACAATATACTTATAGGGAGGGATGAAAATTAGGTGCAATCTTGCCCACTAGTGATGGACGAACATTGGCCGGGATGATTGGCGAACGTGCGTTTGCGATCAAATGTTCCCGAACAGCGCGTTCGCGGCGGGCCCCATTCACTTTAATGGCAGGCGAAGCTGAAAAACCTTCAGGTCATATTTGCAGCCAGCAAACACTTACTAGACGTGCACAAATAGTCCCACAACATGGACAGTGATATACCAGAGGGGGGTCATTAGCAAAAATTCCCACAGAAAATATGTATTTTAATCAGGGGCCATTTTTATGCGTCTTAAAGGGAAACTCTCAAAAATGTGCCCTGCTGGAGCCTAGAAATTTTTCCTATCGGTTTGATGCATACAAATGTGCAGCACTTCATTAAAAAAATGCATACATTAACGTTTTTTTTTTCTACCATTTAACTGTATGGTGAACGGACGCCACTGTATGGCATCAGTCTGAAGCATCTGTTAACGCATACATTTTTGGTATGCATTAGATGGATGGCAAAAATAGGATGTGAACCAAGCCCTAGTGTCAGAATAAGCACCAGTACACAGCGGAGCAGCGTGGCGGAGAGGGGAGGCTGCCATGTACTGACAGAGCGCTACCTGGTCCTAGTAGTCAGGGATGGGGACTGTGTTTCCCAAGGATCATTTTCTACTGGGAAATACAGGGCACAGTATAATACACTAGAATCTATACAATTGTCATGCCCTGCTCTGACTATGTGCGGAGGTCGGCCAGAATAGCAGCACGTGTTTAGTGTTTGTTTTAGAGTCGTGCTGGATCCGCCTCCCATCAGGTGCACTGGGTGGGGTCATTAGTTTAAATAGCTCTCAATTCCAGTGCTCTGGGCGGGTTATAGAAATCAGTCTGGCCTTGGAAGCAAGCAAGCAAGCAAGGAAGGAAGGTTGTCTGTTCCAGCTCAGAAAAGATAAGCGTGGTTTCTGCTCCTATTTCCCCTTCTCACCATCTCAGGGAATCTAGGGTGTTTTAGCCCAGGCACGGGGACACATCATTCCTACCACCTAGGTCTGAATGTGGGCTGAGCAGTGCAGGGAGAGAAGTCAGGGATTAGCTAGGAGGTGACCCTTCCCCTGCTTCTCGCCTAGAGCCTGGTTGTCGGTTTATCTGTGTGTCTGAGTGCTCGTCCACCGTGACAATATTATAAAGATATTAGCCCTACCCCCGAATGATAATATAATTAGGGGATCATTTATTATATAGAAATACGTATATGTTAAACTTATTTCTGACGCAGATTGTGGTGCAAAGGTCCTTAGCACCGCAATCTGCATATTTTTCCCGCTCATGCCAGGTCTAAGAAAGGATGGTGTGGGCAGAGAAAGGGATACAGTTATGGCCATCCAGTTATTGGATACCACCGCCATACATTGACCAGATACCACCGTCATACATTGACCGGATACCACCACCATACATTGACTGGATAACACCTCTGTACAGGGACCGGATAACACACCGCCATACCGTGACCGGATAAAAGAGTATAAGAGGGCACAGTACAGGGAATGACTAGGGGCACTGCACAGGGTGTGGTAACGGGGCACAATGCAGGGTATAAGGGGGCACAGTATGGGGTGAGTGGCACAGTACAGGGTGGGGGGCACAGTCACATGACCCTGTGACGAGTGTCAGACTGGGTTGCCTAGGGCCCACCAGTGGAAATTATTCTAGGGGACCACCCAACAGCTACCAAAAAGAAATATTATTTGTTAAATTTTCAGGCTCATGCACATGAATATTTGAAGTTTAGTACACAATACAGTGTGCAAAACAGAACGGTATTGTGCACTGCTCTATATTAAATTGTAGTTGATAACCTAACCTGTTGGGGTCCCTTTATATGGGGCGGCAGAGCAGGAGATTGTTGGGAAGGAAGAGTTCCTTCCCGACAATTGCCTGCTCTTTAACGGGGGAGAACGCAGTATTTACATGCAGTGATCTCCATTGTATGTCATTGTTCTTCCCCATACTGACTACTTGTTTGCCGGCAGCAGATCGTGATTACACAGCACAATCTACTTCCAGTAAATGATCATTTTTATGTGCGCATAAGCAATCTAATTACGGCACCCAATGAATGAGCGTTTAGTTTGTTCATTAGGTAATCAGCCTACACGGCATCCACTGCAGCCATTACGTCCAAGCGCTACTAAAGCGAGCAACATGGTAACCCGTGTCACACAGTAAAATACACTTTGACAATAAGTTTTTCATATTTTTTTTTTTACATAATAAAGCCATTTTAGAAAGCCATATATTTTTTTATTTTTCTGCTAATGATCTTGTGTATGGACTCCTTTTTTGCAGGAAGAGTTGACATATTTATTGTTGCATTTTTTGGGTGAATATAATTTTTTGAACATTCAATATTACAATATTATTGGGGCCAGGGGACCAAAAAATTGAATGTCATTTTTATAGAGCATCGTTAAAGACCCAGCCTAATATGTCTATTTTTTATTTTATTTCTATTCTATTTATTTCTATTTTTATCTCATCTAGCATATGCCCCCATTGTCTTATAGGTGTGGGCCACACCGCTGGGACTCACACCTATATTGAGAACGAAGCCCTGAAAGTGGTTGAGGGTGCGCTGCGCATACGCAGCCGCCCTCCATTTATTTTCTATGGGACCACCACAAATAGCCATGCGCTGGCTTGGCTATTTTCCTTCGGGCAGTGCGCTCCCATTAACTTCTATGGGGAGACCGCTTGGTGGTGGACCACAGTCCTCCAGCCACCACCTTGCGGGGCTCCGTTACTGATATAGGTGGGACTCACATCTATAAGACAAGCCATATGCTCCCATTGTCTGAGATAAGACAATCCCTTTAAGTTTTACACAGTGAAAAATATCTTTTTGTCTTACCATTTTCTGAAAGCCTTATTTTTTTAAAATTTTTGGGTGATTGTTTTATGTAGGAGCTTGTTTTTTGCAGGATAGGATGACAGTTTGATTGGTACCATTTCGGAGTACATACAATTTTTAGATTGCCTGGCATTAGACTTTGTTTTGGCACTGTTTTTATTTAGTTCTTTTATGGCATTCATCTGAGGGGATAGATCGTGTGATATTTTTATAGAGCGTCGTTACAGACGCAGTGATACCTAATATACTTTATGTCTGATTTTCATTTTTTTCTGTTATTTATAATTTTATATGACTTTATTATGGGAAAGCTGCCCTTTTTTTTACTTGAAACCTAGGTATCTTACAACTACAGCACAAAATGAAACAAAAAATACTGTATTTTTTTACATTTACATCTACGGAGCTGTGTGAGAACTCATTTTTTGAGGGGCCGATCAGTACTATATTGATACCGTATGTTGGAGTGTGTATGACTTTTTTAGCAATTTTTATTCAAATTTTTGTAGCATGCAATCATAATTGTGATATAAAATTACAGCATGTTGCATGAAAACTACAACTCCCAGCAGGTCCAGAAGCTTTGCATCTCACAGGGCATGCTGGGAGTTGTAATTTATAGAGGGAAATGCAGTAAAATGTGAAATTATATTTTTATTAACTATAGACTTGCCTATATTATATAATACTGTCTTGGGGGACTAGCTGAGTACATGAATACAGAAAAAAAGGGAGAAAAAGTACCCGCAATATACCTGAAGGCCCCAGTCCAAGCAATAGACAGTTGATCAGAATCTCTAAATTATATCATTCAAGTTTAAAATCATCAAATAGTGAACATCACTCACTTCACAGGGAGGATTTCCTGTGAAGTGACCTTTAACAGTGACCTACACAGTACCTATCCCTTTAACAGTGACCCCCACAGTGCCTGCCCCTTTAACATTGTCCACCCCTTTAACAGTGACCTCCACATAGCCCGCCCCTTTAACAGTGAACTCCACAGCAGCCATCCGTTTAATAGTGGCCCCTTCCCCCCATGTATGTAGCAGTGTAGTTGTGCCGTCATACGTCATATGACTGAATATTTAAGGACCTGCGAACTGCTAAAACCTGTGATCAGTTGTTATGGCAACCTGGAGTAGGACCTGCAAGCTTCTATTGGCTAATAAGGGACATGTCACTGTGTAAATGGCAGTTTAGATCTAAGTGAAATGCTTTAACAGTGACCTTCATAGTGGCCGCCCCTTTAACATTGACTACACTGTGCAATTGCGGAGAAGAATAGGACATACTCTATATTTTTTGCGGGGCAGCGGAAGGGATGCAGAACCAAACATACGGCAGTCTGAATGAACCCTAAGTCAATGGTGATGGATCCGTTTTTTTAGATTTCTAAAAAACTGGATGCCTCACCCATTGACTTTCAATATATTTGGTGACGGATCCGTATTTTTCCCGTTTTGATTTCACATAATGGAACGGATGCATCCTGATGGGCAAAATCAAAACAGATCTGTTTAATACCGGTATTGAGATCCTCCGCCAGATCTCAATACCGGAATTAGCAACTAAAGTAGGAAAGTAGCCTTACTGGCTATACTGAATCTTTTCCCATAGAAATACATCAATCAGTCTGCCCAACTCAACTTTCTATAACACATATTGTGAATAGAATGGTGGCTTTCCTTAAACAAATTTAGTGCAAATTTAGCGATTCTGAAAGAAAGACGAAAACCTCAAATATTTGGTTCTAATCATAACTTAACGTGCATCATGAGATCCAGGATTGGACCGGAGTGAGTACAACTTTGCATTCCTAAAATGATGACATCACTTATTTTTTTGTCATGTATTTCCTGCTGCTTTTGTAGCACAAATACTATTTGCAGTGTTTTATAAGGATGTTTCCCATTCGTGTGTGCCCACAGTCTAGATTTCCTATCTCATATCAATATGTCTCTGGTGCGTGGGAGGAAACTGATGCAAACACAGAGAGAACGTGTGATATGTACTGTGGAGTTTTCCCTTTGTCAGATTCAGGACCCCAGTGCTGTAAAAGCACAGTGCTAACCACTAAGCCATTGTGCAGCCTGTGTATAATGTGAGAAGCTCAGCAAATTGACATCTGTAGTGCAACATAAAAGCATATTATGGAGCAGAGTATTGACCTTCTCCACCGACAGTTTCGAGCAAGTTTCAACAGCTAGGCCTTCTTAGCTTTAGACATCAGGCTTTCTCCATTTACAGTCCTACCCTGATCTAGGAAAATGTGTCACAAACAATATTTTATGGTCGGGGCTAGTGTCGTATATTTCTCAGTAGGTTAATGCCCAATATAGACTGTACGTTACCAGATAGAGTGGAATATTCATGTGAATTTTAACTAATCAGAAATCTAAACTTAAAGGGCATCTGTTAGTAGTAATGAGCGTCAGAGGTCATATTCGAATTTGCGAATATTTATAGAATATTTGTCGAATATTTGCAAATTAGAATATTCATTATATTACGCAAATTTTTTTACTCGAAAACTCAGCAAGGTAATCCCGTAATATGCAAATATACAAATTTCCGCAATGCAAATTTTCATCGCAAATTTTTCAATTGCCGAGTAAAAACCTGATTCTTCCCTGCTTCTTGTTTGTGGGCCAATGACTCAGTAGTGATGAGCGGCAGGGGTCATATTTGAATTTGCTATATTTTGCAAATATTTAGTAGAATATTCATTGAATATTCATGAATCCGAATATTCGTTATATTCTAAAATATATTTTTTTACCCGAAAAATCGGCAAGGTAATGATCGCGTAATATGCGAATATGCGAATTTTCGTAATGCTAATTTTTATCGCAAAATTTTATATTGCCGAGTAAAAACCTGATTCCTTCCTGCTTCTTGTTTGTGGGCCAATAAATCATTGGCCCACAAGCAACTTAAGCAGGGAGGAATCAAGACTTTAGATGGGACAAATGACGAATATTCTATAAAACGAGCATATAGCACTATATTGAATATATTAGTTTTTTTGAATATTCGTAATATTCTAAAACAAGAATATATAGCAATATAGCGAATATTCGGGAAAAAAAAACTAATATAGAGCAATTTAGCTAATATAGTGCTATAATCTTTTTTTTTTATAGTTATAATTTATTTCCAATCTGAGCTTCAGATGAGAAAAAAATTACAACTGATAGACAAAGAAGATTATAGCACTATATTAGCTAAATTGCTCTATATTCGTTTTTGTTTTTTTTTCGAATATTCGCTATATTGCTATATATTCTTGTTTTAGAATATTCGGCATTTTTCCCATCTAAAGTCATGATTCCTCCCTGCTTAAGTTGCTTGTGGGCCAATGACTCATTGGCCCATAAGCAAGAAGCAGGGAGGAATCAGGTTTTTACACGGCAAAAATTTGCGATAAAATTTAGGCCTCATGCACACGGCCGTTGCCCAGTCGTGGCCATATTGTGGCCCGCAAACAGCTTGAATGGGTCCGCAATCCGGAGCTGCGGTGCGGAACGGAGGCACGGAACCCCACGGAAGCACTACAGAGCCGGCTGCAGCCATCTTGATTGAAGATCCAATGTGAAATCTGCCATGGTCATCATGTTGGCAGGCATGGTGACGCTATACATCACAGCACAAGGCAGGCATGCTCAACCTCCAGCTGTTGTAAAATTACAACTCCCACAATGCCCTGCTGTAGGCTGATAGCTGTAGGTGTCACAACCAGACAGCTGAGAAGCTCTGACAGAGGTCTTTCAGAACCTCCTCCTTGACTTTGTTGTGGTATTCAGTTTCTCATCTCGTTAGCCTCTCTTAGCTGTCATGTGTTGGACTAATTGCTTCCCTTTAAATTCCTCCCCAGAATGCTTTTCTGGGCGGCTTATATTTCTTCCTGGAGTGTGTGTGCACGCTGGTCTTGTTCTCCTGTCTGCTACAAAAGCTAAGTGTTGAACATTTATCTGTTACTTTCTGTTTGCTGGATCCCAGGTGACCCTGACTCCCTCCGTATCTTGTGTAGGGAGCCGGTGGTCGTGTCCCCTCACTATCGTAGGGTGCTCAGGGGTTATATAGTCAAGGTATGTGGATATGCAAACCTCCACCATTCGGATCTTTGCATAGGCTGAGCAACCAGGGAAAGTGCCAGGTCTTCTGCAGGGGTCCCCCCTTGGTTCCTTAGTTTTTGGATCCAGCAAGTCATTTATGCATGTTGCTTTGCCTTGTTTCCTGTACACCGTCCGTGACAGTAGGCTGTTCGGGCATGCTGGGAGTTGTAGTTTTGCAACAGCTGGAGGGCCACAGGTTGGGCATGCCTGGCAAAGGGATTTCACGCAGAATTTCAATTAAGATGGAGGCGGACGGATCTTCATGTTCATACTGATGAGGTAAGTATGATTTTTTTATTTTTTACCGCCATTCGGGGGAAATCGATTTGTTACCATGAGCACTCAGATTTTCCCTGAAATTCTGATCGAATCTGATCTGTGGACTTCAATTTACTCTACACTACCAGACGTGATAGGTCCCTTTCACACGAGCAAGTATTCCGCGCGGGTGCAATGCGTGATGCAAACGCATTGCGCCCGCACGAAATCCAGACCCATTCTTTTCAAAGGGGCTGTGTACATGTCCGTTGGTTTTCATGCATCACTTGTGCGTTGCGTGAAAATCGCAACATGTTCTATATTCTCCAATTTAGAAGTGAATGGAACTGCGTGAAAATGTATTTTTAACGGATGGTTGCTAAGAGATGTTGGTTGTATACCTTCAGTTTTTTTATCACGCGCGTGCAAAACGCATTAAATCGCATTGCACCCGCACGATAAAAACTGATCGCGATCGCATACAAAACTAAATTACTTTGTTTGCAAAATCGCACATTTTTCACTGAACGCATTCGCAATGCATCTGGACCTAATCCGCACACGCTCATCTGCAAGGGGCCATAGTGTTTTCACTGCCTTTCTCTGTGGATAGGGTTTTAGAGCCCTTGTAGGTAGACGACCCCTCATGTATAATGTTCATTGCTTAGGGCTCATGCACATGACCGTGTGCTGGCCAGGCCCGTGCTGCGGACTGCACATTGCAGTCCACAATGCAAGGGCGCCAACCGTGGGGCACCTGTATGCGGATCGCTGACCCATTCGCTTGAATAGGGTCCGCGATCCGCATCCGACGTTCCGCACTGCAAAAAAGCAGTGCATGCAATACTTTATTGCGGTGCAGAGACACGGACCAAAAAACTATGGAAGCACTCCGTAGTGGTTTCGTGGGCTTCCAATCTGTGCCTCCATTCCGCACCACATTTCCTGGATTGCGGACTCATTCAAGTGAATGGGTTCGCATGCGTGTTGCGGGGTGCACGCGGCCGGTGCCCATGTATTGCGGACCCACTGCATATGTGCATAAGCTCTTATAATAAGAGGATTCAAAGGTTTTTTTCAGGACACCAACATTATGACAATATGTTTCGGCACAGAAACCTTCTACTGCTACATGGTTTCTAATTTTGTCCTTGTGCTGATATCTTGTGGATTACACCGTATAGTGATACTCATACATACAGTACATATATATAAAAGAGAAAGTCTAAGGAGCCGCACCTATCCACAGCATATTCGAGGACTCTTTATAAATGTGCGTGCAGAAACAAACCCACTTACAGTGAATATTGTTGGCTATACAATAGGTCACATCTAAAGCTTATCACACACATTAGATCACTGGCATCCAAAGCCTCATGTTTGCACCAATCCCTTAGTCGCTGTAGATTTGTATTGATTTTTAATATCGGCGGTTTGCTTTTATTTATTTAACATCTAAAAGAAATAATTTTTATCTACTAAGACATTATGAATTCTGACACTATAATTCCTCAGGTGACTTCTGTCTATTTCAATCATCTCATATGTATGTACTAATAAATTCCAAAAACTGTTTTTAAACCAAGTACAAGTTCTGAATTAATTTTGACCCTTAGCTTCCTGAACATCTGCGGTTCTGCAAGCAATTTGCTCAAATGTTTCAGGTAATTCATATGTATAGAAATATAAATATGTGTGGAAAGACTGTGTGTCTGGCAGTGGCTTATCTTCCTCCTAGCAGTAAATATTTGTGATAATAATATATATATACATAGATTTATTTTTTATTTTTTCCTTAATTAGAGCATTCACGTGATATTTATGTTATGAATATGGCCATCTTTATTCTTTGACCAAATTTACCTTGGATCTTGGCAAATATTTACTTATGAATAGTGTTGAGCGCGAATATTCGAATAGCGAATATTTATCGCGAATATCGTAACTTCGCTAATTCGCGAATATTTCGAATATAGTGCTTTATATTCGCTATATCGAATATTCGTCATTTTTTTACATCTGAAAACATGATTCTACACTGCTTCTTGCTTGTGGGCCAATGAGTCATTGGCCCACAAGCAACTTAAGCAGGAAGGAATCATGTTTTCAGATGTTAAAAAATGACGAATATTCTAAAAAACGAATATATAGAAATATGGCAAATATATTCGTTATTTAGAATATTCGCATATTTTTTTTCCCAATCTGTACAGTTGTTCGCATACTCCTCCCGACAAGCGTCCCCGTCACCATGGGAACGCCTGTGGGTTAGAATATACTATCGTATATGAATTTTCCCTGCGTTCGTGAAAACTCAGATCCGATGGTATATTCTAACCCACAGGCGCTCTCAAGGTGACTGGGACGCTTGTCGGGGAGGAGTATGCCAAAGTAGAATAACAGTACGCATTGGGGAAAAAAAAAGACAAATATTCTAAATAACAAATATATTCGCTATATTGCTATAACTTTGTTTTTTAGAATATTTGTCATATTCTAAAACAAGAATATATAGCAATATAGCGAATATTCGTAAAATACACATATAGATTGCAATTTAGCTAATATAGTGCTATAAACTTTTTTTCATAGTCGTAATTTTTTTTCTCTTATGAACTTCAGATTTGAAGAAAAATTACAACTTTGAAAAAAAAGGTTATAGCACTATATTAGCTAAATTGCAGTCAATATGTGTATGTTACGAATATTCGCTATATTGCTATAACTTTGTTTTTTTGAATATTTGTCATAATCTATAACAAGAATATAGCGAATATTCGTAAAATACAAAAAATGAAGATAACGAATATAGCGCTATATTCGTTAATTCTAGCAAGCCAATAGGAAAGTTGCCTATGGACAGCTCTAAGTTGGATTCGCAATGCGAGAATATTACTTTGCGAACCCAGGCCCTAGGTGAGCTGGGGTTAAATGATAGGAACGATCTAAGTTCCTTTTTGTAATCATGTAATGTAAAAGCAATTGTAATCTATGTTGCTTTACTTTTACAGTTTGTTATCTTGTCTTTGTGTTGCGGGTTTTCATGTTTGTATTAACCTTTAATGAAGGCGCAGCTGTGTTGTCTATTACTCTGACAACAGTCAGTGCCGCTATTTAAATGGGTGACGCGCAATACATGCGCCGACGCAGAGCCTGAGGAAGCGCTTGCTAGCGCGAAATGGCCGTCGCTCTCTAAATGCGTGTTTAAGATTTGTCTGCCCACTGCCACATTCTATCTGGAATAAATTACCTGCTTTCAACACACTGGTGAGTGCCGCTACTTATTCTTTCTCTTTCATTGCGATTACTTTGCCTATTATTTGCAATAAATGGTATACTAAGTCAATATTCTATTTATTGCAAAAAATAGGCAAAGTAATATTCTTGCATTGCGAATCCAACTTAGAGCTGTCCATCGGCAACTTTCCTATTGGCTTGCTAGAATTAACGAATATAGAGAATATAGCGCTATATTCGTTATCTTCGTTAATTCTAGATAGCCAATTATTAAGAAAGTTGACTTATACGGTTAAACTCACAATACGCGAATAATTAAATCGCATATTATTCGTGATAAATAGAATAATGGACGAATATAAGACGAATATTCAATTGAAATCGAATATGGCACCTCCCGCTCATCACTACTCATGAAATACAATGATCTCCCACAGAAAATGGAGACAGACTGGGTGCTCACACAGGCCAGTGCATCAGCAGGCATTAACACAAGGTACAGAGAGGACTCCTTGCTTTTTTTATAGGTCCATAGCTTTGGATCTTCACTGCCCCATTTTTTGTTGCATCAATTATACCTACTCCTCAGACATTATAATATGTGGGCTTACCTCAAGAGTGTTGCTCTGTTTTTTGTAATTTTTTTGTAACTAGTTGAAAATGACAATATGAAACAAACGGGAGCTCACTGGAATATGGCACCGCCTGCTATACCACCTAGCTGCTCAATACAATGCAATAAATGGCCGACTATTTGTCAATTATACATCCATGTTTATTACTACCTACTAAAATTGTATAGAATATTCATAAAACACCCTCATCTATATAAAAACGCAATAAGAAATAAAAATAAAATTAAAATATTGTACAGTCACGGTCACTCTATAGACAAGTAGTGCGGAGCTCACATACCACTACAGGATAAGTACGTTTCACAGCAGTATTAGGAGGAGTTGGTAAAATAACTTGTTGATGTAAACTCTCTCGCTATAATGTTCTTGAGTACCTTGCCAAAAAGCTGTTATGGCTATTGAGTATATAAAATTTAGCAATTATGCAGTCTTACCGTTGTCACTCATTGACACAATTCCATATAGAGCACATTGTGGTGGTCAGATGGTTTTACAGTCTCCATTTCATATACTTGGCAGATAATGCAGTTATTATGCGCTATAATCAAGCGGATCGCGATGTTAACAGCTTACTGGACTCGTTGCTATACTCAGTGGTAGTTGATACATACGTGGCTTTAATTGAGTTCTACTTGTCTGGCAAAGCGCTTGTTACCTCATTTGTATGTGCGCTAGTGCCGGCACTATTTTCTAGCGCATGTGGGTTGGGAATTGCTTCTTATTATAAAAGTTCACACTCCGTATATGATGCTAAAAAATAAAATTAATATCAGGTGAGGATTAGAATATCTCTAGTTGCTATATCCGTTATATGTATAATCCGTATATATAGTCGTTGCATTCACCCACTAGCCTTATAACGACGAGTATTGAGCGTGAATATTCGAAAAGCAAATTTTTATTTCGAATATCAGCACTTCGAGAATTTGCGAATATTTAGAATATAGTGCTATATATTCGTAAATACGAATATTCATTTTTTTTTTAACAGTACACATAAGGTGATCATCCATCTCTTCTTCTAGTTTGTGAGCCAATGAGAAGGTTTTGTCACAGAACATCCCTAGCAACCAATAGAAAAGTTGCCTACCCCTTACTATATAAGAACCTAATCAGCAGCTATTATCTAAAGTTTATTGCAGTTATGAAAGAGACAGCAGTGTCATTGCTGTGCTCTGTGATTTGTTGAATTACATTAAACCGTTAACTTATATATATAATTCAGATAGTTAGGGGTAGATAGTCAGTGTAGGTTAGATTGATCTATAGTGTAGCTGATAGGTTCCAGTGCAGGATATGAGGCAGTGTAATAGGTTCTGCTGTCCATACATACATGCTACAGACATAGTGCTGTGATGTCACAAGTTGCACATATTGCGAAAAATATGTGCATCATTAATTGCCGAAAATTTGTAAGCGCAAATATATTGGAGCACTCTATCTGCATATAAAGCTATTCTAATGTTCTGCCGTGCCAACCATTTTCTCCAGTCTCAGGAGACTTATTGTCACGACTGAGGATGGGGGAAACCCTCAGCCGTGCGATGCTCTGAAGATGTCCAGTCGCTACTCGGCCAGGACGACAGAATTAGGGAGCAGGTCACCTCCTATTGCGTCCCTAACACTGACCCTGTCTCCTAGCCGTATGAGCCGACCCAGATGGTAGGAGGGCTCATACTCTGGAACCTAATAGTCCCTAGAAGCCCTCAGGCTGGCCCTGAACTAGAAGGAGGGTAAGCCTACCTATTCCTCCTAGGCACGGAGGAACAGGAGTCTCACTGGCCAAGCAGCAGGGAGAAGGGGAACAAGAACAGACTTATGAATATGACAGTTGAACCAAATAGTTCCACACTAACCTGCCACAGCCTTGCTGACTGGAATCCGTGCTCAGAAATGCTGTCCACACAAACATTAGACAAACAGCACACACATAAGAACACACAGGAACCAGGACATCCATAGCTGCAATAAAAACCAAAAGCATAGGACATCAACTAAACATCAGAGATTTGGATTTATGACCGGAAGGGGGGCCCTTACTGGAAGGATGGTAACAGGATACCAGGAGGACAACTCCAGCAACATGCCTGGAGTACCCCTCAAGCTTCTGCCATCCAGCAGGAAGCTAAATAACCCAAGCGGCCACACCCACACACACACACTAGGAAAGGAGTTTAACCCTTCCATCACCAAACCAGGTAAGTGTCACTTAAAGGGGAAGTGTAAAGACATCAAACTCCCTTTCACCAAACATAAAAGTGAACACTAAAACCACACGTTGCCAGAGGAAACCGCATGCTGTGACAGCGAGCGCCTAGCAACCGCTCAGGCCACTCCACTGCCAACAACCTTATGTTCCCAGCGGCAACCACATGTGAGGCAAGATACAGAGCCCACACCTGTGGAAGACAACATAAGACAAACCGCTGACAACAGCATGTGAACCAAGGAGTCACGACCACAACCATGGTCGTGACACTTATACCAGCTTGAAAAATGTTAGCATAAGTGACCCACACTTGTATTTCACTTGCACTACTACATTGCTGATTTTCGCAGTCAAGAATATAATCTCGAATTTGTGAATATATGATGAATATTCCACAAAATATTTGTGAAATATCACAAATTCGAATATTGTCCCTGCCGCTCATCACTAATAACGACTAGAGATACCCTAATTCTCAACTGATATTTCATATTTTTTTATGTATATTTAGTATTTATTTAGTTTATCTTTTTTTTTTTACTAATTTCATTCTGTTGGTAATTCTTTGTATTTTTTTAATGTATTTTTTATGTTTTTGATGATTAAATTATATGTAAGAAGAAAATGATAAACGCACTATAAACCGCAAGGTGTGAATAGGATTTAAGCATATGTCTCAAGCATTATATGAGTGCATTATATGGAGGGTAGCCACGTATGTATCAACTATCACTGATTACAGTGACGAGTCCGGTATGCTGTTAATAGAGATGGCCTTTCGGTTCGCATGCGCCATATTCTTTTCTATTGTGCCGAACTTTGACCCACGACACATCCATCAGGTGGGACAGGACAGCCAATTGAGACGTTTCAGCACATGGACACACCCACACCCTTTAACAGAACACGATTTGGCAGCCATTTTACATTCTGTGTTTTGTCAGTGTAGGGAGAGGTTGCTTTGTGGAGCAGGGACAGACTGTTAGGGACACCAAAATCTAGCTAATAGGGCCACAAAAGTCCTTTTAAGGACTTGTATAGGTGTGCTATCGATAGGTGTGATATACTGAGGGGTGTGATATACTTATAATATACTTTCTAACATAGAAAGTATATTATAGTGCATTTGTATTGTGCAGCAGTTGTGTGCAGTTCTGCTGCGATACCGCAGCTATATAAAGGGACAAACGCTATTGGGATAACTTATTGCAACTGGTGCAATATACCTGTTTCCCCCCCAAAAAAACTGATTGAGAGTTGTGATATGCCTATTATATACTTTCTAACATAGAAACAAAATTACAGTGCATTTGTATTGTGCAGCAGTTGTATACGGTTCTGCTGCAATACCGCAGGTTTATAGAGGGACAAGCGTTATTGGAACAACTATTTGCAACGGGTGTGATATACCTGTTGTTCCCCCAAAAAACTGATTGAATGGTGCGATATACCTGATTCCAACAAATATTGATTGAGGCCTGCGATATACCTGCTTCCACAAAATACTGATTGAGGGGTTTGATATACCAGTTTCCACAAATTATTGATTGAGGAGTTTGATATACCTGCTTCCACTAAATACTGATTGAGGGGTGCGATATACCTGCTTCTACAAAATACTGAATAAGTGGTTCTATATACCTGCTTCCACAAAATACAGATTAAGAGGTGCCATATACATGCTTCTACAAAATACAGATTAAGGGGTTGCGATTTGCCAGCTCCCACCAAATATTTATTCGGGTGTTCTATATACCTGCTTTCACAAAATTCTGATTGAGGAGTTTGATATACCTGCTTCCACGAAATACTGATTGAGGGGTGCGATATACCTGCTTCCACAAAATACTGAATTAGGGGTTCTATATACCTGCTTCCACAAAATACTGATTGAGGGGAGCGATATATTGGCTTCCACCAAATACTGATTGAGGCCTGTGATATATACCTGCTTCCCCAAATACTGCTCTTCTCTAGGGACTTTGGCACAGGGTCATTTTGAAAATGACAGGCAGACGAAAAGGCAAGCCTTTCTGCAGGGGTGGTCAGGTTCGGGCAGGTGCACCAGGCCAGAGCCTAAGTGGGAATTTGGAGAAGGTGCGTGCTATTATGTCAAAGGATGACACAAGAGTTGGTTGAGTGGCTAACTCAGCCTTCCGCTTCTGCACTCTCTTTATCCTCTGTATCTGCACCCTCCTCACTCTCTGCTGTGTGCACCCCCAAAGACACCACCACCACCACCATAGCCCCACTCGAGTCAGAGAAATTATTTTCCCATCCATTCCCAGACCTTTCCGATGCGCAGCCATTCTTGGCATCGGATGAGGAAGAGGAGGTAGCAAAACCTCCGCCACCCAGCGGTCTGACGACAGTACCCAGATCAACCCAAGGAGTGTGGTCCTCAATGTTACTGCCTACTCCGAGATCTGTAATTTCAGTGGTGGTGAAGGTGACGAGGAGCAGAAGCAGGCAGAACTCGCAGTACACAGGACTAAAAAAGCAAACTGTATCTGGAGCAAGCCATCCACCATGCACTGTGGAGCCATGATGCCAGCACATGGCTCCACAGTGTTGACTTTTTTTAACGTGTCAGCTGCTGACAATAGTGCTGTCTGCAGACTGTGCTGTCAATGCATAAGCTTCTGTAAGCCCAACACTCACCTAGAGAAGACTACATTAAGAAGGCACTTGGCCTCCCATCACCGAGCCCAGTGGGAGCAGCGCTGTCAGAAGCCACAAAGCCACACTCCCTGGTGCTCCACGTCCTGCCTCTTCTCCTCTCTCCTCCCATTTTTCCTCCACTCCACCTTCCACCGTTCCGTTGTCGCATTCATCTGGCAGCAGGCAGGCTTCCGTGGCCCAAATGTTCGAGAGTAAAAAGTTGATGACGCCAGATAACCCTCTTGCCCAACGGCTGACCGCTAGCTTGTAGGAACTGCTAGCCCGCCAACTACTGCCATAAAAACTGGTGGACTCGGAGGCCTTTAGAAAATGTGTGGCCATTGGCACACTGCAATGGAAGGTCCCCGGATGGAAATATTTTTCCCAGAAGGACATTGTCACAGATGGTGTAACAGAAAACAAGAAGTTACAAATAAGGATCCGACTGAAACTAAGGAACAAAAGGGTGACCCCTATTTAAGCCCTGAAACTCTCCCTGTCTTCTCAGCCCATGCAAAGATCTCTATGATAGAAAATTGCATGCCCTCATGCCTCGACTGTATGACACCTGAACACCCTATAATAGTGAGGGGACACGACCACCGGCTCCCTACACTTAATACGGAGGGAGTCAGGGTCACCTAGGGTCAAGCAAACAGGAAAACACAAATCAATGAACAGACTTATTTGTAGAAGGATCAGTTGTAGCATCCAGCATGTACACACTCCAGGAAGTTGTATAAACCGCAAAGTGATGCAGTATGGGAAGGGATTTAAAGGGATGCAATCAGTGCAACTACATGCAGCTGAGAGAGGCTAACGAGATGACAAAACGAAAGCAAAACAAAAGAACCTCAAGCAGGAGGTTCCGAAGAACGGCTGTCAGAGCTTCTCAGATGTCTGGCGGTGACAGACATCCTAGAGATATATGGCCACGTTCAGTGGCAATTGAATATATGTGGCACAGTGTCGGTGCCAAGGTACAGCTGACCACAAACAAGTGGTCTAGGAAACACGTGCAAGGAAGGTACATAACTTTCACTACCCACTGGGTGAACCTTCTGAGGGCCATCAAGCATGTAACCCGTGGCACCTGTGTGGATTTGGTGTTACTGCATGGATTTCATGCAGGTCTGCCTCTTCTTCTCCTCCTCCTACTCTATCCACCGCCTCTTCCTCGGCTGACTCCTCCTTTTCCACTGCTACCGCCTCTTCCACTGCACCCCCCAAGCACCCCAGAACCTATTCGACGTGCGAGGTGAAACATTGCCATGCTGTGCTGCGGCTATTGTGCCTTGAAGCCAAGAGGCACACCGGTCCTGCACTGCTTTCAGCTCTGTAGTCACTGGCTGATCAGTGGCTAACCCTGTTCAATTTGACAGTTGGTAAAGTGGTGTGCGACAATGGTGCCAATCTGCTAAACTTGCTGACGTTTAGCGGCAACACCCCCTGCCCGTTAGATGTCTGATTTGTGACAGCCGAACGCATTGGAACTCCACCTTGTACATACTTGATAGGCTGCTTCGGCAGCAACGTGCTGTTAACGACTACCTGTACGAACTCTGCAGCAGGACAGGTTCTGGTGATCTTGGTTTCTTTTCACCGCGTCAGTTGCTGCTCATGTATGACGCATGCAGAATTCTGCGGCCATTTTATTAGATCACCAATTGGTCAGTCGCAGCCAGGGCACCATCAGTGACATCTTACCTTACGCCTATTTTTTGGAGCGTGCATTGCGTCGTGTCATTAAACATGCTGTCGAGACGCAGGAGCTGGAAGATGAGGAAGTCGCAATGCTGAATGAATTCCCAGGGGGGTTTCTCCATCTGAGACAAGTCAGCAGGATGGTGGTTGGGGGAAATAAGAGGATGAGGAGCAAGAATAGCAGGCTTTGAGGGGGACTTTAAACTTTTAAGGGATCCCTGGTGTTGTCCGTGGCTGGGGGAGGAAACTGAGGATGACATTCTCCTGGGTGATGAGCAGGAGCCAGGGTGCTCCACCACTTCCAATTTAATGCAAATATGGGCCTTCATGCTCCAGTGTTTGAACAGGGACCCCCGTATAAAAAGCATAAAGGGCAAGGATCAGTACTGGGTGGCAACGTACTTAAACCACCCGGTACAAACACAAAATGGCGGACATGTTACCAGCATCACAGAGGGCTGGCAGAATGCAGCATTTCCAGGCCTTGCTGTGAGAGATGCTGCATTTTGCTGTTGCGGGCGCTGGCATAGGAATTTCCACTCACAGCGAAACAGGTGCGGGTACCAATCCTAATGCACCTGCAAGAAGAGGGCGGTTTGAAGATGTGTTGGTCACTTTGGATATGAGATCATTCTTGCAGCCAACCCATCGATAGCCGCCCTCCGGATCCAGACTCAGGGAACGCCTAGACCGACAGGTGTCCGACTACTTTGGGTTAACGGCCGATGTGGACGTTCTGAGAAGCGAGGAACCCCTGGACTACTGGGTGTGCAGGCTTGACCTGTGGCCAGAGCTGGCACAATTTGCCATGAAACTCTTGGCTTTCTCCTCGTCAAGTGTCCTGTTAGAAAGGACGTTCGGAATAGCAGGGGGGATCGTGACTGATAAGCGCACTCAACTAGCACACGACTGTGGACTACCTTACATTTCTAAAAATGAATGAAGCATGGATCTCGGAGGAATTCAACACCTATGACGACCACACGTAATTGAATTTCTTCATGCCAGCCCACACATATCCGCCACTACCCAGAACAAAGAATGGTCCTTGTCTTTTGTATATACAGCGGCATAAAAGGCATTTTCTGTCAGGTGAATGCCTAATTTTTGAGGCCTCTACTCCAGTGGCCTGCAGTAAAAATTTCATCCAGTGACCATCTAATGTACTTCCAGACACATAATCACTATTTCTTTCTGTCAGATGAAAGCCTAATTTTTGGGGCCTGTATTGGCCTACAATAACATTTCTAATCGGTGACCGCCTATTGTACCCCCAGCAACATCATCACAAGTTAATTTTTGGGGCCTGTACTTCCTACAGTAAAATTGTTATCCACTGACCGTCTAATATACCTCCAGCTACATAATCACTTGTTCTTTTCTGTCAGGTGTATGCCTAATGTTTGGGGTCAGTTCTCCACTGGCCTTCAGTAAAATTGTTATCCACTGACCGCCTAATATACCTCCAGCCACATAATCACTTGTTCTTCTCTGTCAGGTGAATGCATGTTTGGGGCCTATACTCCATTGGCCTGGAGTAAAAATTTTATCCACTGACCGTCTAATATACCTCCAGCCGCATAATTACTTGTTCTTTTCTGTCCGGTGAATGCCTAATGTTTGGCGCCTGTACTCCATTGGCCTGCAGTAAAATAGCTATTCACTGACTGCTTAATATACAGTACCTCCAGCCACATAATCACTTGTTCTTTTCTGTCCAGTAAATGCATAATTTTTGGGGCCTGTACTCCACTGGCCTGCAGTCAAATTGTTATCCACTGACCGCCTAATATACCTCCAGCCATGTAATCACTTGTTCTTTTCTGTCAGGTGAATGCATACTTTTTGGGGCCCGTACTCCCGTGGCCTAAAATATTTTTTTTCTAGGCTTCAGCTTGGCACATTTTTGAGAGTTTCCCTTTAAGACGCATAAAAATGTCCCCTGATTAAAATACATATTTTTTGTAGCAATTTTTGCCATTGATCCCCCTCACTGTCCATGTTGTGGGACTATTTGTGCACTTCTATTTGGTTTCTGCAAATATGACCTAAAGGTTTTTCAGGTTCGCCTGCCATTAAAGTGAATGGGGCCCATCGCGAAATGTCTCGGCAGATATTTGTTCATCACTAGCTGTTAACATCACGATCAGCTTGATTATAGCGTATAATAACTGCATTATCTGCCAAGTATATAAAATGGAGACTGTAAAACCATCTGACCACCACACTGTGCTCTATATGGAATTGTGTCAATGAGTGACAACTGTAAGACTGCATAATTGCTACATTTTATATACTCAATAGCCATAACAGCTTTTTGGCAAGGTACCCAAGAACATTATAGCGAGAGAGTTTACATCAACAAGATATTTTACCAACCCCTCCTAATACTGCTGTGAAACGTACTTATCCTGTAGTGGTATGTGAGCTCTGCACTACTTGTCTATAGAGTGACCGTGACTGTACACTATTTTATGTTTATTTGTATTTTTTATTGTGTTTTTTTTTATAGATGAGGGTGTTTTATGAATATTCTATGCAATTTTTTGAAGTTAGTAATAAACATGGATGTATAATTGACAAACAGCCGGCCATTTATTACTAACTTGTTGAAAATGCAGGTTTCTTATCCCGATTACTTGTAAGGTCCTGTTTCTACTTGCAAGATCATGTGGTGAACCTCTGGGTGGTTACCATTTCTATTATGGAAATCAGTTTATATATGCAAGAATATTGTATGCCAGAAAGCCCTCCTCTTTATTTCTGGGAAAAATATATGTAAATTAGCATGTTTAATATCAGTTAGCATCTCTCTATCTCTCTTTCTCTCTTGTCTGCACCTGACAGGATGGTAGTTGAAAACAGGCAATAAATTAGAGGCAGCCATTTTTATAGCAAAAAGCTTGCATATTAGACCACACCCATTCTGATAAAGCCATTTCCTTTTTCTGTTACATCAGGCTTCTTTGTGAGGCTAGATGTGGATCATTTCTCCACAAATCTCAGTGCACTCATATTAAATATAGGTCACTATCTTGTTGACTTTTAATGAAGCAGATTGGCACTGTGTTCTATAGTTTACTTAATTATCAACAAATACCCCAAATCCTTCTCTACTGTATAATATCCAGATAGTCATCCATTCAGGGTATAAGTGCATGTCAGAGATGACTTAATCAAACATAAATTAATCAAAATCAACCCAAACATTCAGGTCAGACCTGAATCTGAATTTTTGGCAATTCAATTTGAGTAAATTTCTCAAATTAGCAAAATTGCATCAGGAATTTTTTCAGATTAGTAGACAGGAAAGATGAATAAGGGTGGATTGCATGACTCCAGTTGGAGTGTGTGTATTAAACATACAGACATTTGCTGCCAAAAAGTGAAACATTTGCAAACCTTTTTTTAAAGAAAAAAATTCTACATTTAAACCTTTCCTGACACAGTAATTTTCAGTTTTTGCGGTTTCATTTTTCACTCCCTGAGCCATAACTTTTTTGTTTTCAATTCACATAGCCATATGCTCTTTTTTTTTTTTGCAGGACAAGTAGTACTTTTTAATGACACTATTTAATATTGCATAGGATGTAGTAGAAAGTGTGAAAAAAAATCCAAATGGGGTGGAATTGGCAAAAAATGCAATTCTGGCAGTTTAAATTTTTTTTTGTTTGTTTTTTGGCGTTCACTAAGTAATAAAAACGGAGTTGTGCTCTTCATTGTTCATTGTTGAATGTCCATGGTCGGCATTACTGCCGATCGTGGACATTAGCTACGGATGCCTCCTGTATAAAATAACAGGTACCCGGCAGCTATGGCGCTTGCTCTGCAGCGGAGTGGGCACCGTCTTTAAAGACATGACATCTGCCCAGTGCCGTCTTTAATATTGATTGGACCCTGGGCAAAAATTTACTTGGGCCCCCTGGATCCCACCTTCCCACACCTTAGCAGGCAATTACGTCCTCCACCACAACACACACACAAAAAATCCACACATCTGGTAGAGTACAGTGAATGACTGTAAATACTTCCCGTTCTGAAGACTCCAGCAGCAAGATCAGTGCTCTGGGCAGCTGGGCTTAGGCTGGAATTGGGCACCGCTCTGCAGGAAGGAGACCAGGGCTCGGCTCACCCTAGTGTTACAGTGCACCCCAGCACCCCACAGTATGCAGTTTAGCACCCTATAGTATACAGCAACCCACAGTATGCAGTATAGCACCCTATAGTATACAGCACCACACAGTATGCAGTAAAGCACCTCACACTATACAGTACCCCACGGTATATAGTAGAGCAGTATAGCAGCCCACAGTATACAGCACCTCACAGTATACAGTAGATCAGTATAGCACCTCACCGTATACAGCACCCCACACTATACAGCCCCCCACACTATACAGTATAGCAGTATAGCACTCCACAATATACAGCACCCACAGTATACAGTATACAGCCCCCCACAGTATACAGCCTCCCACAATATACAGCCCCCCACAGTATACAGTACAGCAGTATAGCACTCCACAATATACAGCCCCCACAGTATACAGTATACAGCCCCCCACAGTATACAGTACAGCAGTATAGCACTCCACAATATACAGCACCCACAGTATACAGTATGCAGCCCCCCACAGTATACAGTACAGCAGTATAGCACTCCACAATATACAGCACCCACAGTATACAGTATACAACCCCCCACAGTATACAGCCTCCCACAATATACAGCCCCCCACAGTATACAGTACAGCAGTATAGCCCTCCACAATATAAAGCCCCCACAGTATACAGCCCCCCACAGTATACAGTACAGCAGTATAGCACTCCACAATATACAGCACCCACAGTATACAGTATACAGCCCCCCACAGTATACAGTACAGCAGTATAGCACTCCACAATATACAGCACCCACAGTATACAGTATAGAGCCCCCCACAGTATACAGTACAGCAGTATAGCACTCCACAATATACAGCACCCACAGTATACAGCCCCCCACAGTATACAGTACAGCAGTATAGCCCTCCACAATATACAGCACCCACAGTATACAGTATACAGGCCCCCACAGTATACAGGCCCCCACAGTATACAGCCCCCCACAGTATACAGGCCCCCACATTGTACAGCACCCCACTATACAATCGTTTACAGTATATTAGCATAACAGTCCCTGTCACCTTTTTTTTATGTAATCTTCACAAAAAAAAGCTCCACAGTTAAGACAAACTTCTACACCAACACTCCTGGTAGAAAGGACCCTGATGACCTCATAGCCATGTGACCAGTAATATTGCTAGGTTACTGGTCACATGGTGATGATGTCATCTAAGGTCCTAGAGAATCACAGCTCTCACAGTACGCTGCCTGTAATGCCGGCAGGCATGGCATGGCAGCACCCCCTGTGTAGGTGACAGCCTGACACCCAGGGCAGTGGCTACCAGGGCTCAAGAGGCAGCTGCCTTGGGCCCCCCAGGAGCAACTGGGCCCGGGGC
This sequence comes from Bufo gargarizans, assembly GCF_014858855.1. Taxonomy (NCBI): domain Eukaryota; kingdom Metazoa; phylum Chordata; class Amphibia; order Anura; family Bufonidae; genus Bufo; species Bufo gargarizans. Next base: position 96,739,803 of record NC_058089.1, on the reverse strand, counting down.
AGCTGCCACTTTTGCCCCTTGATAAAGACGGCCCTGCATCTGCCGTACATGTACGGCAGATGTCGGAAAGGGGTTAAAAAGGCTGTTTGTTGTCACCAGCAGCCATGTGTTCACTCATAGCCACATTTGTTGGTGCCACTTTATATTTATATACAGTCATAGGAGGCACCAGAATGTCATCCACCAACATTACAATGCCTAATCTCTCCCACAAAAGAAAACAGACATCATTTTCAGAACAAAAAAAAGGAAAAATCCCCTCCACCACATGATAAAATTTCTCATAACAATTTCCCCTTACAGGGCTTGTCTTGATTTCACATCTTGCCCGCTATTTGTCTACCTATGATTAGTTAGCAATAAGATGGAGTATCAGCTGGAATTTCATAATGAATAAAACTATTGTCGTTTTTGCCTAAGGAGGAAAAAGAAAAGACATTACAGACAATCCAGGAGATAATGACCTTCTTGTACAGCTTTGCAACTGAGATTATTTTATAAGACACCAAAGTCATATGCCATTAATCAGAAATGACAGTCTTTATTCGTGTATATTTGACTCCAAGCTGCATAATGTTCAACTTTAATAGATCTGGATAAATGACCCTACCTGTAATACTTTTTCAAGCTGACAATGATTAATGGTGAAGCAGGGTTTATGAACAGGAGAGCAACGTTGTAGTAAACAAGAAAAAGGACGGCTATTCTAGTTTCCAGCAGCCTTTATAGACTGAACCAAGTGCTCCATATATCTCCACATGTCATTAGTCAGGACAATTAGTCAGTGCTTGAGGCCAATGGACTGTCACATGTTCATAGCTCATAGCTATAGACATATCCGTCACAAGGAAATCAAATTAAATCAGGTGTATCAGTGTATTACTCATTCCGAAATGAAAATGCAAATCCTATCTACCCATTACATTCTTGTCTGACCAAAGTTTGAATGTAATACATGCCCCCTGAACCTAAATAGTGATGCCTTGGTCTTGAAGACTATTCAAATCTGTTTTATTGATAAAAGAGCACATCTGCATAGTGCAATAAAAAATATACTATTCTGCCTATTTGGCCATTAAGTAGACTGCTAATGGATGTATATTAATTTAAAGGTGCAGGAAAATAATATATCACTCTCAATTCCTTATTTAAAATGCTTAATAACATCTCAACGACCTTGAGCCAAGCCACCATTACTTTGCATTCTGGATTTGATAACAGGTCAAGCTCTTGTCCTCAGAACCATCATGGCTGTCACGGTGGGGTTCACTGTGACAGTTTTGGTCATGTAGGCTGGCTGCATGCTCTCTTGCGTACTGGCTGAAGACCAAAACCTGTGTATGCTGGTTGCTTGTGGCTGCGTGCTGGCTGCGGTGTCTTGTGTGAACTGCTGCCTGTGAATGTTTGCACTCCATGTGTCTGCCTCTCTGTGCAGTTCTTGCCACAGTTGCCGTGCTGGCTGGCTGCAGGTTCTCACGTGTACTGGCTACAGGCTGACACCTGTGTATGCTGGTTGCTTGGGACTGCATGCTGGCTGCGGTGTGTGTGTGTGTGTGTGTGTGTGAACTGTGGCCTGTATCGTTTGTTCTATGGTTCTGGTTATCTTACTTCTGATGGGGTTAACTTTCCCTGGTCTGTTCCTGGGTGTGGCTTATTAGGTGCCCTCGTTATTCAGCTGTGTCTACCTGTGAGCTGTGGGGCTTGTGGTCAATCTTTCTTCTGCCTTGCTGGGTGTAGCGCCTTGCTGCTCACCCAGGTTTTTTTTTGCCATCTTCCCTTTTGTGTGGTGTCAACTGGTTATGCATTGTTGTTACCTTGCCTGATCTTCTGTACCTGTCCTATGATGATGTTTATGTTATTATCCTTGTCCATGCCTTGCCTGATCTTCTGTACTTGTTCTCTGTCTGGATCCACTCTGTTTAATGTATAGCCTAGCAGTGCTCTAACTGTGTATGATAGCTTGGGAGTGCTAAACTGCTTCCGATCCTGCCTGTTAGATGTCCAGCCTGGCAGTGCCTACAGCTTCTGATCTAGTCTATTTCTTGTCTATCCTGCAGTGCCTTACTGCTTCTGTTTCTTGTGTTTGTTCTGCCTTTGTTAGAGAGCCCCTGGGTTCTCCGTAGGGAGGATCTTTTGTCTGTGTGCAGCTCTTTCTGAGACCGCCATGATTGGGGTCCAGGCATCTGCTTTGTGCTGGTTCCCATTTGTGTTATTGTCTGATCCATGTCCTGTGTTTGGTTGGGTTCCAGTCCTGTTGTCTGTTTCTGCTGCACGAGCGTGGTTCTCCGCAGATAGTATCAAGTGTACCGGGATCCTCCAGGAAGTGTGACCAATGACCCTCGGCCTAGTTAATCCCCACCACTAGGGGCTCTGTGAAGAACAGGGCTCACTGGCTCTCCATCCTCTAGGTTTTGCCTCTGGTCTGTCAGTGCACTTGGTTCTGTGGTAGTGCTACCACTATTGCCTAACCTGCTGTACTGTCATGGACTTTTATTACATGTGTAATAAATCACTCTGCTTGTCCCTGTTCTGTTTCTGCCTGTGTCCTGTTTGCAAGACATCCCAGAGGTCTGCCTTGGGCTGCCGGAACGTGACAATAGGCATAACAGACCTATTGTTGGTGGTGTACATTAAGCGCTACTAGTGGTGCTACCCTAATAGTTGTTTTGTTCTACAAGGGATCTATATGAAAAAAAAACAATCTTTAGGCTGGGTTGAAGAAACTGTTGGAAAAAAATGCAGTCAGGCTTGATTCCTCGGGCACTGCATGTGAGCTGCAGAAGTGAGAAGAAAGGTGATGCAGGAGGAACCACAGCGCAACCAAGTAGATTAAAATTTCTTAATCCTTTGAAAAGGTATCTTTATTGAAGGTAGTTTATTTTATAGGTGACGCATTTCGGGACTGGATCGGCCCCTTCATCAGACCAAGAAAGGGTTTGTCTGATGATGCCCCAAAATGCATCACCTGTAAAAGAAACTACCTTCAATAAAGATATATTTTCAAAGGATTAAGCCGCTGGAATCTTACTTGGTTGCACCGTGGCTCATCGCGCATCACCTTCTTTTTCTCTCACTTCTGTAGCTCACACTTTTGTACAAATTACACAATTTAAAAGGGTATGTCCAGACTTTTGCTTCACACTGAATATAGAGAGAGTATAAGTCCATGTGAGGAACATTACACATGGTCATTTTCAGGGTACACATGTTTTCCATCTGTTTTTTGCACATTTAAGAATGAGGAATGTGCTCTTATCTAGATAAACCATCTCCTGTCAATCTAACTAAATCTTATTGTTTACCTTGGAGTGTTTGCAATTCTTTTTTTTATCACATGTGCATTATGAAATGTTTGTAATTGTATAGATAAAATCCACATGTCTGCCTAACAATATAATACAATAAGGTTATATATGAACAGAACACAGTTCACTAGTAGGGTTTAAATGGAGTCAGTCATGTAAATACAGTATTACAAATATAACTACCAGCAATGGCCATAAGAACACTGTTAAAACATTATAACCATACCTTCATGTCATCTGGGTGTTTATTCCATATTCAGGAAAAGCACTTTTATTCCTATGACGAACGGCTCTCAAGTGCCCAGCAGGGCAGTCTTTCATTTTCAAAATGCCCAAGCCCGATGCCCTTCTCAGCTGTCTGCTCCTCCTTCCAAGACTTCCTCTTCCTTAGGCCTCTATCACACGGGCGTGTGTGCCCCGTGGTCATGCTGCGGCAATGCACGAGCACAGTCCGTGGGGCAGCCGCAGCGGATCGCGGATTCATTTATTTGAATGGGTCCACAATCCGGCCGTTCTGCAAAAAGATAGGACATGTTCTATCTTTTTGCGGAACGGAAGTACGGGATGAAATCCCACGGAAGCAATGCGGACCCATTGAAGTGAATGGGTCCGCATCCGTGATGCGGAATGCCCATGGAACAGCCCCCGTGTATTGCGGATCCGCAAATGCGGTCTGCAATACGGTAATGGGGCACGCACGCCCGTGTGAAAGAGGCCTTAATGTCACCTTAATGTATCGTCAATGCAGCTCTAAATTTGGGGAATGCACTGTTGCGCTTCAAGTAGCAATAGGCCACAACAGGGACTGTGCCACAAAGGCACCGAAAACATAGTGCAAGGCACATGCATGAGATTTTGCACTACATCGACGTGATGTCAGGTGAGAGGGGAGGAAGCCTTGGGAAGTTAAGAGAGAATCAGACAGCCAGAAAGAGCGTCAGGCTTAGGCACTATGTAAAGGAAAGAGTACCCTCCTAGGAACCGTTAGTCTGGGAATAAAAGTGTTATTCTTGGAAATATAATAAACACTCATCAAGGTATGTTTATAATGCTTTTAAAATATTCTGATGGCCATTGCTGGTAATTATATTAGTGAACATTACATGATAGTTTACCTTTAAGGGTGATCTTGTCCAAAGGCATCTACTGAGTGAAAATCTAGACAACATATAAAATGCACATGTGCTGAGTTTATAGAAAATATATTACACATATACATATAAAACAAACAAAATGCAAGAAAGAAAGGATTCATTTTATAAAATATTCTATCCTCAAACTTAGGCACTGATTTTGGCCAAGGCTGGAGAGGTAATTTTTTGCTCATGAAAATGGATTTATGGACAAGGGATACTTCCATAGGGATCTAAAGTGCTATGAAAACATGTTTTCAGTCTTACCAGATGTCCCCAATTATTACACATTTGCCTTGCAGAATTTTTCCAGGACATTGACAAATTTTAATAGAAGAAAAAAGAAGGGAAAAGTTTATCATGTAACACAATTCTTGAATTGTTAATACATTTAAGATGTCAATCATTCATATGAACAACGTGAAGAAGTAACTGCCCTTTAACCTCCACCTTAAAGTGGTTGTTTGCTTTAAAAAATCTCTTTCCATAGAATCTTATGGATCTAAAAGGTGAAGTGCTTCTACTCAGAACCCACATTTTTAGCAGGAGTGTCAGAGAAATAGTTGTCTCTATCTCAGAATGGAAAATTAAAGCTGGATAACCATATTCCCCAATGATGGGGGTGGGGATGACTGCAGCTATGCACATTGAGCCTCTTCCCCTATGGCTAAACAGTGTTTGTTCTACAAGGGAACTATATGAAAAAAACAATCTTTAGGCTGGGTTAAAAAAAACTGTTGGAAAAAAATGCAGTCGGGCTTGATTCCTTGGGCACTGCATGTGAGCTGCAGAAGTGCGAAGAAAGGTGATGCAGGAGGAACCAAAATGCAGCCAGGTAGATTCAAATTTCTTCATCCTTTGAAAAGGTATCTTTATTGAAGGTAGTTTATTTTGTAGGTGACGCGTTTCGGGACTGGATCGGCCACTTCATCAAACCAAGAAAGGGTTTGTCTGATGATGCCCCGAAACGCATCACCTGTAAAAGAAACTATCTTCAATAAAGATATAGTTCTTGGAACTGCCTGCTCCCGGTGACCGCATTTGTTTTCAGACCGGCTCGCGCACAGGTAAGGGCTTACCTGTGCCTCGCCGGACTTGTGAGAAAAGATGGCAGCTCGCTTATGACCAGTGGGATGATTAATCACTTATCCTTTTGTGATCATCACCTAACCTGGTCACATGAGTTTGAAGGTTCTTCCCATCCCTTTATTTGTGTTTTTTGTTTTGTTTTTAGTGTTTTCCCTAGGCAGTGATTTGTTCGATATTCGAAAAGACCTAATACATTATCATTTGGCCATGAATTTGTTGTCCCATTAAGAAACTTATCCACAGGATAGAAAAAAGGTGTCTGATCAGAAGGGGTCAAACCACTGGGAGCCCCACCAATTGTGTGAATTTGCTCCACATTGAATGATGGTGGAGATACCCTTGTATAAGTGCTCATCTATTTATGGCAGCCCTATAGAGCTATTTTGTGACCACTGCTCCATTCAAATGGGGGAACGTAGGCCTCTGTTCTCATTATTGGTGGGAAGTCCAGTGGCTGGACCCCCCTTCGTTCAGACACTTATTCTCTACCTTGTGGATAGGAAATTAGTCGTCTTAACTTGGACACCTTGGTATGTTTTTCCAGGATGAATTAATTACCTCAGACCCTGCCACAACATCCTGTTGCAGTTTTGTTTTGCAAATGCTATACCAATGATATTTGTGTGTGAAAGCAGTCAGTTGTTTCACTTTCCATTAAATCTTATTTTCGCAAAATTTCATTTTATCATCAAGTTATGATCACTGACTTCAGCTGGGGCTAGAAATGGCTGAAAGAACTTGTGAAATGATTTATAAATTCTGGTGCACTTAATAGTAACTTTAGCAAGTGACTCCTTTATAGATTTCCCCATTATTTATATCAGACCATACACATTAGTGTTGGCCCAGCTCTATGACAACCTCCATGATGGCTATTAATCCCTCAATAGAGTCATCAGGGAAGGAAGAATCAGGAATATTGGATATTATGTTTTGGAGATAAAGCATGACAAAAGGCAAGAGTTGCCTTACTTCTGATTTACTGATCAAGACGAGTCTTGGGATTTTAGAATCTCTCTATGCATCACCTATGGCTAACAGAAATATTTGATAATTGACTATATCTGGAAAGATTTGTGACCTGACAAACACAACAGACACAACAGATAAGGGCAACATAAATTTCAATTGAAATACGAGTGTGCCTTGTGCCTTGGAGATGAGCAAATCAGTTCTAAACGAATCAAATCTGTCTAAAATTTCACAAAAATTCTGATTCCAGCTGAATCTGAAACTTTTGAGATTCAATTTGGACAAATCTCTCAAAATAGTGGACAACATTTAGTGGACAGAGAAGAAGGCATCTACCACCCAAAAGCGATAATTTGTGGACCATATTTTAGTTTAAAAATAAAATCCAATGGTGCAGTGTGTTATTAAACAGGCTGTTTATTACCTCCGCCTACCATCCGTTTGACCCATAGCCACACATGTTGCTGTTACATTGCTATTACTAATGCAGTAAGGGCATTAAAGAGCTGGAAAGGGGTTGGACCCCCCCCGTCCTAGGAGACCCCCGAGTGTCATACATGACTTTTCAGGACATTCTGAGCATGTTCGATTTGGGTCAAATTTATTTGTAACCGAATAGATTCTGCTGATCGATTCGGTAGAATTGGACCTGAAAAACTAATTTCAGGACATTTGTTCACCTCTTTTTAATAGGATTACCGAATAAATTTTTAGTACAATGATTTTAATATATAAGACTGAAGAAGAAAAACATTGGGAGATAGGACCAAAGGAAAGAGAACAATGAAATGATACAGCATTATATCTTGAATTATAAAAGTGGGATTTGATTAACTGTTCACCAAGTTTTATAATTTAGAAAGTACTGAACCCACTTTTAATAACATGCATTTTATCTCTACTTGAACGCAATGCATTTGCATATGGCTTTAACTTTCATCTCTAATAACAGTAGAGATGTGTTTAGTTTATTCTCATATCTTTTGCCTGTGAATTGCTGTATTTTTATCATTGATGCAGTGAATCTGATGAACACAATTCAAAATAAAATCAATTTGGGACACAGACACTAGATTTTTTCAACAGTTTTGAATGTTCTTTGTTAAATCTGAAATCCTAATAGTAGCTAAATAAATAATGCAGCAAATTACATTTATAGTAAATTTATCTGCTGGTTTATAAAATTAAAAAAATCTGCGGACTTCTCATTAAGTAAAATTTGTATACTTCTGAACAAACCAGTCTTTAAAAATACCCTGCAAGAGAAGCCATCAATCAGAAATGGAACTTTTGTTGAAATCAAATCTTAGTTTTTTTTGTTTGTTTGTTTTTATAATAGTTTTTTTTAAAGATATTTTAATTGGCCTATCCTCTGGATCAGTGCGGGTCCAACACCCAGGACCACCCGCTGATCAGCTGTTTGAGAAGGCATCAGAGCTCACAGTAGTGCTGTAGCCTTCTCGCAGCTTAGTCTAGGCCATATGATGTAATGTTTATCGGTCAAATGATCTGGGTGCAGCTCAGTCCTATTAAAGTGTATGGGGCTGAGCTGAGATACCAAGCACAGTAACTGTACAATGTATGGCGCTGTGCTTGGTGAGCTAAGAGAAGGCCGCAGCATGTGATGACAGCTGATGGTCACAGCTTACATCCTCTCGATCCCTACACAATGATCTCTATAGAGGTCCCAAAACATTCTTCCAAAACTTTCCCATAAAAGTCATGGGTCATCTCCATATACCAGTTTCTTACATCTATAAGGTTGCTGGGCGGGAACAGAGAAGCTCAGGTAAATTAGTTGACCCATAATCTTTAACAGACAGTAAGAAAAAAAAAATAAAAAAATAAACAGGGATTAGAAGAACCTAGTAAAAATTCTGTATTGCAGTGCAGATCTGGGGTCACCATATATAGTATTTGACAGCATGAGGGGTTATCCCAATAATTTAAAACTCTGGAGGACTTTAATTTCTGGGAGTGGACAGACGCTCATCAAGCTCCTGTATCTCCAATGATGCATTGAAATTAGCTCATTAACCCTTCCTCTCCTGGATACAAAATTGTCCCTCACATATAGACCTAGATATACATATACATTTGGAGATAGGACCAAAGGAAAGAGAACAATGAAATGATACAACATTATATCTTGATTTATAAAAGTGAAATTTGATTAACTGTTCACCAAGTTTTATAATTTAGGAAGTACCCCCCCCCCCCCCATCTACACTCTCCACTGTCTAGATAGTGATATAGAAATGTGTAGATATCTAGATAGATATAAATATGTTTTTCTATAGATTTAGTAGCATTCTATCAGATAACAAAGCTGGCAATGTGGTAAGGAAGGGAACAGGGAAGCTACTGAGTCTGTTAGTCCACCATCAAATGCAAAAGAAAGTGGACAAGAAGGATAAACAGCAGTGGGAGCTACCATAGAAGAAAATGTAAGGTACGTAAAAAATGAACAATATTTTTAATGAATGTATATTGCAATAATTCTCCATTTTAAATTCCCTATTCATCACATAGTAATTATTTTGCTTTCAGTGAAAAGTGTTATTTTATCTGCAGCCTAAAAAAGAGGAAAACATGATTTAGAGCAAGCATTGAAATACTTTAGGAAGAACTAGACAAAACAACTTACATTTATAAGTAGTTAACTTTCCCATATCAACAATATAGAAAGCATTAACAGAATCTCATGTAAAGTGACAGATTGTTCTGTAGAATGGTATATAGACAAGCAGAAATCAGAGACTTGTCTGATATTTTCGTCAGGTATAAAACAGCCATCACCAGTCATCCTCCACCAGAAATAGGAAGTAAAACGCAAAGCAATAATATGCATTAAATAAGATTTGAACTGAAACCTTATCTGTACAGCAGCTGGCCACACAATGATTTCCTGTCCATAAGGTGACTGAGTGGCTGAAAGTTGAGTTTATGCAGCATTTAACTATGGATTTCAGGTTCTCTACAGCCTAAGTTTACACAGAATATACACAGCCCCACAATGTAGAAATTCCAGATGTCAAGTGTCCAAATGTCTCAGTCTTCTGTGGACAAACCACAAATACGAAACTCATTATTTACATTTGGGATTTTATCATTTTGATTTATTAGTACTTTTCTCGAAATTCCTCCAGATTTAAAAATTAACTGTGTTTTTTTTCCTATTATATGTTTATCACATTTTGAGACATCTTGATATATTTTACATAGCGAGCGGTGATTGTTCCCTTTTATCTCTTCCTCTTTTTTTGCTTTGTCCACGTTTTGCCTGATATCGTGTATGCATTGACTTTGTATTTATCTTAGTTACTAGCATAGGTGTATCTCAATAATTTGGAATATCATTGAAAACTTAATTTATATAAATGGTGCTTGAGCTCTGCACCATTTAGAGGGACCGGATTCTAAAACTGGCCATATAAGGTCAGAACGTTCTATTTTATTTAATCTTATTTCTTGCATTGTATATTTGTATGGTATGTGTTTTGATTAAAGTATCACAGTTGTTTTTTTATGAAAGTGATTTTTTATGAATGTGATCTTCTATGTAAGCTGACCATTTATGTATTCTTAAAACTTAATTTATGTCAGTAATTCAATTCAAAAAGTGAAACACATATATTCATATATTCTATAGTGATCTATTTAAATTGTTTATTTCTTTTAAGGATATGTTAGGGCACATCATGCTTTCCTCTGCTGACAAGTTCTATGGAGATGTTGATTTCATTTTCCAGGAGGACTTGGCACCTGCCCACACTGCCAAAAGTACCAATACCTGGTTTAATAACTATGGCATCATTGTTAGAGATGAGTGAAAAATTTGATTCCGCTGTTTTGACAAATTTTGCAAAAAATTTGCTTTGTGACTAATTACTTTTCTATGTAAGTAGCGTGTGCAATGAGAGGGAGCGGCGATTGTGCTGCCCACTATCATTGAACCCATCAGATGCTGCATTAATCGCATATTGCGGTATCAGAGTTTAATATTAAAGCATTTTAGGGGTTGCTTCTACAAAAATAAAATAATTAAATTGTACTTACCTCATCCATTTCAGTGTGAAGGAAACCTTGTTCTTGTTTATACTGAAAATAGTTCTTAATTGCATTGGCTGTACGTTTGGAGTCGTTGTCCAGCTGCAGAATACATTTAAATTTCTTATTTATGTCCCTATAGCTGTCAATTCCATAACACTCAATCCTGACCTCATTGTGGAGATCTTTATATCTCTTTTCCCTAGAAGTTGGGTTGGTGAAGATTGAAGTATGATCAAAGTAAAGCGATGGTTGGGAAACTGTAGACTTCATTAGGTGTCATTCATTATGAGCTGTGAGTTCATGAACTTCTCTATATAGACTTTATAGGATGCATCATAGATATATGCAGCTACATTGGGCATGAAAATGGTAAAATGATTTTAGATAAGCATGTTTTCCTTTTAGAAGACTTTCAAAGACCTATCGAAAATTTTAATGGAATATTCAATGAATGAACCTAGAAAAATGAACTCCATCAGATACAATGATGCACCCATAATGAATCAATGTCATGTGCCTGAGGGCACCATTAATTACTGAAGGATGTTATGATCACATCGCAAGAAGAAAGGCAACCTAAATGGTTCCAATCTAAACATTAGGTGATGGACCTTTGTTAATTTTGATATGGAGGAAAAACAGGAAGTTGAATTCATCTTGGAATATCCCTTGTAATGTAGCACATTTTCAACAAAGCAGAAAAATATTACTATCACTTTTGTAAGACATTATCTTGACAATAGATGATTCTGTCTATGCATTTATATTTATAAAGTCATTTTAAATCCCAGTAATATTTTCACTCAATCTATTATGACATAGTCAATGGACAATGGCAAAATGTTAGAATCAAGCTTTCCAACACTTGCCAGTAATTTTGTATCAAATGGGAACTTTGACTTAATCCACCACATAAACATAGATACATTATAGCAGACACTGGTTATTTTGGAAATCCCTCTGCAGTTAAAGAATAAAACACAACTAAGCTACAATACGATGCTACAAAACTCTCTGTAGTCGACAGTTTAATACGACGTCTGTGCAGTGAACTTCAAATGACCCTCTATAAAGTAGTCTGAAAAAAAAATGGTTTGACTATAATGGGGGTGATTTACACCAACCATACAAATTCATATTTAAACATTACATCAAGAACAGTAAAGGATTATTTGCAATAATAAAGTCTATTAAATTGTATATCAGTAAGATGAATTAATAGAAGCAAAACACAATGTTACTGACAATACAAAGAATAAAACACTTACTAATATCAGACTGCATGTGTTTTAGTATAATAATAAGTGTGCATGATGAGAAGACATTGACACAATTACAGAAATATCTGTATTATATACAGTATGTTATGAGGTGGAACAATTTATTTGCATTGGCTGTAAATAAAAAATAAAACAATAAAGCAATTTTATTCCAGATGATAAACCATTTACATTGAAACACCAACACTAAAATACTTTAATGCAACTTTGTAGCTTGCAAATACCAAAGGCGGTATAAAACCACGTTGAACATGAAACGTCAAAAAGTCTAATAAAGTTGACACCTTAGTGTTCGATGCCACTGATTTCAAATACAATGACCATTATAGTGCCACTAATACATAACAATTTCTAGATCTTCCAAATTCTGAGGAGACACATACAGAGGATCTAACATCCAGATACACTACTTTGGTGTGTTAGGACATTTACTTATACATTAAAGGACTAGACCGGGCACATTAATAAATTGTGTTCTATATGAGGCAGAGATAGGAGTGATGGTACATGAACAGAGTACACCAAACACAGTATCCATCAAGACCTGATCTTAGGGCTAGCAATTGCCCAGGGACCCCATATCCCAGGTTATCCCAGAGACTGGGCCACCAGACCTTTGGCCTCCCCCAGATAGCAACACTCTTCAATTTTCTTTTGCTGCATTGTACCACTTATACTGTGCTGCTGTTCTCACAGGCCAGAAGAAGTCTCCACCACTCTGCTGGATATATTAAGGTGAGTATAAGTTTTATTATTACTGCACTAGGGCAGGAAGGAGGCTTTATTACTGTCAATGTTGCACAGCCAATTACTCATCAGTTCTTATCCCACTTAACAACACTTTTAATTAAAAATAATTAAAAACACAGTATTTTTTACTTTATAAGATGCACTTTTCCCCCCAAAAGTGGGGAGAAAATAGCAGTGTGTCTTATAAAGCGAATAGTACAATTTTTACATTGCTGACACTGATTTATCGCCGACTGCTATGCTGCACAGCGCGGCCTGTGATGTATCAGTTACAGTTTACCTCCACACACACTCGGGCAGTGACTGACGTGGAGCTGCAGCACTGAGTTCAGAAGTGAATGGGGGTGGGGCGCATGTGCAGTGTGGCTCTGGCTGTGTCTCTGTCCCCGGGTCCTTCTCGGTAACGGCTCCATTCCCCTTGGCCAGGCGGATGTGCCTCAGGAAGCGACCGGGCTCCAGTGCTGCCCAGATTGTAAGTAGCAGCTGCCCTGCGGATGGGAGGTCAGTTCAGGGGGCATCAGGAGGGGGTCCCCAAATTCTTCTCTGCAGCCTGCATCGGCATAGGTGGTCACCGAGTGCAGGGTATCCCCTCTCTTGGTGCAAGAAATGTAACTGTACTCCCTCTACCCATCCAAACATACACTAAACCTTCCTTCCCCTGCATCCTCAAACTACCCCCACACCGGGCACAAGAGGAGCATTACTACTCTCCATACCCAGCCATAAATACCATGTACAGTCCTTCCTGTGCCCTAAACTAGTCCCACACTGAGGGAAATATTCACCCGACTATCCTGCACAAAATACCCCCTCATCCCAAACTTTCCCCACACTGAGCACAGTTTAGGCAGTACTACCCTGCATGCTAGTATTATATACACAGTACCCCTACACCTGGGACTGTGCCTAAAATTACTGCCCTGTATACCAGTATTATCCACAGATCCCCCATAACAATGTCATTCACAGATCCCTCCATATCAGTGTGTCATCCATATATGCCCCATAACAGTGTCATCCACAGATGCCCCCATAACAGTGTCATCCACAGATGCCCCATAACAGTGTCATCCACAGATGCCCCATAACAGTGTAATCCACAGATGCCCCCATAACAGTGTCATCCAAAGATCCCTCCATAACAATGTCATTCACAGATCCCTCCATATCAGTGTGCCATCCATATATGCCCCATAACAGTGTCATCCACAGATTCCCTATAACAGTGTCATCCACAGATGCCCCCATAACAGTGTCATCCACAGATCCCTTCATAACAATGTCATCCACAGATCCCCCACGATAGTGTCATCCACAGACCACCATTAGTTCAAATCCTACCAAAAGCACACCTCTTTGTTCAAAAAAATTTTTTTCTTATTTTCTTCCTCAAAAACCTAGGTGCATCTTATCATCAGGTGCATCTTATAAAGCAAAAAATATGGTAAATTGTGTCATTGGTTCTCCATATGGTAATCTGATTCATGTGTTTAGAGGGATTTCCTTCTGTACTTTTGTGAAATAAAGTCCATTCTACTTCTTCCAAACCCCCAACTAGGTAAGCTTAACTCCCTATGACAAACAAACCGAAATAAAAACCTCCACCCCCACACTTGTTAGCTAAAATAATAGTGTTTGTGGCGTGAGTCTCACCATTTTGTAAGCATGATCAGCATAAAAACATTCAATGAACATCAATTTTAGGTTTATTATGTCTTTATGGCTTAGTACACACACGGGGGAAGATTTGTGTTGTCTTACAAAAATTCATAGTCTTTTTTTTTGACTTTTTGGGGATATTGTTCAAAATGTTCAGAAACTTTTTTTGTCATGATTTTTTGGAATACTTTTTATTCAGGTTTTTTTTTCTTCAGCATAAAGACATTGGTGTAAAAATGATGAGAAAAAATTTTCAAGGAAATTTTGTGGCCTTCCAAAAATGTAATGCAAATAAAAAAAATGCCACAGAACAACTTACTCTTTGTTGTGCATAGCTAACATTTTGCCACACCATATTTTTTTTTTTTTTTTTTGCTGCTAAAAATATGCCAGCAGCAAAAAGTGGCATAAAAAAAAAGACTGAGTTAAACCACTCTAAAGCCCCCTACACAAATTTTCCCTGGGAATATAGATTTGGCAAATAAACATCTTACAAATCGTTTGCAGGTTTGCCATATTGCATATGGTTATTATGGCATTTTCTAGTGGCTTTTTTTCCATGATTAACGGTGTGAAATTCATTTTTTTTGCCCTTTATTTTCACTATAGAAAAATTTTTTAAAAAGCCAGAAAAAAGATATTTAAGCTTGGATACAATCTTTTACTGTACTGTTGTACTTTTAAAACCTCTAATCCAAAGGAACTACAAAACCCCTAACCGTAATACGTTTGTATACACTCCTGCATATGATACAAATTTCAGAATGCATAATCTTTTACTTTTAAAAGTACTGTATTTCTCATGTGTTATTTATTGGCTTGACCATACTCAGAAGTAACAATGACTAAATAAATAGTGTCCAGACTTTCTCTTGGGGCTTTTAGCCTTACATGACTTTTCTCAGGGTGTTTTTCTTTATTCTCCTTGTAACATACCAGCATTTTTGTAGCAATTGTACACATAGAGCAGGTTTTTCTAGTATCCCAGGGAGACAAAATAGTTTAATATAGAATAATATACAGGGGCGTAACTAGAAGTGACTGGGCCCCACAGCAAATATTTGTAAGGGCCCCCCTCAGCGCGCTTCGCACCTCCCTCCTCCTGTGTAAACCCCACTCCTTTGGCACAGTGTAGCGGTATACTGTATATTGTGGGGCACAGTGTAGCGGTATACTGTATATTGTGTGGCACAGTGTAGCGGTATACTGTACATTGTGGGGCACAGTATAGAGGTATACTGTACATTGTGGGGCACAGTGTAGCGGTATACTGTATATTGTGGGGCACAGTGTAGGCTATATGTCTATAACATAAACATATTTCACATGAAAACTTACAATTACTTGGCTTGGCCCTTGGGGATCTTGGACGCCACTTCCACACTTTGGCCGGGGGCTCGGCGGAGCTGATGTTGTGTTTTATCCTAATGAGAAAGATTTCATAATAAGTATTTATAGAAGGGGCAGAGGGACAGCAGAGCAGGGAGAGGCTGGTGCTGCTACTAGGGGGTCATACCATGAGGGAGTAATAAAGCACACCATAATGCCCCCCCCCCCAGTAGTAATAATTCTCCTTATAATGTGACAGTGCAAAAAATACCCCCTTGTAATGCCCCCAGTTGAGCTAATGTCCCCATAGTGCCCCCATAATGTGCCAGTATAAAATACCCCTATATAGTGCCCCCAGTAAATTCCCCCATAGTGCTCCTCTCCCCCCTTCCTGCTAGTGCCCCCCATAATGTACCAGTATAAAATGCCCCATATATAGTGCCCCAGTAGATGCCCCTCAGTGTCCGTCCTCTGATAGGCTGCTGGCCTAGTGTCCCCCATAATGCCCCCCAATAATGTGCCAGTATCAAGTGCCTCTCCCCCCACATGTCCCAGTATCATAGTGCCAAACCCCCCATGTGCCAGTATCAAGTGCCTCTCTCTTCCCCCCCCATGTCCCATTATCAAAGTGTCATCTCCCCCCAAAAAAGTGCCACTCCCCCCCCCCCATGTCCCAGTATCATAGTGCCATCTCCCCCCCCCACAAAAAAGTGCCAATATCAAGTGCCTCTCTCCCTCTCCCCTCCCCATGTGCCAGTATCAGGTGCCTCCCCCCCCATGTGCCAGTATCAAGTGCCAACCCCCCCTCCCCCCTCCAGGTGCCAATATCAGGTGCCTCTCCTCCCCCCCCATGTCCCAGTATCATAGTGCCATCTCCCCCCAAAAAAGTGCCACTCTCCCCCCCCCATGTCCCAGTATCATAGTGCCATCTCCCCCCCCCACAAAAAAGTGCCAATATCAAGTGCCTCTCTCCCTCCCCCCTCCCCATGTGCCAGTATCAGGTGCCAACCCCTCTCCCCCCCATGTGCCAGTATCAGGCGCCTCTTCCCCCCCATGTGCCAGTATCAGGTGCCAACCCCCCTCCCCCCCGCAGGTGCCAGTATCAGGTGCCAACCCCCCTCCCCCCATGTGCCAGTATCAAGTGCCTCCTGCTCCCCCCCCCCCCAGGTGCCAGTATCAGGTGCCTCCCGCTCCCCCATGGCAGTAACAGTCGGGTATTAAAAAAAAATAAACACTTCTACTTACCCCCATGTCAGCGATGCGATGCAGCCTCTTCCTGTGTCCCGCCCTGTATGTCCTTATATGGAGTCAGTGCTTGTATTTCAGAAAAGTTTCTGCTGGGATTCGAACCCACAACCTTCTGCTTCAGAGGCAAAGCAGCTAACCACAAGACCATACCAGATGCCTTGCTGCTGACTGAAAAAATATGAGACTTCTACTGTTATAGCTAGCTAAGTGTACATCTATACACATGACAGCTGCTCATATATAGAGATATAGCAGAGCTGAGTGTTCTGAGACAGCTGTCATATACAGATATAGCAGTATCTCAGATATAGCAGATATATCTCTATATGACAGCTGTTCCAGCACACTTAGCTCTGCTATATCTCTATATATGATAGCTGCCCCAGCAAACCCAGCTCTGCTACATCTAGGCATATGACAGCTGCCCAAACACACCCAGCACTGCTATATCTCTATATGACAGCTGTCCCAGCACACTCAGCTCTACTATATCTCTATATATGACAGCTGCCCCAGCAAACCCAGCTCCCAGCTCTGGGTTTGCTGGGGCAGCTGTCATATATAGAGATATAGCAGAGCTGAGTGTGCTGGGACAGCTGTCATATAGAGATATAGCAGAGCTGAGTGTGTTGGGGCAGCTGTCATGTGTATAGATGTACACTTAGCCAGCTATAACAGTAGAAGTCTCATATTTTTTCAATCAGTTGTAATGCAGCCTTTATGGCTGTGAGGGTAAATGCTTTGCCTCTGATAGATTGGAGGTTGTGGGTTTGAATCCCAGACACACCAGGAGACTTTAGCAGACAGTAAGATTAGATCATATTAGCGGCTGCTGCTGTGAAGGGGCCCTGAACACGATATTTAACTAACTTGAAAATAAACTGTCACACGCGCTGCCGGGGCGCCGGGCCCCCTTGGCAGCCCGGGCCCCGAAGCAGCTGCTTCCCCGGTAGTTACGCCACTGATAATATATAAAAAGCATGGAAAAATAGAGTGCTTAAAGTGCAACTACAGTTTCAGATAACTTTTTTGAACAATTATGTGTGTATACATGATAACACAATACATTACTATTATATGACTTGTATCTGACATTGTTTTTTTCCAGAACACATCTAATTCTCAGAAGTCTCTGTGCTAGTGGGTGGATAATAGCTGTTATGATGTCTGCATATAGTCTACAAGTACACATAGCAGATTCTGCTTCCTAAGTCTCTCTCATGCAAAAGCACCACATAAAACATTATAGACAAGTACTGAGCAGTAGTGATGTGAACAAAGCATTTATGGTGTGATATAACAATTAGTATTAGCTGCTAAATTATGCCTGTGCCTCTCTATCTCACTCTGCTATATGATGGTGTAATCTGATCCTTCAGAGGGTTGGCAGCCTGTCTTGGTCTTTTAAGACAGAGTTAGCACAGAATTCAGAGAGAATGTTAGTCTGGGAAGAGAGGAGGAAACAAGATGATATATGATAAGATATATTACAAAGTTTCTTATATATGGCTGTTAATTTATGCAAAGTTGCCTAAAAAAAGTTAGTGTCATTTAAAAAAACAAAAATTTACTCAGTAAAAGTAAAATTATTGCATATATAAAAGTTTTTCAAATGGAAAACATATTAAGACTTATAGGATAAATATATATTTCCTGTATGTTTGCTTTGAATATTTTATTTCCTCCTTAGTGTAAAATTACACATATTACATGTACTTTACCAGGAAAGTTGCATTATCAGAAATATCCATCAGATCTCTATGTGGATTAAAGAAAAAAACATTATCTGTATAGATAGCCTTGCGGTTCGCCCGACGGTCGTTTCGTGGCAAACTTTGCTCATTTGCGATTTTCCGTACATGCAAACACATGGCGATGTTCGCATATGCCATATTCTTTTCCACTGCGCCAAACTTTGACCCATCCATCAGGTGGGACAGGACAACAAATTGAGACGTTTCAGCACATGGACACACCCCCACTATATAACAGAACCCGATCTGGCAGCCATTTTACATTATGTGTTTTGCAGTGTAGAGAGAGGTTGCTTTGTGGAGCAGGGACAGACTGTTAAGGAAACCAAACGCTAGCTAATAAGGCCACAAAAGTCCTTTTAAGGACTGCCATAAGCGTGCTATCGATAGGTGTGATATACTGAGGGATGTGATATACTTATAATATACTTTCTAACATAGAAAGAATATTATAGTGCATTTGTATTGTGCAGCAGTTGTGTGCAGTTCCGCTGTGATACCGCAGCTATAAAGAGGGATTGGAATAACTAATTGCAACTGGTGTGATATACCTGTTGCCCCCCCAAAAACTGATTAAGGGGTATAATATACCTATGATATACTTTCTAGCATAAAAAGTATACTATAGTGCATTTGTAGTGTGCAGCAGTTGTGTGTGGTTTTTATATGATACTGCAGATATATAGAGGGACAAGCATTATTGGAACAACTATTTGCAAAGCATGTGATATACCTGTTGCCCCCAATAAAACTGATTGAGGGGTACGATATACCTGATTCCACAAAATACTAATTAAGAGGTTTGATATACCTGCTTCCACCAAATATTGATTGAGGGGTTCTATATACCTGTTTCCACAAAATATTGATTGAGGGGTTCGATATACCTGCTTCTACAAAATACTGATTAAGGTGTTCTATGTTCCTGCTTCCACAAAATACTGATTAAGGGGTGCGATATACCTGCTTCCGCCAAATAATGATTGAGGCCTGCGATACACCGGCTTCCACAAAATACTGAGTAAGGGGTGCGATATACCTGCTTCCACCAAATATTAATATAGGTGTTCTATATACCTGACTCCACAAAATACTGATTGAGGGGTTCAATATACCTACTTCTACAAAATACTGATTAAGGAGTTCTATATACCTACTTCCACAAAATATTGATTGAGGGGTGTGATATACCTGCTTCCACAAAATACTGATTAAGGGGTTTGATATACCTGCTTCCGCGAAATACTGATTAAGGGGTTTGATATACCTGCTTCTACAAAATACAGATTGAGGGGTGCGATATACCTGCTTCCACCAAATATTGATTATGGTGTTCTATATATGTGTTTCCACAAAATACTGATTGAGGGGTGCGATATTCCTGCTTCCAAAAAATACTGATTAGGGGGTTTGATATACCTGTTTTCACAAAATACAGATAAAGGGGTGTGATATACCTGCTTCCACAAAATACAGATTGAGGGGTGTGATATACCTTCTTCCACCAAATATTTATTCAGGTGTACTATATACCTGTTTCCACAACATACTGATTAAAAGATGGGATATCCTGCTATTACAAAATACTTTATAAGGGGTTCTATATAATACAAAATACTGATTGTGGGTGCAATATACCTGCTTCCACCAAATATTGATTGAGACCTGCGATACACCGGCTTCTACAAAATACTGATTGAGGGGTGCGATATACTTGCTTTTACAAAATACTAATTAAGAGGTTCTATATACCTGCTTCCACAAAATTCTGATTGAGGGGTGCGATATACCTGCTTCCTCAAAATATAGATTGAGGGGGGCGATATACCTGCTTCCACCAAATATTGATTCAGGTGTTCTATATACCTGTTTCCACAAAATACCAATTGAGGGGTGCGATATACCTGCTTCTACAAAATATTAATTTAAGGGTTCTATTTACCTGTCTACACTAAATACTGTTTGAGGGGTGCGATATACCAGCTTAGACAAAATACTGATTTAAGGGGTTCAATATACCTGCTTCCGCAAAATACTGATTGGGGGTGCGATATACCAGCTTCCACAAAATACCGATTAAGAAGTTTGATATACCTGCTTCCACAAAATACAGATTGAGGGGTGCGATATACCTGCTTCCACCAAATATTAATTCAGGTGTTCTATATAAAGTACCTCATAAAATACTGATTGAGAGGTGCGATATACCTGCTTCTACAAAATAATGAATTAGGGGTTCTATATACCTGCTTCCACAAAATACTGATTAAGGGGTGCGATACATTGTCTTCCACCAAATACTGATTGAGGCCTGCAATATATACCTGCTTTTACAAATACTGTTCTTCTCTAGGGACTTTGGCACATTGTCATTTTAAAAATTCAGGTGTTCTATATACCTATTTCCACAAAATAATGATTGAGGGGTGCGATATACCTGCTTCTACAAAATATTGATTAAGGGGTTCTATATCACTGCTTACACAAAATACTGATTAAGGGGTGTGATATACCTGCTTCCTCAAAATACTGATTGGGGGGTGCGATTTACCTGCCTCCACAAAATACTGATTAGTGGTTAATATACCTGCTATCACAAAATACTAATGAAGGCGTTTTATAAACCTTTTTCCACAAAATACTGATTGATGGATGCGATTTACCTGCTTCTACAAAATACTGATTAAGGGGTTCTATATACCTATTTCCACAAAATATTGATTGAGGGGTGGGATATGCCTTCTTCTACAAAATACTGATTATGGGGTTCTATATACCTGCTTCCACAAAATACTGATTGTGGGTGCAATATACCTGCTTCCACCAAATATTGATTGAGACCTGCGATACACCGGCTTCTACAAAATACTGATTGAGGGGTGCGATATACTTGCTTTTACAAAATACTAATTAAGAGGTTCTATATACCTGCTTCCACAAAATTCTGATTGAGGGGTGCGATATACCTGCTTCCTCAAAATATAGATTGAGGGGGGCGATATACCTGCTTCCACCAAATATTGATTCAGGTGTTCTATATACCTGTTTCCACAAAATACCAATTGAGGGGTGCGATATACCTGCTTCTACAAAATATTAATTTAAGGGTTCTATTTACCTGTCTACACTAAATACTGTTTGAGGGGTGCGATATACCAGCTTAGACAAAATACTGATTTAAGGGGTTCAATATACCTGCTTCCGCAAAATACTGATTGGGGGTGCGATATACCAGCTTCCACAAAATACCGATTAAGAAGTTTGATATACCTGCTTCCACAAAATACAGATTGAGGGGTGCGATATACCTGCTTCCACCAAATATTAATTCAGGTGTTCTATATAAAGTACCTCATAAAATACTGATTGAGAGGTGCGATATACCTGCTTCTACAAAATAATGAATTAGGGGTTCTATATACCTGCTTCCACAAAATACTGATTAAGGGGTGCGATACATTGTCTTCCACCAAATACTGATTGAGGCCTGCAATATATACCTGCTTTTACAAATACTGTTCTTCTCTAGGGACTTTGGCACATTGTCATTTTAAAAATTCAGGTGTTCTATATACCTATTTCCACAAAATAATGATTGAGGGGTGCGATATACCTGCTTCTACAAAATATTGATTAAGGGGTTCTATATCACTGCTTACACAAAATACTGATTAAGGGGTGTGATATACCTGCTTCCTCAAAATACTGATTGGGGGGTGCGATTTACCTGCCTCCACAAAATACTGATTAGTGGTTAATATACCTGCTATCACAAAATACTAATGAAGGCGTTTTATAAACCTTTTTCCACAAAATACTGATTGATGGATGCGATTTACCTGCTTCTACAAAATACTGATTAAGGGGTTCTATATACCTATTTCCACAAAATATTGATTGAGGGGTGGGATATGCCTTCTTCTACAAAATACTGATTATGGGGTTCTATATACCTGCTTCCACAAAATACTGATTGTGGGTGCAATATACCTGCTTCCACCAAATATTGATTGAGACCTGCGATACACCGGCTTCTACAAAATACTGATTGAGGGGTGCGATATACTTGCTTTTACAAAATACTAATTAAGAGGTTCTATATACCTGCTTCCACAAAATTCTGATTGAGGGGTGCGATATACCTGCTTCCTCAAAATATAGATTGAGGGGGGCGATATACCTGCTTCCACCAAATATTGATTCAGGTGTTCTATATACCTGTTTCCACAAAATACCAATTGAGGGGTGCGATATACCTGCTTCTACAAAATATTAATTTAAGGGTTCTATTTACCTGTCTACACTAAATACTGTTTGAGGGGTGCGATATACCAGCTTAGACAAAATACTGATTTAAGGGGTTCAATATACCTGCTTCCGCAAAATACTGATTGGGGGTGCGATATACCAGCTTCCACAAAATACCGATTAAGAAGTTTGATATACCTGCTTCCACAAAATACAGATTGAGGGGTGCGATATACCTGCTTCCACCAAATATTAATTCAGGTGTTCTATATAAAGTACCTCATAAAATACTGATTGAGAGGTGCGATATACCTGCTTCTACAAAATAATGAATTAGGGGTTCTATATACCTGCTTCCACAAAATACTGATTAAGGGGTGCGATACATTGTCTTCCACCAAATACTGATTGAGGCCTGCAATATATACCTGCTTTTACAAATACTGTTCTTCTCTAGGGACTTTGGCACATTGTCATTTTAAAAATTCAGGTGTTCTATATACCTATTTCCACAAAATAATGATTGAGGGGTGCGATATACCTGCTTCTACAAAATATTGATTAAGGGGTTCTATATCACTGCTTACACAAAATACTGATTAAGGGGTGTGATATACCTGCTTCCTCAAAATACTGATTGGGGGGTGCGATTTACCTGCCTCCACAAAATACTGATTAGTGGTTAATATACCTGCTATCACAAAATACTAATGAAGGCGTTTTATAAACCTTTTTCCACAAAATACTGATTGATGGATGCGATTTACCTGCTTCTACAAAATACTGATTAAGGGGTTCTATATACCTATTTCCACAAAATATTGATTGAGGGGTGGGATATGCCTTCTTCTACAAAATACTGATTATGGGGTTCTATATACCTGCTTCCACAAAATACTGATTGAGGGGTGTGATATACCTGCTTCCACCAAATAATTATTGAGGCCTGCGATATATCAGCTTCCACAAAAAAATGTTAGAGGGGTGCAATATACCTGCTTCTACCAAATATTGATTCAGGTGTTCTATATACCTGCTTCCACAAAATACTGATTGAGGGGTGTGATATACCTGCTTCCACCAAATAATTATTGAGGCCTGCGATATATCAGCTTCCACAAAAAAATGTTAGAGGGGTGCAATATACCTGCTTCCACAAAATACTGATTGAGGGGTGCGATATACCGACTTCCGCCAAATACTGAATAAGGCCTGCTATACACCGGCTTCTACATAATACTGATTGAGGGGTGGGATATACCTGCTTCCACCAAATATTGATTCAGGTGTACTATATACATGTTTCCACAAAATACTGATTGAGGGGTGGGGTATACCTGCTTCCACCAAATATTGATTCAGGTGTACTATATACATTTTTCCACAAAATACTGATTGAGGGGTGCAATGTACCTGCTTCTACAAAACACTGAATAAGGAGTTTTATATACCTGCTTCCACAAAATACTAATTGAGGGGTGCGATATACCTGCTACCACAAAATACTGATTAAGGGGTTTGATATACCTGATTCAACAAAATACAGATTGATGGGTGTGATATACCTGCTTCCACCAAATATGGATTCAGGTGTTCTATATAACTGCTTCCACAAAATACTGAATAAGGGGTGCGATATACCTGCTTCCACCAAATATTGATTGAGGCCTGTGATACACCGGCTTCCAAAAAGTATTGATTGAGGCATGCAATATACCTGCTTTCACCAAATTTTGATTGAGGCCTACGATACACCGCCTTCCACAAAATACTGATTGAGGGGTGCAATATGCCTGCTTCCACCAAATATTGTTTCCGGGGTTCTATATACCTATTTCCACAAAATATTGATTGAGGGGTGGGATATGCCTCCTCCTACAAAATACTGATTAAGAGGTTCTATATACAGTACCTGCTTCCACAAAATGCTGATTGAGGGGTGTGATATACCTGCTTCCACCAAATAATTATTGAGGCCTGCGATACATCAGCTTTCACAAAATACTGATTGAGGGGTACGATATACCTGCTTACACCAAATATTGATTCAGGGGTTCTATATACCTGTCTCAGTAAAATACTGATTGAGGGGTGCGATATATTTGCTTCTACAAAATATTGGTTAAGGGGTTCTATATAACTGCTTCCACAAAATACTGATTGAGGGGTGTGATATTCCTGCTTCCACAAAATACTTATTATGAGGTTTCATATACCTGCTTCCAAAAAATACAGATTGAAGGGTGAAATATACAAACCGGATTCCAAAAAAGTTGGGACACTAAACAAATTGTGAATAAAAACTGAATGCAATGATGTGGAGATGGCAAATGTCAATATTTTATTTGTAATACAACGTAGATGACAGATACGTTGATTCAAATTTTCACGGTGTCAACAAATCCCAAAAAAGTTGGGACAAGTAGCAAAAAGAGGCTGGAAAAAGTAAATTTAAGCATAACGAAGAGCTGGAAGACCAATTAACACAAATTAGGTCAATTGGCAACATGATTGGGTATAAAAAGAGCTTCTCAGAGTGGCAGTATCTCTCAGAAGCCAAGATGGGTAGAGGATCATCAATTCCCACAATGTTGCGCAGAAAGATAGTGGAGCAATATCAGAAAGGTGTTACCCAGTGAAAAATTGCAAAGACTTTGCATCTATCATCATCAACTGTGCATAACATCCTCCGAAGATTCAGAGAATCTGGAACAATCTCTGTGCGTAAGGGTCAAGGCCGTAAAACCATACTGGATGCCCGTGATCTCCGGGCCCTTAAACACCACTGCACCACAAACAGAAAATGCTACTGTAAAGGAAATCACAGAATGGGCTCAGGAATACTTCCAGAAACCATTGTCAGTGAACACAATCCACCGTGCCATCCGCCGTTGCCAGCTGAAACTCTACAGTGCAAAGAAGAAGCCATTTTTAAGCAAGAGCCACAAGCTCAGGCGTTTTCACTGGGCCAGGGATCATTTAAAATGGAGTGTGGCAAAACGGAAGACTGTTCTGTGGTCAGACGAGTCACGATTCAAAGTTCTTTTTGGAAATCTGGGACGCCATGTCATCCGTACCAAAGAGGACAAGGACAACCCAAGTTGTTATCAACGCTCAGTTCAGAAGCCTGCATCTCTGATGGTATGGGGTTGCATGAGTGCGTGTGGCATGGGCAGCTTGCATGTCTGGAAAGGCACCATCAATGCAGAAAAATATATTCAGGTTCTAGAACAACATATGCTCCCATCCAGACATCATCTCTTTCAGGGAAGACCCTGCATTTTTCAACAAGATAATGCCAGACCACATTCTGCATCAATCACAACATCATGGCTGCGTAGGAGAAGGATCCGGGTACTGAAATGCCCAGTCTGCAGACCAGATCTTTCACCTATAGAGAACATTTGGTGCATCATAAAGAGGAAGGTGCAACAAAGAAGGCCCAAGACGATTGAACATTTAGAGGCCTGTATTAGACAAGAATGGGAGAGCATTCCTATTTCTAAACTTGAGAAACTGGTCTCCTCGGTCCCCAGACGTCTGTTGAGTGTTGTAAGAAGAAGGGGAGATGCCACACAGTGGTGAAAATGGCCTTGTCCCAACTTTTTGGGGATTTGTTGACACCATGAAATTCTGATTCAAAATATTTTTCCCTTAAAATTGTACATTTTCTCAGTTGAAACTTTTGTTCCGTGATTTATGTTCTATTCTGAATAAAATATTAGAAGTTGGCACCTCCACATCATTGCATTCAGTTTTTATTCACGATTTGTATAGTGTCCCAACTTTTTGGGAATCCGGTTTGTACCTGCTTCCACCAAATATTGATTTAGGTTTTCTATATATTTGTTTCCACAAAATACTGATTGAGGGGTGCGATATTCCTGCTTCTACAAAATACTGATTAAGGGGTACTATATACCTGCTTCCACAAAATAAAGATTGAGGGGTGCGATATACCTGCTTTCAGAAATAATGATTAAGGGGTTTGATATACCTTTTTTTAACAAAATACTGAATGAGGGGTGCGATATACTTGCTTTTACAAAATACTGATTAATCGGTGCTATATACCTGGTTCCACAATATACAGATTGAGGGGTGCGTTATACCTGGTTCCACAAAATAATAATTAAGGGGTTTGATTTACCTGCTTTCACAAAATACAAATTAAGGGGTTTGATATACCTGCTTTCACAAAATACGATCACAAAATACAGATTGAGGGGTGCGATATACCTGCTTTCAGAAATAATGATTAAGGGGTTTGATATACCTTTTTCACAAAATACTGAATGAGGGGTGCGATATACTTGCTTTTACAAAATACTGATTAATCGATGCTATATACCTGCTTCCACAATATACAGATTGAGGGGTGCGTTATACCTGGTTCCACAAAATAATAATTAAGGGGTTTGATTTACCTGCTTTCACAAAATACAAATTAAGGGGTTTGATATACCTGCTTTCACAAAATACTATCACAAAATACAGATTGAGGGGTGTGATATACCTGCTTTCAGAAAATAATGATTAAGGGGTTTGATATATCTTTTTCCACAAAATACTGATTGAGGGTTGCGATATACCTGCTTTCACAAAATACTGATTAATCGGTGCTATATACTTGCTTCCACAATATACAGATTGAGGGGTGCGATATACCTGCTTCTACCAAATATTGATTCAGGTGTTCTATATACCTGCTTTCAAAAAATACTGATTTAGGGGTGAGCTATAACTACTTCTACAAAATACTGATTAAGTGATTCTATATACCTGCTTCCACAAAATACCGATTGAGGGGTGCGATAAACCGGCTTCCACCAAATACTGATTGAGGCCTGCGATATACCTGGTTCCACAAATACTGCTCTTCTCTAGTGACTTTGGCATAGGGCCATTGTGAAAATGACAGGCAGAGGAAAAGGCAGGCCTTTGCGCAGGGGTGGTAGGGGTTGTGTAGGTGCACCAGGCCGGAGCCTAAGTTAGAAGTTTGAGAAGGTGTTTGCGATTACATCAACGGACGCATCAGAGTTGGTTGAGTGGCTCACTTAGCCTTCCTCTTCTTCATCCTCTGTATCGGTACCCTCCTCACTCTCTGCTGTGTACACCCCAAAGAAACCACCACCATAGCTCCTCCACTCGAGTCAAAGAAATTATTTTCCCATCAATTCCCTGACCTTACCAATACACAGACATTCTTGGCATCGGATGAGGAAAAGGAGGTAGCAACAGCCGCCACCCAGTGGTCTGACCACAGTACCCAGATCAGCCCAAGGAGAGAGGTCCCTGCTGATGCTGCCTACTCCGAGATCTCTAATGTCAGTGGTGGTGAAGGTGACGTGTCGATAGACGTCCTGTGGGTGCAGTGCACAGGAGGCAAAAAGCAGACTGCAAATGTATCTGGAGTGAACCATCCACCATGCACGGTCACATCTTGAGCTCCCAGTATGCCAGCACATGGCTCCACAGTGTGTGCTTTTTTTAAGGTGTCATCTGCTGACAAAAGTGTTGCCATCTGCAGCCTATGCTGCCAACGCATAAGTTGCAGTAAGCCCAACACTCACCTAGGGTCGACCACCTTAAGAAGGCACCTGGCCTCCCATCACCGAGACCAGTGGGAGCAACACCGTCAGAACCTACAAAACCACACTCCCGACGCTCCACGTCCTTCCTCTTCTCCTTCGACCTAATGTTCAAGCATAAAAAGTTGATGACGCAGGATAACCCTCTTGCCCAACAGCTGACCGCTGACTTGTTGGAACTGCTAGCTTGCCATCTACTGCCATATAAACTGGGGGACTTGGAGGCTTTTAGAAAATTTGTGGCCATTGGCACACCGCAATGAAAGATCCCCAGAAGGAAATATTTTAATGCATCCCAGAACTCCATCCTCTTTCTTCTCCTCGGCTGACTCCTCTTTTTCCACTGCTACCTCCTCTTCTGCTGCACTTCCCAAGTTCCCTGTAGTGACTAGGTCTTATCCCCAGATTGCAGAATTTCAGCCCCCCTGTGTTATGCTACAAACGGGCAGGCAATTTAAGAGATAAAATCATCAGAGCGGATAAAGGCACTAACAAAAAGGGCCCCCGACAAATGGTATTGTCTACTGTCAGGAAGGGCACCTTTTCTTGTCTAAACTGCATCCACTGTTCTAGTATAATAAAAAGCCCCTACATTTCGCACCCACATACTGGGGAACAAATTCCAATAAAGGGTAATTTCGCCTGCAATAGTACTTTTATAATATACTTATTGAAATGTTCATGTGGACTTTGTTATGTAGGCGAGACTACGATGCGAATGAAAGATCGCTTTGCGAAACATAAGTCGACAATTCGCAATGAAAATTTACTATTGCCAATCCCTTTGCATTTTCATCAACAGAGACACAATGTGTCACAGCTTCGATTTCAAATTATCGAAGAGGTACTGTTACCTCGAAGGGGAGGCAATAGAGTGGATTTGCTACTCAAACGTGAAGCCTACTGGATTCACCGACTACAAACGATGACACCCAAAGGGTTAAATCGAGCGTATGCGGTGAATAGTTTTTTATAATGTTTCACATTAGATACAATCATTACCCGTGTTTGAATTATGTAATCTTATCTTGTTATGTGTCCCCGCAGTGTAATTGACTCATTGCGATCTTTGATGAAACTGATGGATCGCATTCATTTATGGCTTTTGCCGAGACTCGATGTTAGTAAACAATTTCTGTTACCTTGCCAACATGACGTCAGAATCACATGACTATAAAAGCAGACTCAGTTTTATACTGACTTTAAAACCAGCCTCCAGGGCAGACTAACTGCTCAGGTGTGCATGACTGCTTGGAGATCGCCACGCCTCCAATATATTTTTTTCTTTGTAGTATATATTGGAGGCGTGGCGATCTCCAAGCAGTCATGCACACCTGACCAGTTAGTCTGCCCTGGAGGCTGGTTTTAAAGTCAGTATAAAACTGAGTCTGCTTATATAGCACCTACCAGTAGCCATTTGGCTCCAGGAGAAGTATATAGTGGGCTCAGCATGCATGTTGGTACTTGCATCCCTGGATCCGATGAAGGCTGTAAAAGCACCGGACGGGGTTAAAGGCAGAGTGTGCTTGGCGTGCATGCTGTGCCTGCGCTCCCTGGACTTTGTGTGGCTGTCGTGGCCCATAACAAGTAGGAACTAGTGTTTAGGGACCACTCATGAAGGCGACCTTGACGTGGTAAGTGGCTTATTACGCTTTGGCCAAAATGTACACCAATGCCTTTGTCAACATCCAGCATAAAGACAGGGCAGAGTGCTGGTTTGCAGAGTGCGATTGCATTTGTGTTTTTGCGTTTGTATTTGTATTTCGCCATAGCAATGTGCACCTGCAAACAGGGTTGTGCGGGCTGAACCCCCACATTTTTTTCCTTAACAATATACTATAGCCACTGAGTTACTTAGCAAAATCTACCTCTATAGAGCTGTCTGCTGTTAATAGTTTTTCTTATTTCTCTTTCCACCTCACTGACTTGGATGCACATGCTCAGTTCTATTCCTCAACTGCCTCCTGACCTGTGATAGGGAGAGAACTGCAGCAATAAGTACACAGCTTCTGAGCTGACAGCATAATATAAATCAAGCAGAGTAATTACAACAGTGAATGGGGAGATCCCTGTATCCATGTGCTGTAAATGGCTGGTCCAACTTTGTTAGAAAAAGATTGCTATAAACTATATGATATTTGATTTCTTTATTTTTACATTTAACATGGGATATACCCTTTAAAGGCTATATACTCCTTTGTATCATTTAATTTGGCTTATTTTGAGCTAAGAATCATTTTTTCAATTGGTGTTTATTAAAAAATGTTGAAACACTGTCTTTGTGCAGCCTTGAGTTTATCTAGTAGCAGGGATTGAATTTTCTCTCTGTTCTATTAGGCAGCTCACCTGGCCGGCATGTTATCTCTGACCTTATGAACATTCATTATATTATAGCTCAATTCCTATCTTACTGATAAGAATGTGGCTTAAATAAGTGTTTATAACCTTTAGTAGTTTAGAGATAAGGTTTATCCAAACTGAAATTAAAAAGTATGATTTACACAGATAGAAAAACTGTTAACCCTATGTGACAGATTGGCTCAATATTTTTTTTAATAAAGACTGAGCTCAAAATAATAATAATAATGCAATTATAAAGAAAAAATGTCGAAGGTGTACATAGCTTTTAACTCATTGCTTTATAATTCGGGTGTTAGTTGCACCTTATTTTTTACAGAAATTAATTTGGACTCATTATTGATTTGCACTCTGTCTATTGTAAACTCTGTCTACTTATTAGGTACAGTAGTATTAGTAAATATGGGACATTTAGTTTTTTGGTGGAAGTTTTTGGGGACTTGTGAAAAACATAATAAAATGTCCCGAATAATGTTTAGTTTGTGTACATTTCATAATTTGCTAATAACTTACTGCTCAAATATGCTCAAGACATTTTTTTTCATGAAAAAGGTAGCAAAACAACAGACAGGAATGCTGCTTAAAATACTATGCTATTACAAAATTTGTGAAACCACTTAAACTATGTTAAAAGCACCTGTCCCCAAAACCTTTTTAATGAAAAAAAAATAATACACATTGGAAGCTAAGCAGAGATTATTGTTGTACATAAATTGCCAACATTTCTCTTAATTTTTTTATTTTTACAAAAAATAAATACAATGTTGCAAAATAGAAAAAAAAAAACATAAAAATCTGGATGGGCAGCTCTCACCTATACAGTAGACCTATGCTGTAGCATATGTAATTTTCAAAGGACAGATAAACGCACATAAGATATATTCATTATATAGATATCCATTAATAATAAATGCTTCATCTGCAGCTACCATCTATTAACGCTATCCAGAATAATCTCCTAAAGAGCCTAAACCACCAAAGTGTGGCCTTAAAACTATCTTCTAGTTCAAGAAAAATAATTTGCATTAACTTGAAAATGAACCTCCTTTTCATCATTTTTAGTTGCAGATCCACTAATTCTCAGGCTCCGCTTTCGCCACCCAAGATGGCCATACCACTTCTAAGACTGCCTGATGTACTGTGCCTTTGTACACTTCTTACTTGTCCAGCCATGCTGTTGTATCCAAGGGCAGCAGGAAGTGTCTTGGGCTACCAAATGCTACCAAAAGAGGAGCTTGGGAATTGACAGATTTGCAGCTTAAAAGATGAAAAAGAGGTCACCAGATAAGTGTTCTGTCTGTTCTCCAGTTAATGTGATTTTTTTTTTTCCTCTTGAACCAGAGGGTTGTTTTAAACATTTTTATTCTTGGTGGGTTTTTTCCTTGGTCACTTTTTTTGTGGATATAATGGCAAAGCTTCTTAATTTGCTGATAGTGTAAAGTCATCTCCATGGTATTTGCGAACCCAAAAAGAGGCTGTTACATTTTGGATATAGTCCAGATTAATAAAACATTAAGCTAGTATAACATTTGTAATGCCTTTCTAAAACCGTTATATCTGAAATAATTTCCGGGAACATTTTGTATCTAATTAGGACCATAAAAAGTTAGTGGTTCATACATAAATTTAGAATTTTAACAGTACTTGGAATATAAGAGCATTCAGAAAGAGCGGCTCTGATCCACTCTTCAATGTCCACACATGACATTAAAATAGATTCAATCAAGGTAGAATGTACTTTAAAATGTCAAAAGAACATATTTCTTTTAGCAATCTCAATCCAAGGCAAGAATTTTATTGACTGTTGGCTGAGCCAGGTTTTGTAGTATATCACCCCAAAAAAGGTCCAGGGTGACAGATTAAGTCCGTAATGGGTAAACTCTCTGCTTTCCATCAAATTCCATGACAGCTTGAAATAAAAAATAGGTTTTAGATGTCTTTCTGGAAAACTGTGGCCATTTTCAATTTCTGATGCGGAGCTGTGTGAACTATTTAGAAAATAAATCATTTAACTGAAAAGGTTTTGAAAGTGAGTTAATAAATTGCTTTGTGACTCCCTTATTGAAATAGGTCGGTGACAAACTTATTTTCTGGACAGTAGAAAAGTCAAAGCCTTTGAAGACTTATTCCATATATACATCTGGTGCAGAATTGGAAGATTTTTATGCCTATTTATAATGACATACAAGTAGGTACAATGTGCGGAGGCATTTATCAACTACTTTATCCCCATGAAAGAGATAACATATATTCAATCAGGACTACAGATGAGCTAATCTATTCTAAAATTCAGAAATTCAACCACAATTTTTCAAAAGTTCTGATCATTTTGTGTAATTCAGTTTTGGAAAATCAAGGCGTGAGAGGGAGAGAAATGGAGAGAAATTAAAAGATATAAAGAGGGATAGAGAGAGAGAGATTTTTCCAGGCAATCAGAAGTGAATCAAATTTTAAGAAACTTGCTCATCTCTAATCAGGACCCAAAGTACAAAATTGCATTTCAAACTATACATTCCATAAAGCTAAAATATACACCGCAAATCTCCCCATCTGTGGCAGTACACACATCATCACACACAGCCAATCAGAACCCTACTCTGAACTGACGAAGAGCATTGAAACAAAGCTGGTTATAGAAGTGTGTCTACTGTCTGCTAGGTAGATTAAGTCATGTTGTAAGGCTCTTTAAAGGGTCAGGCACTAACTTCCACTGAGTAACCACTTATAGGCTGCACTACAGAGACAACTGTCTTCTTTCTGTAGAAGAACCATTTGACATATTTTCCTACTGAACATTGCTCTAAAAAAGGGTTAAATAAACTTTTCTGACCTGAGGGCCACATTATCCTATTGAATCATTCCCAAAAGCCACAATACATGTTATAAATGGCTGATATGTGCAAGTTCCACTTCCACAAATTCCACCAATTAGGATTCCTCTTCTTACCCATTCGGCATTCCTGGGAGGAGGAGACCAAGCATGCATGCAGCACTCTCCATTGAACATTATAAGTATTGTGGTAACAGCCTAGCATTTCACAAGACCCAAAATTTACAATAGATTTTCCCTTCTCTAATTCATATACTCATATGTGGTAAACAGGGCTGAAAGGGCCCCAGGTCCCTGATGTATGTGAGACAGGGAAGCTACATATGAGCATTTCAGTGTCCAGATGTTTGAGTGCCACATTTAATGGCATTGCAAGCTGCATTTGGCCCATGGGCCACATATGGCCCGTGGGATAATTTAATGTGCCCACCCCCCTTGCCAGAGCATATAGTGCAATAATAATGACTGCTTGAGCATGTGGGAGGCATAGGAAGGTGAGAACAGTGCTGTACTCACCTTCCCTGCTCTACTCTAAGGCCCTGCTCTGTGTCCTGACACATACAGTGTCAGGACATGGTGCAAGTCGGTGTACACTATGATCTTACACTGTGCGTCGTCAGGTCACAATACAGCACGGCGGGAAGAAGACCAGGAAGAGTGAATCTGCAGAGTGGCAGTGCTGTCCAAAGCTGGGAAGGTAAGTTTATTTATTTATTTTAAATATCCGATATGAGGTCCGATTGGGGGTCTGATTGGATGCGGGGGGGGCTTATGGGGGCTGGGGGTGGGTCTGATGGGGGCTGATCTGAGGCTAATGGAGAGTGGGAAGGTTATAAGCTGGGGCTAATGGAGGCTGGAGTGAGTCTGATGGAGGTCTGATATGAGGCTATGGGGGCTGGGGGGGCTGATGAGAGGCTGATCTGAGACTATGGAGGTTGGGGAGGGTCTGATGGGGTCTTATCTGAGGCTGGGGGGTCTGATGGGGGTGTGATCTGAGGCTGATGTAGGCTGGGGGTCTGATGGAAGGCTGATTTGAAGCTGATGAGGTGGTGGGGCAGATCTGATGCTGAGAAAGGGACAAAGGCAGGGACAGTGGCAGGGATAGCGAAAACTCGGTGAACCCCTCTCTGGACCCCTCTGGAATTAGCTTGGCTGACATTAATGACAAATGAAGAAATAAAGAACTAAATATATAACATTCTCAACTTTAAAATTAGACCGCTTTATTTGGTCAAAATCCCACCTGTACTATATATAAAATAAATAGTGCAGATGCCAATTGTTTAAAATTGAAGCACAATTTCTGCATGTATGTATGTATTCTGTATGTCCCGCGAACAATGTTACAAATTTCCAAATGGCTCTTGGCAGCAAAAATATTCCCCACCCCTGTAGTACAGGAACAAGGAAAGGTAATTTTTTAGGCAAAAATCTCTACCATTTCCCATGAGTCTCCTCAGCATTCTCAGACTGTTGACAACTAGTGGAAGCAGAGAGCCATAATAAACATTGCAAAAAAGACTAGGTCTATTTTCATAATAATGCTAAAATATTAAAGGGGTTCTCCGGGCTTTTAATATTACGGACCTATCCTCAGGATAGGTCATTAATATCAGATCGGCGGGGGTCCGACACCTGGCACCCCTGCTGATCAGCTGTTTGAGGAGAAGGCGCGTGCCGTGCCAGCGCTGCCTCCTCTTCACTGTTTACCTTCTCGCCGTCGCCTCTGCAGCGGTGAGCAGCTGTAATTACACCCAAGCCGTCCCATTCATTTCAATAAGACGGATCGCTCCTATACAAGTATAAAGGGAACGATCCGTCCCATTGAAATGAATAGGACGGTTAGGTGTAATTATAGCTGCTCACCGCTGCAGAATCGACGGCGAGAAGGTAAACAGTGAAGAGGAGGCAGCGCTGGCACGGCGCAACGCCTCCTCTTCAAATAGCTGATCGCCGGGGGTGCCGGGTGTCGGACCCCCACTAATCTGATATTGGTGACCTATCCTGAGGATAGGTCATCAATATTAAAAGCTCGGAGAACCCCTTTAAATAATAATAAAAAAAATAACACATGTTGTTTCTTTCTCAAACATAATGAACACAAAGCAACCTGGCTGTTTTATGTACTGCACTATGCATGACAAATATGGCACATAAACATTTGCAGCCCCTGTATCTTATAATGGGCTGTTTATTGCTCAGTAAATCATTACAATGGCCATACATCATTGAATGTCACAATAAAGCTGCTACCTCAGCCCCTACTTCTGATCATGCTTTTTGTTTGACCCTTAAATGGGGGGAGGGAGGATTCTTTTCTTTTCACCTGCTTTGTAAAGCCAATACACAAGACAATCAGAGAAAAGACTGCAATGAACAGACCAGGGTCAGAGAAGCTTACAGCTCCAGCATTCCCATTCCTATACATAGAAGATGACCCTAGCTTCTCTAGCCTGTTAGATTTCTGTCATATTAATAGTAGCCCAAGATGTTTCAAGAGCTATTGATGTTCATCTTCTAAGTAGTAGTGAAGTGTCAGTGTTTGTGATGAAATACATGGAAGGCACGGTTGTAATGGCAGTGGAATATTAATGTGAAGAGGGAGAGGCTTACATGGTCACTCATGTCTCAGCCACATGAACAGGATGCATATGTAGATCCCTTTTCATCTTACTGTTCATGTTCATATTCAAAAAATAAGTAAATCAGGACTAATCCAACATTATATCACAAAATATACTGCACTATACTGTTGCTGATATTTATTACTAATAATTATCGAATAGTTTTAGGAAATTTTATGCTGGTGAGTTTTTTTTTTGGGGGGGGGGGACAAAAATGCTGTGGTCAAATGTTACTTTAAATGCAGTAGTGAATTACAGAAAACACTTCATATAACATATTTTAATTTGTAGTGTTTTTGACATAGTTTTTTGCAAAATTCTCTGGGTATGACTTCTTTTTAAGACATTTTTTTTTTATGGGACTTGCTCGGGGGAAGTGTTGGAACTGTAAACTTGAGGGATGGTGCAGTCATAGCCGACAGATTTGCTCAATTAACTCAAAAATGGTGTAAATTACAACTCAAATCTTCGTCAGCTAATACCTGATGTAGATTTGATTTTCTGCCACACAGATTGCCAGATGATGTGACAAATTTATGAAGAGGCGTGATCCTCTTCATAAATTTGGAGCATTTCAGTCCAAGGACTTTAGACTAAAATTGGTGTAGAAAATGCCAATCTTAGTAAATCTGCCCCACTGTGTGAATCAGCTCTTGAACGTCATAAGGTAGGGGGCTTCTGATAAGGAGTCCTCTCTATGAACCACAAAAGGGAGCCACTAAGGCTACTTTCACACTAGCGTTTGGGGCTCCGCTTGTGAGTTCCATTTGAAGGCTCTCACAAGCGGCCCCGAACGGATCCGTACGGCCCTAATGCATTCTGAGTGGACGCGGATCCGCTCAGAATGCCTCAGTCTGGCATCGTTTGGCCTCCGCTCCGCTCAGCAGGCGGACACCCGAACGCTGCTCGGGTGTCCGCCTGGCCGTGCGGAGGCAAACGGATCCGTCCAGACTTACAATGTAAGTCAATGGGGACAGATCCGTTTGAAGTTGACACAATATGGCTCAGATTCAAACGGATCCGTCCCCCATTGACTTTCAATGTAAAGTCTGGACGGATCCGTCTGAGCAACTTTCACTCTTAGAATTTTTTTCTAAAATATAATGCAGACGGATCCGTTCTGAACGGATCTCATCGTCTGCATTATAGGAGAGGATCCGTCTGTGCAGACACCAGACGGATCTGCTCCGAACGCAAGTGTGAAAGTAGCCTAACAAGCAGTAGTTCTCATATTATCGGACTTTGATCACCCACATAATACTTAGACAGCTATTCATTGTGCAACAGCTGCACAGCCCCAGGTTGTAGATCATTGCTGTATAGCACTGGATGATGTCAAGAATAGCATAGCATTTGTATGGGGCCATAAAAATGTGTGGGACTTCTGTATCCAGAAACCATTCTACATCAAACAGCACACAATAAAATTAAGACTACTGATTAGAGATGAGCGAATTGATTCTTTAGAATCAACATTCGACCTGAACTTTTTGTAAAAATTTGAATTCGTTAGAATCTGATTTTCTCAAGATTCCATTAAGGCAAATTTTCCAGGAGAGAAAGAGAGTTTACTGGGCATTCAGATTATTTAGAATTTTGAATCGAATCACAAGGTCTATTCAGATGAATCGGACCCAAAACTATATTTTAGAAATTCGCTTATCCCTACTAATGATACCGCAAATGTTAAATCCATATACCTAAATTATAAAATAACCGGATGGTGTAAGGAAATTTTGGAAAATAGAGGGCTCCCAAAAAAGTAAGACTGGTACAAACTGTACATAATATGACTAAAGACCCTACACATAGATGGAAAAAAGGTGCATTATGGTCCCAGTGTGCCATGTTTGAAGCCTATCTTCCTGACTGTTTCAGTATTATAAATTGGACAAATCCAAACCCTTTAACAATCAAACCGCCTTGTGATAGATGCCTAAATGCATCCTTTGGGCAAAATTTGCTTTGTTAGATAGTTAATGATTCCAGAATAAGGAGTAAAATTTACTTAAAATATGTAAAACCAAGACCATCTTTTATTCAGGTTTCAATGACCCATCCCATATGCATAGTTTGTAACAACATGACTATAAAAGGATCCAATTTCACTCCTTCCTACTTAGCCCTCTTAATGTATGCCATTACTGATTGTGTGTTACTATGGCAGCGAGGTCTATAAACCGTACCAGGAGACTGGCGTGATAGATTACATATACATGCTGTGTCATTTCCAATTAGCTCCATTTGACTATGTACTGCTTGATACTGTTAACGCAGAGAGGATCAATAAATATGTACAGAATCCAGAGGGTCTCTTCCTTTCCCATCCCATTCTACGAGGTCTTGGGCAGATCGCGCTACAATGATGTTTAATACTGCTGGTAAAGAGGCAGGTGGTGTATAGACACTATTCAGACTCAGCCTATTCAATCCAAAGTCTCCTAACTCTCCATTCATGCATAGCAAAACACCATCTGGTCCTGTTATGCCTCCAGCAACCACAGCTGACCAAAAAATGATAACAACAGCTGTTACAACACAAAAGCCAAACAAAGGAGGAGAGGGAAAGGTTAGAACCATTTCTGATGCTGAGATAGTGGAGAGGGGATGGGGGATGCAGCTAATTCCAGCATCTGACAAAAAAAAAAAAGGTCTTTTAATTAAACCGGTAAAGACTCTACTTAAACCTGGGAAATGTAATCTCTGTGATAATGTAAAAATATATCAAGTGCATCACCTTCTGTTCTCTGAACATTGAGGTTATTAAAACCGTTGCAGAGTTGATGGACTATAAGGGACGTGCATGGATGTAAAAGAGCTGGTGGGCTGTTTGTACAGAGAGAGACGCGGCTGCAGTTTACTTACTAGGTGTCTAAGATAAACAGTAGTGACCCCCATCCTATAGTTCATTCTAGAAGGACTCTTTGTAATCTAGTACAGGTTAGCAGAAGAGGAAAGGCTTGGCCGGGGTCATTAAACACCTGTTACACATTGCAGCACTTTGCACAAGGAGATACAATGGACATAAATCTTTGATTGTTCTGTAGAGATAAAGGGATGTGAAAAATAAACTACCGTACGTTGCATATTTATAGAAAAGAAAATGCAGACTTTGGATAAAAGCTCTACTCTTCTTCTCCTTATGCTTGATCAGCTGTTTTATGTAGCGATTCTTGCTAGAGATTATAATAGCGAAATTAAAGGTGTTTTCTGGGAGGAAAATATTGATGACTTATCCTCAGGATACTCCATCGATATCTGATCAGTGGGGTCCAACACCTATCAGCTGCTCGAAGAGCACAGCGCCATTAGTTGCATAGTGGCTGCGCTTGGAATTGCAGCCCAGGCCCATTCACTGCACCTAGGCTACGTGACCGATGTACGTGACGTCACTGGCCTAGGAAAAAGCCTCTTCAAACAGTTGATCAGCAAAGGTTACAGAAGTCGAAACTCAACCGATCAGAAATGGATGACCTATCCTGCATCAATATTAAATTCCCAGAAAACCCCTTTAATAATAATAATAGTTGTAGTAACAGTAGGAGCATCATCATCATAGTAATTTGTTGCATGATATTTAAACTATTTTGCAAGATGGGAATAACCCACAGTATGCGCCAGCCCAGGGAGTCGGAGTAATAGAAATGGCTCATTTTACGGCTCTCTGCTGTTTGCTTAACTCCCATAGTAGTGATTAAGAGCTGTGCAAACAGCGTTACAAGCAAACAATGCCATTTTTAAAACTACTACTCCTGACCTCCCATACACATGCACACTCAGTTCAGCCAAAGTATGTATGAGTTGTCAACGGGGAGAGGGGAATTAGTTGCTGCCAGACACCTTAAAAACAAATGATTGGACATGCTGAAACTGGTTTGGCCGACCTTAGTCAAAATTGCATGGCCACCTTTAGGGTATACACACAGATTTGCAGATTTTTTTGCAAAAATATTTGCAACTAAAATTCAGTTCTATTTAATGATTAAGGCAGTAATCGCATGGATTTCTTCAAGCCCTGTTCAGATGAATGTAACAAAGAAATGTCTGCAGCAAATCTGCTGTGTGTGAATATAACCTAATAGAGATTGTAATGCAAGGAAACCCTTGATCAGTACACCTTACAGCAGGCATCCTCAAACTGCGGCCCTCCAGCTGTTGCAAAACTACAACTCCCAGCATGCCCGAACAGCCTACAGGTATCCGCCTACAGCAGGGCATTGTGGGAGTTATAGTTTTGCAACAGCTGGAGGGCCGCAGTTTGAGGATGCCTGCCTTACAGGGTGTAGCTATAGGGTTTGCACAGGTAGTAGTATCTGCATCCCTATGTTAGGCAGAGATGCAAATAGTTGCTATTGATTTCTCTCAGCGTTCTATAGCTTGACCCTAAGGAAATTAGAAACTGAAAGGTCATGTAAAACATGCTGTTTTCACAGAGTATGTATAGTCTATTTATAACACAATCCAAGGCAGAAATCAGGTGCACATGTCCAAAGGGTTATTTCAAACCACATTTGTAAGGATAAAAAAGACTATGTCCATATAGTGTAGCCTACTATCATGCAATGATGATCCAGAGGAAATTAAAATGATGAAAGAGGCAATTTTCCTTATGGATCATGGATTTAAAATACAGTATATCAATCAGAATAGTTACCTGGAACAACAACCATTCTCTTGTAATCTAGTAACCATAACATTATCCAGAATTGAATCCAGAACCCTTTTGAAATCTTTAGTGAGTTCACCATCACAGACTCCTCTGGCAGAGATGACCATAGTCCTAATGCTCTTAGGGTCCATTCACACATCCGTATGTGTTTTGTGGATCCACGGATACGCAAATTGCCGGCACTAAGAGAATAGGACATGTTCTATTTTTTTCAGGATCGGAATTGCGGACCCGGAAGTGCGGGTCCTCAATTCTGGATCGGAGCCGCGCGTCGTGCGGCCCCATAGAGATGTATGGGTCCGCAATTCCGTTCCGCAAAATGCGGAATGGAATTGCGG
Source organism: Bufo gargarizans (assembly GCF_014858855.1). Classification (NCBI taxonomy): domain Eukaryota; kingdom Metazoa; phylum Chordata; class Amphibia; order Anura; family Bufonidae; genus Bufo; species Bufo gargarizans. The sequence goes on along the minus strand of NC_058089.1, from coordinate 96,698,573 downwards.
ATGTGTGAATGGAGCCTTATAGTGAAGAATCCCATTGTATGTTTATGCAGAAATCTTCATTTCCTTAGATGTAGCAGATGTCTCCTGGTTATAGCTACAGTCAAGTATCAGTATGGTAGATCATGGGAGTATTGTATTGAACTCTGATCTATTTATACCTGGTTCAGAATATATTTACATCAACAAAGTCAATTAAGGGTAAATTTTCAGTCATTTTGTATAATAAAATAACCGTGACTTTAAATAAAAATACTGCTGTTTTGAAAATAGCATCTTTCTGAATAGGTTAGGCTCAATTAATTCCATATACAGTTCTCTCCATTATGATTTTTCTCTATTTAAATGGTCACTGTAATTTCATACAACTTTGTATAAATTAATAGTACAGCTGACTATAAGAAACTTTGTAATATACAGTGCCTTGCAAAAGTATTGCCCCCCCCCCCTCCCCGCTCACAAAGTGCCATTTACTTTTTAGCTGAAAGTAATGGCTTTCTTCTGGCCACTCTGCCATAAAGCCCAACTCTATGGAGTGTACGGCTTATTGTCGTCCTATGTAAAGCTACTCCACTCTCTGCTGTGGAACTCTGTAGCTCCTCCAGGGTTACCTTAGGTCTCTGTGCTGCCTCTCTGATTAATGTCCCCCTTGCCCAGTCCGTGAGTTTTGGTGGGCGGCCGTCTCTTGGCAGGTTTGCTGTTGTGCCATGTTCTTTCCATTTGGTTTATGATTACGGATGAGCGAATCGACTTTGGATGAAACATCCAAAGTCGATTTGCATAAAACTTAATTTCAACACTGTACGGAGCAAGCACTCCATAAAGTATTAGAATGTATTGGTTCAGATGAGCCGAAGTTATTACTTTGCGAAGTCTCGCGAGACTTTGCATAAGTTCAGAAATTGATTTATACTGTAAAAAAACATTTCCCAAACTCGGGTTCGGTTTCAAATGGTACCTTGGAACCGAACCAGAGTTCGGGAAATAGTTTTTACAGTATAAATCAATTTCTGAAGTTATTATGCGAAGTCTCGCGAGACTAATAATGTATGGAGTGCCCGCTCGGTACAGTATTAAAACGAAGTTTTATGCGAATCGACTGCGGATGTTTCATCCAAAGTCGATTCGCTCATCCCTAGTTAAGATAGATTTGATGGTGCTCCTGGGGATCATCAAAGATTTGGATGTTTTTTTATAACCTAACTCTGACTTGTACTTCTCAACAACATTGTTCCTTATTTGTTTGGAGAGTTCCTTGGTCTTCATGGCAGTGTTTGTTTAGTGATGCCTCTTGCTTAGGTGTTGCAGCCTCTGGGGCCTTTCAAAAAAGGTGTGTATATGTACTGACAGTAATGTAACAAAACACGAAAAATGTAAAAGGAGGGTGAATACTTTTGCAAGGCACTGTATATTAAAAAAAGAATGCCTTGTTCTCCAGTTATCCACTCTATACTTCTCCCTTCTTTTCCAAAACTAACATTCTCTATGAATTCTGTTATAAATTTGTCTTGTGAAATCAAGATGGGCTGTCCGGTCAATATCACACTGCAAGTTTCCATAGAGGTCTATGGAGAGAGGAAAGGGGAGGGACAGTAATCTGCAGTGAAAGAGACAGAGACAGAGGCTCAGAGGCTGCAGCAACTAATCGTGTTAAATCTCACCATAAGTGTTTTATTCACGTCACTACTGATCAGTACTTCTCTATAGTGCCCAATATGGTGCTTCTGAGTGAGCAAGTGCAAAAAAATTTGCTTTGTGATTAAGTTGGTGCAATGACAGGAAGTGGTGACTGTGCTGCTCCCATTGTACCTCTTAGATGCCACGTTCAAACATGATCGCAACATCTGATATAAATAACAGTGTACATTTTTTTTTTTCCAAATCATACTTACCTACTCCATTTGCTCATGACAGGCTGGCCGCCGATATCTTGTTTGAAGATCTGGCACAAAATCTCTCATGGCCCGTGTTGACATCATCACGCCGGCGTGGTGATGTCATTCATCACTGCGCATGGGATATCGTGCAAGATGGAGGTGGCCGTCCCATTGCGAGCAAATGGATCAGGTAAGTAGGATTCTTTTTTTGTTTTTTTACACTATTCTAGGTTTAATTGATTCACGATTACGAAGCACGAGGAAATTCGGCTTTGCAAAAAATCAATTTAGCCTGAAATTCGGATCGAAGTCCAGTTCATGGACACTAGTAAACATCATAACAGCCAGTCTATATCCCCATCTCAGTGACAAATGAAAATTAGAGCTGGAGCCTGCAGAGGGGAAAAGCTAAAAAATGGCAGGTACAAGTCATATAAAAGGTCAGATATAATGCTAGCACTTCCCTTGGTTGAACTTGATGGTTGGATGTCTTTTTAAAACCGTATTAACTATGTAACACTATGTATACACACACAACAGCTTATTTGGGTTATGTGAAAGATTTGGTATGGCACGCATTAATTTAATGAGGATAACATTCCTCAATAATGTCCAAGCAGAACAGCTATGATTTAAAAACAGATTTCACAGACTATCATATCCAACCAATGTAGAATCTCTGGTAATAGCAAGCAATGGATTCACATACTGTGCATGTAACATCCGACCACTGTGATTTTTTATAATTAAGTAAAATGCTAGTGAAATACTACAAACCTTATCACTTCAACAAAACAGACAAACCATGAAAACAGAGCTTGTACAAAGGGATGGTAATCCTTAGCAGTCAGCTAAAGGCAGCTGACCACATTTTATTGAACAGAAATATTTTAAATAAAAATTAGCTTTGTGATTTTAAACAAATGTTTAAAATATAATTTACAAAGCAAATGAACAGAATGGTGTAATACTTTATCGAGACTGTGCACCTGTCAAACTGCTGTCCATTTACAGTATGTGGCTCTTACTTTAGATACTTCCATTTTTTATTTGAACTAAGGTTAAAGGGCTTTTGCCAGAATAATTGTTTTCTCTCTTTTCTACAAGTTAATGGATGTGTCTGACTAATGGGGACTCTAGAACCCCCACAAATCTCAACTAGTGTCCTATGTCTCCCTTTTGAATGGAGCAACAGTCAAGCATGTGCACTGCCACTATATTCAAAGTCTATGGGACTAAGATGGACTGCACTCAGCTACCTGTGTCAGTCTCCTAAAGTTTGAATAGAGTGGCAGTATGCTTGACTGTCCCTCTGTTGGGAAGACATGGGAATTATTTTCTTGGGAATAAGTGGATATTCAACAGTTGGACCCAAAGCAATCAGACCCTTATCCCCTATGTTGTAGGAATGGAAAAAGGTTTGATTCCGAGACGACCCCTTCAAAGGGTCACAAGAACTTTGGGTATATTTTTGGGAAATTCAGGACAAATTCCGAATGGGTAGAATCCATTTGCCCATGTTTAATATGTATCAACTCATTACTCCACCAAAACATGGGACATATAGTACAAACTCCAGTGGCTTCTGATGTTTTACTCAGTTTAAGTTAGATTCATATCTGCGTTCAGTAACTCTGGTAGTCCATTGTAGTAGAGGCACAGACAACCGGAATTACCGTATCCAGCATAGCCAGATACCGCCGGATCCCCATTCACTATAATAGAATCCAGTGAATTTCCGGCATTTATGCTGGAATCCCACCAGATTCCATTATACTGAATGGGGATCCAATGATGCCTGTCTATGCCAGATACGGCAACTCCAGTAGTCTGCTCCTCTGCCATGACAGACTACCTGTCACGGACGTTCCGGCGACAGGTGGCAGGAGATAGATGAGACTGGCAACACGTGGTTTGATCCGACATGTTTTCTGTTTTTATCAAATGAGGTCTGTGTTGTTTCTGGTGCTTGCCACACCTTCTTTCCCCAGGTGTGGCTATTATGGTCATTCAACCTTCTCTATTTATTGTTGTTTCTCCCACTATGCTAGTTTAAGTTGTGGATAGCTGGTGTGTGGATCTCGGCTGAATTCCTGGTGCTGCCATAGCAGCTTGAAGTAAAGTGTGTTCTTTCCCTTTTGTATTTTGTTTGGGTTATTTTGTGTGTTACATTTCCCTGTCATTTGTATTAAGGCCTGAGGGAGACTCCTGTTTGTCCTTCCTTTTGGAGGAACAGATCTCAGTCTTGACATTAGTACCAGGGCCCTATAGGGTGAGTTAGGACATTAGGTAGTCCCGTGTATGAACTCACCTACCTCTGGGGTCCGTTCATACTGGTAGTTAGTCAGGACTTTGATTAGGGTTTTACTAGGAGGTGTCCATCTCCTTTCCCTAGTTTCCAGGCCTTATTCCCTCAGCTCTTTCCCTCCTTTGTTCGATGTGGTGTTTCCCTCCCACACCCAAACTTGACACTACCGGAGTTACAGTACGTAATGGAGATTTGAACAAAGCCGAAGTCATAGTTGTTTTTTTTTTGTTCCTAATTAAATCAAACGTATCATAAATGTTTAATGCAAAAGGAGTGAGGAGGAGAATTTTTAAGAAGTTAGAAAATACAATTTCTTGAGATATATCTTAGGAATTTCTGTTCCAAACCACTCAATATGAGTCATAGACAATAACAAGTCTGGGTTCATTAAATATTAATAGTCCAATTCATTATTAATCATCTACTGTATTACATACATTCTGGACAATGACTGTCCTGAGCCCATTCCATATTCAGATTGTATCTCTGACAGCACTGGTTTCCCGAGCATAGCTCCAGCAATATCATTGTTTGGGAATTAGGATTCTGATCAGGTCTGTTAGTTTGCTGTTTTTAATTTTCATTTTATCATAAGCAGTTTAAGATTGTTGCCAGCGGTAATTTGCAATTTTTATCAAGACCTCTTCATTATAGCTTGTGACAGGACAGATGCTGTAATTAATCTTGCAAGACAACTGGGGAATTGTGTCCGTAACACTCGCTGTACGGCGGGGAAGAGGGAAGAGAAAAATGGAGAGGGCAGTAAATGAACCTGTTTTGTTCTGAAATGTAAACAAGAAAAAACAGATCTGACATTATCCCTCCGCTGTATTCCTAAGAAACCAGGTATCTGTCATGTCACATAAAAGATCATTTGTACAGCACCTTCAATGTCTCAGCTCTGGTAAAGCTTTCTGCTTTCTCATGCTTTAAACAAAGACACAAAAAACATCTGTCCTTGTGGTTTATATTTAACCAAACGGGACTAAGGCTATACAATGTATCTGCCATGCTGGTCATTTAACCAATTTACAATAGAAATTAATTATTCTAAATGTCACCATAACAAGAAATAAAATAATACAAAATTTTGGTTATAGGGGGTAACAGCAAGATGGTGGCATGGGTGGAAAATGTTGTGAATTCATGTTACCTAGCTGAACAGACTAAAGATAGGCAAATAGATTCATTAGAATTACAATTTGACCCTTTTTTTTGTAATTCTGATTCAGTTCGTATGGATAGCATTTTTCGAGAATTTATTAGGGCATTTATCTTGCCTAAGCTGCATTTAACAACATATAGAAATATTATTTACAGCAGCCACATAGACTATAGGTCCAATAGACTGGAGGTGCTCATTGACATCTTTAGGAAAGGTCTGTGAAGGTTCTCCTTTATCCAGGTCATGGTATATATCTGTAAAGAATAAATCAAGGCAACTGGACGTACAGTAGATTTCTTTAAAAAGTTTCACTCGTTCTTCCAACGAGCTTTCTCAATTCTGAGTGATTGTACAAAATCACTTTTGTACAATCACTCAGAATTGAGAAAGCTCGTTGGAAGAACGAGTGAAACGTTTTCAAGAAATCTACAGTACGTCTAGTTGCCTTGATTTATTCTTTACAGATATCTTTAGGAAAGGTTTTTCATTTCCTCTGTGATCTGTGCAGAGGCCATTGTGCAGACAGGGGGAGTAGATGAGTTGTAATCATCAACTATTGCGAATAACATTATCTTTCATTGTAGTCCTGCCTGTGATGATAATTAGATGACACTTCATCTATCACTAATTTTTGGTGGAGCACTCTAAATATGATGAATGCGCAGGAGTCCACAGTAATAGGTTGTAGAACACGTTCTGCCGATTTTGCACATTACTTTTACTGCTGATTAAGGGCATACTTACATTTTATTCTTACAAATCCTGGATTGCACAATGTTCAAGTAAAGCTGTTTTTCCATTAGATATTTTGGTCAGAATCAAATAACCCAAATAAGAAAAGTAAATAAACAACAAAAATTCTGGATATTACTGTTTTATTTTTCAATATGTCCATCTCTTGTAAGAAAAAATATCCACTAGCACTCTGAACTTTTCACATCCACAATGTGACAAACGTATGTTTCCAATGAATACACAGTGACAAGGGTCAACAGAAGTAGATATAGTTGAACTTAATTACTTTTTTTGGTCAAGGGAATTATGTCACAAAGACCGATTATTTAACTGCAAGTCTTCTGATGTATTTTAGTGCTGCTTGGTAAGTTTTGTCTTTTCCTAATATTATGTCATTTTGTAATTGATTCATATTTTATCATGCGGTCACATACACATAGGATAGAGAAAAATATGTGCAGCCAAATTTAAACAACCCATATAAAATCAATAGCAAATGAAACAGCCCACTGGCACACCAGGCCAAATAACTTCAAGAATATGCATATTTTTAACAGCTACAAAAGTAAATCCTAGACACAGCACTTGTTTGGTAGAACATGGCCTTAAAAAAAAATCTGTAATACTGTGACAGACCTATTAAAGTGGACCCATCAGCTAAATTGCAGAAAAAGGTCCATATTCCTAGTAGCCAATAGCCTAATAAAAGCAATGAAAGAATACCGTAGACTTATAGTTAGGAGGCAGAGGGGACAGTTCCCCTACCCTCCTGACTCTGCTTGAATCGCCATTAGGGACCCCAATTTTTAAATTACATACATGTTTTTGATTTCTAAGGAAGAATGCACTATTAGTCCAGTTTCACACTACCATAATAAGTCAGCATTTTAGCATTCCTACTACAGCTGAAACAGACAGGCCCCCTGTGGTTTACCTAAACCAAACATAGACAATCATAGAAGCAATCTAGGTTTAGTCCCGTAGAACTGCAAGGGTTCCAGCTATTGTGGCAATAATACAAATATAGGCACCAACATACATCCCTATCATGGCTATGTAAAATCGACTTAAAGCTTAGATTTCTTCTTCCTTAACAAAAAAAATGTGGCTGGATCTTCTACCTCCTATAACTTAAAGTGAGTGTGTTATCCTACAGTAGGTACCTTCTACTTCATATTCATAACACACTCAGGACCTGCACAGAGTGGTTCCATTATCTACTTTAGCCTCTGTATAAATAAACATTCCCCGCAGATCAGAATATATTCTTGGGATTTAGGTTTTGTTGTGCTCCGAACTTCAGAAAAAACTCTTACATTTACAAGGCCCCAACATGTTGGTCTACTATTGGCTGAACCTAGCAAGAATGGCCAGTTTGGTCGACACTCTAGTATGTATGGAAAGCTCCTGAGTCTCCCCTGAAAAATTATGTTGGGAGAGAGAAGGGGCAGACAAAATTTATATTTTCTCCAGATCCTTTTGTTCTCCCCAGAGATGAGCCATCACCAAAAGAGTCTGGCAGAGGCTTTCTCTGCTCTCCCCATATAAGTACACCAAGCCGAACATGCATGTGTATCGGGGTGCCAGAAGGGAGTTGAGAGAGATAGCCATTGAAAGTGTATGGCCACTTAAAAGCTACGGATTATCGAATATCAAATTACGACTCCTATATACCAAACAAAAAAAAACATAATAAACAGGGAATTTAAAAGAGGCAATCACCCATTATGGTCAGTTACTATTTTGATTGTGAATATCTCAAACTATTTGAGACTAAGAAATATTATCTGTAGATCAATGCTAGAGTCAGCACCAGGTAAATTTGGACTTATATCAGGGTCCACTGGGCATGAGGGCACCCATAGTATATAGGTATACATTCTAATATACCAAGGATGGCAGAAGAGCCACCAAGTTTCTGTCAACTAATGGCCCTCATACAATTTTGGCCACAACAATTAATTTTTTTAAGAAAAAAAAGGATAACATTTTATTTTGCTGGATCTATGTTAAAGTGGGTAGTTCAAAGTCTTTCAAGAAAACTAAAAATAAATACATCTGTGGAGGAAATACATCTGTAAAAAACAAACAAAAAAAACTACAAGCAATCCCAAAAATAAATAAACGTCATGCAACCTATTACAGAAATGTGTTTATTCTATCACAAGATAAAAGCATTTTTTTCAGTTAAGCAAAAATACAAACAACTTAACTGGCGCTATCAGAACTCATAAAAAAGTATAAAACAGCATAAAAACACAATAAGCGATGTAGCAATTAATGTTTGTGTAACCAGTGTTACATTAAAGCCTTGTTTATGAAAACATTTTACAAGAAATTATTTGAAACCTGACAACTCAGAAAGAAAATATATACACCTTATTAGGGTACCCTTTTTAAATAGTCTACTGTTCATACAGTACTTGTAGCATTAACTTTAGCTCTTAGAATAACCATTTACAGTATTTAAGTGCATTTCCCTTTTAAAAAATACATTGTTTTTATTAAGAAATGTGTCACGTCAGCACACTATATTCACATTTCTGTCCTAATGCAGATGGTGGGACACAGAAGCCATCAACGTACCATTACAGTGTATTCCAAACTTAAATTTTGGTTGCTAATGAGAATTTTTAGATTTTTTTTTTCCATTTCCATATAGACAAAACATGAAAAAATAAGAACTTTGGCAAACATCTGTGATTTACATCATATCATATGACAAAAATGCCATTAACTACGTATATGTCATACAAATGCACTTGCATGGTCGTGACATTATCACTTTACAGGTAGCATACATTTTGTCTCTGTGAGCTTCCAATAACTGCAATGCATTGAGGTCGCTTCCAAATGCGCTGTCGCATGTTCAAGTCCACTCAAAGTGTCCACAGTTTTGTTTTAGTGATTTCCCAGTGTGTTTCAGGAGCACACAATTCACATATTTTAGGAAATAAAATCAATAAATAAAAAAAAAAGCATCATGTGAAAAACAGAAAGTCATTATTCTTTAGTTTGCAGAGAGAAATGTTGAGGATGCTAAAATATCATACAAGTTACACTGTCCTTTATTGCCTATCTAATAGACACATAATAGTCTCACTTGGTCTGTTACGCATTTTCGCATAACATGTTTGGACAATATACAGAATACACACCTTTCCTTAAAAAGATGAAAATATCCTGCAATGGAACCCTTGGAGGATTAAAAAATACTGACTTGAGAGAGCACTTGAGTCTGTTCCTGGGACTGTAACTGGTGATGTTGGGATACTGGAGAAGGACTACTGATATGGGGGATGGGAGATGCTATCTGAGAAGGTACACCAGTTTGGGAAGGTGCGGGCGATGGCTGCTGAGGAGACATTTGTGACTGATGCTGAATATGTTGCATCTGCTGCTGCTGTTGCTGCATCTGTTGTAGATGTATATGTTGCAGTTGCTGTTGCATTTGTTGCTGAATTTGCTGCTGCTGCTGCTGTTGTTGGAGCTGCTGCTGCATATGATGTTGAAAATGCTGCTGCTGCATTTGCTGCTGGATCTGCTGGTGCATTTGGTGCTGATGAAGCTGTTGCTGTTGCATTTGTTGCAACTGCTGCTGTTGCAATTGTTGAATGTGATGCTGCTGGCTCTGCAGCGAAGGGCTTACTTGTGAAGAGGGTGGAGTGGCAACCATTGGTGCACCCATGGAGCTCATTAACGGAGTTCCCATACTGGATGGCATGTTTGGTGCAATGGCTACCGAGGTCACAATCTGGTTAGACGGTAGTCTCATGGTTAAAGGTTTGGGTGCAATGGCCCTTGGAATTGACTGCTGGAGATTCTGCGCTGCCGCAGCGAGAGATGCATGCTGAGCTAGTGAGGAGTTAAGGAGAAGGGTAGATGAGAGGTTTGTTGATGCCAGTGTTTGCTGGACTGAACGTATGGTCTGAGCCTCTGCAGACTCTGCTGCAGCCTGTTGTATAAAGCACAATAAGGTATTATTAAAAATAATAATAATTAATAACCTACAAAGCAGAGGAAGAGGAGGTACTTTGTACTAGAAAACAGGGTGTAGTAAATCCTTTTAGCAAAGTTCTAACAGAGAATTGCTAAGTAGAGTCTGTCTTCAGTCTTTAGTTCTGCCGAGTGCTGAAGATGCCTTTGTTTAACATACAGAGGCTTCCAGCCTGCCTCTTGTCACTACCCCTATCCCTGACTATGTATATGTGCTCTATCATTGCCCATCAACCTGAAACGTTACTTAAATATGTCTTCAGCGCTCAGTAGAATGCTGAAGACTCAAGACAGACTCTCCTTAGCAACAGTCAGTTATAACCTTGCTAAGAATGCTGGCTATTTACACAATTTTCTCATACAAAGAAACATATTTTCCTAAGAAAGTATATTACAAAATTTTTACTCACTTCTATTAGGTTACTTTCACACTTGCATTGTTAATTCCTGTATTGAGATCCTGCAGAGCATCTCAATACTGGAGTAAAACAGATCTGTTTTGATTTTGCACATTAGGATGCATCCGTTCCATTAGGATGCAGTTATGTGAAATAAAAATGGAAAAAAGGAAGCGTCACTACATACATTGAAAGTCAATAGGTGATGGATCTGTTTTTGTAGGCTCCTAAACCGCAGCTTTCACAAAATGGAATGCTGATGGAACGGAAGACATCCTGATGTATTCTGAATGGATCTCTTTCCGTTCAAAATGCATGAGGACTCTGACGGATCTCAATACTGGAAAACGACGACGCAAGTGTGAAACAGGCCTTACTTAGGTTGTCAGAAGTCCAGGTAAAGAAAAAGTAAAAAGTAAAAAAATAAATAAATAGCTGTTTCATCTCTCTAGCTAAAATCAACAAAATAGTAACTGAACACCATATATGCCCCTTGACCACTAGCTATGAAGTTACCACGTTCTAAAACTATAAAATGTGTATACTTTTACAGTTTAGAACTTGGCACCTGTATAGCTTGATGTAGATGATAAATAGATAGATAGATAGATAGATAGATAGATAGATAGATAGATAGATAGATAGATATGTGCATGTGTACACCACAAAACAATTCTTACCTTGGACACAAGACTTGCTCTATAGGCTGCAAGAGCCTTTAAGTATTCCTTTTTGGCTGCTTCTGTTTTCCTCTTATACACCTGTAAGGAAGATAAAAGAAGATAGAAATGTATTTTAAGATCAAATCAATGCAGAAAAAACCCAAACAGTATCATTCAGTGACATATGCTGCACAATGCCCAGCAGATCCTATGTTATCATATTTTGGAAAATAAATTGCAACCATTTGAGATCAAGGGCTGTTAGCTACCTAAGGGTGCCCATTACATAGGTTATGAAAATAGGACATGAGCTTTTCTTGCTTGGTTACCCTGTTTCCTTCAAACGAGATTAATATGCAGAACAGCATATAGCTCCGCTGAATAAGGAAATGCTATGCATGAAAAGAAATATCACAAAATAAAAAAATAAAAAAAATATCATGTAACTGGTACTATAATACTATAGCAGAGTGAAATCATGAGCATTATATTTCATACATTATTTGTATACGCTCACATTTTTGCAATATTTATCATTTATACAATTAAGGAATTGCTCATTATGAATTAGTGAGTCCAGTACAAAACTAGAGCAACCCTTTGATAATTTGCCCAGTTCTCTGAGTGACTGTGATTATGCTTTTCATGACTTCCTGCCTGCAGAAGTCTGGCCTTTACTGAATATTTTTTGTGCCATTCAACAAAGGCCCAGTTGTTGCACACATGACTACAAATGGGCTTGATTAATCACCATCATTAAATCATAACAGGGGAAGTCTGGTTAAGAGCAGATGTCTTAGAAACCTTTACACAATGCCTTCATGTTATATTAACAGACTCCAAATGATAATAAAAAAAAAAAAATAAAAAAAATCTTACATTTTACCACAAGTTACTTTCATTCCAAACTTCTGGTCATAATGATTGTCCTGACAATATATTGTTTATTTGATGTACATTAATTCTAAACTGTAGCACCAACATATTCTGTAGACCCTCACAGGGCAACCACAGTCACTAGCAGAAAGTTAAGTAATCCTAACAAATAATCAGATCCAATATAGCAGGCCTGGCCAACCTGCTGCTCTCCAGCTGTTGTAAAACTATAACTCCCACCATGCCCTGCTGTAGGCTGATAGCTGTAGAATGTCCGGGCATGATGAGATTTGTAGTTTTGCAACAGCTGGAGAGCCTCAGGTTGGCCATCCCTGCAACATAGACTCCCTTTTACTCATACCCATGGCCCTCTAAAACATGTAGTACAGAAGATAAACCTTTTGTCAAACATTCAAATGGTCCCACTCCCAAATCTTTTAATAACTTTTGCATAACCTACTTGTGCAGATGAATGTAACTAACTTTGTAATGTATTCTATCAGAGTAAAATGCCTCTTTATCCAATTATCAGAATCCTCTTCCCCACTCCCACCTCCCCCCCCCCCCCCAAAAAAAAAAATAAAAAAAAAAATGCCTCCATCCGCAGACCAAGATTTACTGTCATCTCACTAACAATTAATCAGATTACATGCTGCCCATCGATGTCTATGTAAAGGGAAGGGATGGGGAAAATGATCTAACAGTCCCTCTTACTTTCTCATGGCAGGAAGGAAAGAGCTGATAAGTGGAGAAAGATAAATTTTTCTCTGCCAAGATCCATCACGTTTTTATATTCACCTAAAATATTAATTATGCAAAGTTATGGGAAAGGCTTGTTTACTAAGATGATCATTTCACTATCTTACTTGAGCAATTCCTTTAGATGGTCTAAATCTGACCATACATAATAAAAGATTCATCTGTCAGTAAATGCAGACTAATCTACTACTACTTGCATATGCATATTCATTCTAGATTTATATTCTTATGGATGGAAACATAAATGTTCTGCCTGGCAACTTAGTGTTAATTATCTCAGGGCAGAAACAATTGTATTGGCTGAAAGATCAAACATGACCAATCAGATTTTCCTTGAGGGTAAACAGTGGAAAATGTAGGTCATGAAAACCCCGGCAGGTTATTATATTCAGTATGTTATGGAAGAGAAGTTCATAGAGAATAAGAAATGTCATACTATGAAATGAGCTATTTTAAAATTTTTCAAAGGAGTCAAGGGTTTATGTAGCAAACAGTCAACACATTCTGGTCTTCCTGACTGGATGTTAGGTGATGGTGGAGGAAACAAGCTCTGGATCTCAAAATAAAAGGGTGTGTGGTGGCATAAACCAGGTCTAAAAAAGTGTCTATTTCCTCTAGATGTACTATTGCTGGTTCCTTAAAGGGGTTGTGCAAGAATGGGGGTTAGCAACTTAGCCACACCTTTAAAAGGAAAGATTACTTACCTGCCGTCTCTGGCTCCACACTCCTTCTCCTCTAGGCCTATGATGCCCTGCTTGGTTCCCCCACTATAAAAATCACTTGACTGGATTGCCATGCGTCATGTGACTATTTGTCAAACTAGACGTTTTTCAGCAAAGGAGACCAGCGGTGCATTAGAGAAGGATTGGGGAGACATTGCTAAGAAGCAAGTATGTATTGTAATCTTCCTTTTACTGGCCTGGGAAAATGGAGGTCTTTACCAACCCAACGGCCCCTCCACCCCTATTTTTGCACAACTCCTTTAAATTTCCATTATGATTTAATGATACAGCATTGATTACACCATGTTCAGACAAATCAATTTTATTTTATGTAACCATTCAGAAAATCCACAACAAATGACACTGCAGTGCTGCTGAATAGAGTTTTTTGAAAATCTATCAAAATCCACAGAATGCCTATTACGTTGTGGGTTTGCCACAGATTTTTGCTATGGGTTTCACCATTTTTAATTGATATATAAATTATAGGAAAATTACCTGTTTTTGTTCTTCTCCAAGACCGTCCCACATTGAAGCCACAATTTTTGATACTTCACCAAATGTTGCATTAGGGTTCTGACCTTTGATTGCAGCTTGTGTATCTCTAAAAAATAGGGCATATGCAGAGACGGGTTTCTGCGGTTCATTTGGATCTTTCTTTTTCTTCTTCTTTGGAGTCTTGGGCTTCTTCCCAGAGTCTGGTGCAGCTCTTTTTTCTCCGATGATCTGAAAAGGTTACACAATGTGTATTTTAGACAAACATGTCCTGCACCCTTAAATTCTACATTAACTATCTTTATTCCTGTCAAAATGAAAACATTAGATAGTAAGTTCTTCTCATTAAATAACATATGTGAACAAATAAAATTTATCAGAGTAGCTAAGATTATCAACTATTACACTACAGCAGCAGGGATTACGATGAAATTGTTGCCGTATTTGTCTTTTCTATGTTGTCTTTTAATTCACATTTCTGAATAATATCTGAATACTTTCAGCTCCTGTTTTGGCAGGCTAAAGTCTCTCATGAATTTTGTTCTTGAAGGTGAATTGAAAATAACTACACACATTCTGCTTAAATTTAAATTATTTATAAGTCTGCTATTACCAGGAATAATAAGTATTCAAGATTTCAGGGATTCAAAACAATAGTGTTTCTTTGTATTTTATTCAAAAAATTTAAGTAAGGCACTGCTGATATTTAGATTTTAAAAAATCTGCATATGTATATAAATATATTCAATGTTATCTTGACTGGCTTAATACATTAATGCAACAAAATCACATTACAGCAATACAAATCATGTTCTAGTAACCACTGGCTTCACCTATATGTTGTAATAGTACATACAGTTGCAAGAAAAATATGTGAACCCTTTGGAATGATATGGATTTCTGCACAAATTGGTCATAAAATGTGATCTGATCTTCATCTAAGTCACAACAATAGACAATCACAGTCTGCTTAAACTAATAACACACAAAGAGTTAAATTTTGCCATGTTTTTATTGACCACACCATGTAAATATTCACAGTGCAGGTGGAAAAAGTATGTGAACCCTTGGATTTAATAACTGGTTGAACCTCCTTTTGCAGCAATATCTTCAACCAAACGTTTCCTGTAGTTGCAGATCAGACATGCACAACAGTCAGGAGTAATTCTTGACCATTCCTCTTTACAGAACTGTTTCAGTTCAGCAATATTCTTGGGATGTCTGGTGTGAATCACTTTCTTGAGGTCATACCACAGCATCTCAATCGGGTTGAGGTCAGGACTCTTACTGGGCCACTCCAGAAGGCGTATTTTCTTCTGTTTAAGCCATTCTATTGTTGTTTTACTTCTATGCTTTGGGTCGTTGTCCTGTTGCAACACCCATCTTCTGTTGAGCTTCAGCTGGTGGACAGGTGGCCTTAAGTTCTCCTGCAAAATGTCTTGATAAACTTGGGAATTCATTTTTCCTTCGATGATAGTAATCCATCCAGGCCCTGACGCAGCAAAGCAGCCCCAAACCATGATGCCCCCACCACCATACTTCACAGATGGGATGAGGTTTTGATGTTGGTGTGCTGTGCCTCTTTTTCTCCACACATAGTGTTGTGTGTTTCTTCCAAACAACTCAACTTTGGTTTCATCTGTCCACAGAATATTTTGCCAGTACTGTTGTGAAACATCCAGGTGCTCTTGTGCAAACTGTAAACGCGCAACAATGTTTTTTTTGGACAGCAGTGGCTTCCTCTGTGGTATCCTCCCATGAAATCCATTCTTGTTTAGTGTTTTACGTATCGTAGATTCACTAATAGGGATGTTAGCATATGCCAGAGACTTTTGTAAGTCTTTAGCTGACACTCTAGGATTCTTCTTCACCTCATTTAGCAGTCTGCGCTGTGCTCTTGCAATCATTTTTTCAGGACGGCCACCCCTAGGGAGAGTAGCAGCAGTGCTGAACTTTCTCCATTTATAGACAATTTGTCTTACCATGGACTGATGAACAGCAAGGCTTTTGGAGATACTTTTATAACCCTTTCCAGCTTTATGCAAGTCAACAATTCTTAATCGTAGGTCTTCTGAGAGCTCTTTTGTGCAAAGCATCATTCACATCAGGCAATGCTTCTTGTGAAAAGCAAACCCAGAACTGGTGTGTGTTTTTATAGGGCAGGGCAGCTGTAACCAACACCTCCAATCTCATCTCATTGATTGGACTCCAGTTGGCTGACACCTCACTCCAATTAGCTCTTGGAGATGTCATTTGTCTAGGGGTTCACATACCTTTTTCACCTGTACTGTGAATGTTTACATGGTGTGTTTAATAAAAACATGGTAACATTTAATTCTTTGTGTGTTATTAGTTTAAGCAGACCGTGATTGTCTATTGTTGTGACTTAGATGAAGATCAGATCACATTTTATGACCAATTTGTGCAGAAATCCATATCATTCCAAAGGGTTCACATACTTTTTCTTGAAACTGTATATGTGTGTGCCAACAAAAGAAAGCACATTTACCAAATACTGTATTTGGTAAAACATTTCAATTTTTCTTCAGGTTCTAGAAGGTTAAAAAAAATGATTCTAAAGATATGTAATTTATTCTAAATTTATTGAATTCATCCTAAATTTTGTGAAATTCAACTTGCATCTGAATCCAAATTTATGGAGGTTTCGATTTGGGGGAATTTTGGGGAGAGTGAGATAGAGAAAAAATTTTTTAAAAACTTTTAAAAAGTGAGATAGTAGAGATAAATAGTCCTAAAATTCTAGCAAACATCAGTGTCACACAAATTTTGAGGCCAATTGGAGAGCTTTCAATTAGAGTAGAATCAATTCAGACTGAAATCGATCAACTAATTTGGCTAAATCAAACCTAAATCAAATGTTAGGCCATTTGCTAATCTGTACCATTTCATCTACAGCTTGCAAGCAGATCAGCTAGAAAATATGCTATCCAAAATGATTTTAAAAAGTTTTATACCTTCTTTAAAGAGACACTTTAGAAAAAAATAGTCTGCTCTTGTCCATGGGCTACTCTACTAAAGCAGTTTCCATTCAAGTGGGTTGCAATACCAGACACCCAAGGACTAGAGTGGTACTTTTGCATAGAAATTTTGAACTTTAAGTTTTCAATTATATTTTTAATAAAACAGTAATAAAGAAAAATATCAAATAAAAAATAAATGATATAAAAAAAAAAATATATATTCTAATATGTAAGAATATTTACATTGAAATCACATTAAACAAGATTGAAAATGTATTAGCCTACATACCCTGTTTGTTTCATCAGCATCTTCTTCATTTACTGAACTGGAAGGAGATGGAGTGGCTGACTTGCTTGCCGGAGGTGAAGGAGATGTATGGGGAATGGAAGTTGCTCCAATATTAAGTCCTAACTGAGCACTTAGTTGAGACTGGTTTATGGTGGTAAGTTGACTTTGAGACATTATTCCAGCCCGTGCCACATCTGACATGTGTACCAGCGACCTCATAATTAATGAGGGATCTTGGCGATATTGGGACATCTGAATTGATCTTTGATCCTGGGAAAAAGAAATTGGGTTAATTTATGTGTGTACCCATCTATAAATAAAATGTGCACACTGTCATTGTACATAAAGGACATATCATCAGTAAGGTCAAATTGATTTATGAATCAAACATAAGAACCTTTTGGCTAGTGGTTGGCACCAAATGAAATTGTTTTTTGTTGAATATTTAAAGATCATTGTTGTATCAGAGACCTAAACCATTGTAGGACTATCTGATGGGTCAATCTGATCCTGCTCAGTACAGTTTCACAGGATCACAACCAAACATACTGGTGTAAAATTTAAAAGTTCATGCTTTTTTTTCCAACTGATTGTGTCAAAAAACAAAAAACGGAGAAGTTAAACTATTTTCATAGTGTGGAACAAATGTACTTTAACCAAGAATTGGAGAGTTATATACTATAAAAATCACATATTTTACTATACACTGTGATTCCAATCATTTAGCATTGCTATTAAAAAATTATTTTTTACAATTTTGTAAAATCTATTTTTTTATCATTCATAAAAGATAGTGCTAAGAAAGAAACTATCTAAAAATCACATAGGGTTTTATAAGTTCACTGTCCTGATACATCTTTTAACATTAAAAACTGAAAATATTCAAGGACAAAGCTATAACAAAACATTTTTTAATCTAAAACTTCACAATAAAATATAGGAGGAGATCAAGGTACTTCGTGTATTGCAACCAAACTTTGTGCCATTGTGGCAACAGTCGAATTGTGGTCTTATGAAGGCCATCATGAGAAAACTTTTATGTGCAAGAATTTGTTTCTACTGGAATGTCACTGGAAGAACTCAACTAAAAATATAATTTTGGAAAGGTAGAACTCATTTCATCAGTTTATTGGTTTTGTACCTCTGGCAGTCAAATAGTAACTACAGATACCTCGATTGAACAAGTTGTTTTTACTCGACAGAGCAGTAAAAGGTAAAACAGTAAGGGTTATCTTTTCTGTAGCTGAGGAAGCAATTTTTATGGAAACTCACAACACAGATGTGTGTGTGTTCAGTCAACTGACTAAAAAGATTTCTAAGTCATGTAAAGTTTTATAATTTTTTTTTTAAAATTATTACAAGTTTTCAAATTTCCTGCTTTGTTCATATAGGGAAATGAATCCGCATACAACATCTATTGAAATCAATGGGCTGTTGTATATTACATGTATGTTTTGAGTCCCTAGGGATAAGAGACAAGTTTTGTGGCTGCTTTAAACTCGGGCTAATAGTTGAGTTCCCTGAATGAAAGATCTTTAGTTTTTCACCTATCTACTACTACTACTGCAACTACTACAACTAATAATAATAATAATATAGTAATAAAAAAATAATTCATTTAAAATAAATCTATCTATATAGATAAAGTAAGCAAAGGATATTGTCCATTACTTGAAAATGTGCTAAAGCATTTAAATTCAGATAATAAAGGTTTTAAAATAAAAAATATAACAATTTTATGCTTGTAACATTAAATATTGGTAATACATTTGTGAAACATTCAAGCTTCAAACTATAGGAGATGGCATATTCCTATTTGTTGCTATCCGTCAATTTGTTGAGCATTGTAGGCAGCCTGGAACTTTTTTCATCATTTATAAAATCAATTTTTATTACTTATATCATAACTTAGATTTCTAGAACTTACTTTGAGAGAGACAAAAGGCTAATAAAAACACAATGCCACAATGTATACTTTGCAAGAAAACAGCCCGACCTTAATGAAAGTACAAACAGTCTTCACAACAATGTGATTTATATGCTAACCAAACTATGATAAGAATTAGAGCAAGAACTGAGAAATCAGATCCAGCATGTGCTAATTTACTTGGATCAACTAAATTTTAAAGTCAAAGTCATAAATTGACTTGATGTAAAATAAAATATCACTAGTATAGGAATTTAACAGGCGGTAATAAAATTCCCATTTTCCCAACATGCTCTGTAATGGCTGCTTCAGCTGTGTTTCATGTTTTTCATCTGCTGTATGATCAAAAATACTTTTTAAGGAGTTTATCAAAGACAGTCTTCTCAAATATACACATTTAAGTAAGATACAAAATTATTAAAGAATATTCTGGAGTAAAGTTTGTCAACCATTATAGTATAAATTATAGTACAGTATGTTAGTTATATGTTAAGCTAATCTTAAAGGGGTTGGCCAATTTGTTTTTCATTAATTTGAATTCCTGCTCATTCTGGGTTTTGAGGTCCAGGAGTTGGTCCTATCAGTGATTGACAGCCTTCCCTCTATGATAGTGTATACAGAGATAGCTGTCAATCACTGATAGGACCGCCTCCTGGACTTCAAAGCCTAGAATGAGCAGGAATTTAATTAAATGAAAAACAAATCATACTGACTTTTTTTTCTAAAAATGTAAACATCAATCTTCTAGTCTTCTCCTGTTTTATAACCTGCTGCCTGCAGCTCAGTCATGTTGAATGTGAAAGGTGCCCTTTAAATGGCTGATAAGTGGTGGCCATCCCCCTTATATTTGCGAAGATAATTATTGTTAGTATGGCTCCTGAGTAGAGAAAAATTATTTCATTTCATTTTGTAATAGCTGCATTGTTTATATGACTGAATATTGGGAATAGAAGATCAATGGGTAAAAAACTAAAAACAATAGAATCCTTTATAACTATTTCCCTAAATCTAAATATGCCTAATGTATTTCTTAAAAGGAATATTGATCATCTTTATTTTAATCCAAAATATACAAGAAATACAAAACCTGGCGTTTCCAATTAAAAGTGTCACATCTTACAGATAATAATTGTTCAATATAATATCACATACATTTTTCATTTAAATCCCCCCCTTCCCAATAAGACCCCAATATACCAACCCTGACCCTGCTTTCACACCTGAGCGTTTCTCAAACGCGCGTTTTTGTCGCGCGTTTTTATGCGCGTTTTTTGTAATAGTAAACGATTGTGTGATTGACTGCAGTGTCCTATGGCCACAAACGCACGTCAAAAGGCCCCAAAGAAGCTCAAGTACTTGATTATGTGTCGGGCGTTTTACAGCGCGATCGTACGTGCTGTAAAACGCCCAGGTGAGAACCATTCCCATAGGGAAGCATTGGTTTTCATGTGTTGAGCGTTTTACAGCGCGTTTGAACGCGCTGTAAAACGCTCAGGTGTGAACTTAGGGTAAGTCATCGTTGGTGGAACTCCCAACCAGACAGCTACACCAATTAAGCCATACGTTCATATATCACCAGCCTATTTAATCAGAGCTCTCCACTCCACAATCTCTGGGCTACTTTCCAAGCCCCATTTATTTACTATCAGGACTCTTGCTAATTGAAGCCCTACCAACCATCTACGTTTATCTTGTTTAGATTCAATACTATTAACAAATAAGCCAAATATTACTTGTTCTATATGTGGTGTCCATCTTTGCGACCTATTAATTCCCAGTTCTGCATATACCTGTTGCCAGAAATTCTGAATAAGTGGACAGTTCCAGAGAAGATGGCAGTAACTTGCCGCTTCTCCATGGCACTTCAGACATCTATCATTTTTTTTCTCTATACATCTTGGATAGGGATAAAGGGTTATAGTATAATCGATGCATAATCTTGAATTGTATTAAGTGGTATTTACTAGAGATAGAAGATTCTTTTATATTTTTATATATTGTTCCCCAATTCAGAGTCATGTTGCCCAATTCCTTTTTCCATTTAGTCACACTGTTAAATGTTATCACTGTGGACAATTCTACCTGTATTTTATGATATATTTGTGCAATAGTGAAAAATAATTGATAATCTTTCATTTCAATGTGCTCAATTCAACATGATAATTTCAAGTACAATAAAAGTTACTAGACTGTAAACTATCACTTTGACCAGTACCAAAGTAGTGGTCTTACCCCTATGACAGTTAATGTAGTTTAGTTCTTTAAATGTTATATGTACTGTTATATACAGTACAGTTATATTTTGCATTCAAAAATATTTTTTTTTTAGTTCGTGCAGTACATTTTACCATCAGAAATTATTAGATATCCAGTCCTATAAAGCTATAATCTATTGCCGACTAGGGCCAAAGGGGGGATTGCCATCATTTAACTAGATTAAAAGGGGTTGTCCAACTTCTTATAGTTTTGTTTATTTTAAATACCTCCCCACACAACAGGTCATATCAAGAAAAGAATACTTACCTACACCTGTGTGAGTCCACTACTCTCTGGTCCCGGCAAATAAACTTTTGACATGGACGGGGACAGATGCATTGCTACAGCCAATTTCTGGCCACAGTGGGGACATATCCCCAAGTGGCACATCAGTGCTAGGTCCCATGTAGCTAGAGGACATGTCACTGCTGCAGCAGTATAAATGCCCATGTCCTTGCCAGACGTTTATACACAGTGAAGATAACAGTCGACCCACAAAGTTGGAACTGAGAGTCAGGGAGCAGATAAGTATGCTTCCCTTGACAGGTCCCACTGGTTGGTGGGGTATATATAAAAAAAAAAATATATATATATATATATATATATATATATATATATATATGTAGTTAAACAACCCTTTCAAGCATCAATTAAAATAAAATGTACATTAAGGTATTGAATACATCATTCTGAAGGTATAAGTGTTCTAGACATTGGATCTAATATTATTTAATCTGGGTGTAATAAGCCAAATTGATTTTTTAACTTGTTAATGTTACTGGTATCAAGCAATCAAAGCGTTGCTAATGAGCACAGTTTCCGAAATGGTCCGTATACTGAAACAAAGGTTTTATATTTAGAAACCATCAAAATAATTTAGCAACTGGACAAAATTAAAAATATGAAGAAATGGAACAACAGTTAATAAAAATTTATCTAACAAAGATGAAGATGACTGTAAATAAAGAGGCCTATTTAAATATTTTACTGTAGATTTGAAATGTTTTCTAAAAATTGTACATGTTAAGTATTGCAATTCATTTGATGTGAAATAAACATAACGCATAAAACATCAGCTCTAACATAAAGTAACCAGAATTGTAAATGTTGATCTGCAGAGTATCATTTATGTCTTAAATTTCATTATAAACAATTTCCTTTCTCCTTTGTTCTTACTCTGTTTCATAGCTATTTAGCACCACTGCTGTAAATCTTTGAAGGTGTGTAATTGTATTGCATGTAATTTCCACAACATCTATCAATCTCAGCTTGAAATAACAAAAACCTTTGGCTGCTTGCTGATGATAATCCAAATATTCTGCTAAAAGAAAGGTACAAACAAAAGAGGCAACCTCACACAAGATGAATGATTATGGCCTTCAAAAATCTAGTTGTACTCTGGCTGTTAACCATAGTAATAAACATCTTCATAAAAATAATAAGTGCTTGTTTTAATAGAATGTTCCACGCATTAAACACATTAATGACCCATGAAATAACTGTTTTATCTGCAACACATTAGGCAACATAGCTCCAACACTGTATTAATTGAAAATGTGCTCATGTTAGCTAAATATAAGGTCATAAAGAGTGGAGACAGAAATATACGTAAAAGCTAAAAATGCTCTGTAAATACTATCAAAAAGAGGCGGTCAAAAAATTGCAAACCTTTCAACTGTTCTCTTTCAATAGGCAAAGAAATTCAGATATGGCTATAAATTTATGAGCTCTGTTTTTACATGACATGAATGATAAAACAAGAGAGGATTAAAGGGACTGTCTAGGATAAGAAAATAATCTGGTTTTCCGTTAAAGAAACACTAACCTCAAGGGCACTATATAGATATATATATCTCCAAGTGATTCCACCCATGGCTCATATTTCTATCAAAAATTAGAAATATATAAAGAAATCTCCTTTATATGTCCATGAAGATTAGCTATGCCCCCTCCTCCTCTTCCGCCTTACTCTCCTATGTCTGACTGTAGGAAAACTCACTAAAGCAGGAACCTCTCCACTGCCTCTTACGCTATAAGACAAAAAAATGGTTAGCTCCAATCCCTTGCCTAAGTCCTGTGTCCATTGTCTGTTTCCAGCTGAAAATGGAAAGGATCAATGGGAAACTAACTCGTGTTCTCTGTAGGATTGCTACAAAACTGTTTCAGGAATATACAGTGGGATGCGAAAGTTTGGGCAACCTTGTTAATCGTCATGATTTTCCTGTATAAATCGTTGGTTGTTACGATAAAAAATGTCAGTTAAATATATCATATAGGAGACACACACAGTTATATTTGAGAAGTGAAATGACGTTTATTGGATTAACAGAAAGTGTGATATAATTGTTTAAACAAAATTAGGCAGGTGCATAAATTTGGGCACCACAAAAAAGAAATGAAATCAATATTTAGTAGATCCTCCTTTTGCAGAAATTACAGCCTCTAAACGCTTTCTGTAGGTTCCAATGAGAGTCTGGATTCTGGTTGAAGGTATTTTGGACCATTCCTCTTTACAAAACATCTTTAGTTCATTCAGGTTTGATGGCTTCCGAGCAGGAACAGCTCTCTTTAAGTCACACCACAGATTTTCAATTATATTCAGGTCTGGGGACTGAGATGGCCATTCCAGAACGTTGTACTTGTTCCTCTGCATAAATGCCTTTAGTGGATTTTGAGAAGTGTTTAGGGTCGTCTTGTTGAAAGATCCAGCCCCGGCGCAGCTTCAGCTTTGTCACTGATTCCTGGACATTGGTCTCCAGAATCTGCTGATACTGAGTGGAATCCATGCGTCCCTCAACTTTGACAAGATTCCCAGTCCCTGCACTGGCCACACAGCCCCACAGCATGATGGAACCACCACCATATTTTACTGTAGGTAGCAGGTGTTTTTCTTGGAATGCTGTGTTCTTTTTCCTCCATGCATAATGCCCCTTGTTATGGCCAAATAACTCAACTTTAGTTTCATCAGTCCACCGCACCTTATTCCAAAATGAAGCTGGCTTGTCCAAATGTGCTTTAGCCCACCTCAAGCGGCACTTTTTGTGCTGTGGGTGGAGAAAAGGCTTTCTCTTCATCACTCTCGCATACAGCATCTCCTTGTGTAAAGTGTGCCGAATGGTTGAACGGTGCACAGTGACTCCATCTGCAGCAAGATGATGTTGTAGGTCTTTGGTGCTGGTCTGTGGGTTGACTCGGACTGTTCTCACCATTCGTCGCTTCTGTCTATCCGAGATTTTTCTTGGTCTGCCGCTTCGAGCCTTAACTTGAACTGAGCCTGTGGTCTTCCATTTCCTCAATATGTTCCTAACTGTGGAAACATACAGCTGAAATCTGTGAGACAGCTTTCTGTATCCTTCCCCTAAACCATGATAGTGAACAATCTTTGTCTTCAGGTCATTTGAGAGTTGTTTTGAGACCCCCATGTTGCTACTCTTCAGAGAAAATTAAAAGAGGAGGGAAACTTACAATTGACCCCCTTAAATACTCTTTCTCATAATTGGATTCACCTGTCTATGTAGATCAGGGGTCACTGAGCTTACCAAGCCAATTTGAGTTCCAATAATTAGTTCTAAAGGTTTTGGAATCAATAAAATGACAACAACAGTGACCACATGTATTCACCTGCCTAATTTTGTTTAAACAATTATAGCACACTTTCTGCAAACGGAATAAACTTCATTTCACTTCTCAAATATCACTGTGTGTGTCTCCTATATGATATATTTAACTGACATTTTATATCGTAACAACCAACGATTTATACAGGAAAATCATGACGATTAACAAGGTTGCCCAAACTTTCGCATCCCACTGTACCTGAAATCATACAGACTGACAGACAGACAGTGGTAAGGTGGGCAGAATTATCTGCTTTCTATTTATATCTAGGTATTTAGTGTACCTTTAAATGGTGCCCACCTTTCCAGGGTCTGTGACTCGTAGTACAGCCCACTCCTGTTTGAGACAAAGAGGCTGGGCTGCAATACCAGACAAAGGCCAAAAAATAAAAAATATAAAAAATTGTAGTTAATCTGTCCTATTGGCAAAAACTAGAGAGACCATAATCGAACCTGACTGAACCAATTCTAAGTCAACTGGTTTTTTTCAGACATATAGTATGCATAATCATAAGATGGATTGATTTCCTTAAGACTCTTTTCTGCATTAACCAGGACCATAATACAGTGCCCATAGAAATCTCCAGGCCTATAATCCACCTATGTTTTGTCTCTAGTTTTCAACTAGGCAAATTTTTGAATTGATATAATGACCTACGCCAAATTTATGAAAATGGCACATACCTTTTTATAAATTTGGTGCAAGTGCAATTTTGTTGCATCTATTTCAGAAGGTTACCTGATGTGGAGTTGCGGCTGGCTGCAACTTTATTTGTGGCATTTTAAAAAGTTGAACTTCATAAATATGACTTAAAGGTTCTACTGTCAAAACCTGACCAACTTCTCACTCTACTTCTCAAAGTGTGTGGGAAGGCATAGCTCACCAAAACTTGCAAAATTCTAAATTTTGCCCAAAATATACTGTACGTAACATCACTTGTCACATTTTTATATCACAAAACAGGCATAGCACATGTGATTAAAGTCCCCCAGAGTGTCTATGGCTCAGTAGCATGAACCAAGGAAGCTATATGCAGTATTACCCAGCAAACTAAAAACTGTAATCTAAATCATTACTGGCTTTATTTACTACTATTTGCACTTGGCTAATACTCTTTGTTATTAACCAGCACGTAGAACAGACTTAACAAGGAAAATATCACACATTAATCTGTCACACAAAATTACTCATTTCATAAAATGACAGAATCATTTTGCTCATCTCCATGTGTGAAGATTCCTTCGGTGGAGTTAGAATCTGTGAAAGTCAGGCAGAGGGCTAATTATTTTAATGAGACATTAAAATCCAGCCATGATTAGGATGTGCTAATGACAGCCTTTCGTTTTACTCAACCTGAATAGATAATTGTAGTAGCTCAACATTGGACTTTAACCCTTGTACATGCTGTTTACTGACATACATGACGTTAATGCATTTGGAAACAGCTGCTCTTTATTAGATAGCCGTGGAATCCGATATGTCATAGTTTTGGACTGAAACTGGATTTCAGTCATTTATAGGGGTTAGTCCCAGATTGAAAAAAAATAAAAGTTTTGGGACATGTGGCACATAACATTTGGATTCAATAGGGTTCTTCAGCGTTTGAACTAATAAAATTAGTGGCTTTCTTTCTTCTTCATAAACAGCCTGCCATGTATTTTGCGGTGCACAAATTGCCAATCTGCAAAATACAGATGCCGTCTTTGTTGCATCTGCATTTTTTGCGGACCCATTGTCTTCATTTTGCGGCCAAGCATAGGACAAGTTCTATCTTTTTGAAAAACGGACATAAAAATACGGATGCAGAGAACCCAAGGATCATCCATGTGCTTTCTGCATCTATATGTCCATTCTTCAAAAATACAGAATACAGGTGTAACTCGAAAAATTTGAATATCGTGCAAAGTTCATTTATTTCAGTAATGCAACTTAAAAGTTGAAACTAATATACGAGATAGACTCATTACATGTAAACTGAGATATTTCAAGCGTTTATTTGTTATAATTTGGATGATTATGGCTTACAGCTTATGAAACCCCAAAGTCACTATTTTGAGGTACCCTTTGCTTAGGGAATATGGATTAATTAGCTGACTAGAGTGTGACACTTTGAGCCTAGAATATTGAACCTTTTCACAATATTCAAATTTTAAGTTGCATTAATGCAACTCCTTTTAAGTTGCATTACTGAAATAAATGAACTTTTGCACGATATTCAAATTTTTCGAGTTTCATCTATATGTCTACAAATGCCAAGGATCCATTGAAGTCATTTGGTCCGCAAAAAAAATACAGACGGCCAATGGACTGCATCCGTATTTTGTGGACTGCAAAATGGACACGGTCGTGTGCATGATGCATCAAATTCAAAAAAATGCTAAGTTACAATACCAACCACAACCTATAGAAATTAGGGACACTGCTTCTGCCAAAAATATATTTTTTTTTTAATCCTGGACAATCATTGCATAAACTGGTTTTACAATACAATAGGAAATAAAAATTTGTCTACAATTGTTACAGGGAATAAAGGCGGGTGTTAACCAACGAGAAGATGGATGAGAAGAATTGCAAAAAATCATGAATACTCCTTTGAGAAGCCTGAAGACCTAAGTAGAAGAAAGGATATTAGTCATATGGTCACTGGGAGTCAATAACAACTTAATAATAATGCCAACAGCATTCTACCAAATAGCTTTCAGAAATGTTTTTTATACTGTATGATATCACCTACACAAATAGAAGATCATTACAAATGATTAACTAGATCCTGCCAGTCTAGAAGAACCCCAGGCTCTGTGTAATGTCTGTGCTTGTGAGATAATATATGGACTCTATGCTTCAACAGGCTCCCTAGCCTAAAAGGTTGGAGATTTTATATTACTAGCTGCACATATGCTTTCTAACAGCAGATGCATGCAGTCAGTAATAAGCATTATTAAACTATAGGCACTGATGTCCGATAGTTTAATATGCATAATTCATGTTTACACACCGGTCCCATGACTTACATGCTGGCGATGCATTGTGAACATAGCTACTGATGGAAGATTCCACCCATCAAGGGCCTCTATTCAGTTACACTGGGGGTGGATTGTGCATGGACTAATTTTCCTGTCAGGAAGGAAGTTAAAGGGGTCTTGTTCAGTGGCTTAATGCTGATGACTGATTCTCACGATGGGTCATCAATGTCAGATCGGCAGGGGTACAACTCCCAACACCCTTACCGATCAGCTGTTTGAAGGGGATGCAGTGCTCATGCAAGTGCTAGAATTACAACTGCTCTGCCCAATCTCATGTCATCATAATCACACTGTGCACAGGTAAGTTTTAAAAGGAAGCATTGCTGACATTGCTGCAGTCCTTTCAAAAAGCTGATTGGCAGGTGTGCTAGGAGGTAGACCCCCACCCATCTGATATTAATGACTTATCCTAAGGATAGATCATTAATATTAAGCCATTGCATGATCCCTTTAATCAAAATGTTGGGACAGTGGGTTGAGACACGCAAATAGTTCCATTGTCCCCATCCATTATCCTAGAACGAGGACCCGTCTCCCTCTTGTGTGGATATGTTCAAGAAGTGAGTAAGTAAATACTTTGGCTAAGATTTACTAATGTGTCTGTGTCTAAAACCTGTCTAAAATGTGGTGAAAATTTTAGCAATTTTGGTACAATCAGGGCTTCTAAACTTTTTTTCTGATTGCCTCGACAAGGGTGCGGAGCTTCAAGGGAAATGGGCATGGCCTGAAATGTCACATTTCACAACAAAATGATAGCACTAACCTGGAGTGAATGCTGTCTCAAAGTAAGCGAATAGTTGGTATAGAACAAGGCAGAAGTGTCTATCCCAGCACCACATTTATCATCCAGCCTTTCTGGTGCGGGTCTAAACAGCCTATGTTTACACCATTTGCAGGCTTGGTATATCTGGGCCCATATTTTTTAAGAAGGCCTTGCTATGTAGCCTCACCTTCCTGCAGACCATACAAATATTTAACTCCTTTATGACTTTAAAAGATTTTAAAACCTACCCCCTAAAAATGGTACTCATCAAGAACCAACAATTAATAAGCAAGTAAAATTTCCATTGTTACAACTATGCTGGCATTTTGACAGTTTCTATTTGGGTAGATGTTCTAAGTCCAACTCCCTCCAATCATTTTGACCAATAAAATTTCTCTGGCTTCAACAAAAATTTAATTCCTTTCTCCTTGTACAAGTGATCAGCGTAAATATATTTACCAAGCTTTAGACACATTTAAGCCATTTGTCTTCTTGATACCAGTTAAAGCACACAGGTAACATTATAAATGTTTTCTCTCATTTAGTAAAACCTATTTAGCTTCTCAGAGCCGAAAATAAAAGTTCCCAATATAATACATTTGAATGGCTTTTTTTTGTGTGTGTGTGGTGTATATCGAGAGGAAAAAGAAGTTCTAAATTCATCAAAGCTAACCTTCTCTTCCATACAACAGACTAAGCAGAAGAGAATTTTAACAAGTTCAATTTCCATTCAATCACCGCTGCTGTTCTGAGAAGTGTTTCATTGCAGGAAAGAAATAAAAATAATCTATATGGTAATTATAAGGACAAATTCCCAAGTAACTTTCAGCTACATGAAAGGTCAGTTCCATTCAAGATATTTTATCAGCGCGTTGCACATACTTTCTGTCCTGTCATTTTAAATCTGGACAGTATTTTATTCTCCCATTTAGAGCTACCTGCAGAATTAAGTACTTAAGCCAAATAAGAAAAAAAAAAAGAGCGCGGAAAGAAAAAGAAATGTTGAATTTTGGCATAGGCTATAATAGCACAGAGATAAATCGTTCAGCTGTTCACTTGCAAGCCTCTGGGGCTGCAGATTTTTCTTTCTCCTGGTGCACTGTGGGTATTCAAAACTTGTTCAACATGATTTCATTTCATTTCAGGCACTGCCTGAGAAAACTAAATTACCGAATCAATCATACAGAAGGTCAGAGTGAGACTTCATTACAAGTATTGCATGCTTGCATGAATATCTTTCATTTATGACTGACCCAATATGTCACAATAGCTGTCTTGTAAAAATAATCCACTTTTTGAAATTGATGTAGCACTGATGTCAATACTGCTCAGCAAGCTGGACAGATTACAGGGAGGTGTTAGAAAAGGAGGGGGCAAGCCTAAAAGCCAAGATACAGATCTATCAAGTTGTTATCATTTAGATGTCTAAAATCATAAGAAAGACAAACAAAAAGATAGCGCTCATTAAAGACACATTTTTCATATCTATGAAGAACAGAAAAATATCGGCATTAATAAGGCGCACGTGAAAGGTATTTCGAAGGAAACAAACACAAATTCTCTAGATCATTATCACAATTTCCACTTTTATCATGATGGGCAGCCAATATTAATTTTAAAATATGTGTGCATGTACAATGTTATCAGAAGAACATTCCACTCCAACATTGGACTATTCTCCATGGCTACATCAAAGCAAAATTCCAGTGCTTTTGACAGAAGCTTAAAGTGGCATTATGGTTTCAGTAGCATGAATGTTATTCTTTATAAAAGGAAAACTTGGACAATTTTCAAATATACTTTCTGTATTTATTTCTCGCGGATCCCAAGATCTCTGCTTGTGATCATTCGACGGTTAAGATCAAATGAACAAAAAGTTGTCCTGCTAATGTGATGGGCTTGGTTTATTATAAGATAGAGCTTTCATAATTGTGTTATAATTAATATAATTCATGTACTTATGTAATCTCATGACTAGGACAAAATATTGTTTATGCACTGAAAGAAACCACCAAAGGTTCCCACAGGAAACCAAGTGATCAACTTAGGGCCATATGAGACTGCATGCTTTTTGAACCAATTATCGGTAACAAGCATTTAGGAATGCTCAATACCAATAACTGGCCTGTATAATTGAGCAGCCAATAAGTCAATGAATGCGTAACACTTGTTTGTTGGCCGATTGGCATCTTTCATCAGAATGAAAGATGCCAGATTATCGGCAACACATCTTCCTATGTATTCAAAGATGCGCTTCAGATAATCATTAGAACTGGATGAGGGAGAAACAATTGCTACCTGAATTATTTCTCCCACATTCACTTAGCATGAGCCTGTGTAATCATAGATGTGCTGCCGATCAACAATAGAGCTGACTGTAGGACTGCAGTAGCAATGCTTCCACCCACATTTAGTTTGCATCAGCCTGTGGAATCAGGCCAGAGCAAACGAACACTGATGGGTGTGTTATCATCCCTCGGCACTTGCACTTCCTGAACATCCGGTGTCTTTACACATACAGATATCAGACCAATTTCTGTCCAATGCAGTGAATATTTATCTATAATGAAGTGTGAAAATGGCTAATCTGATTGAAATGTGTCTCATGTGTCAGAAAAATTATTCTAAGGATTTTAGGATATGAAAGATATCTGAAAGACAAGTCCCTTTTATATATATATATATATATATATATATATCAGAAAGGTTTCATTATTAGATGATCACAACTGATGAGGAGGACAACATTTTTTTATTTCCTAGAAAAAACTATGGGTGTAAAAGGGCAATTCAGTTCAATTTTATCATCTGTAGAGTTCTTACAGAGTCAGATTAACGAGCACTGATCGATTGTATGCAAATTGTTCAATATTATTTTAATTTTTACAGTCACTGATTAGAAGGGGGTGAACATGGGATTGTTGACGAGATTGCTTGTACCCCTCCTTTCATACATGTTACATTATGTCGGCAGCAGATCCCTTGCTTACAAGGAGAGATATATTTCTGACAAGTGAACATTTCTGAGGTTGCATCAAAGTTGGAGGCAGCTGAACGATCTGATAAATACTCGTTCCAAATCAACGACCCACTTAACAGAACCTTATAAAATGCAAGTTTTTACGGTCTTTGCTGCTGTAATACTAGCAAGGTTACACAAGACTTTTCTCCATAGGTAAATATTGAAGTCACTGCAGAGTCATGGTCAACCACAGTTTTACTCAAGGTGGTGCCATGGAGCTCTAGCTCATGTGTCAACTGATCGGTGGGCTTACACTGGGCAATGGGCACAAAGGCTTCTATGAACATTAACTCATCGGCCCATGTGAAAGGATCAGTCTGATTTGTCAGAAATCTGTGTTTGTAAACCCAGTATTATTTTTGGGGAGACTATTCAAATTAAATAAAAAAAAGGACATCCTTTATCATAAATGCATACTTCTAGTCAAATAAGTAGCTTCCATTTCATAAGGTGGATATTTTTGATCAAAATATGTTTGCAAAGTATCTAATATACCATTATTTCACATATTCTATTTGCAGAGTACTGTTGCATTGTGTTTGCTTTTATTTCTAATCATGATTTAGAATAGTTATAACTAAAGGACCTTTGAAATACCCTTTTTAATTAAAATTGCAATAATTAATAATGATACATTATTACATCATTTTGTGATTTTTATTAATATTTTCTGTAAACATAAATGAAGGCTAAACAGGACATTCTAATTCTCCATTATTACATCTGTAAATCTATCTATTAGAAAAACTGTATACATTAAAAAACATTGTGGCATGGAACATATGGCTACTAAGGAAAAAATATAGTTATTTTGTAACACGCAATCATTTTACAGAAACCTATACTTATTAGGATAACAAGCAACTTCGCTTCACTTTATGGATCTCAAGATGTCTATGAAGCAATAAGAGAAGTCACCATTCATTTTTATCAGTCTTCCACTGGGAAATATATGAGGGTAGTGCAAAAATATTATTATTTATCTAGCTAGCGCAAACCCTGAGGGAAGCATTGAGGAACTTTGACATAACCTATTTTTAACTGTACCTCTGGCAATTGTGAATTCAAGTTTATAGGTGAATGTGTCAAGTAGACCACAGAACAAAAGAGGTACAATATTCCTCATATACCCATCAAGTGCATTTGCTTTCTTTATTACTCAAGGATCTTATAATGCTTTTCCAAGGAAAAATAAAATAATTATATCCCTTTAGTACGTTTAAGTATTTTTATACTTTCGAAGAAATCTAATCCTAAAATTGGCAAAGCCATTGAGAAGGACACATGCAGCTCTGACACTCAGTCTCCAAGTTGCATTTTAATTCTCTCTAATGCTTTTGACATATTTTCTATTGCTACACAAGTCTCACTCTTCAACAAGTCTGTTGTATTCTTCATCTTGCAAAGTTCTGGATTATCATGGAATTCTAGAGTTAGGATCTTTAAAGCAGATTTTGAACTCTGACGTTTTAGAGTATTAAAGAAGCACTCCCACAAACATTTTTATTCTCTGGTCCATTAAAAATGTACTTAAAGTAAATCGTTTATGGGACTCACATTGAGGTTCCCATATAAATGAATATAGAAACTGACTTCCTGTCTACACATAGCAGGCTTTGTCAGTTGGAGAGCAAAGTGTTGGTTACATGATACAAATGAGGATCAGAATAAAGTGGAGAACTCACAAATAGCAGTAAACAGATATACTATCACTATAATTTACATCATGTACCTTTCTAACTGGCCGGAGAATAGTATTTTTGTTGAGCTAACAGAATTTTATTGCATTTGTGTTATATGCAGACACACAACGAACTATGAGGCTGGTTTCACGCATATGATAGCATTTGTAAGAACAATTCACAATTTTTGCAGTTTTTCCTGGCATTTTCAGTTAAATGTTAACCAAAATCAAAATATGGAAAATATGAAATACAGCGCAAATTGTGCATTTTTGTAAATTTTTTTATCACTTTTGGGACCATAGCATTGTTTTGAAAAATGCATCCTGCATCAAACATTTCTTTCCCCATAGGTTTATC
The DNA here is from genome assembly GCF_014858855.1 of Bufo gargarizans. Classification (NCBI taxonomy): domain Eukaryota; kingdom Metazoa; phylum Chordata; class Amphibia; order Anura; family Bufonidae; genus Bufo; species Bufo gargarizans. The sequence goes on along the minus strand of NC_058089.1, from coordinate 96,664,662 downwards.
TATAGGAAAAAAAAATCTGAAAAAACTGATCAACAATGTCTGAATAAAAAAAAAACACCATTATGTAAAACTTGAAAAAAAAGCATCTGTAATATTATTGAACTTTTTATATAGATCTTTATATGCATGCTAATAATCTATAGGTATTTCAGTGTTTTACTTTGGAGTGAGTCCTTTTACGGGGTATTAGCTATTACCACATGTACTGCTTCCGGAGGCCCTTTTCCCATTATAGGTAATATAATTTAGCCAATAACTAATTTAATGATTCATTGCTAGCCTATTGATAAATATTTGCCTTTCTACTAAGAACAGATAGACATCTTATTAAGAGCTGTCAAAATATTGATTTTGGAGATTTTAATGAACTATGTAACAAACAGAAAGGCCAAGCAATCTAGATAATAAATTGGCAAATTAAGGCAGGCAGGTGTAAATTAATTTGTGGCTGCCTTTTGTTCTTGCCAGGCTCCACATTCTGATTCAAGAGAAAGGTGAAATGCTGGAATGATTAGTTACATACATTAGTTTGTACACAATAACGAGGCTAAGCTTGTATTGATGCCTTTCGGTTCTGCTAGGTGGAGCAGAACAATGTTTTTCAAAAGGCATTCTGGAAAAGTGTTAGGGTACCAAATCCAACATGCCTAGAATTATATAAAAAGGGATACATATCACAACCTTCTGATATCTGAAAATATAATTTGATTTGGAACTGGAGAAAACTCTCTTTGATATTGCAAATTTGAGCTACGTACTTCTGGGTAAGGCCGAGTTCACACTTCAGTTATTTGGTAAGTTATTTTAATTAGTTATTGTGAGCCAAAAACAGTAGTGAAGCCTACTCAGAGATCAGGTATAATGGAAAGATAATCATCTATTCTTAGTTTTTGACCCACACCAAGTTTTGGCTCACAATAGCTCATGAAAATAAATGACCAAAGTGTGAATTGAGCCTAAGGCCGCTATCACACAGTCAGTGTTTGATCAGTGATTTCTATCAGCGATTGTGATCCAAAACCAGGTGTGGGTGAAAAACATAGAACAGGTGCAGATCTTTCCCTTATCTCTGTGTAGGCTCCTCTCCTGGTTAGGGCTCATAATCACTGATGGAAATCACAGATCAAACAATGACTGTGTGAATGACGCCTAATACTGTTAGAATGTAATTAATTTTTAATCTAAAATTTAAATAAATAAATAAAAATAACATTTCACAGCTTGTTCATGATTTTTGTAATGTTAAATACTTTTATCCTGGGGGTTGATTCTCCTGTGCTTATTTTACTCTGAGATGTGGGGGGAAGGTGATCAATAACTGCTAGAATAAGAGTACAGCCCAACAGCACAGATTGCCACATGCAGCTAAGCTACACCCACACATACCAGCCAATGACTGCCCAATTTTGCAGAAAATTATGCGTCCATTGGCTGCCATGGGTAGGCCTAGATTGGTCACATGGGGCCAGATGCAACATCGGTCCATGCTCTTAAACCCACTGCACAGTAAATGTTTAACCCAACAAATGAGGTTATTATAAATATGTGCGTTATGGACAAGTATATGGATCTGGAGTGTTTTTATGGAATTACAACTTAATAGGCTGATTTTTTTTTTAAGGGGGAATGAACCTAATAGGGCAAAGGAGCGAGATCACTTTGAATCTAACAAACCCAAATGTTATGTAATTTGATTCGAGAGAATCAGAATAAGGAGAAAAGAGTGAGATTTTTCTTAGAATTCAAGACTAATTTATTTAGACCCAAATCAATTTTATTTTTTTATTAGCTCATTAGACTTGGTAGAGTTACTACAAATTTGGCACAAGATCTGTGGTAGAAAGAATCTGCCAAATGTGGGCCTATAAAATTCTGGGGACATTTATCATCCCTCTGCTGTTGCACAACATTTTGAGATTTTTGGGGGGTTTTACTCACCGCTTGCCACTTTTCAAAGTGGCGGGCAGTAAGAACCAGAATAGGCAGTCCGTCACATGTATTATAATATTCACCAGGAAACTGGTGTAGATAATAGCACAGATCTAGCCACCTGTCTTCCTGGTTTAGAGCTCTGCTTTGTGACACTGACCTACACAGATATTCCACAAATATTAATGGTCACGTGCCTCTTCATAATTAAGACACATTTAAAGCAAGCAGGTGGGAGATTAAGACTAGTGTGTAAAACACTGGTCTTGATAAATGTCCCCCTAAATGTTTAAACTAACCGTATGCACAGACCACTGACTAAAAGTAAATGTGTCACCCAAAATTTTATCTGCCAGTAAAAACCAGATAGTAACACATATGATTTTTTTTAAGCTGTTTTTATTTTCCGATTGCATATTTTTTATTCCATTTCTTGAACATGATTATGGGGGCAGCCATCTTGCCGGAGCTGTTCTTAACAGCATTTTGAAAACATAAAAAAGAATTGCTTTACATCAGCTACACGGGCCATAGACACAATGGTCTGGAGCGGACCTCATGGGAGAGCTTTTTGGGCACGCTCTATGACCTGTGCAGAGGTCATTGTACAATGAAAGACTAGATAAGCTTGGCAATCACCTATTGTGAATAGTGGATACCGTCTTATCTATACACAGAGGTGATATCATTACAGGCAGGATTACATTGACAGATACGCAGCTAACTGCAGTAAAGTGATCTGTACAGACCGAGAAGTGGCACCTATTATTAGGCTTAGTGGCCAGTGTGAAAATTGCAGGATTTAGTTTTGTTTGTCTAAATATAAATATTGATATGATAAATAGAAAAGCATCATAAAAAATCCTTTAAAAATAGGATTTAAACAGTGTCTGATGACACATTCCCTTTAAAGGCTCCTCTAAAAGTTGCCCCTTTGATGTTTAGTAGCAGAACACCATAGATTTGGTAAAACCACCAACCTGTTCATCATGGACACTGTGGGAAATTTGTTCATATCCCTTCATTGTGTCATACTAGGCAACACAAATAATATGGCTTAATGTAAGTAAATGTCTCTATATGGGTTTTGATAATTGCTCAGTGATAGCCCTGCTTCTTATGCAATCCAATAGGCAACACTAAGTACACGCAATTTTAAAAAATAGAATATGACACAAATCTTATCTCTTCCCAAAGATTTAACTTCACGCAGAAGAGTAAATAGATTGGTGGTTGTTGTTTTTAATTAGAAATTTTACATCCAGCCATTATTAGATCCTGTTGCTTTGCTGCTATGATTATAGTTATTATTCATTTCATTTCTCAGCACTCCATAGGAATTTGCACCCCTGAGGCTCCTTATGAAACAGAAAAAGGGAAACTTCATTACTGCAGAGAATGCCCTAACGCTGGAATGTACTAATCTGCTATATATTGATGTTATTACATATAAAATGTCTTTAGGGTTTATGACTGATAAAGGGCAATATCTTCATATAAGTAAAATTAATCGTTATAGTTTATATCCCTCTGTGAGGGGTGTAGTTTAGGATATTTTCTACCACCTGAATACACAATTCTTACAAACAGCCATATCATAGTTTTCACACATTAGGTAACAGTATAAAAGTGCATATTGGCATGTATCAGATATGTTCTATATTTGTCTTATCAAAATGATACGAATTAGAGATATTTCATAGGTAGATTTTGTTTAGTTTTTACACAAAACTCACCATTCTCAAGCCGTTAGAGTGAAATACTCCATCTTGGTCTACTGGATTGCGGGAAATGGTGATAGAAGGCAGGTCCAGACTTTGAGGTGGAAACTGAGGTGTAAATTCATTCCCTTGGGCAGCCAAAGCTTCACCCATAACTTGAAATGGAAGCAGAACATCGCTCATGCCAAGTGAAGGGTCAGTCTCTGGAGGTGGAGTGATGGGAGGAATTTCAAATTCTTCATCACCAAGACTCGGTGTGTGGAACGTCTGTAAAACAAGGCACATATGGGTGTGACTAAACCAATAGTGTCTTTGGATTTGTAACTGAATTTATATTTTAGTTAAAGGGTTATCCACTAATTTGATATTGATGGCCTATCCTCCTACAATTTATATTTAAAGAGGATCTTTCACCACTCCTGTATTTTAATAGCTTCATGTGTTCCCCATGTTAATAACAATTCTGGAGCATCTATTCTTATGTCTGTATGTTACGCCATTCCTTTATTATTTGCACTAGAAGTTATGAATTAATTACTCTTAGCCTTCAGTAAGGGTACAGAGGGGAGGTAACCAGTTGGGAGTGTGTGCCTGCACAGTCTGAAAATGGCAGCACTGATTGGATAGAGTGAGTCTGTGCAGGTGAACACCCACAACTAGTTACCTCCCCTCTGTACCCTTACTGAAGGCTAATAGCAATTCATTCACAACCCAAAAAGTTATTTTAAAGACTGACCCAGGTGTGATATACAGAGGGGTGTGATATACTTATACTTTCTTTGTTAGAAAGTATATTATAGTGCATTTGTACTGTGCAGCAGTTGTGTGCGGTTCTGCTGCGATACCGCAGCTATATAGAAGGACAAACGCAATTGGAACAACTAATTGCAATAGGTGTGATATACCACTTGCCCCCCAAAAAAACTGATTGAGGCAGGGATGTGATATACCTATAATATACGTTCTATATATTGCATTTGAACTGGGCAGCACTTGTGCGGTTTTGCAGCGATACTGCAGCTATATAGAGGGACAAACGCTATTGGAACAACTAATTGCAAAGGGTGTGATATACCAGTTGCCCCCAAAACAAACTGATTAAGGAGTGTGTTATAGTGTTATACCTACTTCCTCAAAAGACTGATTAAGGGGTTATATATACCTGCTTCCACCAAATATTGATTAGGCCTGCAATATACCTGCTTCCACAAATGCTGCTCTTCTCATGGGACTTAGGCACAGGGTCATTTTGAAAATGACAGGCAGAGGAAGAGGCAGGCCGTTCCACAGGGGTGGTAGGGGTCGGGCAGATGCACCAGGCCCGAGCCTAAGTGGGAAGTTGGAGAAGGCTTTTGCGATTATTTCAAAGGACGTACCAGAGTTGGTTTAGTGGCTCACTCACCCTTCCGCTTCTGCACCCTACTCATCCTCTGTATCTGCACCCTCCTCACTCTTAGCTGTGTGCACCCCCAAATCCACCACCACCATAGCCATTTCACACGAGTCAGAGGAATTATTTTCCCATCCATTCCCAGACCTTACCAATGCGCAGCCATTCTTGACATTGGATGAGAAAGAAGAGGTAGCAACGGCCGCCACCCAGCGCTCTGACCCAAATCAGCCCAAGGAGGGAGGTCCCCGCTATTGCTGCCTACTCCGAGATCTCAAATGTCAGTGGTGGTGAAGGGGAGGATGATTACGTGTAGATGGATGTTACGTAGGTGCTCAAAAGAGAGGAACAGGAGGGGAGTTCAGAGGGAGAGAGACGGAGCAGCAGAGAGGGAGGAGAAGGAGGCAAAAAACAGACAGCAAATGTATCTGGAGCTAGCCGTCCACCATGCATGGTTACTTCTAGCGCTTCCAGGATGCTGGCACATGGCTCCGCAGTGTGGGCTTCTTTTTATGTGTTATCTGCTGACAATAGTGTTGCCATCTGCAGCCTGTGCTGTCAACGCATAAGTTGTAGTAAGTCCAACACTCACCTAGGGACGACCGCCTTAAAAAGGCACCTAGCCTCCCATCACCAAGCCCAGTGGGAGCAACGTCGTCAAAACCCACAAAGCCACACTGCTGGCGCTCCACGTCCTGCCTCTTCTCCTTCTCCTCTCTCCTCCCATTTAACCTCCACTCCACTTTCCACCATGCCATCTTCTCGTTCATCTGGCATAAGGCAGGTTACCATGGCCCAAATGTTTAAGCGTAAAAAGATGATGAAGCCTGATCACCCTCTTGCCCAACGGCTGACCACTAGCTTGTCAGAACTGCTAGCCGGCCAACTACTGCCATATAAACTGATAGACTTGGTGGCCTTTAGAAAATTTGTGGCAATTGGCACACCGCAATGGAAGGTCCCCTGAATAAAATATTTCTCTTAGAAGGGCATCCCTGAACCATATGGCCACGGTCAGTGGCAAGTGAATATATCTCTGGCACACAATGTCGGTGCCAAGATACATCTGACCATCTGATACATCTGTCTAGCAAACACGGGCAGGGAAGGTACATAACTTTTACTGCCCACTGGGTGAACCTTTTGACGGCCGTCAAACATGTAACCTGTGGCTCCCGTGTAAATTTGGTGTTACCGCCACGGATTGCATACAGGCCTGACTCTTCTGCTCCTCCTCCTACTCCATCCTCCGTCTCCTCCTTGGCTCACTCCTCCTTTTCCACTGCTACCGTCTCTTTCTCTGCGCCTCCCAAGTTCTTCAGAACCTATTCGATGTCCCAGGCGAGATGTTGCCATGCTGTGCTGCGGATGTTGTGCCTGAAAGCCAAGAGCCACACCTTTCCTGCACTGCTTTTAGATCTGCAATCACAGGCCGATCAGTGGCTAACCCTGCTCAATTTGACAGTTGGTAAAGTGGTGTGCGACAACGGTGCCAATCTGCTGAGTGCGCTAAAACAGGGCAAAATTACACACGTGCCATGCATGGCACACGTCCTGAATTTACTTGTGCAGCGATTCGTTGCCAAAACACCGGGGTCCAGGACTTCTTGCGGCAGGCCAGGAAAATCTATGGCCATTTTAGAATATCTTATGCAACCATGGCTCGCCTTGCTGATGTTCAGCGGCGTCACCACTTGCTTGTCAGACACCTGGTTTGTGACAGCCCGACGTGCTGGAAATCCACATTGTATATGCTTGATAGGCTGCTCCAGCAGCAACGTGCCGTTAACGACTACATTTACGAACTCTGCAGCAGGACAGGTTCTGGGGAGCTTGGTTTCTTTTCACCATGTCAGTGGCTGCTCATGCGCAACGCATGCAGACTTCTGCGTCCATTTGATGAAATCACCAAACTGGTCAGTCGCAGCCAGGGCGCTATCAGTGACATTGTACCTTATGCCTTCTTTCTGGAGCCTGGAGCGTGCATTGCGGTGTCATTGATTAAGCCGCCGAGGAGTAGGAGCAGAAAGATGAGGAATTCACAATGCTGAATTAATCCCCAGGGGGGCTATTCCATCTGAGACAATTCAGCAGGAGTCTGAAGAGGAGTCAGAGGAGGATGGTGGTTGGGGGAAGGAGGAGAAGGAGCAAAAAGAGCAGGCTTTGAGGGAGACTTCAAACTTTTTAGGGATCCATGGTTTTGTCTGTGGCTGGGGGGACGAGACCGTGGACGAAATTCTCCTGGGTGATGAGCAGGAGCCAGGGAGGTCCACCACTTCCAATTTAGTGCAAATTGGGGCCTTCATGCTCCATTGTCTGCAGAGGGACCCTCGTATAAAAAGCATATAGTTAAAGGACCAGTACTGAGTGGCAATGTACTTAGACCCCCGGTACAAACACAAAATGGCGGACATGTTACAAGCATCACAGATGGCTGGCAGAATGCAGCATTTCCAGGCCTTGCTGCAAGAACTGCTGCATTTTGCTGTTGCAGGCTCTGGCAGAGGAATTTCCACCCACAGCAAAACACGGGTACCAATCCTACCGCGCCTGCAAGAAGAGGGCGGTTTGAAGAGGTGTTGGTCACTACGGAAATTAGATCATTTTTGCAGCCAACTCATCGATAGCTGCCCTCTGGATCCAGCCTCAGGGAATGCCGAGACAGACAGGTGTCTGACTACTTCGGGTTAACGGCCGATGTGGACGCTCTGAGAAGCAAGAAATTTCTGGACTACTGGGTGTGCAGGCTTGACCTGTGGCCAGAGCTGGCACAATTTGCCATAGAACTCTTGGCTTGCCCCTCGAGTGTCCTGTTCAAAAGGACGTTCAGAGCAGCAGGGGGGGATCGTAACCAATAAGCGCACTCGCCTAGCTCACGACAGTGTGGACTACCTAACATTTCTAAAAATGAATGAGGCAGGTCTCTCGGAGGAATTCAACACCTGTGACGACCACATGTAATTGAATTTCCTCATGCCAACCCATACATATCTGCCACCACCCAGAACAAAGAATGGTCCTTGTCTTATGTATATACAGCGGCTTAAAAGGCCTTTTCTGTCAGGTGAATGCCAAATTTTTGTGGCCTCTACTCTAGTGGACTACAGTGAAATTTGTATCAAGCGATCAAGTGACCACTTAATGTACCTCCAGACACAGAATCCCAAGTTCTTTTCTGTCAGAAGAATGCCTAATTTTTGGGGCCTATACTCCAGTGGCCTACAGTTCTATTTTTATCCAGTGACCGCCTAATGTACCTCAAGCCACAGGATCACAAGTTCTTTTCTGTCAGATGAATGCTTAATTTTTGGGGCCTGTAATATTTTTAGCCAAAGACCGCCTAATGTTCCTCCAGCCACATATTCACAAGTTATTTTCTGTCAGGTAAATGCCTAATTTTGGGGGCCCATGGCCTAAAATAAAATCTCTCTAGGCTCCAGCAGGGCACATTTTTGAGTTTCCCTTCAAGACGCATAAAAATGGCCCCTGATTAAAATACATATTTTTTGTGGGAATTTTTGCCAATGATCCCCCTCTGGTATATCACTATCCATGTTGTGGGACTATTTGTGTACTTTTATTAAGTGTTTGCTGGCTGCAAATAAGACCTGAAGGTTTTTCAGGTTCGCCTGCCATTAAAGTGAATGGGGCCCGCCGCAAAAGCGCGGTACTTGAATCATCCCGGACGATGTTCGTCCATCGCTATATGCCATGAATATCAAATTCCTGGATAACTCCTTTAATTAGAATAAGTAAAAATCACTGGTGTAAATACATACTTGAGGAAGGAGACATCTTCTATAGGATATCTTAAATATGAATCGTACGCTATTTTTATAGTGAGTATTGGTCAGTAAACACATATTCCCATTCTCTAAAAGGGTCCATAGTAAGGCATTTTACAGTTGTGCTCATAAGTTTACATACCCTTGTAGAATTGATGAATTCTTAACTATTGTTCAGAGAATATGAATGATAACATTAAAACTTTTCTTTTACTAGTGGTCGGCTGAAGCCATTTATTGCGAAACAACTGTGTTTACTCTTTTTAAATCATAATCACAACAGAAACTACCCAAATGACCCTGATCAAAAGTTTACCTACACCAGTTCTTAATACCATGAATTGACCCCTTTAACATAAATGACAGCTTGAAGTCTTTTGTGGTTGTTGTGGATGAGGCTCTTTATCTTTTTAGATGGTAATGCTGCCCATTTTTCCTGGCAAAAAGCCTCCAGTTCCCCCAAATTCTTGGTCTGCCTTGCATTAACTGCACGTTTGAGGTCTCCCAGAGTGGCTCAATGATATTGAGGTCTGGAGCCTGAGATGGCCACTCCAGAACCTTCACTTTATTTTGCTGTAGCCAATGACAGGTCGGCTTGGCCTTGTGTTTTAGATCATTGTCATGTTGGAATGTCCAAGTACGTCTCATGCACAGCTTCCGGGATAATGTGCAAATTTTCCTCCAGTATTTGTTGATACATTACTGCATTCATATTTCCATCAATTCTGACCAAATTTACTGTGCCTTTGTAGCTCACACATCCCCAAAACTTCAGCGATCTACCACCATGTTTCACAGTAGGAATGGTGTACCTTTCATCATAGGCCTTGTTGACTCCTCTCCAAATGTAGCATTTATGGTTGTGTCCAAACTGTTAAATTTTTGTCTCATCACTCCAAATGACTTTGTGCCAGAAGGTTTGAGGCTGGTCCCTGTACTGTATTGCATATCGTAAGCAGGATACTTTGTGGCATTTGCGTAGTAATGGCTTTCTTCTCGACCATGCAGCCCATCTTTATTCAAGTGCATCCTTTTTGTGCATCTTGAAACAGCCACACCACATCCTTTGAGAAAGTCCTGTATTTCACCTAAAGTTATGTGAGGGTTTTTTCTTGCATTCTGAACAATTTTTATGGCAGTTGTAGCTGAAAGTTTAGTTGGTCTACCTGATCATGGTTTGATTTCAACAGAACCCCTACTTTTCAACTTCTTAATTAGAGTTTGAACACTGCTGATTGGCATTCTCAAGTTCTTTGATATTTTCTTATATCCCTTGCCTGTTTTATAGAGTTCAACTACCTTTTCCTGCATCTTTTGACAATTCTTTTGCTTCCCCATGACTTAGAATCCAAACAACATTAGTGCAGCACTGGATAAATGATGCAAGGGTCTGTCAGGAGTCAAGAAAGTCATTGACCTTTTATACATACCCACTAATTAAAAGCAAACAGATCACAGGTGAAGATGGTTACCTTTAATAGCCATTGTAACCCTTTTGTTATCAGGCCAAAACACCAGGGTATGTAAACTTTTGATCAGGATCATTTGGGTAGTTTGCATTGTGAATATGATTTAAGAAGAGTAAACACAGTTGCTTGACAATAAATGGCTTCAGCCAACCACTAACCATGAGTGAAAGGAAAGTTTTTGTGTTATCATTCATATTCTCTGAACAATGGTTAAGAAATCACAAATTCTGCAAGGGTATGTAAACTTATGAGCACAACTTTAGATAAAAGTAACAAGAGGTCTATATTAGAGATGCACAAATTGATTCTACATCAATTTTTCTATGAATTTCCCAAAAGATTCTAATTTTGCTAAATCGGAAATGCTTGATTCGTCCGACACAAATCGATTTAAGTGGCAGCTACCATTTTACAAATCAGAAGACAGAGAAGAAGGCATCTACAACGATAAAAGGATATTTTTTTTAACCATTTTTTACTTGGAAAAAAGAAATTAGTGCAGAATGTTAATAAACAGATGGTTTGTTACCACCGGTTACTATCTGTTTACCCATAGCCTTATATTTTGGCATTTTCTTTAAAAATTACTAATGTTATCTTGGAATTAATGAGCTTGAAAGTGGTTGGATACAGTCCTAGGAGCCCTCAGATTGTCCTACATGACTTTTCAGAACAATCTAGGAATTTTTGATTAGGACCAAATCGAATCTGACGGACACAAAACTGATTTTGGTAATTCTACTTATCTCTATTCAATAATATTCAAGCACCTTCAGTTGTCAAACAATTTTAAGTATCACATATTGTGTGATAATCCCAAAAAATTTAATACAATTTAACGGCCAGCCTTAAACTTCTTGCTAATATGAAGCCTTTCTACATGTAAGCTGTTAATTGTGAGATTAATCTCTGTTCCTTAAATTTTGAAAGCTCTGCAGAAACAGATCTTGCTGATCAAAGATTTAAGTGCAATTATCATACTGCTTTAATAGTGTACCAGCATTAACAGTGTTTTAATGTGTGCTTAATTAGCAACATCTGTCTTTGTTTGTTTCAGCAACAGATACATTAGGCCTGGTGCATATCAAATGGCCTATTTATTGATACCTAACTGCTATAAAAATAACTCACATTATACAATACTCATGCACCATAACCCTAGACAAATGTATACTCCACTCTGCAATTTCATCTGCCCAAATATTGCAATTTTTGTGATTTGTGCAAGCAAGGAAGAAAGAACATGTTAAATTGTTTTCCAAGTTTCTTTGGGGAAAGAATTGTGAATTCAAAATAAGCAATAATGATAACAATGCCATGGTTTTAGATAGCATAGGTGATTTTATGGGCAAACTAGTTTTATATACCAGTCTTTCTTTTGATATATGTTAAAATAAAAGGGAAACTAAATAAATAAGGAGTATACAGTGCTGCCCATAATTATTCATACCCCTGGCAAATTTTGACTTAAAGTTTCTTTTTATTCAACCAGCAAGTAATTTTTTGATGGGAAATGACATATACACATATATATATATATATATATATATATATATATATATATATATATATATATTACAAAAGTTTATAGTTAATAGTTACATTTTATTCTGCCGCATGTCATTGACCTCAAACAAGCAGCTAATGTCATTAAGAACTATCTTCAGCTGAAAAATAAACAAGGAGTCCTGGAAGTGATGATATGGCCCCCAAAGGGCCCTGATCTCAATATCATGAAGTTTGTCTGGGATCATATGAAGAGACAGAAGGATTTGAGCAAGCCTATATCCGTAGAAGATCTGTGGTATTTCTCCAAGATATATGGAACAACCTCCCTGTCAAGCTCCTTCAAAAACTGTGTGCATTTGTACCTAGTAGAACTAATGATGTTTTTAAGGCAAATACTGATTTGATTTATATTTCTATTTTGTACATGCGCTTTGCATTTTGTAAACTGATAAAAATAAATAAGCTATTAACACTTCTATTTTTGGAAGCATTCTCACTTTGCAGCATTTATCCCAAACCTGCTTAACATTCTTGCATAGCACTGTATGTGTATGTATATATATGTATATATATATATATATTTTATACATACACAGTACAGACCAAAAGTTTGAACACACCTTCTCATTCAAAGAGTTTTCTTTATTTTCATGACTATGAAAATTGTAGATTCACACTGAAGGCATCAAAACTATGAATTAACACATGTGGAATTATATACATAACAAAAAAGTGTGAAACAACTGAAAATATGTCATATTCTAGGTTCTTCAAAGTAGCCACCTTTTGCTTTGATTACCGCTTTGCACACTCTTTGCATTCTCTTGATGAGCTTTAAGAGGTTGTCACCTAAAATGGTCTTCACTTCACAGGTGTGCCCTGTCAGGTTTAATAAGTGCGATTTCTTGCCTTATAAATGGGGTTGGGACAATCAGTTGCGTTGTGGAGAAGTCAGGTGGATACACAGCTGATAGTCCTACTGAATAGACTGTTAGAATTTGTATTATGGCAAGAAAAAATCAGCTAAGTAAAGAAAAACAAGTGGCCATCATTACTTTAAGAAATGAAGGTCAGTCAGTCAGAAAAATTGGGAAAACTTTGAAAGTGTCCCCAAGGGCAGTCACAAAAACCATCGAGCGCTACAAAGAAACTGGCTCACATGCGGACCGCCCCAGGAAAGTAAGACCAAGAGTCACCTCTGCTGCAGAGGATAAGTTCATCCGCGTCACCAGCCTCATAAATCGCAGGTTAACAGCAGCTCAGATTAGAGACCAGGTCAATGCCACACAGAGTTCTAGCAGCAGACACATCTCTAGAACAACTGTTAAGAGGAGACTGTGTGAATCAGGCCTTCATGGTAGAATATCTGCTAGGAAACCACTGCTAAGGACAGGCAACAAGCAGAAGAGACGTGTTTGGGCTAAAGAACACAATGAATGGACATTAGACCAGTGGAAATCTGTGCTTTGGTCTGATGAGTCCAAATTTGAGATCTTTGGTTCCAACCACCGTGTCTTTGTGCGACGCAGAAAAGGTGAACGGATGGACTCTACATGCCTGGTTCCCACCGTGAAGCATGGAGGAGGAGGTGTGATGGTGTGGGGGTGCTTTGCTGGTGACACTGTTGGGGATTTATTCAAAATTGAAGGCATACTGAACTAGCATGGCTACCACAGCATCTTGCAGCGGCATGCTATTCCATCAGGTTTGCATTTAGTTGGACCATTATTTATTTTTCAACAGGACAATGACCCCAAACACACCTCCAGGCTGTGTAAGGGCTATTTGACCATAAAGGAGAGTGATGGGGTGCTGCGCCAGATGACCTGGCCTCCACAGTCACCGGACCTGAACCCAATCGAGATGGTTTGGGCTGAGCTGGACCGCAGAGTGAAGGCAAAAGGGCCAACAAGTACTAAGCATCTCTGGGAACTCCTTCAAGACTGTTGGAAGACCATTTCAAGTGACTACCTCTTGAAGCTCATCAAGAGAATGCCAAGAGTGTGCAAATCAGTAATCAAAGCAAAAGGTGGCTACTTTGAAGAACCTAGAAAATGACATATTTTCAGTTGTTTCATACTTTATTGTATATAATTACACATGTGTTAATTCATAGTTTTGATGCCTTCAGTGTGAATCTACAATTTTCATAGTCATGAAAATAAAGAAAACTCTTTGAATGAGAAGGTGTGCCCAAACTTTTGGTCTGTACTGTATATATATATATATATATATATATATATATATATATATATATATATATATATATATATACACACACTGTATATACATTTTACACACACATTATATATCATTTTAACTGCTTGACTGATATTATACTAAAATATTTTATACAAAATAAAAACAGAAATATTAGTGAAAATTACATTGAAATAATAAACAAAATGATAAAATATCCAAACTATTATATTAATTAATGTTGATTGAGCACCCGAGCACAATGGAAGTCAATGGGAGAACCCGGGCACCCCTTGCTCTGAAGAATGGAGGGTGTCTGGTTCATAAGAAAAGGTCAGAAATTGATGGAAACACCACCAAAATGGTTCGGGAACAGCATGGGGAGGATGCTTGGATGCATCTTGTACTCCCAGGTTGCTGCTGGGAACAATGTTGTCCGAGTAGTACGCCGATTTTACAGAATGACAATAATACGCACCAAACCGAAAATAAAATACATTTTAGAGGAAAAATTGTTAGAAAACATTCTTACCTGTATATTTACTTGTATATAAAGTGCAAGTGCTGCCAAAAATTACAAGGAAGAGGCACTACGATATAACCTGTATATCACATAAAGGAGGAACTCCTTAACATTGTGGTACAATTGTTAAGGTAGTGGGACTCCTACACTCATAAAGCCTATGCACTAAGTGAAAGGGCTGCAAAAAATTACAAGGAATCGGCACTCCAATGCACCCTTTATTACAGATGAAAGGAGGGCATCATACACACTGAAAAATTAGTTTGATGGCCTGCTGGTGAGCTGACACTGTAAAACATTATATGTGAGGGCCTGCAGGTAAGCTGATCCTGTAAAATACTGTAGGTGAGGGCCTGCTGGTGAGCTGACCCTGTAAAACATTATATGTGAGGGCCTGCAGGTGAGCCGACCCTGCAAAACATTATATGCGAGGGCATTATATGCTACGAATAAGCATGTTGATATGATGGAAGAGGAGGAGAAGTATGAGAAACGGAAGATTCAACCATTTACTCATTTTTGGGGGGTGGAAGGGGTGCATGGGAATACAGTGTATTCAGTACATTATGAACAACACATTTAAAGTGCCTTTATGTTCATCAGCTTTCCTCTGGTGGAGTCGAGAAGTCAGTGTCAATCCAGGCCTTGTTAATTTTTATAATAGTCAACCTGTCAGCATTTTCAGTTGACAGGTGGATACGCTTATCTGTTATAATGCCATCAGCAGCACTAAATACCTGCTCAGACAAAACGCTGGTGGCAGGGCAGGCCAGCACCTGCAAGGCGTAGAGTGCCAGTTTGTGCCACGTGTCCAGCTTGGACATCCAGTAGTTGTAAGGCACTGAGGGATCATTGAGGACGCTGAAACGGTCTGCTATGTACTCTTTCAATTTTGCCTCCTGGTCACAGTAGACTGCTCATCAGGGTGAGGGTGCTGGTGGGGTGTCATGAAACTGTCCCAGGCTTTGGAGAGTGTTGCCTTACATCTTGGAACTGCTGTGTGTTCCCCTATTCTCCCCTCCTCGGTTGGCCAATGAAATACGGACTCTGCAGCCAGCGTTGTCAGATGGAAATTTTTGGAGCAATTTTTCAACAAAAGGACCTTCTAGTATTGCACCATTTCGCTCATCCTCTCCACCAGAGGAATGAGAGATGAGAAGTTATCTTTGTAGCCGGGATCAAGAAGGGTGAACAATCAATAATCTGTGTTGTCTAAAATGCATATAACGCTTGGGTCGCGGAAAAGGCAGCCTAACATGAAGTCAGCCATGTGTGCCAGAGTACCAGCAGGCAAGACTTCGCTATCGTCATCAGGAGGATCACTTTCAATCTCCTCATCCTTTTTCACCTCTTCTGCCCACCCACGCAGAACAGATAGAATTAAACTTTTATGGGTACTACCCTCTGTAGTGGAGGCAACCGTCTCCTGCTACTCCTCCTCCTCTTCATCGTCAATTTCACACTGAGAAGACGAACTGAGGGTGGTCTGGCTATCACCCAATGTAATGTCTTTCCCCATTTTCACCTCTTCCACATGCAAAGCGTCGTCCTGAATTGTGAGCAGCAAGCGTTTGAGTAGACACAGAAGTGGGATGGTTACGCTGATAATAGCATTATAGCCGCTCACCATCTGTGTTGATTCCTCAAAGTTTCTTAAAAATTCACAGAGGTCAGACATCCATGCCCACTCCTCGCTTGTGAATAGCGGAAGCTGACTTGAAAGGCGATGACCATGTTACAGCTGGTATTCCACTACTGCCCTCTGCTGCTCACAAAGCCTGGCCAAAATGTGGAATGTCGAATTCCAGCACGTGCTCATGTGCAACAACAACCGGTGAGCTGACAATTTACAGCGCTGCGGCAGTGTTGACAGACCGGCTGAAGCTGTCGATGACTTTTGGAAACGTGCACACACGCGGCGCACCTTTGCCAGTAGCTCAGGAAAATTTGGGTAGGTTTTAAGAAACTGCTGAACCACTAAGTTTAACATGTGGGCTAGGCATGGGATGTGAGCTTGCCGAGCTCCAAAGCCGCCACCAAGTTACGGCCATTATTAGACACAACCATGCATGGTTCTAGGTTGAGTGGCGAGAGCCACAGCTCAGTCTGGTCTCTTATCCCTGCCTCAGCTCTGCGGCGGTGTGCTGTTTGTCCCCTAAGCATATCAGCTTTAGCACGGCCTGTTGCCACTTACCCACTGCAGTGCTACACCGCTTCCAGCTACCAACTGATGACTGACTGGTGCTGCACGCGGATAATTCAGAGGTGGAAGTGGAGGAAGAGGTGGAAGAGGAGAAGTGGGGGTTGGAGCCACTAACGTAGGTGCTGGAGTAAACCCTGATCGACGTAGGGCCCGCAATCCTTAGCGTCAGTAGCACCTGTGCCATCCCAGGATACAAATCGCTCCCAGCCTCCACAACATTCACCCAGTGTGAGGTCAGGGAAATATAGTGTCCCTGGCTGAATGCACTTGGCCATGTGTCTGTGGTTAAGTGGACCTTCCCAGTAACTGCGCTGGTCAGAGCACGTGTGGTGTTACGGGACACATGTTGGTGTAAGGCGGGCACGGCACACCTTGAAAAATAGTGGCGGCTGGGGACTGCGTAAAGAGTGACGGCCGCCAACATCAGGCTGTGGAAGACCTCAGTGTCCACAAGCCTAAATGGCAACATTTCCAGGGCCAGTAATTTGTAAAACTGCACATTTAGTGATATGGCCTGTGGGTGGGTGGCTGGGTATTTGTGTTTGCTTTTAAAGGCTTGGGGTAAGGACATTTGGATGCTGCGCTGGGGCACGGAAGTGGATGTGGTCCAGGTGCAGAGCGGGGGGCATCTGGGCCTGCGCCTTCGACAGAGGATTGGCCAGCACATAACATAGGGGAAGAGGAGGCAGTGGTGTGACTCGCAGACACAGATTGTCTACGCAGGCATTCGTCCCACTTATTACGGTGCTTGTATGCCATGTGGCTGATTATGCTGGTGCAGGTGAGGATGCTAGTGTTCATGCCCCGGCTCATTTTGGTACGGCACAGGTTAAAAACTACTATTCTTTTGTTGTCTGCACTTTCCTCAAAAAAGCGCCATACTGTGGAACATCTACCCTAGGCAAGGGAGATTTCCGCAAGGGGTTGCTCAATGGAACAGTTGCGGGCCTGTTTATTGTGACCCGCCTTCTCCCTTTTGCCACCCACTGCTTTTTCCAGCCTGTTGCGGTGCAGCAGATCCCTCCGCCTCTGTACTGCTGTCCTCGCTCGGCTTTCCACCTTCCCAGGTTGGGTCAGTGACTTCATCGTCCACCACCTCCTCTTCCACTTCCTCACTCTGCTCATCCTCCTGACTTGTTGACCTAACCACTACCTCAGTGATTGACAACTGTGTCTCATCCTCTTCATGAACGTCTTGAGACAGTAATTGCGGTTGACTCATTGGCAACTGTGTCTCATCATCATCCACCTCATTAAACAGTAATTGCCGTTCCCCACCATCATCTTCTTGTGACTGTGGATGCTCAAGAGTTTGGGAATCAGGGCACAAGATCTGTCCTTCTTCAAGCGTGCGGGGCCAAATCAAGGAATGGCGCTGAAAATAGCTCCTCGGAATATCTGAGTGTGGGATCACTTGTTTGCCCAGACTCTCCATGGTGGGAGGAAGGAGGATCAGGGTGAGGATTGTGTTGAGCAGACTCTTGGCTACTGAGACTGGACTTGGTGGAACACAGGGTGGTGCTTAACCGACTGGAAGCATTATCTGCTGCAATCCAACTGACCACCTGGTCGCACTGGTCTGAGTTTAAGAGTGGTGTCCTGTGCCGCCCTGCAAACTGGGACATGAAGCTTGGTATTGTGGATGATTGTTTTTCTTGTGCTCTGGTAGCAGGCACAGTTTCAACGCGCCCAGGGCCACGGCCTCTGCGTGCACCCCGTCCCTTACTGCTGGCCTTCTTCATATTAAATGTTATATATGCTTGAAAATATTTCAAACGTATAGTAGTGTAGGATTTGGAAGTGTATGCGCAAACAAATTTAAAAAGGTATTTGGGATGTGGAAACGTCAAACAGGAGATATCCTGCAGATAATGCCAATGCTGTCACCAGTGGCTAATAAAAAATTACATTGAATGTCATAGGTATTAGGGATGAGGAAACGTTATACAGGAGAGGTACTACCGGTAATGTCATTGTCTGCAGCGTCTACGGAAAAATTACACTGTACGTCGCAGATTTTTTTTGATGCGCACACTTTACACTGGAGATGTGGCGCAGCTAATGTCACTGTCCGCAGCGGACACCTTCTACGGAAAAAGTACACTGGACCAGTGATGAGCGGCAGAGGCAATATTCGAATTTGCGATATTTCGCAATTATTTTGGCAAATATTCATCATATATTTGAGAATTCATGATCTCCAGTAATATTTTCTTCATTGCAAAAATCAGCAATCGGAAAATTCTTGATAAAAATTCACAATATGAAAATACACGATACGAAAATTTGTGATTAACACTACTTCTAAATTCAAAGATATTGCAGCCTTCTCATTTGCCCACAAGCAAGAAGCAGTGAGGGATCATAGGTACTGATGAAAAAAAAATCTAGAATATTCACGATTACGAAGATATAGCACTATAATCTAGATATTAGCAAATTCTCGAAGTGCTAATATTTGCGAAAAAAATTGCGATTAGAATAATCGCGATCAACACTACACTGGATGTCACAGATATTTTTGGGATGCGCACACGTTTCACTGTAGATGTGGCGCATCTAATGTTGCTGTCTGTACATCATTTAGTGCAGGATGCGCTAAAAATAGATATTGCTGCCACACACAATAGTCCTTAAAAGGACTTTTGAGTCTCTAAAAAGTTTCTCTAATAAAAATATTCATATTATCTATCGCTCCCTACACTGCCTTTCCCTTCTTACGCTCTGCTCTCCCCGACTAAGACTGAGCCGAACACGTTTCATCGGGTGCTATATAGCACCCGATGACGCGTTCCGGCCAACCAATCATTGTAATGCCAGTAACCAACATGGCTACGGCATTACAGTGAGGGCAGTACTTACCTACATGTTTATTGGCCGAATACCGCCATGTGCTGAGTAGTGATGAGTGGCAAGGTTCATATTCAAATTCGTGATATTTTGCGAATATTTTGTAGAATATTCATCTAGTATTCGCAAATTTGAATATTCGTTATATTCTACTTTCTTTTTTTTTTACAAAAAAATCGGCAAGGTAATGATCACGTAATATGTAAATATTACGCGATCAATACAGACGTGGGTCAAAAAAAAAATATATAGCACTATATTGAATATATTTTTGTTTTTTAAAATATTCTTAATTTTTTTACCATCTGAAGTGAACACTGAACATTGTTCACTTCAGATGGAAAAAAATGACGAATATTCTAAAAACAAATATATAGCATTATATTGAATATAGTGTTATATATTAGTTTTTTAGAATATTCGTCATTTTTTTTCCATCTGAAGTCATAATTCCTCCCTGCTTAAGTTGCTTGTGGGCCAATGACTCATTGGCCCACAAGCAAGAAGCAGGGAGGAATCATGTGTTCACATGGAAAAAATGCTGAATATTCGATATTACAAATATATAGCACTATATTCTAAATATTAGCAAAGTTGCGATATTTGAGATAAAAAATTGCATTTCGAATATTTGCGCTGAACACTAGTGCCGAGCATCGAGATGCTTGAGCTTAACTGGTGTTCGTCCGAGCATGTTCGATCAACACTAATATTAATATATTGATACAGGGCACTTTGAAGTCTCTAAGATCAGCGGCTACAATATGCTTATTTATGATCTGGGACAGTCCAAATGATAAATACAGTCCTCATTACATGTCTGGTAACTATAACAACAAAACATAATTATTCCGTCATTGTGCTGTAAACACAATTTATATTATGTGAGGCAGAGTTTTGCATGGCGGTTAATAGGAGGGGGGGGAAAAGATGCATTCTAGGGAACGATCTCATTAGCCGCAGTACATTGTCATCCTTCAAGCTGTTACTGATGATAGAAATTAATAACCGCATGCTGTATGAAGGAGGTATACAGGGAGAAAAACAGAAAACCCTTTGCTTGCATCTACAACCTGTCAACTGTCATTAGAGGTCAGGAGTGATGAGCCCTGCAATTCTATAGGAAGATGCTCTTTGGATAGACTGTTGAAGCTCAAATAATCACTTTTGATGCAAAGCACAATTTATACCGAAGCCAGCGCAGTGGGGGTTTTATATTTGTTTCTGTGTTTCTTAGACAAAAACAGAGTCATTTTTCACACTACAGAAACTCCAACGCTTATCCACCGTAGATAGATTGGCCATGATCAGAAGCAATTGGCTAATGAACATAACCCAATGGCTGCATTTGCAGTTATTTGGCACTAATGTGGTCTTCTAACAGATGCAACAGTAATTTGTGACTCATTTGCTACACCATTACTGCTTAATGAAATCTAACATATCACATTAACAATACGGGTAAACACTCATTCTTGTTATGTGGTGTTTTAACTTGTTTTCATTATCACTGTAATTAAAGCTTTGAAATATTATTTCAATAAATATTTTCGGTGCTAGAGAGATAGGTGGTAACATACAAAGAGATGCATCTGCTTTTTATGCCTTCAGCTGTTAACATTATAGTAGGCTACAGAATATCTCAAATACTACAGTGGTCTTGGCTTTCATTGAGTGGAGTTTAGAGAGGAACAATTTTTTGGAAGTTTATTTTGGATGCAATTTGCCAAATAAAAACTAAATAAATAATCAATTGGCTGATGAATCGATTTTACCTGAATCACAAGTACTATTAAAGGTCGAGAGAGAGAAAAAGAGAGAGAGGCAGGAGATTTATTTATTTTCTGTCTTGGCTAGAAATGGTAATTATATGCAATTGTCTAAAATTAATATAAACATTTTTTCCAAAATTGCTGAAATGTCCTATGTTTCAAAATAGAAAACAATGGCTAACAATGCATGATTATTATTACCCAAGCAAGGGGAATTTACATCCCTGAAATGTGTTGTTTATTGTGGTACCAATAAAGCTCCATTGAGTTTTACACTTTAGTGAATAGCGAGTGGTCATCTCTGCGCCTGAATGCTGTGGATACCATTTGGTGTTTCAAATTTCAAAATGAGGCATTAAAAAGCAAAACATTTTTTATTGTATGTTGTTTGGATTCATTCTTTAGTTGCAAAAAGGAATAATAGTCTAAATTAATTTAAAAAAAGCACTCCAGGCAAAACAGATACACTTTTGGTATGTCTAGTGCAGTGGTCAAAAACACAGGAATTCAAAAACACTAAAGAGAAAACCCATGTGTCCTGTACTAAGCCTAGCTCAGCATAATAGTTTTGCTTTAAGTTATGCAAAGACTTAGGGGGTCATTTATGAAGCGACGTATGCCACATTTTAGCGTACTTTTGTCGCAGATTTGGTCACAAAGGGGATTTGGCATAGATTTAAGCAAGTAGCATGGCAAGTTATGCGGATGCCGGCGCCTCTACATAAATTAGACGCATCAAGCCCCGGCGCAGGGCTATTAAGACCGAAGTCTAAAGCGCCGGTCTTAATAATTTACCCCATTAGTGTTATGTGAGTAGAGCTACAAAGCCAAACTCTGAGACCAAACAGGTGTAAACATTTTATTGTACTGTTTACGTGTACTGCACTTTTCTGCATGGTTGAATCGTTGATAGGCAGTTTTAGACGGCCTTAACTGGATCCTTTTAACCTACATAATACAAACATCTACTACCTCAGCTATATAGTTTAAGAAGTAGTAAAGGAGTCTGACTTTTTTTTCCAAGCTCAAGGTCGGCATAACTATTTGAAGATAGTTATTTGAAAGATCTCTCCAAAAACTATAATGGACATGTAAATGGGAGAGGTGGGTTGGAATGCTGAGCTCTGACAGGTACAATTGATTCTATTTATTGTAAAATTTAACCGTTTTTTTTTTCGAGTTTATTTTTAATACTGCATAGGGATTATACACATTTTTGTAATATACTTTATTAGGTAAAGATGTGTCTTTGTACTAGAAAACAGGATGTAAACAGTCTTCTTAGAAAAACTCTAATTGAGCATTGCAAAGGAGAGTCTGTCCACAAATGTGTCTTCAGTGCTCAGGAAAACTGAAGACTTAAGATAGACAACAGCAGCCCTCCGCTTTGTAAGAAAACTCCTTAACCCTTTTCTAGTGCAAAGAAACCTTTTTGCACCCCAGTCACTACACAATATTTAAACCACATACTATACTTATCTCAGATGAGTAAAAGTGTGTATATATATATATATATATATATATATATATATATATATATATATTCCAGAAAAAGGACGGCACTCCAGTAAAATGAAATCGATGTTACCTTTATTCAACCATCCGGTGCACCGGATGGTTGAATAAAGGTAACATCGATTTCATTTTACTGGAGTGCCGTCCTTTTTCTGGATTCTATTGAGGGGTGAGAAGTCTATTCCCAAGGAACGTGCACCCTACTTTTTCCATTCATAGCCAGTGCCGCCATTTTTCCTCTGTATATATATATATATATATATATATATATATATATATATTTACACATACTGTATGTGTAAAGGTTTTTTTCTGGTAATTATGATATATTATATAATGCCCCCAGCCTGCCTCCTAAAAAAGAAGATTCATACTTAGCTGCTCCATGCTTCACTAGTCCTTCACTGTCTCCATCTTCCAGTCCACACACTATTTACATTTGGCTGTCCATGGGCATGGTCACATGCAGCTCTCTAGCCAATGACTAACTTGAATGATGACATGCTGCTTATTGTCACTTCACCACTGAAGCCAGTCATTGGCTGGAGCTGTGGATGTGCCCATTCCCATGGCCAAACAGATGTAAACATTTCATGGACTGGAAGATGGACACAGTGGAGGACGGGAGCAGCATGGAGCAGGTAAATATGAATCTTCTTTTTCAGGAGGCAGTACATAAAATATAATTATTACCCCTTTAAGGTTAGTAAAAAAAAGTGAGAATTGTGCAAAAAATTCCTAGGTAAAAAGAGCATCATAAGAAAAGATATGAAACAAAAGCGTACCTTAAAACATTCATCAGTCCACTGCTGTTTCTGCACAAAGAAACAAAGTAAACATTAAAGCACAATAAAACTCCATCTGCCATAAAGCTGCACACTGTAATAATCAGATTATAATCAAACAAGGAAAGGTATGAAATACAAAAAAGAACAATTCAATCTCTGTAATTCAAAAAGCAATCATTATAGGTAAAAATAAAAAGTCGTATCTAGCATCATTTCCTTATGATTGGAGCCTATAGCATGCATTTAAATATTTATGCTTTTAAATAAATAAAAAAAGCTATATAAAAAAAAAACACATTAACCAGGGTGTAGATGGTTGAATGCCATCTGTACAGAAACGTTGAAAACATTTGTTCCTTTTGATAAAAATGCAAATGTAGAGAGGTTGTTGTATCAACATATAACAGCCTATGTCTGCCACGGTGAATTATCACAGCTGGAATTAAATTGTCTCTTAACAGCTGCTAGCAGCGGACTTTTCATCAATGCTCGATTCAAATGTAGGAAGAAATTCTACAGAATGAAACATTATGTTATCCTTACAGATGGGGTTCTATGTTCATTATCACAAATAAATGCCGGGCCCCATGCCAAACATTATTCGATTATCTAAGCAAGTCTTGATGGTCATAGAATAGATGGAACAAGTGACTGGAATGCTAATTTTAAAGCAGTCCTATTGATCAGCATATCTACTGTACTTTATTTGAATTGGGACACTCCCATACCAGAAGAATTTCTTACCAAAATGTACTGTGTGGGATAAACATGCAACAAATTTACTACAAAGGTACAGTAAGACTTAGTACCACTAAGGCTAAACGTAATAAAAAGGATTGCAACAAAATAAAAGATTGCAACATTCCTATTCATTAAGTATTTGACTTGCCAAACAAAATTGTAACAAATTGAGAAGAGTGTATGAGAGATACTATAGTGTTGTGCAGATTATAAGGGTAATTTTCTAAGAAACCAGAGAACAGTATATGCTGTAATTTCTCAACTGCTGATCTCAGGGACCCTAGGAGTAGAAAGGAGCACTGCTAATTTACACTTGTACGCAGATAAGTAATTTCATAGTTGGAGCTTCATTCCATTATATAAATACCTTGGCCAGGACACAGTGGCTTAAGAATGACCCTACTGGCACCCATCCAGCACCATGTACTGCCTAATTGAAGACTGGCCAGCTGCCTACAACAATGGTCTAGACAGCCTACCATCAAGAAAACTTTAATATAAATAGAATATAAATACATTATGTAATTATTATTACACTCATAAGATATTATTCTTATAAAGATAAATGATAGGTAAAGATAGATAATAGTCTATCTAACTAATAAAGTGCCTAAACAATTAAACTCTTTTAAATCCATAGATCAGTAATTGTCAGAATAGCACCCCTATATGTACATTGCTTGATTTCCCATTAGACAAGTGCCTCCTGCATTGGCATGCTACAGGCGTAACCACATTATGGCCAGCTAAATTGAGTGGTAATGTAGTACTGTCAGGTTATTTTCTTTCTCATTAAAGTCTTTATTTTGTGCTCTATGAAACACATTCAGATGCAGAGTTTCAATCTTATTTATCCCCTGTCTGCTAAATTATCTAAGCAAGCAGATGTATATGAGAAGAGATAAAAAGTACACCTACCTCATTTGCAGCAAGGAATGCATTATTGGCTTCTGCCATATTCATGTAGTTGTTATTATTTCCAAACTGAAAAAGAAAGAGGAAAAGAAGATTGGTTTGCTTAGCAAATCTGGAGTTTGATATATTTCAGCTCGTAATGATCCAAACAAGCAATAACAAACATTTCTATTCATCCATCATATCTTGGAAGATAGATGTTGTTTCTCAGAGAACACAAATCTGAAAGCATGCAGGCAAGTCGGCCTATATTAGAAATGTAATTACCATGTTCCACTCCAATGGGGTAATATTTTATGCATAAAATTCTGAATCCATCATTATTATTATATATAGATATATATATATATATATATATATATATATATATAAACACACACACACACAAGTATAAAATCTACACAATTTACATTAATATATCCAAAATATGCTTAAAAGAGATGGAGGGCTACTTACATAATGAAGTTCTCACTCCGTTTTCCTAAAATTCACATCCCCACCCATCCCTAAGTTTAACTTAATGGACTTATGTCTTTTTTTTTTCCAACTGTACTGTAATGTAATGTAATGTAACATATGAAAATACAGAATTGTAAATGTAACACCCTGAAATGAAGGCTAGCGGTCAACCAACAGGCATCTTCACTTGATCTCCCTATTAACATATCCGTTGGCTTGGTCAAGTCTGCATATTATTTCCTTAGACCATGAAAACTACTGGTTCTCCTTATCTCAGTCAATTCTTTAAAGTCAGATGAGCTGAAATACATCCTGCTCAATAAATGACTTTTAGACATAATGCTTTTAATATATCTCTTGTGAATTCTGCTAGTAAACGTCTCGTGTCTATGGCTAGTAAAAACAATGGGGTCATTTACCAAAGTCCAGCGTTTCACACACCAGTAGTAATAACCTTGCTGGATGCAGCATTGTTGCTTCTTTTGCTGTCTGTGTGCCAGAACTGAAAACTACTCAGTAGATTTTTGGTGTAATGTATACCTGTTTTCTATATGTTGTTCAATGAGTCAAGCCACAGAGGTCTTTCTGGTGGCCACTCCTACTGACCACACTTTGTAAAAGTGGCAGAGTTGAGAAAGCTAAAAATTCACACTTTTTTAGACTTTCGACAAAATTTGCAACTTTTCTGCACCCAAATAATAAAATTATCCTCATTTTTTTTTTATTACAGATGCCAAAGAAGACCATAACAGAAGCCTCATTATCCTTTCTGGAAACCTTCTGTTTTAGTGAATCCACTGCTATGTCTAGGCAAGTTTATTTTGTTAAATAATTATACAAAAAACTCATCCTCATCCAAACATCAAGTACCCCAAGAAAATAAATATAATCTGACCACAAAAATCATGGCAAATTAGTACTTAATGTGGTAACCAATATAACCCACACATAAGCAAAAAGAAAAGGAATTAATTATAAATCTGTTCCCCTCACAACTAATAGGGCATCACACAGGTGAGGACTGTCTTAAAGTTTGAGAGACTTCGAAAAAAAATTGCATATTCCAACCCTGGACCAGTTATTGAAATCTTTTCATGTTTTCACAAAACGTTTGCACACTAATATACATATTGCACAATATCATATCTAATAAGCAAAACACAATAAAAAATTGAGGTCTACACATCTGCTGGACAAAATTATGCAAACAACCATTATTAACAGTTGCACCTCTATGGCAACGCAGTACAACTAAAGTCTTGAAAGGGTTTTCCAACCCTTTACAAATGATGGGCAATCAATATCTGACACCCTGCACCCCTGCTATACAACTGTTTTACAGTTAGTCCCACAACCAGAACCTGGCCCTGGAATGTTACAGCTCGGTCTACTTCAAAATAGATGGACCAGTGTATTTCTGGTGCTGGAGCTACTGCAGAACAGCCGATTGGCAGGGGTGCAGTGTGAAGGACCCCCCCAATCACTACACCTTAAAGCTGGTCATTTACATTAGGCATAATATACAGTATCTAACAAAAGTGAGTACATACCTCACAGTTTTGTAAATATTTTATTATATCTTTTCATGGGACAACACGAAGATGACACTTTGTTACAATGTAAAGTAGTCAGTGTACAGCTTGTATAAATGTAAATTTGGTGTGCTCTCAAAATAACTCAACACGGCCATTAATGTCTAAACTGCTGGCAACAAAAGTGAGTACACCCTTAAGTGAAAATTGCCAAGTTGTGTTCAATGTGTTAATATTTTGTGTGGCCACCATTTTACCAGCAATGCCTAATAACTGTATGAGATACTGTACAGAAAACAAGAGGTTACATATTAAAAGGAGATTATTAAAATGTCGATCATTACACATAACTAAAACATGGTTTATTGAAATTTGGGCTCTATTTTTAATTTCCAGATATTCTTAAAAATGAATGCCATAATGTATTTCTAGTCTAGTTTATTAATCAATGTTCTAATAAGAAACAACAGATTATGATTTGAAGTCCTGAAGTGATGCCATCAAGGCAATTAGATGTGATGTTGATGGCTACAATAATTATAATAATGATGTCTGTAATTAGTTGACTGACAACCAACATCTGTAATCACTGATAGGTCTTAAGTAGTTGCTTGCCATTCTTCCATAATACAAAAGTAAGTCACCTGCTATCTGGCAGAAATCATTTCTAGAATACATAATTAAAGATAATTGGAACTATATTGCAGGAGATGACAGTTTTACTTTTTCCAAATCCATATTTGACAGCTCTCTAGTGGAGGGCAAGCATACCAATATATATTTTTTAAAATAATAAAATTCATTACTTTGTATGGCTTTCCAGTTTTTCAACAAGGTAACAGGCACTAGAATTATTACATGAACCACAATAGGGGTAAGATCAGACACTCTGGATGCAGCATGCAGGTTGAAACCTCACCTACCTGCAGTGGCCAATGGCTACACACTTTACTACAAAGCTCTTACATATGGGTGGGTATTAGGCCGTGCATGGCAGCAGCCCATCTGTCTTTACTCTAACCCACCATTATTGATAGCTAGGCCCTCAAAATCTAGTTTTACTGTGGTCATTCAACACCGATATATACACCAATCTTAAATAATGGCGAGTTGACCGCCTAAACAAATAAATTATCAAAATAGAATTCCTGCCCCCTACCTCCCCATCCCTTATAGAGGAGGAGGGTGGAACCTCCCTTATGCTTCTTCCATAGTTTCAAGGTGGTCATGAGGAAGTCGGATGGGAATAACCCATGCTAAACACAACCTAAATTGAATCTTAAATCCAATTGATTGCGTCATTCCCATAGCTGATGATTAGAATAGCTAAAGATGAAAATAAAGTGGAAAACATTTCCTAGTATTGAAGGCAACAAGCAGAAAAACTAGTGAATAGGAAAATCAAGAATCATTGAATTTCATGCTCACAAGTTGTATATCTTCCTTTTGTGTGTGGTTATTTTGGTGGCAATAACAAAAATGTTCAATAGATTTTAAGATAAAAATGTTATAGATGACTAAACTACATCACTTTATAAAACAATGTATTGGGCTGAAGCTGAGAATAGCCAAGGACACTCTTCTTTATATAGTAGCCAACTTCTGTCCTCATTTTATAAAGCCCTACCTTAGGAGGCTTCAGAAGGCCAAAGATTTCAGCTGTAACAAATTTTAAACATTGGAATATCATTGATTTCAGCTGTATCTATTCCATTTCTTTCCTTACACTGTCAGAATAATTGTCTTCTTAAATGTGTAGCTCCAAAAAGTCGATATGATGAAGGGTCAATGGATCTCAGTAAGAGTTATGAGATTTGGGACTTTTAGCAAGCTAGTTTTTTTTATGGCACAGAGGTCCTCATATTTGACAGGTCTCGTACCTATGAAATGTAAACATCGATGCAACAGCAAAAACATCTTTAAAGGTTAAACTCAATTAAACAAAAAAAAAACATCTGCAAGGCGTAACAATGGCTGAAAACCGGAATAAAAAGGAGCTATTATCTCAAGGGCCAGAACAATTCAGAAAACAAATTAGTCTTTCAGTGAAATAAGAACTGGGTTAGGAATACTCTTCTGAACAGTTAGCACTTAGCATGCGAATGTAATTACTGGAGAAACTACTGCTAATCAGCTGCGAACTATATCCATTAATTAGTATTTGCCCTGGAGAAATTAGGAAAATTGGTAACAATGTTAACACTGCAATGTACTGATGAGGGATATGAGGCCCTCAGCATTTAGACTAGCAGGTGGTTCCAATGGTCCGTCTAATTTGAAAAGCATCCACCTGAAGTACTGTGACATATCTTCTGCATCTTTATCAGTCTATAATTAATAGCTTATAATTTAGGAGCAGTGTGATCAGCTGGGGACGTACGTATATATCTTACAGCTTCCTGGCAGGAGCTCTCTTTTACTTAAGAATAATATTGTGGTTGGCTCAGGGATGATTAAAAAGGATTCACAAAAGACATAAGCTTCGCTGGAATGTAAGCAGATTCCCCTTAGGATCCAAGAGCTCTCAGCTGTTAAGAAAAGCAAATGCCCATATTTTCTGCATGTGGTTTTCTTTTAATTACCTTGCAGCTTATTCCACGCACACAGGACTTGTTTATTATGTCAGTTGCAGCTCGGTAGCTTTATAAAAGACGGCTCATTTTTATGAACCACTACCAGAACACATACCAATAATTTTATATACTTCTAAATGAGGTAAAATGGAAACATACATCCTCTCTTGTTCTTCATTACATCTGCTTTGTCGCAAAGCTAATCAGTGTATCCATCAATGGAAAGATACCCATTGGCAGTTATAGGACTCTTTATAGGCTAGGAAGATAATATACTGCCTGGAAAGGAGCATGTGATGCTTTTATGCTCCTTGATTTATGCATTTATTAAATAAGTAGACTCCATAAAAAAGATTTATGGGAAATAGAATTCAAATAAAGAGATGAAATATTTGAAATGTTTCTTTTCAAAGCAAGTTAGAAGAAACGTAAAAGACCCCAAGGTTGGCCCCAAATGCCAGCTCCTTGTATTATCTCCCATGTTTGCATGCCATAAAAATATTAGCAATTGATTCCTAAAAAATAGACTACATATAAAGGGAAGGATCCCAAATAACCAAATTTACCATCTAGCCCCTGTGATAAATCTGGTGCAAGTCTGGAGAGCCTAAGTTTACACCATCTATAGGATTACTAAATCTGCCCAAAAGACTACCTTCATACAGCTAGCAGAGCATAGCAAATTTTTTTGAGATTTTGTATAAATATAGGAGAAAAAAAAATCTATGACTGTAACTGGAGATATACAGAAGTACAATATGGAACCATACAGTTATAAATGTGGCATAAAAAAGATGCATACAACCGCTTTAGTGGGAGGATTATGAATTTTATTGTAAATTGGAAAGATCCCTTTGGTCATTCCTAAATTATCATATTAAAGTTTTATTTGGTGGGAGTCGAATATTGATTGCCTATCTTAAAAATAGGCCATTAATATCTGATTGGTGGGGCTCTGACTCCCAGCACCACTGCCGATCAGTCCGGTGACCACTGCAGCCTCTTTCTAGACAAGTGACATCACATTTATCGGTCACATGGCCTAAGCACAGTTCAGTCTTATTCAAGTGAATGGGGCTCAGCTGCAATACCAAGCACAGCCACTATACAATGAATGGCGCTGAGGAGACTACAGAGCTCACCGAAGCACCACTTCCTCTTTAAACAGCTGAGTGGTGGCAGTTCTGGGTGTTGGAACCTCATCGATCAGATATTGATGACCTAGCCTAAGGATAGGTCATTAATAGTGAACTCCTAGAAAACCTCTTTAATGGCACATAATAATAAGAAAAATGATAATAATAATAATAATAATAATAAAACCATACCTTTATTTTAACACAAGGGATCGTATTTACTATTTGCGATCAGTAAGGCACATGTGTATAATTGTTCTCTTGGGCAGATAACTATCAGTCAAATAATGATCCATGCTTTCGGCTTGTCATTTTCCCTAACTAAATAAATCTTGGTAGCGTTCATACCGAAGAAACATTACATTGTGTTGTCCACCAGCTCCTGGAATAGGTTATAAATAAACTGATGTATTATGTCCCAGCAGCAGGAAAATTGATCTGTTTAACAAAACATCTCCAGAGCTCAATGTTCTGAACGTAACCAGGTACCTTTTTCATGTGTACAAGAAACAAAACCATTCTGTAATGGAACAATATGTTTCTCCCTCTGGTCTATATGTTTGATTGTGTTATTTCAGACAAAAAACAAATGTTTAACTGGTGAATGTGAAGTGACTGGGTGACAATAATTGAAAGTCAGCATTACAAATATCAGTATATAACAACCAACTCTGCTCTAGGGTGCCCAATGATTTATACTCATTTCCAATGCTTTCTCTGTTTCCAATAAATTGTCTGTCAGGCACAAATAAAAAAAAACTAAAAAACAAAAAGGACAAGTTATAAAAAAGAGTTTTATATACTGAATTCTACTTTATGGAAAAGTGTGAGGACTCGCACAATATACTGTATAAGTCGACAGGATTTTCTAATGCTTAGATACTGATGATCTATCTTCAGGATAGGTCATCAATATCAGATCAGTAGGAGTTTGACGCATCATATCCCCAACAACCAGCTCTTTTGGCTGCAGCCAGCAATATATCCAACTATTCATTGGACTGTGTAGTTTCTGAATCTTTAAACTACAAGTTAATATGAGCTGATAGTACTATACACTGCTATGTTCCTGTAAGTCGACCTTTCCACTAATTTTTGTCAGCATTTTTGAGTTTTACAAGCTGTTACGGGCAGTGGGTGTAGAACCACTGCATAAACCAACAGGCAGGTTTGACTTTGGGCTAAACCTAACAATTTTACCTCGGAAGTCCCCTGGTATTTACCCTTTAACACTTGCAGGGATCTGGACTTCGCTGCAGGGGAGCCACCAGGCTGCTACTTCCTGGAGTAGTACTGGGGTGGTTGACAGCTTACCCACAGAGGTCAAAGACACTGGTGGGAAGCACCAAGGAATCAGACAAAACTTGTAGTATGTAACAGGCCAAAGGTCAGGACAGGCAGCAGATTGGGTCAGGGCAGGCAGCAGAGGGAAACAATTTGGTAATCTGGCAGGATTTGGAACATGGGCAAACAAGCAGATTATAGCATCTTTGCAGGATGTAATAAGCTAGTAAATGTATTGCTCAGGCAGAGAATGAGACAAACAGCACAGCTGTTGGTTGACATGAAGTTGATTGACATTAGAAACAGCCTAGGAGCTGCACACAGAGCCAAAGGGGGGTTTAACCCTTTCAATAGTGCAGAATAAGGTGAAGGTCAATGACAAATATCCTCAATAGAAGGAAGGTACCAACACAAGGGCCTGCTGCCGAAGCACTGGACCTAGGACAGATGCAGGGTGAGTGGGGTGGTGCCTGTGCCTGCCTGAAGTAGTAGGGCAATGACAGGCATGGGTCACTAATATAGTACAAGTGCTTCTGTAACGAGCATGTATTTTTTCTGTTACTTTTCAAGTCCTTGATGTAATTATGTTTTTCCATCTCCTTCTCTATAGGGGAAAAAATGTGTGAAAAGAAAAAAAATCATCATACATACATTTGATAAAAAAGTAAAAAAAATAAGCCATAAAAATGCATGCTGCTTGGGAAAAAATGCAAGCAGTTTCTAGGGAATTTATTTTAGTGGGGAAAAAAAGTGAGAAAGCAAACTTGTGTATAAAGAAAGTCTTCGAGCTCATGTACACATGTGAGTTTCAGGCGCAAGTACTGTCCATGTTTAAACTGGACAGCACCCACAGTGAAAAATGGCCCATTGAAGTTAATAAGTTTCCGCACTTGGGTGTTTTTCACCTCGCTCTGGGTGAAAAAAAAAAAAACTAAGCAAGTTCTATCTTTTGCATTTTTCAAGCAAGAAATTAATAGATCTGAGCTAAAACTGCAGCCAGATGCAGGGCATGCATTGTATTGCATTTTTCATGCAGGACTTGCCTGTGCAATTCAACAGGTCAGTGATAAAAACTAAACTACACTGAAAGATGGTCTGTTTTCTAATAATGGTTGCACGTAAAAAGAACAGAAAGAGCTTAATGCCCCTTGAATTATCCCCATGTTTTATACAAATTGACCTAGTTCATTTACATGCTATTTGAAGTACTTCCTGTTGCCGTATCCAACCAATTCCATGATGCATTTCTCATTTCTCCTCCCACCCAGCTAGTTACATAGACACTTCTCCTATGACTGCTCCGCCCATAGACATAACATCACAGGAAATAAGAAAGCTGCATGGACATTGTCATGTGACCACAGCCCGGGAGATATGAGCAATAAAAGGTAAATAAAACACATTACAAAATTACAGCTACCTATTTTAAAAGGTATTGATTCAAACCACAAGACCACTTTAAGAAAGTTACTCATCTCAACTAAAAAGTATGTAATAAAATATTTAAACAGAATAACGATCGTATTACAGACACATTAATCCTTAGATTGTCCCATTTAACCCACCAACAAAAGCAATGTGTTAATCTTCAAACCAAGTAAATAGAATCTGCATCTATCACTCATGCTGCGAACACAACAAAACATAGCAATAAGATTTTTATTTTTTTTTAAATCACCAGGGATTTGATATAAACAGATCCTATTTACTAATCTTACACAACTCTTTAAGAGTAGATATTTAAAGCTCCATGTCTAGCCACAGCGGTCTACAGGATCATCGTGAATAAAGTGCATACATAATCTACATATTTCTAACAACGATAGCAGTAATATGATAGCGCTTTATAAATGTAATTACTCTAAATAAAGCAACTTCTCCATTAAAGCAAACATGGATTATGTAACCGAAACTGTGTATTGTAAATCAGACGTAAAAGCCACTTACTGAAAATAGCTGCAAGATTTCTGTGAGATCATTGAGCTTTAGATCTATATAAATATTCTACGTAGACTTGTAAAGATTTGGCAGGCTCTTCATAAAACCCAACAACGGAGGCTGAACGTAGACATAAAGTCAATGCTCGCTCAAAAGCCTGAGAACAGAACAGCTTTTGAAGGCCTGGATGTAGTAAACACAACATATAGGAGACAGATGTACGCTCAATATAGCACAATGAGCTTTATGTGACAGAATCAAGAGTATTTTCTTTCTTAATGAGTTTTATTTCGAAAGTTTCATTTTTTCCCCAAGTGTGAAACAAGAAACACAGTACTTCAAATAGTCCACCTTGAAATTTCTTTCTTTGGTAAATCTTTAGATTGAAGAAAGATAATTATTTGGAAAATATTGAAAACTGTAATTTTTAACATAAATTTTAGGCTACTATAAGGACTTTATATTCTCTATTTGAAGGTTCAGTGCTTGTTTGTTATCTAGGATGGTAGAATTGATCTTATGAGTAGTGAAACAAAGTTAGGCCTTATGCACAGGGCAAAGGATCTGTTCACATCTTATTTTGTGAACGCATTTGGTGTATGCACCGGGAACGGTTTCAGCACATACATGGAACATATCCATAGAGCCACATGCACCCAATGCATGCTTAAAGAGTTTATTGGAAAGCATAGCATGATACTTTTCTATACGGATGGATACAATGGGAATAAATGGCCAACAAATGCCAATGTGAGCCTACACATTGGAGTATCTCAAAAGCTTCCATTGGAGGTATACATTAAGCAATTGAGATGGCTTTGCGGTTCGCCCGGCGGTCATTTTACGGCGAACTTTGGTGTTCGCGATTCGCCGAACATGTGAACACATAGTATTGTCCGCCGGCGCCATTTTCTTTTGCATTGCGCCGAACTTTGACCCATGACACACACATCAGGTGGGACAGGACAGTAAATTGAGACGTTTCAGCACATGGACACACCCCCACCCTATAACAAAACCCAATCTGGCAGCCATTTTACATTCTGTGTTTTGCCCGTGTAGGGAGAGATTGCTTTGTGAAACAAGGACAGGTTGTTAGGGACACCAAACGCTAGCTAATAGGGCCAGAAAAGTCATTTTAAAGGACTAGTATAGGTGTGCTATCGATAGGTGTGATATACTGAAGGGAGTGATATACTTATAATGTACTTTTTAACATAGAAAGTATATAGTGAATTTGTATTATGCAGCAGTTATGTGTGGTTCTGCTGTGATACCGCAGGTCTATAGAGGGATAAGCGCTATTGGAAAAACTATTTGCAATGGCTGTGATATACCTGTTGCCCCAAAAAAACTGATTGAGGGGTGCAGTATACCTGCTTTCACAAAATACTGATTAAGGGGTTTGATATACCTGCTTCCACAAAATACTGATTGAGGGGTGCGATATACCTGCTTCCACAAAATATTGATTGAGGGGTGCGATATACATGCTTCCACAAAATACTGATTAAGGGGTTCTATATACCTGTTTCCACTAAATACTGATTGAGAGGAGCGATACACCGGCTTCCCCAAAATACTGATTAAGGGGTTTGATATGCCTGCTTCCACAAAATACTGATTGAGGCCTGCAATATACCTGCTTCCACAAAATACGGATTGAGGGGTATGATATACCTGCTTAAACATGCCTAAACCAGTGGTGCCGCAGTGTAAAGAAAAAGGGAGGGTCAGAGCAATATAAGCTTATTCTGAGATTTTATGAATAGTAAATTTAGGTCATAATATTATGTTTCCTTTGTCATTTAGTCTGGGTTACATGGTTTGTGCACTGAAATTTAAAACCAAAACCATAAGACAATAAGTTGTGTCAAATGACATATTCCACCCTGCTGCGCCTTCCTTCTGTACAGTGCAAACATTTTGATAACAGATCGGCAAAGTAACTAAATAGCCCTAAAATTTGTCACTAGATTTATTTTTCAAATTAAAATTTGTGTGGAATGAATACATAATTAGCCCATTCAATGATTTCAACATAATTGCACACTTTACATATTTTAGAATGTGTCCAAAATATACATAACTCCCTATAACATGTCATTTCAATTGCACTTTAGAAAAGGTCATTGATGGAAAAACAAGCCGCGTCACTGTCTAATCGCTGTTGAACAGAACGGCTGATTGAATGAAATGACATATTCAATTAATGATGAATGCTGGGTTTAGCTAGTTTGATGGGAATCCATGTGGATGGAGGACAATACAAACAATACACCTTCTAATTAAAAGATGGAAATCTGAACTAGTTCTGCTGTTGCGTGCTTAAAACCTACAATGTGGCCCAGGGTCACATGCAGCAGGATGGTTGGAGAAATTAATGGGGACGGATGCATTTGAGGACGGGTGGGCTATAGCAGCTGAAATAAAAATGGAGTAGATACATACGTTGTTATTTATCATTGATACTAAGTCTAAGCATCAAGGTGAGCTCATGAGTTAAAACGGGGTCTGCTTCTTTAAAAAAAAAATATAATAATATAATAAAACAACTATGTCACTCTTGTCCAAATTCGTGTCAAGTCTGATTCTATTCGGTCCGAGCTAATTTGACCCGAATCGGAAGTGTTCCATCCACCCTGAAAATTCATGTATGACATTCTTGGGTCTCCTAAGACTGCATCCAACACATTCGAAGCTCCAAGACAGCATTAGTTATGTCAAAGTGACAGTGACATACATGGCTATGAGTAAACAGATGGTAGCTGGTGGTAACAACCTATTTAAAGGGAACCTGTCACCATAAAAATGATATAGGGCAGCATGTTATAGGGCAGGAGGAGCTGAGCAAATTGATATATAGTTTGTTTAGTATATAGTGTGGCAAGATTAAGTAAAACCTGTAATTTATACATTTTAATTCCTGCTCGTTCTGGGCTTTGAAGTCCAGGAGGCGGTCCTATCAGTGATGGACAGCCTTCCCTCTATGACTGTGTATACAGAGATAGCTGATAGCTGTTGGCTTTGAAGTCCAGGAGGCGGTCCTATCAGTGATTGACAGCATTTTCTCTATGACTGTGTATACAGAGACAGCTGCCAATCACTGATAGGCTCGCCTCCTTGACTTTAAAACCCATAAGGAGTTGGAATTTAAATGAATAACTTTCAAGTTTTCCTAATTCTTTTCCCATAAAACTAAATATAAATCTGCTCAGCTCCTCCTGCTCTGTAACATGCTGCCTGCAGCTCAAACACTATGTTCGTGACAGGTTCACTTTAATAACACACTGCACTATTTTAAAATTGGTCCAAAATTATCCCTTTTGGTGGCAGATGCCTTTTCCTCTGTTTTCTGATCTGTAAAACTTTGCCCGTCAATTTGAGTGGGATGAATCATAAAAATTTTGGATTTGCCAACATTTTTGGCTAAATTCATGATGAATTTGATTTGTGTACAATCGATTTGGTCAAATCTAGTGCCTGGTAATGATCTCATAAGCATTATAGTGAATAGTACTAAACTGCAATACCAGACACAGCCCGTAGATAAGAGTGATGCTTTTTCTGCAAGCCACCAGTTTTTCAAAACCTGGACAACTTCAGTAAGATAATTAAGTGCAATTAAGCTGGGTGTCCTCTGCAACTTTTTCTTACTCATGAAAAAAAGTATTCGATAGTGTTCTTCCACTATTGGGGGTGACCAAAAGTCAATGTGAAGCCCTGCTCTTAAAGGGATGTTCCAGGGTTACAATGGTTTTTAACACATATGCTCAGAGTTGCTTACCTGATGTACATCTCCTCCATACTTTTTTCAGTTTGGATTTTCCTAACCTGTTTTCAGCATATAAACCAATCTCTCTGGTTTGTTTCCATCTTATATGTAGCAGTTTCTGTTCCTGTGTCCAACCAAACCCATAATGCATTTCTCATTTCTCTGTCACAGCTTCAGTATCAACCCTAATAATGACCAGCTAGCTTATAGCTCCTCCCACCCAGCTAGGTCCAAAGACACTCCCCAATCACTGCCCCACCCATGGACAAGTCACAGGAAATAAGAAAGAGCTGCATGGACAGCCCAGAATGGAAGATAGGAGCAATAAAGTTAAAAGAAATACATTATAAAATTACAGCCACCTTCATCAATTTTTATTTTAAAGGATGTTGATGTAATCCCTAAGCCTCCTTTTTAAGATAGCTATATGACTAAAATAACTATTGGGGGAAAGCAAGTTTTTCTAATGTGTATGGCCAAAAGGTAGACTTAGGACCCTCATTCTGTTGATTGTGAAAGGTCCAAGCGCTGTGATCCCCAACAACCATACAGTTGTTATGGTGAGTCAACCCTTTTAATTGTAAAAGTATAAAAAGAAAACCGATTCATTACCCTACGGAATGACATAATGATAAGTTGTGCTGAATGACAAACTCACTTTTGCTACATCTGTAATTTTCTGCTATGTAATGAATATAGCCCATATCAGTTGGAATCTGCAGACATGGCATGCAGTATAATTCAAGTGGCTTCAATCTAATAGCAGATAGGCAGTGTTACAGAAATGTACATTAGCCAACACATCATTACTGTGAGTTAAAAGCCTATTTTCTTATATTTTCTCACCCAGAGTCGGAAATTATAGCAGCTTATACATTTTAGATGACAAGCCTTTAATAGCATTTGAATCAAATCCAGATATCTGCATGAATCAATCTTGCGGCATAAATTTATAATGATATGTCACAGAAGGCTTTGCATTTCGTAACAGAAAAGAAAAAGGTTTTGCCAACTATGCAGAATAGAAAATTGTGATTACATACGTGTTTTCTTTTTTTCTTAGGACTTTCATGATTGCAGAAATTCCACCGAGAGATACCTTTACCAGATGGAAAGTCAGGAGGCTTTAATTTGCTTTTGCAAACATTAAATAAATTCATGTATCTAACTGAATCTTGGCTGTTTTAATAGGCATTAGAAGATATCAAACTTAACATTTTGTGCAGTACGGACAATTGATTGTTGCATATGTGAAAAATCTATCATTAAAAAATATAACATAAAAAACGTCTTATAAAATATCAGTGATGATGGAAATTTTCACTATATTAATAGATAATCTCTTATTTTCTTTCAGTTGGGTCACAAGACACATTCTTTGAAGTTGGCATTTTTTTTTTACATTTTTTGTAATACTACTTGCTTAGTACTTTTTATAACACAAATAGACTTTAATTGAGTGATATGTACAGAGGTGAGACCTACAGCCTATCAGGTATTTATGGCATATTCTAAGGATGTTGCGTTGATTCTCAGTGATTATTTATAATCTGAGGGAGAATCAAACAGTAAGTACAGGAAATATTACACAATTCTCAGAAGAAAGAGTCCTCCAGAGTAGGAGGTGCTCTCTGTAACTACTCTTCTATCTAATGCATAAGGCTATGGCAATGCTCACAAGTTTGCCTATTTTTTTCTCTCTAGGGAAATATTGAAGTCACTGTACAGTAGAGATGAGCAAATCAATCCTAAAACAAAATTTAGAGTTTGATCTGAATTTAGGTCATTTGATTTGGGCAAATTTTGGAGACAGAAAGAGAAAAAAAATTGAAAAAGAAAAAAAATCCAGGCCAACTGGAGCACCTTTAATTCAAGAAGAATTCAGTTGAATCAAAGCTGAATCAAATTTTGACGGATTCACTTATCTCTACTACACAACCTAAGGCTTCTTTCACATCTGTCCTTTCCTTTCCATTATTGAGATCTGTCATAGGATCTCAAAATCGGGGGTAAACTATTCAGTTTTGTCCCCGTTTATTGTCAATGGGGGAGAAAACTGAACTGAACGGAACAGAGTGCACCAGATTGCATTCCGTTCAGTTTTGTTGCATTCCCATGATGCACACAAGAGCACTGCATGCAGCATTTTTAAATGCATCAGGAGATACAGAGCAAGACGGATCTGGCATGAAACACAATGTAAGTCAAAGGTGTAGTATCCATTTTCTCGGACACAAAAGAAAACAGATCCTGTGCCCTTTGACTTACAATGGTTTTAGTGCCGGATCCATCTAGGTTATTTTATAGATAGTACAACTGGAGCTGTTTATAATGGATGCAGCCGGTTGTATTATACTAACGGAAGCCTTTTCCTTGATCCATGATGGATCTAGCAAAAGCAAGTAGCCTTACACAGTTTTACAATGACTCATGGGT
Source organism: Bufo gargarizans (assembly GCF_014858855.1). Lineage (NCBI taxonomy): Eukaryota > Metazoa > Chordata > Amphibia > Anura > Bufonidae > Bufo > Bufo gargarizans. The sequence goes on along the minus strand of NC_058089.1, from coordinate 96,624,220 downwards.
GGTGCCATTGAGCCCTTGAAATTCACTGTTCAATCAGACACGATGCCGTGTAGGGCTAGCTCAGCTGATTCTAATGATTCCTTTCACCTAGCAATCCATTGCTTGAGTCTCTAGAAAAAGTATTTTAATCCATATGCAAATAAGCATTTAGGTGCAGCTACTCTGTGCACCCTTGCTCCTCCTGTTTCCTTTTCCTGCCCCTCTCGCTCATTAATTGAAAGGCCAAATTTCTGCATGGTCATGTTGCCTGGCTTAGTTAAATAAGGATAAGGAGGATCTGGAAGAGGAAAGAGGCAGCTCACAGAGTGGCTTGGGCCCACATTTGGTTCTCTTAGCTGCTTATTTGCATGTGGATTAAAAAAAAAAATCTCCAAAATGAAGCAACGAAACCATGAGTGAAATACAACATTCAGCTGAGCTAGCCCTATACACCATTATCTGGTCGATTCCCTAGTGACAGATTCCCTTTAAAAGTATTTGCAGTGAAAACAATTATATGATATACACTTTTTGTAGAAGGCCCCTAACATGGGATATAGATTTATACACTGTTCATTTTTTTTTATCATTATTTTTTAAAGACAGGGTAAATGGAAACTAATCTCTTTGATTCTACAATTTAACCTACTAAAAGACAAACCCAGTATAGACAACCCAAAAGATGCGAAACTGACTCTTTTATGATTATGTCTTTCTTAAAATCTCTGTTGTAAATGACTAAACCTTAATCTGTTTCCATTTCTATTTTAGTAGATCCGTTTATTTCGCTGTTTATTTTTTGGTAAACACAGAGCATGAGGAACATGAAAGAGCAGGTAATAAAATTTTTACAGTCACAACCAAAAAAAGAAAAGTAATAAAAGACAATGTGTCTCCAAAACAGTGTCCTGAAAATCTCCTGATTCACTGGAGCCTGCTTCTGTTTCTAGAACAGTTAATTGTTATTGTTTGTATAATAGTCGCCAGGTACAGTGCAAACCGGTTGTTCAATGTATATAAATTTAAGAAACACACGTTGCCGGGGAGTGACTCATATATCAGTCTATTATATGCTACTAGGCTAACTGCATTAAACAAATCATTCTCCCCACAGCTGAAGAATAGAAGCTATATACAGAGCAGAGGTTATTGTCCAATTTAAATCTTGGCTGCGTTCCCGGAGCTGTGCAAGATTCCAATTTGTGAAAATGTTGCTCTTTGCTACTGCCAGAAAAACTGCAGAAAATGGTATTGGGTGCTATCCAGAAATATGTCTGCAAAGTGCCAATCAACAAGTCAGTGAAGATTAACAGTATGACTGTACCAAATTAATTTAAATTATAGAAACATATGGCTGAGTTGTTTGCTTTGCACTTATCGTAACACCTGCTTCCCCCCCGCCCAAAATAGCGACCGACGGTGTGGAGGGATCGAAAGGAATAGCTGCTAAGTAAAATGGATTTTAGGCTACAATTAAAACAGGACTTTATAGGAAAGTTATTAAATCAAACTTGCCTCTCGAGTTATTGCCTCCGCTGTTCGGAGACTATAGATATGAGATAGCCCTTGGGCAGGTTTCAATGTGAATTGCGGCTCTTAGGACAGATGTATACCTTAGATTAATATAGAAGAGTTACATCATAATTAGCGATGAGCAAACTGAAGTCCAACAAATTGACTTTGATCCGAATTTCAGGAAAAATTTGTTTAGTAGTTGCGAAGCTGGATTCGTGGTGACAAATTAATTTACCCTGAAATAGCAGGGGAGAGAAAAAATAAACATGAAGATACAGCGCAAAATCTCACGTGGGGTGACGTATGACGTCATCACATCGGCCGGCATGATGACATTATCATGTCACCGCACTGCGCTGGTTTCAATCAAGAGGAGCTGAGCAGATTTATATATCGTTTTATTGGAAAAGATTCAGTATAACTTGTATTTCATGCATATAAATTCCTGCTTATTTTTGGGTTTAAAATTTAAGGAGGCGGTCCCATCAGTGATTGACAGCTGGCTCCTCCTGCTCTATAACATGCAGACTTCAGCTCAGACATTATGTTCAATGTGGTAGGTTCCCTTTAAAGGGGTAGCCTGGAGTCTTAGCTACATAAAAAAAATTATGCCCAGCTGCAATACCAGGCAGAGCCTGGGGACAAGAGTAGTGCTATAACTGGAAAAGAAAAAGGATACTTAAAGGGATATTATGGTTGGTAAAAGTTATCCCATATACACAGGATAGGACATAACTATTAGATCAGTGGGAGTCCTATTTTCGGTGCCCCCCACCCCATCACCACTGATCAGAGAATGGTTACTCTATACCCCTCGGAGCCCCCTAAAATCAATGGAGCACGAAGTATGGTATGCACACTGCTGCTCCATTCATCTCTATGGGAGTTTGGAGACAGTAGAGTGTGGCACTTGGCCATTTCTGAATCTCCCATAGAGAAGAATGGAGTATCAGTTTGCCTGCCAGACCTGCCATTCTATTTATTCCAGGGGGCTCCGAGGGATATGGGGTACTCGTTCTTGTGATCATAAGGGTCCCAGTGGTAGGAGCCCCACCAACCTAATAGTTATATCCTATCTTGTGGATAGGGGATAATTTTTTTAACAACTGAAAAACCCCTTTAAGGGCTTTTAACACAGGCCAATTTTAGGCCAAATGAACGATCCCAATCACTGTTAGGGGATGTGCTGCCAACAAAAATGCAAACAAGCGGCAACAAAACAATTATAATTACTAAATCATTCATGTAGCTAAACGTGTAAAAGTTATTTAACCCCTTAAGGACCTTGCCATTTTTCACCTTAAAGACCAGGCCATTTTTTGCAAATCTGACATGTGTCACTTTATGTGGTGATAACTTTAAAACGCTTTTACTTATCCAAGCCATTCTGAGATAGTGTTCTCGTCATGTACTGTACTTCATGACGGTGGTAAATTCAAGTCAAAATATGTCATTTTTATTTATAAAAAATACCAAATTTAGAAAAAATTGCAATTTCCTTCTTTTAAAACAGATAGTGATACCTCCTAAAATAGTTATTACTTTACATTTCCCATATGTCTACTACATTTTTGGATCATTTTATTTTTTGGGACGTTAGAATGGTTAGAAGTTTAGAAGCAAATCTTAAAGTTTTCTAAAAATTTCAAAAACCCACTTTTTAAGGACCAGTTCAGGCCTGAAGTCACTTTGTGGAGCTTACATAAATCGAAACCACCCATAAATGGCCCAATTTTAGAAACTACACCCCTCAAGGTATTCAAAACTAATTTTACTAACTTTGTTAACCCTTTAGGTGTTCCGAAAGAATTAAAGGAAAATGGAGATGAAACTTCAAAATTTCCCTTTTTTTTGGCAGATTTTCCATTGTAATCAATTTTTTCCAGTAACCAAGCAAGGGTTAACAGCCAAACAAAACAATATTTATTACACTGATTCTATAGTTTACAGAAACACCCCATATGTGGTCACAAACTGCTGTACAGGCACACGGCAGGGCGCAGAAGGAAAGGAGCGCCATACGGTTTATGGAGGGCAGATTTCACTGGGATAATTTTAAGTTGTCATGTCACATTTGAAGACCCCCTGATGCACCCCTAGAGAATGAACTCCAAAAAGAGACCCCATTTACGAAACTACAGGATAAGGTGGCAGTTTTGTTCATACTCCTTTAGGGTACATATGATTTTTGGTTGCTCTATATTCCACTTTTTGTGAATAGCTATTTTGGCACAGTTTTTATTTTTTGTTATTTACAGTGTTAATCTGACAGGTTAGGTCATATGGTATTTTTATAGAGCAGGTTGTTATGGATGCGACAATACCAAATCCGACTACTTTTTTGGTTGTTTGTTTCAGTTTTACATAATAAAGCATTTTAGAATTTTTTTGGTGTCTCCATATTCTGAAAGCTATAGTTTATTTTTTTATTTTTTAGGCGACTGTCCTATGTAGGGGCTCATTTATTTCGGTATGAGATAATTGGTACTATTTTAGGGGGGATTTGACTTTTTGATCGCTTGGTATTACACTTTTTGTAATTGCTTTTTTGACACCGTTTTTATTTTATATTTTTTACGGTGTTCACTTGAGGGGTTAGGTCATGTGGTATTTTTATAGAGCAGGTTATTATTGAAGCGGCGATACCTAATATGTCTACTTTTTTGTTTTATTTAAAATTGTACACAATAACATCATTTTTGAAACAAAACAAAATCTGTTTTAGTGTCTTCCATATTCTGAGAGCCATATATATATATATTTTTTTGGGCGATTGTCCTCTGTAGGGTCAAATTTTTGGCGGGATAAGATGGCGGTTTGATTGGTATGATTTTGGGGTGTGTATGACTTTTTGATCGCTTGGTATTACACTTTTTGTGATGTAAGTCAACAAAAAATTGCTTTTTTTAGCACAGTTTTTATTGATTTTTTTTATAGTGCTTACCAGATGGGGTGGATCATGATATATTTTTATAGAGCAGGTTCTTACGCACGTGGTGATACCTAATATGTCTGGGTTTTTTTCTATTTTTTACAATTTTATATGTCTCTTATGGAAAAAGTTTGTTTGTTTTTTAACTAGAAACTAAAAAAAAAAATGTTAACACTTTTTTTCACTTTTATTATATTTTTTTTTTGTCCCAGTATGTGACCTCAACATTACAGGGTCTGATCACTGTTTCAATGCAGCACAATACATTTGTATTGTACTGTATTGACTATGAGTGTATTACAAAGTGTAATACACTGATAGTTTGCCTATAAGAACCAGCCTTGGGACTAGGCCTCATAGGCCTATGTACATGCCGGGCCCCAAGGCCTTGGAATGGCTTGGGGCTGCCATGGCAACCATCGGGTTCCTGCCACCGCAGCGCTGGGACCCGATGGCTAAGGAGAGGGAGCGCAAACCTCCAATATGCCACGGTCAGAGCTGACCGTGGCATATGAGGGGTTCATCCACCGGAATAGGCTTTATCCCCGATGCTGATGGATGCAAAAGGGATCCGGCTGTCAGTAACAGCTGAATTCCTGCCGCGGCACCGCACATGGGGGAACAGAAGGACTGCAGGACAAGAATGCTTGTCCTGGGCCGCAATGTACCGGCAATTTAGGACGAGCATTCTCGTCCTGGGTCGTTATGGCATTGAACAAGCACAATCGACTTTCTGTATCGACAATCAGAGCTCATTATAGGCATAAATCTGTCTGTGTAAAAAGACCCTTTAGTACATAGTTTTAAAAAAATCACTGATAGAAAAATGTTAGGTAACTTGTATTCACTGCACAACATAATATGCATATAGAGTATAAAGAAATAACAGCATATACCTTAGACACAAAACAAAGCCTGTACTTATCTACTAAGGATATTAGCATTTTTATGCTAGTCATTAATGTATGCTGTGTGAACACATCAATAGCCACCGTATTGGGACACAGATAGGAGCTTTTACGACATCTCATTCTAAATCCATTGCCATTACTATGGGGCTATTCCTCCCTTTACCACTAAAACATCTTCCAGTCTTCTGGAAAGGATTTATCAAGGATTTTGGAGTATGTCTGTGGAACATTTTGCACGTTTATCCAAAAGAGCATTAGTGTGGTCAGATGTTGACGCTGAACAGGAGGATCTGGCTAGCAATATCTGTTCTAGTTCCTGAGGTTGAGATCAGGGTTCTGTGTGGGCTCTTCTATACCAAACTCACCCAACCATGCCTTTATGGACTTTGCTTTGTGTATTGGAACACCGGCATGCGGAAACAAACAACCGTATGCTTCTCACAAAGTTGGAAGCATATAATTATCTAAAACGTCTTGGTATGCTGAAGCATTAGGATTTCCCTATACAGGAATTAAGGGGCCTAAGTGAAACTCTGAAAAACAACCCCACAGCATTATTGCTCCTCCAACAAACTTTAGAGTTGGCACAATGCAGTCAGCTAATGTTCTCCAGGCATTCACTAAACTCAGACGCATCCATCAGTCTGTGAGATCCAGAAGCGTGATTTGTCACTCCACAGAACATGTTTCCACTGCTTCAGAGTCCCATGGTGACGTTTTTTACAACATCCATCCAATGCTTGGCTTTGTTCTTGGTGATCTTACATACTGGGCAAGAGACCTATATAGAGTTTCTGTTTTCACATATTTTTTGTATTTATATAATTTCTTTTTGTGGGACTAGTGACTTTTCAATTAAAACAGATAAATGTAATCCTGGTGATAAGTCCTCTTTAAGGAGTACCATTACCCACCAACCAATCCCTTAAAAAATGAATTACACAAATATATACATATATTTTATCACTTTCAGCCACCCATTATCTCCCTCTACAAATGTTCAGGACTGAAAATAGAATTAATAGATTGGACTTTCCCTGTGGTTTCCCTTGAGTGGTTTCCTATTATTGCTTGCCTAACACAAACCCATCAAACAAATGTTCTACCACTTTAATAAATATTAAGGTTGACCTATACATCTGAAAGGAATGAGACCAATATCAGCTTACTTTAGGTCCAAATATGACACTGATAAATGAAGCTGTGAATTTCTTTCACACTTTCAAACAACCTGGGCAATTTCTGGTACATGTAACTCCAGCATGGACAATCTCATTCATTTATCTTCATTAAGAGGTTCTTGACCCTGTTGTCGGTGCCATCTCACAAAATGTGCAGCCTTACCACTTAGCTTATATACTGCATTGTGGGGCCTAAAAGCTATGAAACTGTGGGTTAAACGCGCATGAAAACAGCCTGAGATATATCAGTCAAGCCTGTGAACCCACTGAACATAGTGTTGGCTCACAACATTACAAGTTCCATTTTCCAAGAAGTTTACCATATTGTAACTAGGTTAAGAATAACAGTGTATGACTAGTAGCTATAACCAAGAAAATGTATCCCTATTGCTGAAACTGACCCATCCAAATTACAACATTGTGATAAGTTAACAGTAGCCCACTGAGACATTTTTACTTTTAACCTCAAGCTACAGGATAGCTTCTGGTTTGTGCTGAGGCACATTATTTTTACATGAGCCACACACATGCAGGGCTATGTATAACTAATATCATGGGGCCGACACAATTATTTTAATACTGATGATCCTGCAAGAGCTGCAACATATTTCTGAAAATTCAACGGATACTCAAACATCTATACTAGTATACCACATATTACCAGGTAGTCCATGCAGTGTCAGACTGAGGTTCCTTAGGCCCTTAAGAAAAGAAGGAATCTACAGAAAAATTGCATTTCCACATTTAACTGCATCATAAAATCTGATGTTATTTTTACGCATGTGATTCCTATCAACAATATGGTCAAAATTTAGTTCCACAGGTGTTTAAAGGGATTCTGTCACCTCCCCTAAGGCAAAAAACGATTTAAAACCAGCCATGCAGCACAGCTTACCTGGATTAGGCTGTGCTGTTCAATCTTGAAATCCGTCCAGCAGTTAGTTCAAAAAACGAGTTTGATCAATGAGGAAATGCGTCCTGAAGGTGCCCAGAGGGGCGTTTTTTTCTTCTGAGAGAGCCCAGTCCCGCCCCTTTTTCAGTGCCCAGCCCGCCTTCCTTTTACTTCCTAACTGCCGCCTCCAGCCTGCCACAGCCTCCCCTTCCTCTCCTCCCCCTCCCTCTTGCCGAACGAAGTCTCGCACAGGCGCAGTACCCACTGAGGGCTGCGCCTGTGCGATCATCAGGAGACTGAGGGCGGCAGCTTCATCTTCGTCACTGGGCATGCGCCGAGCCCAGTGACGTCCGATGCTCGCTCTTCCCTCAGCAGGGAAGAGCGAGCATCGGACGTCACTGGGCTCGGCGCATGCCCAGTGACGAAGATGAAGCTGCCGCCCTCAGTCTCCTGATGATCGCACAGGCGCAGCCCTCAGTGGGTACTGCGCCTGTGCGAGACTTCGTTCGGCAAGAGGGAGGGGGAGGAGAGGAAGGGGAGGCTGTGGCAGGCTGGAGGCGGCAGTTAGGAAGTAAAAGGAAGGCGGGCTGGGCACTGAAAAAGGGGCGGGACTGGGCTCTCTCAGAAGAAAAAAACGCCCCTCTGGGCACCTTCAGGACGCATTTCCTCATTGATCAAACTCGTTTTTTGAACTAACTGCTGGACGGATTTCAAGATTGAACAGCACAGCCTAATCCAGGTAAGCTGTGCTGCATGGCTGGTTTTAAATCGTTTTTTGCCTTAGGGGAGGTGACAGAATCCCTTTAAAAAGTTATTTTTTTATTAATTCATAAGAAATAGAACCTAGTAGAAAGTAACTGGCTCCAAAAAGTCAGCACCACATTGGGTTGCCTTCTGCTGAAACTTTAGGGCCCATTATTACCAGAGGTTCCTTTGCTATTCTGGTGAGTCAGACCAATCCTAAGCCCAACAGAATACGTAATAGGCATTACCAAGTATATGATGGCAAGATGTTCTTTGAAAGTAGAAGTTCCATCAAGTGATAATCACTGAACAGGCTAATTGGGGGGAATTTACCCCCCCCCCCCCCCCAATTTTCGAGCATTAAAAAGTTGCAAACGCTGTGTTTGCTACTTTTTAAACACCTGTGGAACAAAATTATGGTGCAAGTGGCATTTCAACGTAGGACGGAAGGGAGTGGAGCCAGCAGGCTAAGCGCATTTACAGTATCTTCATTCATACTAGTTTTCTGACATGAAGACAGAAATCTATGAAAGCTAGGAGGCTGCAGTAGGCTTCTTTTTGGCGCATGGCCTGCACTTTGGTATAAAATAGGCACATCCTCCAGATACGAAGAGAAAATAATGACTGGCAAAGAGAACACCCATCTTGATAAATGTCCCTCTTATGTTTTTATTGTTGAAAATAACAAGGAGATGTTTACTGATTCACCTTCAGTTATTATGTAAAACATAAGGATAGAAATAAGAATATGTACCTGTGGAAGGAACATCATTTAGGCCTAATTCACATCTCAATGAATCATGGATATGTTCTCCATGGACAGCACACGTATCCTTTGAATTAAATGGTGGACATTCATTATGACTATACACACCCGTTTTTTGGCAAAAAAGAGTTGCATATTTTTAAATGCCTGTGTAAATTTAGGCACAGGTGGCATGTTTTCGTGCCCTTGAGGAGTGGCGGCATGACAGGGGCTGGTCCATTAGCCACGGCAAATTTACTATCATTTACACGGTTTCCTGGCATAAGTGACGATTGAAATGTACTCCATGGCCTGGAGTAGTTTTCAATCTAGGCACACTGACTGGCAGGAAGTGCCTAATTTATGACGAAACCTGTGCGACTTTGTAAATAAAGCACATCCTCCACTGGTGCAGGGGATATCAAAGACCAGCGCAAATGACCCCTAATAGGTGTACAAAGAAAGTAGAGGACTGGCACTCCCAAGTTGCTGGTGGGGTGGAACTTTATTGTTCACTTTTTAGACAGTCAGTGACGCGTTTCGGCACTTGTAGTGCCTTTCTCAAACTGTGAACAAGTGGCCACTTGCTCACAGTTGGAGAAAGGCACTACAAGTGCTGAAAAGTGACCAATAAAGTTCACCCCAAACAGCAACTTGGGAGTGCCGGTCCTCTACTTTCTTTGCTCACTGGGGAATTCGACCCTTCGACCGAGCACCCTGATTCCTTATACACAGTGCTGACCGATTTGGATGACATACCCTAATAGGTGTAATCACATTTCCTTTTTTTTTCTGTGTCTTTGGTTCCATTGGGGAAAAATAATGGAAACATGCACAACTTTTGTCCATATAAGTCTATGAGTGTGTCAAAACTATGGACAACACACAGATGCCATCCCTGTTTGGTCTGATTTTCATGGGCCATTGCTTGGAGACACCCTGGGCAGTAGAATGGGCTACCTTCCATTTTTCCCACATAAAATGAAAAATGAATGACATACAGATATAAAAAAAATTGGACACATGAACCAAAAACAGAGGAAACACTGAACTTTTTTCACGGACAGAAAAGAACAAAGATGTTTGTATAATGTCTTAGTCTACCTTTGGAATTACAAGTATTATTATTTTTTATTTTTTTTATAAATGGGAATAAAAGAACAATGTCATTCAGTTAACTGTTACTCTTTTCAATAGTTCAATTGATATTGCTGAACTGTTATAGAAACAGTACAAACCGTGCCTGGCTTTCAAAGGCTCTCAATCTAGCAGATCATCATTGAAGAAGACTCCTTGTTTACGATTTCCCAGCTGTGAGCCAATGGTAACAGATGAAAAGAGTCAAACAAAGCTTTCCTATGACCTCCTATTGTGAAGAAAAGCTATTGAAGCATTAAACAACCTGATCTTATTTTCTAGGTTTCCTTCCCACTATCAAGATGAGAGTCTCCAGTGTACAGCAGTGAAAGGCTATGTACTGAACTCATGTGCACCAATTACTAGCATGGATTTGGCAGAAGATCCAGTGTTCTTACAATGAAACATAATGCAAATCCCCAAAAGCCACGGACTATCATACACTCAATTTAATGCTGAGCTTCTGCAGGTTCGTCTTTTTTATGAGACATTCCACTACATTTCTAAAGATATTTATGTGTGAAATCAAACATCTCTAATATTTTTTATTACTTTTTTCATTCATTCCACGCAGTTTATTTGCTGTACTACTAATTCATTTTGTTTCCTAAGTATTATTTTTTATTATTGATTTTTAGAGGTATGTGAAGACATGCTACAAACTGTGCTAAATCAATGGATGCAAACTGTAGGGGCTCTGATTTAAAAATGTTTCAAAAGAAAATACAATGTTAAAATGCCCAAGCATTTTTCAATATAGTCCAATGTTAATTTAGACTTTTTTTTAATGTTTCAAATTAATTTGCAAACCCCACGGCGAATTTACCTGCTACAATTTTTGAATCAAACATTTTCCATTACGATCGAAGTGCTCATCTGAAATACATTTTTCTTGTACACCAGGCTTCCATGTTATTAGCCTTCCTTTAAATCACAAACACACGCCAATGTCAATTCCAAGCGTTCAAGGTCACAGTCCTACATTGTAGTTTGCAAATTTACCATCTTACTCAAACATTTTCCATTCAGCCGCTTTTATGTAGAACTAACAATTCAATAATGCAATATTGCACAGTGAATTTTAATAATGTATTATACAACCCAGAATAATTCCCTCAGTTTTAGAGTCTTAGAATTAATGAAGTCTTATTAGTTTCTTTCCACTGCTTCTGTAATTATTCTTTCCAGATTTTTTTTTTATAACTTAAAGAACATTTTTAAATAATGTGATTCAGTTTTCCTCTGTGCATGATAAATTTAACATGACACGCTGTGTAACTGACATTTTAATGAGCAATTATATGAAGAAAATGTATCTACAAATTAATTTGAAGCTAAATATACATTTCACATGCCTATGTACTAAATGTATATACATTTCAGTGAATTTATAGTGGAATAATATTTCATAAAACTATTACAATAAAAGAGGTAAAGACTTAAGGTGGTAATTCTTGACAATTTGTGTAGAATCCAGTATTTTAAGGATGTTTACCAATAATTTGGTCTGGATGCTTTTTATTTTTGGCTTGGTAATGCAATTACATTTTCAATGAAAGGTACATCAAAATATTGAAATGCAAGTTGACCAATATCTCATATAAAGCTCCCTCTAGCCAAAAGAGCATACTCAGTACGGCACTCAACAAAAATGCTTACCATGGCATGTAGCATCACATCACACACTCGTGGCAGTTGACCAACATTTCTAAGGTTCCATATGAACACAACTTACAACTTCTTTGTTGCAGGTGGATCCCTGGACAACCCTTTAAAAATCAACTTTGCAATGCCCAGATTAATTTATACGGCTGTGTTCACATAGAGCTTTGGAAAAGATACAGTCAACTGCCACTTATGTGTGATGCAAAGTTACCATACAACCCATGAAAGTGAACAGATACTGCCATGGAGATCATGAAATATTAAAGAGTACCTTTTACTACAATAATAATGTTTTTTTTAACTAAGTATGCTGAAATGGAGAGCGGCGCCCAGGGATCTCCCTGCACTTACTATTATCTCTGGGCGCCGCTCCATTCTCCCGGTATAAGCTCCGGTATCTTCAGATTTTTGGCTCAACTGGGAGGAGCCTGCTCTAGTTCTCCTGGGCGTCTCCTTCTCCCAGGTTGTAGTGCTGGCCAATCGCAGTGCTCAGCTCATAACCGGAGAGGAGATGCCCAGGAGAACTAGAGCAGGCTCCTCCCAGTTGAGCCGAAAATCTGAAGATACCGGAGCCTATACCGGGAGAACGGAGCGGCGCCCAGGGATAATAGTAAGTGCAGGGAGATCCCTGGGCGCCGCTCTCCATGTCAGCATACTTAGTTTAGACTTTTTATTGTAGTGAAAGGTCCTCTTTAAGTACAGGGAGCAATACAGGGCTTTTCTCATTACAAACAACGGGATAGAGGTACACAGTTAGCTGAAATTTGAAAAAACTTTAATTGGTTGAAATTTAACAACAAATTATCTTTCTGACTGACCAATAACAAACCAACATTGTTTGAAAAGAAGTCAGCCATGTTTAATACTTTCATTCGATAGTCAAATTGTAGATTTTTAAATTTAAAGAAAGATCATTAATATCAAAAGACCTTTCATTTTAAGAAAGCTCTGTCACCCAACTTCTATCTACTACTTATGGCCACCTTAAGAGTATGGCCACACAGTCATGTTTCCTGATGCAGTCTTGAAAGTTAAAACTAGATTGGAATTTAAAAACAGAGGAGAAGTCTTTTCTGTCCTTTATACTTTCTCTCCTTTTAAGATCCACTTCTGATTTTGGCTTCAAAAACTGCATCAGCCGGGGTCTGATCACTGGGGATACTGCTGATCACAAGAACAGTTGTCGATGCACCCCCATTTGAATGGAGTGATGGATACACACGGACACTACGGCTCCATTCAATTCTATGCGGTCACTGGAGATACAGATGTAGCAGGGTTAGCACTTAAACTCTTAACTAAATCTCTTAAATCATCATGTTATCTTGAAACAAAAGCCATTGAAAAGCAATTGAAGGTGTTTGCTTAGTTTAGATAACACATCTCAGAAATCTCAGAAAGCATGAGTGTTAACTCTACTACATCGGTAGCAGAACATTATACTCAGCTATCCTCTGTAGTCCCAATAGATCTGAGTGGAGTAGAAGACATGGATCCCTGTCAATCAGACACTTATACCCCATTCTGTGGATAGGGGATAAGTTGCAATAGGACAGTCCCTTTAAATTCATGAAAACACCAGGAAGTTTGAAGTATGAAAAAGAAGCCAATGTACTTGGCCATAGGGTCCTGCGCACAAAGCCCCAATGCTGGTAATGTGGCCAAATGCATGGTGCTTTAAAGTAGTGCAAGTGCTAAGATGAGGTAAGTCTTTTCACCAGATTACAAAACAATTAAAGACATAGTTGTTAAATCTGTATTATCTGAATTATAATATAGATTATTAAAAAGGAATTTTTAAAAGTAAAATGACATTAATGCTTATACAAGTGGGAAGAAGTCTGGGTCTCATTCCTTTTTTCTAAAATTCACATTCCCACTTATCCTTGGGTTGAACTTGATGGATTTATGTCTTTTTTCCAAATTGTAACAACTATGTAACTTACTTAAAAATCTTATTTTTGGCATGTTTAGTCATCACACAGAATATAAGTCAATATTCCTTTATACATCAGAGGACGCCTATTTTCAGTCATGAACACCAAGTAATGACATAAGGATACGACTTCTATGTTCTGCTGCTGACTTTTTTACACAACCCATAGTTGAATATAATGAATGTATATCTTTTTAATACATGATTTATGGGGTAGATTTTATTCTTAATCCCTTTTCCTTTTCATATAAACATCTCTTGGCTCCAAAAAAGCTTTCATTTACAATTTGTTATTCAGCCCGGAGAAGCATGCATTCCACCATGTACTTAACCAATAAAGGCTCCATTTCAATTAACCACTGTGTAACATGATCATTAAATGACTGTGTAAACAAACAGAGGCTAAAATGAAAGCTTGTGCTATTCCCCATATGTTTGGCAAGAATCCCTTCAGGGAAATGTAGACCTGAGGTGTGGTGTACGCTGCATACTGTATAAAGTATGTCTTAGAAAACTTGTGGATCATAAAGACACAAAAGTCTTTTGACAAAGAAGAAACAGGAGCTAGAATGTTGCCGGCTCCAACCACAGGAACCAGGATTCCTTATTCTTCACATAGAGGGGACATTGGATTTTATTAGAGAAGAAAGTTTCAGTTAATACGTATGTAATTCCATAGACGCTGAAGGGAAAATATTCAAGTGTAGCACATCTATAAACTTTACACTGTTACATCAGTTACTATAAGCAATAAAGCACTGTGTAATGCTAACTACAAAGAACTAAAATATGCATACATACACAGAAAATTCTGAATCTACTCTACACATTTATATTAGTGATGAGAAAATCAATTCTAACAAATCGATTTATCTCATTAGCAAGAGTTCTTCACCAGGATGGGCTGTGTCCACAGGTGAAAAAGTTTCTACCTACTTGATAATTGACATGGTTGGACATCTTACCCAGCCCTGACAATGTCATGCCTGCACTACTGCTACAAGTAGCAACACAAGCCCAAAGGCTCTGCTTCCGCTTTAGGAGCAGCAACTGTTCATGTGGGCACTACCCAGAAATGTAGAGACGCATGCGCAGTCCCTGTCCAGGTGGTTGCTTCTTCACCTTTGGTGAAGAACTCTTGCTAATGAGACAAATCGATTTGTTAGAATGAGTCCCTCATCCATCCCGTATATTTATGCGTGAAAATATAGTACGAATGATCATTCGCAACAGAGAGCAACCAATACATGTCCATTGAAAAGTTTGACAGTGCTTTTGGATTTTTTCAGCCATGTGTTGCCTTCCATGACATGTGTATGTGGTCGTTAGCTGAGAATATCCAATTATGCATTATTATTTTTATTTACATGGTTATTTACCTGCATTGGCCTGTAATTGCACATTTATGGCCTCTTTGTATTACTTTAGGGCCAATAATTAGTTGAAGCTAATAATCTGATGCACACGTTTGTGCCATGTGTATGGCCAACTTCATAGACTGTGGTAACAGATGACTCCAGGTAACAATCACTTGAATGATAGTTGAGTACATATTGATGACCTACATGTATCCTCAGCATAGGTCATCAATATCTGATCGGTGGGGATGCAACTCTCGGCACCCCTGCCAATCAGCTATTTGAAGAGAAGGCTGTGGGGGTGTAGTTTAAAGACCTACTGTAAATTATTTGATAATATCGGCCTGTCAATGGACTAATGATTTTTTAGTCCTGGTGAATCTCTTTAATAGTCCAATGATATCAAATACATTTGGGTCTGACTCTTGGCACCCCCACAGATCAGCTGATTGAAGGGTGTTATGTCCCCTTAATTGTTTACCAGTCTTAGATCCAGCTCATGTGAATTGGAATGATAAACGGTGAAGAGGAAGTAGTGCTCTGCGGCTCCTTCAATCAGCTGATCCGCTAGGTGCTAAAAATCGGACATGCTGTAATTGGTTTAATAATATTGGGCTACCTATAGATTGATTATTTATTTTGTAGCCCTAGAGAATCCCTTTAATTAAAGCAAGTTGACATATATTTTTATTTCAATATTTTGTCACAGGTTTAATTAAGAGCTAATCCTCAGAGATCTGTAGCAGGGAGGGTGGAGAGAAGACAATGGAGAAATATGGTAGAAGTGCAGTTAGAAGAGACTAGTTGAAAATGAAAAAATACAAATCTGGTCCCGACAGTAATTGGTTTATGATTGATGGATGGCTAGTTTACTGTACACTGTGCAGCTGGGGTGTTTGCAATGCTCGTAAGCTCAGTTAAAAAGAAGAAATAGGTGTAGCAAAGATTTTCTTGTGAAATGAATGCAGGTTCTTCCATGTAGTAACATGTTTCTATTGTCATACACAACGTCTAAGTGATGAATAGATGGCAAAGGATGTGATGAGTCACATGTTGGTTAAGAATAAAGAGCCATTTAAACTGCCCTGTAGAGTTACTTCCAGTGACAGCTGCTCCAGTTATTTCACTTAAGTTAATGAAACCATAGAAACCATCTCCAGGTCTCATCTAATTATGTGTACTCAGAAATATTAATTAACTTATATGTTGTTAGTTAATCTTGTAAAACTATCCGTAAGACCTACAAATTATTGTTGCAGAATCCTTCATGACTGATATACAAAAAGCCCTTTTACGGAAAATTTAAATACACATAGCACACCCCAAGGGGTAAGTGTCTAGGTTTAGGCAGAAAGCCCTAATAACTTCTGTCTCATAATTAAGGCAAGCCATATACATTAGATGCTGTTGGCCAAAATGCTTATTTTAGACAACACCGCTCTGTCCTGACCCCCTTACCAGATACACACACCTGCTTGACTGTGCTGAATGTGCCCTGAATGGAGAGACAAGAGAAAATCACTACAAGACTCAATACTTATCTACCCCAAAATCTAACATCAGAGGAGAGTCAGGAACCCTTATATAGATTAGATGGCTGGCCCATCCCAATGAAATCGATGGATTTTGACAATGTGTATGGCCAGCTTAACATGTTTCTCCAGCTAAATTTACTTAACCTGATATAACCTGGTATAACGGCATGAGATAAAAATTATGAGCCCAGCCAAACCTTGCTGGCCCTAATAACCGAACAGAATCTAATCAATATCAGCATCTGTGCCTGGTATTGCAGTTTATCCTTTTCACTTCATAGGGATGAATAAGAAGTTGTACTATCTGGTAGCCACTATTCTTTTTGGGAACTAAACAAAGTCAAAAATGTCAAAAAGTCTTGAAGAACCCCTTTATACAGACGTGGACAAAATTGTTGGTACCCTTTGGTCAATGAAAGAAAAAGTCACAATGGTCACAGAAATAACTTTAATCTGACAAAAGTAATAATAAATTAAAATTCTATAAATGTTAACCAATGAAAGTCAGACATTGTTTTTCAACCATGCTTCAACAGAATTATGTAAAAAAATAAACTCATGAAACAGGCATGGACAAAAATGATGGTACCCCTAGAAAACACAGAACATAATGTGACCAAAGGGACATGTTAATTCAAGGTGTGTCCACTAATTAGCATCACAGGTGTCTACAACCTTGTAATCAGCCATTGGGCCTATATATATGGCTCCAGGTAATCACTGTGTTGTTTGGTGATATGGTGTGTACCACACTCGACATGGACCAGAGGAAGCAAAGGAAAGAGCTGTCTCAAGAGATCAGAAAGAAAATTATAGACAAGCATGTTAAAGGTAAAGGCTATAAGACCATCTCCAAGCAACTAGATGTTCCTGTGAGTACAGTTGCACATATTATTCATAAGTTTAAGATCCATGGGACTGTAGCCAACCTCCCTGGACGTGGCCGCAGGAGGAAAATTGATGACAAATCTAAGAGACGGATAATCCGAATGGTAACAAAAGAGCCTAGAAAGACTTCTAAAGAGATTCAAGGTGAACTTCATGCTCAAGGAACATCAGTGTCAGATCGCACCATCCGTCGTTGTTTGAGCCAAAGTGGACTACATGGGAGACGACCAAGGAGGACACCATTGTTGAAAACGAATCATAAAAAAGCAAGACTGGAATATGCCAAACTACATGTTGACAAGCCACAAAGCTTCTGGGAGAATGTCCTGTGGACAGATGAGACAAAAATCGAAGTTTTTGCCAAGGCACATCAGCTGTATGTTCACAGACGAAAAAATGAAGCATATCAAGAAAAGAACACTGTCCCTACTGTGAAACATGGAGGAGGCTCTGTTATGTTCTGGGGCTGCTTTGCTGCGTCTGGCACAGGGTGTCTTGAATCTGTGCAGGGTACAATGAAATCTCAAGACTATCAAGGAATTCTAGAGAGAAATGTACTAGCCAGTGTCAGAAAGCTTGGTCTCAGTCGCAGGTCATGGGTCTTGCAACAGGACAATGACCCAAAACACACCGCTAAAAACACCCAAGAATGGCTAAGAGGAAAAAATTGGACTATTCTAAAGTGGCCTTCTATGAGCCCTGACCTCAATCCTATTGAGCATCTTTGGAAGGAGCTGAAACATGCAGTCTGGAAAAGGCACCCTTCAAACCGGACACAACTGGAGCAGTTTGCTCATGAGGAGTGGGCCAAAATACCTGCTGAGAGGTGCAGATGTCTCATTGACAGTTACAGGAAGCGTTTGATTGCAGTGATTGCCTCAAAAGGTTGCGCAACAAAATATTAAGTTAGGGGTACCATCATTTTTGTCCATGCCTGTTTCATGAGTTTATTTTTTTACATAATTCTGTTGAAGCATGGTTGAAAAACAATGTCTGACTTTCATTGGTTAACATTTATAGAATTTTAATTTATTATTACTTTTGTCAGATTAAAGTTATTTCTGTGACCATTGTGACTTTTTCTTTCATTGACCAAAGGGTACCAACAATTTTGTCCACGTCTGTATATGGCATCCAGCTTAAGAACCCAACAATCTAAGAAAGAATGGTTACTAGGTCTGAACACAGACAACAACCTTTGGAGGGTTTCTCTAGCATCCAACTTATTATAACCTACTCAGATGCCCAATTTAAAACTGGATAGGAGTAATTATGGATGAAGCATGTTTAATCCTAGCATAGTAGGAGAAATGATAGATGCCATGCTTATGAACACTAATCCAGACCACAACATTGATGGCTCTTCTGTGTGCAGCCAACAGGTGCTTTCATGTGAAACCAGCAGCACGTGGCTCATGGTGGTGCACTGCTTCTCTGCACATAAACATTAATCCTTTCTAAAACAATCCATCGTTTGCACATGACTTATGAAAATCAAAGTGTATTTGCCTTGCAGAATGCCCTCCAAAGGCAAATCACAGATAGCATTTTATTGAAAAATTGTTTATTTACTTGGTTGCAATAATCTACATTATCTTACTTCCATCTGGTTAACTTTGAAACATTTACAATAACCTAGACAAATAACGTCAATATGAATTGGCTACAAATAAATCCTGCCAAGAATACAGTTAATCATGTATCCCACTTATTACTACATTGACCACATACTACACTCAGGGTCCTGGAAGTTGAGATATGGAGTGCAAGTTGGCAGGGGATTCATACTGTACAAATGCTATCTCTCTGCTGCCTCTCACATGGACATAATACTGTATATTGAGGAGTATTTTTTCCCTGGCAAGAAAAACATTAATGATCTGCATGGTTCAGACTTTAGATTAACCATGGTAGTGTATGTTTAAGTCATACTCCTGATAATTTAGATTATTAGATTTGTCTGGATTCAGTGAGCTCATCCTACCCATATTACCTTTCATTGCTTCTCCAATCTAAAGTTCTACTTCTTGGCAGCCCTCTTTTCCTTGCCAGCAGCCCCGGGGACAGGCATTAATAGAGCATATTATCTTCCTTGTAACTTACAAATTAGCATGGGGCAGTAATGTAACAAAAATGTTTTGCCTAGAGCGTTGATCGTCAACCTTCGGCACTCCAGCTGTTGTGAACTACAAGTCCCAGCATGCTCCATTCATTTCTATGTGAGTTCTTAGAAGAGCAGAGCAAGTATGCATGTTGGGAGTTGTAGTTTCTCAACAGCTGGAGTGCCGGAGGTTGCCTACCCCTGGCCTAGAGTGTTACTTAAAGGCCAGATTCACACTTCTAGATTCAGGATGTGTGTCTCAGACCGAGCGTGGGTTTAATGATCCAAACTCACAGCATCACAAGCATCTACGATGCCATGAGTTTGGTTATTAAACATGCAGTTGGGCTGAGACACATGACCGGCCTTAAAGAGGTTCTCTGGGCTACAGATATTGAAGACCTATCCTATCATATCAGAGGGGTCAGAATCCCTGCACCTCTGATGGTCATCTGTTTGAGGAGGCCACGGCATCCATTAGAGAGCTGCATCCTCTTCAATGTACCTGCATGCCGTCTACATTGTAGATGATGTGCAGGGTAATTACAACGGTTCAACCCATTCAATTGAATAGAAGAGGAATCTGCACCAGCTAGTACTAAATTTTTAATTACACACAATCAAAAAAGTATTTAGATATAGATGATGGTTTGTAAAATGTAGGCTATTTTTTGTGGGGCAAACCCTTTAATTATACAAAATGTACTGTATATTCTAGATTTTATTTTTATTTCTTACAATATTTTATAATGTACCAGTTCTTAGAGTGTCATTTCTTGTATAGAAGATCTATTTTTCCGCAAATTTCCATTTTTATTGGCTGCTGTGTCAACTTAAGCTGCGGTTCAATGTACTTCTGAAGAGTTGGTTTTCTCTTCCCAATTTCTAGGAATAACATAGCCTGTGGGTAATAGCCTATTTCCAGGTAAATGACCTAGTATAAAAAAAAAAATCTTCATCTATAATGGTAAAATACAAGATGCACTCACAAAATTTTACCCGGTAATTACATTTATTGGGATCTATTCACTAAAGCTTCACTTTGAGCCTCAACAGCACTGCTGACAGATGAGCTGACATAGACAATTAATATTGTGGCGTACAACAGTTGAACATGTCCCTCTCCTTGGGCGCTATGTAAATTCTGTCTCCTATTCATGAGCCAGCAACTCCGCCAAACTGTTTACAAGAGTTTGCTTTTGCAAAAGACACCGCGCCGCGCTAGGATTTCATCAAACTGACCCTCAGGTTTTCAAGACCAACTGCATCAACAGAAGACTGCAATGCCAGCGCGTTTTACAATGATGAATGAGTGAATGCAAAGGCAGACAGCTTGTAAGCAAAGTTTTTTTTTTTTTTTTCCTTTTTCAGACAAAGGTAATTCGAGAAGATAAAAGAGAAAAACGATTTGCAAAAAGATGCTTGTGCTCCCGAAGATAGATCAGAGAGATACAGAGGCAGAAGGCTCAATACAACCCAGGAAGTGGCACAATACTGTTTCTTTTATGAAATATGATATGGCAGGTAAACACAAAGCATATGGTTAAACCTGAACAAAAGCTGATAGCAGCCTGTTCACAGAGGTCATTCTAATTACTCTTTTTCTCCAACCAAAGTAAATAATATGACCCATTGTTCGCCAGTTAATCAACTCCGTAGCATAAAAACCACATTCATCATTATAAAGGAGAGTCTTTGCTGTGCACACGGGTCAGGAAAAAGAAAAAGATGATTTACTAAATAAATAAAGCAAAAAAATAAATAAATGACTTATAATACCGTGCATGACACAAAAGCAGCATTGTTGAATCCCATCAAACCGTCCCTGCTGCGTTGCAAATTAACATACAGAACAAGAGTTAGCCTAGCAAATTAATACAAGGGCTTATTCAACAAGACAGCGGGGTTTTGCAACTGTTTAGAGAACCTTAATTGTAAGTGCAATCTGTACAGACCCGATTGTCTTGCTCTCCATTCTTTCTACAATTTTTTAGGCTTCCCATGGAATCTGTCAAGCAATAAAATGCCCCGGATGAGGCAGCTACACCAAACTCTGCATAGAAACGGAACCTGTCGGGAGTGATGCAAATGTTCTGCCCTATTAGGAGATGTTCACATGGAGTTTTTTTTCAATATGGATTTTGGGGTGGATTCTGCACCCAAAAACTGAGCTGAAAACACTTGCAATTCATCTCCGTTGAATTAAAAGGAGAAACCTATAGTTCAGGAATGCCAAGCCACAACAGTATTCAACTGTATCACCATCATGCGGACAGTAATACAGTTGAGTTCAGCCATTGAGCATCTGATTATGTACCTGGCGTATGGCCATCAAGAGGGCTTGAGTGGCCCCCTGGGCATTGGCTTACCAGGAAATCTCCCTGTAGGGTCTATGGCCAATCCGTCCCTGCATAAAGGTATATTTTAAAAGCGCTATACAGTGCCGTATGAACAGTCTAGGCTGGTGACACATTGCCTTTAAAAGGTGTTTTAAGTACTCATATATTGATGATCTATCCTCAGTAGCGGTCATGTCAGTTGTAGTAAGTAGCAACATGCACAGATGCATTCCATTATGTATTGATTGGCTATGATGATGTAATGTGGGGTGTGTATTTTAATGTGGGGGGGTATATATATGCCTACCAGCATTGGTGTCATTAGGCTTGATAAAGACTGGTGAACAGTCGAAACGTTGCCAATTGTGTCTGGAGGTACGAATAAAATAATTTTTTGATACTGCAATATGCTGCCGAAGCCATCTTCCTTTCTACACATATACTCCAAGGCCTGATGGATCAAGGGCCTACGGCTAGGCTGCTGCATTGACCAACGCACTATCCTGAGACCGCAAGGTGCTGCTTCTACACTTCAGCCTCTACCTATCCTCAGTATAGGTCATCAATATCCGATCGGTGGGGTCTGACTCTTAGAACTCTGCCGATAAGCTGTTTAAAGAGGTCACTGCTCTCTGGTGAGATCAATTTTTTTTAATATTTACTAGGAAATTGTTCTTTATGCAAGTACATATATGTGTTTGCTCACAAGAGGTGAATCTACATCACATTCGTGGAGTGTGACTGTTCCATAACCCAATGCTTCAATAATATGTTGAGAAGGCAAAGTATACAAAGTACATCCTACAAATACTGTACTAAATCCTTCTAATTCATTTTACATGTTTTTTTTTTCTTCACTTAATAGAGACACATTGTTGTGAACATGCAAATTCCAAACACAACTAAAATTCCTTCTTTTTCATTGAGAGTTACTCATGGTAAATAGTTGTTTTCAGAAAATACAAACCTGCTTCATTACGAATCAACCACCCTTAAAACATCCAGCACATCTAACTCGAGGATTACTGCTGAAGGGCGAATATTCCCACCTGAAGCTGCTGTTAAATATTATTCCATCAGCAGCAACAATCTATTTTCTCATGGATTTAATTGTGCATTTTGTGCATTCCATAAACTCTGGCATTTTTCGTATCTTAACAGGTGGCATTTTAGGTATAAACTTGCTAAGTAAAATCAACGTTTATGAACATCAAGAAAACATGAAGAGATGAACGTGTACATACTGTATATGGTACGTGCAGAAGAAAATATCACCATGTTAAATTATTATTTAAACTTTCTCTTCCTTTGTTTCACATAGTGTAAGCAAAGCTGAATGTGCATACCAGGAGAGGGCATTAGGAACTGGTTATAGGAAATTCCAAGGTAGTTATAAGGTCTAGAAGTGGCCATACATACCATGATAATGTACTTCATTTTAAGCTTATGAACATTTTTGCATAACTCAAATAAAAGTTGAAATAAGAATCCATGGTGCTTCATGTGAAAAAGTTAAACAAGAAAAGTGGGGGTGCTCCCCTAGTGTAACTCCTTCAACAGTAAAATATTAGTCACCAGTACACAAACCTCCTTACAGGAGTAAGTTGTGCACCCCGAGCACATCACTAGATAATGGCAGAAGCCCTTCTTCATGGAAAGAGTCCAAGACATTGCACCTTCCCGCCGGAACCATCCATCAAGAGCCGAAACAGAATCAGAAGGAGCAAGTATTAAAATAAATTATAGACTCTAGGTGCTGCACTGGTATGTAAAATCATATTTATTGGTTAAAAAAAACACACATTAAAAATATGCAATGACTATAGCTATGTGTTTTAGCTTCGTACCTCTTCTCATGTCAAAAGTTGGAATGGGTCCTTCTCCACCATGACCACCATCAGCTAGTTGAAAGCATGAAAAGCTTACGAATTCGTTGGCCATTCTCTTACACAGAGCTAAAGTACTGTATACAGTGATGTCAGTGCACATGTATAATGTACGTAGTGATGTCACAGCACAGGGCTAATGTACATGGTGATGTCACAGCACAGGGTTAATAAACTCAGTGATGAGACAGTACAGACATAATATACACAGTGATATCATAGCACAGGGCAAATATACTAAGTGATGTCACAGCACAAGGGCTAATGTACACAGTGATGTCACAGTACATGACTAATACACACAGTGACATCACAGCACAAGACTAATGTACACGGTGACAGCACAGCTCGGGACTATTGTACAGAGTGATTTCACAGCATGGGACTAATGTACACAGTGATGTCACAGCACAGGAATTATACAGTGATGTCACAGTACAGGGCTTATATACACAATAATGTCATAGGACGGAAAAATTAAAGTTGACTAAATAATTTCAACATTATTTTAATAGAGTACCAGCTAATTTTATATACCTCTAGTGCCACATTCCTCTAGGGGAAACAATAGGTTCAACTGCCCCTCACCCCAGATCCAGCATACCCATCTCAGATACCCAAGAAGCAAGCTGAGTAATAGAAGTTGAAAGTAAAGATAAGAAAATTAATTCAAAAATTTGGAAAATCGACCAGAATTTTACAAATAAAAATTCTTATTGTACCAAATTCAAATTTTGTGCAATTAGTTTCAGGAGAGGGAAGGAGGAAGAGTGAGATTTTATTTGTACCCAGATATAATCAGATGGTCTCTTCAGCATAAAATTTTAAGAAATTTGCTCCCCTCTAGCTGTAAGTATTCTCTATGGTGGTCCAATGGTTTCCTTATAATATTCCATATTTTTACAAAGTGTTTTCACCCTTTTATTATATATACACAGACTGTATAAAAAAATTAAAACGTATCGGTAAGAATCCTGTCCACCGGCAAATCTATGTGTGTTCACAGAATTCGATATGCGATTATAACTTTGATTTATCAAGATGGTCATTTTCTATTTTACAATTATTACAAAGGTTCAAATGATTTGACACAACTAAATTAATTTGGTCATATTGCCTGAGCGTGAATTTTCAAGTTGCTAAAAGTTCCTGATTAGATACAAAATAAATCTCTTCAAATGGTATCCATAATTTAATCTCATTAACCATAGAGAGCACTGAAATTAGCTTGAAGCATTAGGAATAGTGATATTCATTAAGTGTTGTGTAAAGGGCAAAGGAATAATGACCAGGTTAAGCAGATGGGAAAAATTAAAGGCACTGGGATATGGTTACAATAAGTTATGCATGGTGGGGGACAGAAAACTGTTATTTTCATATACAGATTTACATTATGGCTCCATTACAGCTATAATGGGTGTTATCAGTCTGCTTTTCGTAAAGCAGTTTACTATACACTACCTAAAGAGAATTTAGTTATGCTATTTTATTAGTAAGTCAATTAATATAATTAACTTTTACAAGCCATTTCCAGTAAATCATTGTGATATTTTGCCATCACAATTCATAGTTTTATGTCCCTCATCCAGCTTGGCAGAAAATACAGTTACTGCTATGGCCAAATCAATATAACATCAACTATCTGATTGTACCTTGTAATAGTTATATTGACGTCTTAAGGATATCAAATAGAATCTAAAAATGAGCATAATCCAAGATACTCTAAATTAAACATAGAAGTCATGATTGATCACCCATGCCAATGCAGTCTAATGTCCAAGTATTTCCACGATTAAGGTAATTACAATGGTCCCTAAATAAAATATATTATGCATGTTCTTTTTTAGAATCATCCGGATGTTTAATATTGATGACCTACCCTTAGATTGACGGGGAACCCAACTCCCAGCACTGATCAGCTGTTTTAGGAGGCAGTGGCGCTCACCGGCTTGCCTCCTTGTGCTTACCAAGCACAGCATGTCCACTGGATAGCGGCTGTGCTAGATATTACAGCTCAGCCCCATTCACTTGAGTATGAATGAGCTGTGCCTAGGATATTTGACCGATGAACCTGATGTCACAGGCCAAAGAAGAGGCCACAGTGCTGGCCTCTTAAAAAAGCTTATTGGTGGGGTGCCACAAGTCGCACCACCACAGCTTGGATATTGATGGCCTACCTTTCTATGTCATAGTGTCTATCTAATTTAGAACAGGGTATTCAATGAAATCAGTCAACAACATCCCGGACTACACCATGCACAGATATTCTACCAGTAGGCTATGTCTCATAGACCCTGAAACATGTTGTTTTACATCAATTAAAGGAATCACTCTCAAGCTTAGCAATACCTCTTCATGATCCTTGCAGCGCCACTAGAAAAGAGAAAAGCATCCATTGTTTTATTTCTTTATCTGCAATTGTGGTCCGTCGACCCTGGATCGGAGGGAGGATGCTGGGCAGCAGTGCTACAACATGCTAAGTAGTGGCATTACCAAATAACACGTGCAGCTCCATAAGAAGTTTTTGTCATCAATAATAAAGTGCAAAAATGCAATAGTGCATTGCTGTGCAAGAAAACATGCTATATATAACCATACTCGTATTAGATATTTAAAGTTGGTGAGCTCTCCTTCGAATAGACAATATATCACTTGGGATCAAACTGTTGGCACCCCTGCAAGGGGACACAACACTCACTGTTGAGGGTTGTCTCCAGAATATCTCTGTACTTTTAGTAGTGTTTGAGCCTGATAGCTCATCTCAATTCCTTTTATTTGAATGGGACAAAGCTATAATAAAGTATACAAAAATGGGGTAAATAATGAATGGAGCAAAGTGTTTGTCGGAAGTGACCCATAGACCCATTATACACAAGTAGGTTGTGCCAAGGTAGAAAGAATGCTCCAGCACCAAAACGGACGTAATGAAAATTCCCGGTCTTTATTCATCACCAAGATACAGGTGGGTACAGCAAACAGTGACACTGGCTCCCACTTAATCCCCAAGATCTACGCGTTTCGAACGATGGTGTTCTTAGTCATGACTAAGAACACCATCGTTCGAAACGCGTAGATCTTGGGGATTAAGTGGGAGCCAGTGTCACTGTTTGCTGTGCCCACTTGTATCTTGGTGATGAATAAAGACCGGGAATTTTCATTACGTCCGTTTTGGTGCTGGAGCATTCTTTCTACCTTGTGCATTACTTCTGAGGACTGGCTTGAGTCCGCCCCGTGCACCGCCATACAGTATAAGAAGGTGAGCTGGCTATAACTTTTCTACTAGGTTGTGTCAAATTTAGATTTTATCACCGATCTATGGAATACAGGATAACTGATCACTGGGGGTGCAACCACTGGGATCCCCACAGATCCAAAGAACGAGGGTTCTGTTCCTCCAATCTGATAGAGGGTTCTGTTCCTCCCTGACACAGCATTCATTGTTTATGGGATCTGCCGGAGATAGTCAAGTACAGTGCTCGGTTATTTCTGGCAGTACCATAGAGAATAAATGCAGCAGCAGGGCAAATGCCTAACCTGTGCATACCTTCAAAACGAATGGGAGCTCCTTTCTCCTGGGATTAGTGTGGGTCACAGTGATCAGTTAGTTACCCTCTTCACTGTGGATATGAGATAACTTCTATACTTGTCACAACTTACTAAAATCATCAGTTTCAGCCATTTTAGCCAAGGGTCGTTATTCAAAGATGCTGCAATACTTTCCATTGATGCATGCCAACCTACCATACTGGAGATAAAACTTTAGGGAGAAATATTAGACAATGTATTTTAAAACTTTGTATACCCCCTTTAGTTATGACTAGAAATGAGCCAAGTTATCAGAAATGCGATTTGGCTGCTTCTCCGCATAAAAAAAAAAAAATTGATTTATAACTAAATACTTAATTACGAATCACATTCCATTGTATGTAGAAATGACGGGGAACT
This sequence comes from Bufo gargarizans, assembly GCF_014858855.1. NCBI lineage: Eukaryota > Metazoa > Chordata > Amphibia > Anura > Bufonidae > Bufo > Bufo gargarizans. The sequence goes on along the minus strand of NC_058089.1, from coordinate 96,596,531 downwards.
CAAACTTATTATCCATTTATTTGAGAAGAGGCCGTCTCCGCCATCTTAATTGAAGAAACCGCGCAAAACCTTGTGCAGTGACATGAAGATTAGTGATGATCGAACATGCTCGGCCGAACACCTCTCGATGCTGGGCACATGGTGGTATTCGGCCGAATACCGCATGTGCTTGAGCGCAATACTCGAGTCTCCACCCCACGCGTTATACGTGCCCATCATACGTGCCCTGACCAACGCAGTTACTGGGAAGGTACACTTAACCATGGACAAGTGCATTCAACCAGGGACGCTACATTTCACTGACGGCACACTGGGTGAACGTTGTGGAGGCCGGGGGCAAGTCATACCCTGGGATGGTACAGGTGCTACCGACGCCAAGGATTTCGGGCCCTACATCGATCAGGGTTTCTGCCAGCACCTACATTAGTGGCCCCAACCCCCACTTCTCCTCCTCCGCCTCCTCCTCCACTTCCACCTCCAAATTATCCGTGTGCAGCAACAGTCAGCCATCAGTCGGTAGCTGGAAGCAGTGTAGCACTGCAGTGGGGAAGCGGCAACAGGCCGTGCTGAAGCTGAAATGCTTAGGGGACAAACAGCATACCACCACAGAGCTGTGGCAGGGGATAATAGACCAGAATGAGCTGTGGCTCTCGCCACTCAACTTAGAACCAGGCAAGGTTGTGTCTGATAATGGCCCTAACTTGGTGGCAGCTTTGGAGCTCGGCAAGCTCACACATCACATGCCTAGCACACGTCTCTAACTTAGTGGTTCAGCAGTTTCTCAAAACCTACCCCAATTTGCCTGAACTACTGGTGAAAGTGCGCCTCATGTGTGCACATTTCCACAAGTCATCGACAGCTTCAGCCGGTCTGTCAACGCTGCAGCAGAGCTTGAAATTGACAGCTCACAGACTGTTGTGTGACGTAAGCACGCACTGGAACTCCACGTTCTACATGTTGGCCAGGTTTTGTGAGCAGCAGAGGGCAGTAGTGGAATACCAGCTGCAAAATGGTCGTCGCCTTTCCAGTCAGCTTCCACTATTCACAAGCGAGGAGTGGACATGGATGTCTGACCTCTGTGAGGTTTTAAGAAACTTTGAGGCATCAACACAGATGTTGAGCGGCGATAATGCTATTATTAGCGTAACCATCCCACTTCTGTGTCTACTCAAACGCTCGCTGCTCACAATTAAAGACGACGCTTTGCATGTAGGAGAGGTGGAAATGGGGGAAGACATTACACAGGGTGATAGCCAGACCACCCTCAGATCGTCTTCTCAGCGCAAATTGGACGATGAAGAGGAGGAGCAGGAGATGGTTGCCTCTGCTACAAAGGGTAGTACCCATAAAAGTTTAATTCCATCTGTTCAGCATGGGTGGGCAGAAGAGGAAGAGGAGATTGATCTTCCTGATGACGACAGCAAAGTCTTGCCTGTTGGTACTCTAGCACATATGGCTGATTTCATGTTAGGCTGCCTTTCCCACGACCCGCGCATTATACGCATTTTAGACAATACGGATTACTGGTTGTTCACTCTTCTCGACCCCCACTACTAAGAGAACGTTACCAAACAAACGGTGCAATACCTGAAGATCCTTGTTGAAAAATTTCCATCTGAAAACGCTAGCGGCAGAGTCCGTACTTCCTTGGCCAACCAAGGAGGGGAGACAAGCGGAACACACAGCAGTTCCAACAGAGGCAGGGCAACACTCTCCAAAGCCTGAAACAGTTTAATAACACCCCGCCAGCACCCTCACCCTGATGCATGGCCTAGTGTCCCCTGGAGGGAAACATTTTGGAAGATGCTGAAGGAGTACATAGCAGACCGTGTCATCATCCTCAATGATCCCTCAGTGCCTTACAACTACTGGATGTCCAAGCTGGACATGTGGCATGAACTGGCGTTCTACGCCTTGGAGGTGCTGGTCTGCCCTGCCGCCAGTGTTTTGTCTGAGCGGGTATTTAGTGCTGCTGGTGGCATTATAACCGATAAGCATATCCGCCTGTCAACTGAAAATGCTGATAGGTTGACCCTTATAAAAATGAACAAGGCCTGGATTTATCATGACTTCTTGACTCCACCAGAGGAAAGCTGATGAACATAAAGGCACTTTAAATGTGTTGTTTATAATGTACTGAATACACTGTATTTCATGCACCCCTTCCACCCAAAAAAAAAAAATAATGGCCTTCCTTTTCTCATCCTCCTCCTCTTCAATCATATCAACATGCTTATTCGTTGCATATAATGCCCTCGCATATATGCCCTTCGCATATAATGTTTTACAGGGTCAGCTCAGCTACAGGCCTTTGCATATAATTTTTTAGAGGGTCAGCTCACCAGCAGGCCCTCACCTACAATCTTTTATAGGGTCAGCTCACCTGCAGGCCCATGCATATAACGTCTTATAGGGTCAGCTCACCTGCAGGCCCTCGCATATAATGTTTTAGAGGGTCAGCTCATCAGCAGGCCCTCACCTACAAGTCCAGTCTCACTATCCAAGAGTCTGGTCAACACAATCCTCACCGCCGGGGGTCTTGTAACTAGATATCACAGAGGAGTCTCGTTCGTTATCGGAATTAACCAGACAAATCACTCCACCAACTAAGTGGACCACCACCCACAAAATCGAGAAAGAGCTATCAATCTGTCAATCCTTTCCGCATCCAGGCCGAGTGAGGTTTCCCGTGTTGAGTGCGCCGGTCCAAGAATTTCACCTCTAATGGCACAATACAGATGCCTTCGGCTGTCCCTCTTAATCATAGCCCCAGTTCCAAAAAACTATTAAAAAAAAAAAAGAGTTCTATTCCATTATTCCTAGCTGAAGTATTCAGGCGACCCGGCCTGCTTTGAACACTGTAAATTTTTTCAATAGTCATCTTAGCAGCAGGCCCTTAACTATAATGTTTTAGAGGGTCTGCACAGCAGAAGGCCCTCCCCTACAATCTTTTACAGGGTCAGATCACCTACAGGCACTCATCTAATTATACCCAATAGGAAATTTGCGCGCATGCTGCCTTGCTTGGAAGTGGTAGCCATAGCCGTTTCTCAGACTCCCTCTCCGGAATCAAACCCTGATTCCCCGTTACCCATGGTCACCGTGGTTCATGCTGAAAATAACATAGAAAGTTGATAGGGCAGACATCTGAATGGATCGTCATGGGGACATGCGATTGGGCCCAGGCTATCTAGAGTCACCATAGCGGCAACAGGTCCTCACCCATAATGTTTTAGATGGTCAGATCAGCAGGCCCTCGCTCCAAATGTTTTTGAGGGTCACCAGCAGGCCATTAATCATATTTTTTTTTAAGGCTGTGTATGATGCCCTCTTTTTTGTATAATAAACGGTGTACCGTAGTGCCATTTCCTTGTAATTCTTGGCAGCCCTTTAACTTAGTGCATAGGCTTTTTGAGTGTAGGAGTCCCACTACATGAACAATTGTACCACAATGTGAATGAGACCCTCCTTTATGCGATATACAGGTTGTATTGGAGTGCCTCTTCCTTGTAATTTTTGGCAGCACTTGCACTTTATATACAAGTAAATATACAGGAAAGAATGTTTCCTAACAATTTTTCCTCTAAAATCGATTTTATCTTCAGTTTTGTGCATATTATTGTCAGCCTGTAAAAGTGGCGTACTACTCGGACAACATTGTTTCCAGCAGCGATCTGGGAGTCTAAGATGCACCCAGACATCCTCCTGAACCATTTCGGTGGTGTTTCTATAAATTTATAACCTTTTCCTATGAACCAGGCACCCTCCCCTCTTCAGAGCAGGGGGTGCCTGGTTTAATGCTTGGGTTCTCCCATTGACTTCCATAATGCTCGGGTGCTTGGTAAAGAGCATCCTGTTGTGTTCGGCCCGATGGTGCTCGATCAACACTAATGATGATGTCATCACGCTGGCCAGGTGCAGTGACGTCATCATTGACATCACACAGTTTCTTCAATCAAGATGGCTGCGAAGGCCTCTTCATGTACAAATGGATAAGGAGAGTATATATATTTTTTTACTGCCATTTCAAGAAAAATTGTTTCATTACCACAAAGTGTAAGGAAATTCGGCTTCGTGGTGAATCAAATTTTTCCTGAAATTCGGATCAAAGTCAATTTGTTTGCTTTCGACCAGCGTATTTTAAGTGTAAAAAACAATAATGTCAATAGTCCTTTTTCGACTGCACATTATTCTTGTCTGTATAGACCCAGAGTCATTCAAGTGCATGCCCACGGACATCCACAAAGAATTACAGACATACGTCTATTTTTTCCAGATGTAAATCAGAACAGCCAAATTGCTCAGGTCTAAGAGAGTTTTTGTGTCACCCTTCCTGCTCTAGTACTCCAGCAATATGGTATTAACTAAAGAACATTGGTCCTCTTAGCTACATGCACACATTTTGTAATATCATATTTGTCACTGTTGACAAATTTTATTCACTGATATAAAGACCGAATATACAGAAGTTCTCTCATTTAAAGGGAAGACAGTAGGACATACATTACATTACAGCAGGCTGCCCACTCACTTCAGAGCATTTTAATCAGTTTCTGCAAGAGCTATATAAATTTGATCCTTTTTAAATTTAATAAGGATTAGAACATATCAAAGACAACTGTCCCCAGGGAAGAGATATGTTACATAGCTACAGAATATCTGACTCTCAGAAACAATATGGGGTAAAAAAAAAAAAAAATCCAAACTAGCCTTAAACATTGTAGAGATTTCATCTTCAATTAAACTACAGGTATTAAAAGTCATTACATCTTAAGAAACTGAACAACTTTATATTTGTAATCCTAGCATATGCTACAGAAAGCAATTGCATGTATACAGCTGGTCTGACTAGAATGGTGTGAACTGATGTAAATCTAAACAAATCCTTTAAATAATTTCTGTGGGATATGTCTGTGAAGCCTAAGGAGCTAAAAGAACCTCTTGCAAGGTCAACATAGATTGGACAGGTTTTAAAGATGAGGTTATTTCTTGAAATTTGTTTCAGGTCCAAATCGATTCTACATGACAGGGAGAGAGAAACACGTAACACTCCTCGGGAAAAGAGATGAGAAAATCAGTCTTCCTTCCAAAAGGAAAAGAAAACAGTGTCTCACACCAGAAAACAGCTCTTCTAAGAGATTACACTTCATCCGGGCAGAGAAGATTGGCTTAGCTAGGCTTTGGCTTAGCCGGAACCTGGTTGGTACTCTCTCTCATTACGGAGAGTGCCTGTTATGCATGAGGAGTATTGTAGACCAGGCAACGCTGCTCTTGGTTTCTGGGAAAATATATGCAAGTTAGCATATCTTACGTCTGCTGGCTTCAGAGAGGCTTGGCTTTCTTTTCCTTTTGGAAAGAAAGCCAATTTGAATCTCTTCCTCTGTTTATTTAATGATCACCACTGTAATATAACTTTGGTATTAATAAGTTCTTATAAAATTGTCCCATAACTTCACGGTACTTAAGTAGAGTGCAGTTTTCCAAATCAAAGTCAAATTGACAAGCTCTTTAAAAACACAGAGACCCTTAAAAGTCTTCTTATCAAATATAATTATCACAAATCTACAATATTGATAATAATTGTTAAATGTTGGGACCACCAGGAATATTAAAGGGATTGGCCACTTTCTGGTTATTGTTGACCAATGTGTTTGAGAGATGATTATATGACACTTACTAATATGGCCTTTGTTGAAATTCTGTGCCATTTTCTATATTTCATGTCTTCTTGTATACAAAGTCTTTCGTGTTGTGCACACTGAGGGCCTGTCCATGAGATGGGAGAGCCATGTGACCAGGCAAATCACCTCCTTGTGATGTCTCCTCCATTCAAATACACCGCACTTGCCATCTGCACTTGTTCTATTGGGAACTTAGTGTAGGTGAAGTGTTTCAGAATGGAGGATTTGCCTGGTCTTATGACCCTCCATCAGCAGGCATCTTATGGACAAGGCTTCAGTGTACAGAGCACAAAAGACTTTGTAAACAAGGGTGCATACCTTATGAAATAAAGAAAATAGCACAGAATTTCAACAAAGACTATTTTAGTAAGTGCCATCTAGTCATCTCACAAACACATTGGTCAACAGTAACCTAAAAGTGGCCAACCCCTTTAACTAAATGAAATAAAACAGGGTTTATAAGTCCATTCCTCCTCCTCACCCACAGGACCATGGCAAAGAAGAGTTCTGTGGATGCTGTTCCATTAAATCACCTCACTGTAGTCTTGTAAGGAGCAGGAATAAACGATTCAGGAATCCTATTATAGTAACAACTGGGGATCCCAACACTGAACCCTTATTTATCAAAATGCAAGTAGAACAGATGCAGATTTAATGTGAGGGTCTCACCTTTCTTCAGGACACATTTTGGTCTGCAGGACTGTTAACACTATATCCAAGAGAGCAAAGTACTTTCTACTTATGTTAAACTAAAATAATTGTTCATCATTATAAATGAAAGCTATTTGCTCTCTCCTGATTCATTTAGATGCTGCTCACAGAAGTCACAGGAATAATATGTAACATATGGTGTAGATAAATTTAAAATTCTGACATCGGAGGAATGATTGTTTCGGTCTAAATATAACAATGACATTTCACATTTATATATGAAATGTGGTTTACATAACTCACTGAAATGTGGAAATAACACTAACGGAGGCCTCACACATAAGGATTTTTACTACAATCAGATGTACTGTACGGTAAACCATAAAAAGGATTGTCTTTAAAGGGAATGAATCATCAGAAAATGATCTATTGTTTACATCAAGTTTTTTCGTTAAACATATTTTAAGACTTTTTGGTGGTGTGATTTTTAATTTTCCATGTTATTATATATAGTTTAAAAAAAGTCTAAAATCCTGCAGTTTTCCCACTTCTTGGTCTGTACAGGTCACTTTTCAGCAGTCATTGTCATCACAGGCAGAATTACAGATAACACCTATATATGGGTCCACCATTTACCATAGGCCACAGCTTTCCTACACTTTTCTTGTTCAATGACCTCTGCCCAGGTCACAGAGCATGCCTTTGGTCTGCACAAGAGACGTTCAGTATGGTCAATTCTGGCAGCAGAACATTTAGCTTTTTAGCCACAAAAAAAAACATTCCAGTACTTCCAATGAAAGCTTAATCCCTAAATAAATCATTTATCTTGAAGCTTTAAGGGATTTTTATGGAGTTTTTCTTTAATTTTCAGGCATAGTAAAAACAAATTAAAATTTCAACAGGACTACAATAATCACCACCGAGCAACTTCTGACACGTGCACAGTAATAGTGAAAGAGTTGCCCGATCCTTACTTACAATTACATAACCTGTCCATATAGGATTATTTTGGGTTGACAAACAGGGTAGCAACATGAATCTCCCAGACATCCAATGCAAAATGTGTAACTGGGTCTAATTTGTTTAAAGTTCTGGTCTTATATAGGACAGAGCTATCTTTGTGCCCCTTTAGGGTCCCGGAGCCCAGGTGCAGCCACAACCTTTGCTCCTCCAATACTTTCACAATTGCATAGGTTGAGAAAAGTCTCGGGACCATCAAATTCAACCTTTCACAGATCAATTATACAACATAAATTTTTAGATTAGAGGAGTCTTCAGGATAACAGATATGGATGACCAATCCTCAGGATAAGTCATCAATATTCAATCCATAGTGGTCTGACACCCAGCATTCGCACTGATCAGCCACTTTAGTCTGTAATGGCCATTTGAGGTTTCAAAATCCTAGCACAGCCACTGAACAGTGTATGGCGCTGTATAGTTGTCAATACAAGGGGCAAGCTGAAACAGCTAATCGGTGGGAGTGCCAGGTATCAGACCCCCACTAATGGGATGCAGGCCCTATCCAGAGTATAGCTCATCAATATCTATAGCCTAGATAAACCCATAAATTATAACCCTAAAAGCCATTTGGTAGACATTTTAAACATTTTGACACAGTATCTGCCTTCTCAGGAAGGGCATTCTATAGATTGACCACTCTACCTGTAAAGAAACCTTTCCTGATTTATTGATACCTAAATCGCCTTGGCTGTTAATGTCTCTTGGTATCAAATGTCCCCACGTCCTTTATAAAGTCCTTGGAACAAATAAATCAAGGGCTTGCATCCCTTCTGACAATTGATAAGCCATTTAAAGAGCTGAAGCGTGAAACTGGTACAGCAGATGTATGTGCCCATCTCTAACAATCGCCATCGCTAAAAAGAGTCACAAAAAGTCGCAGGTCATAAATCACAAACTTGGCGAATGCACTTATCTCTAACCGTAAATGACGACCGTTGAATTTGATGACTCAAAAGAGACATTTGCTCAACTTCACTGAAAGATGTAATGAGTAGTGTTGAGCTAACTTCTGTTTTCAAGTTTGGCGTACAAGTTTCGGGTTTGGGTTATTATAGGCCCATGGTAGCGAAACCCATAACAGAATTCTTAGATAACCCGAACTTTGTACACCGAACTTGAAAACAAGTTTGCTTATCCCTAGTAGTGAGCTCCAAATTCCTTTAGGAATAAAGTCTACTCCAGGGATGGCCAACCTGAGGCCCTCCAGCTGTTGCAAAACTACAACTCCCATCATGATCGGACAGTCTACAGCTATCAGCCTACAGCAGGGCATGGTGGGAGTTGTAGTTTTACAACAGCTGGAGAGCCGCAGGCTGGCCACGCCTGGTCTATTCCATCTGTAACATGGACGGATGAAGGAAACTGAACAGAGCATTAAGTAAATCAAAATCAAAATATCCCTTTCCCGACCCTTAAATATACAATAATTCCACACACACACAAGCCAGTCCCGCAACGTAAATAAGCAGGTATACCGTAAAACAGAGATTGTTCTGTTTCACGCTGCCATGACATTTTACCAAGCTTGTTTCAATATAGCTCCATGTATTTAACTACCTAATTAAATAGAGTGTGACTTTTATGGGGAAAATGTCAGTATTTTGCAGTTCATTAAATCCATGCAAAGCCGAGTGTTTTTTTTTTTTATCTTTTTATTTTCCCGAAGGATAAAAAAAAAAAAAGTTAAACTTGTAAACTTTGCATTTGCTATTGGAGCCGATTTTCCTTGTCTATATAACGTGTAGACAAAATTTTAATACGTGTCCTGGTCGCTCTATTTCACTGTCTTGTCCTTCCGACTGGTAGGCACATTTCATAGGATATTAAAATGTCACTTTTTATTATGGACACGTAGAACTTTGCATGTTATATTAAAAATAAATTATTTGTCATAGAGGCATCAGAAGGAATCAAGCACATATGATGTGAAATATAATAAGTTGCCGAATCCTGCAGGGCTTGTGAGTTGTCGACTTCACTTTCATAAAACATTTCTTTGATGAGAATTTCTTGAGAAAAAAGGAGGAGTTGAATAAGGATTTTTTTTTTCTTATTCAATATTTATTTAAAGCTTTGGAAGTAAATCTAATACAACATCATCTGTCAGATATGAACGGCTGATTTTTCATGTGCGTAGAAAGATTAATTGCTTTTGATTAGTTGATGTGTTTTTTTTCTTTTTTCTCTGCTGAGTAACACAAGAAATAAAAAGATTACATCGTTAGCAAACGTGCCAGTGAACACTTCTATGCTGATATGGATCTGTGTATTATGGGAACTAGGGAAATGTTTATGAAAATCAAAAATTTTGCCAGTCGGGAAATTACACTGCTTATTAAACAATCGGAAATTATGGTGCTAAAATGTTCCAAAAAGCAATTTTTTTCTTAATTACGGAAACTGTACCACTCGCTTGAAAAGTGAGCTGCAATACTAGAAGGGATGGCCCTAGACCCTACAGCAAAATTTCCTGGTGGTCCGATGCCCAGGGAGCCCCCTGAGCACTCCTCACGGCCACCAGCTGGGTACATAATGATCTGATGCTCTAAGCATTAAATAATGCTAGGAGCATTAGGTACTTATGCACCTAGTCAACGGCCACAGGTGTCCTCCTGAACTCCACTGTATCAACGTTTTATGTGGTTTTGGTGCAGATTTCCTCTGCTGATTTCCCCTCATTTCCACAGCTACATTTCCACGTATGCAGCTACTCTACTGTTACTTTAAAATGTGCAGTGTTTGCACAACATGTGACCAAACCCTTAAAAGAGGCTGTCCACTCCTTTTATATTGATGGCCTATTCACAGGATATCAATATCTGAATAGCAAGGGTCTAAGACTCCCCCCCCCCCCACACCCACTGGTCAGCTGTTTCAGAGTAGCTTCAGAGGTGGAAAACAGCTTTGGAACGACTCAGTGGACAGAGCTGTGTCGTGCCGGCGAAGACTTCTGGTGCAGAAGCAACTCTAAAATAGCAGATTATTGAAGTTACAGGGTTTTGTACCCCCGCCGATCTGATATTGATAGCCTATCATCAGGATAGGCTATCAACATCAGAAACCTGAATAATCCCATTAAGGGTCACTTGGTTTGCTCACAATGGTGGAGATATTTGAAATAGAGCACAGGTCACGTAGCCTGAATTTTTCTTAAACTGCATGCAGCGGTGACATCACATTGACAACACATGACTGCAGCACCCAATTACAGGTCTCGAAAGTGCACTGCGGAGGCCAGTGATTGGCTGCAGTGGTCCCACGTTGTCAAAGTGACGTCACTGCTGCAGACGATTTTTTGTGAAAACCTGACAACCTCTTCAACTTTCCTTGTTCAATCTCATACTATAGTAAGATAGCATACTTAAATTTTATAATGAAGGAGGACTGGCATTTGAGACCTACACTAGTACCATAAACGAAAAAGGCCTGGCATTTTGTCAACTGCTTGTTCCTTTTGGTTACAAATCATAAATGTACACAATTGTACATGAAAAACGAAAAGTTTCTCAAAAGGGAGAGATCATGGCTGGCTGTTGGGGGAAGGGTGCAAACTGGGCAATTGTCCATGGCCCCAATCCTCAAAGGGGCCCCCAACAGAGGATATAAAGTCTGTAAAATCATTTTCACATATTTTTATACATAAGTCAGACACAATACTGATTTGAACAAGAGAGCAGAGCCTTATCACGTTCTTCCTTCTGCACCAGATTGGGGACACAACATAATGTAACCAGACCTATGCACCAGGTACCCCACTATGTGACCCCCCGCTATGTCAATAACATATACTAGATAGGAGTAGTCACTGTGTTACCTGCGTGAACCCTTATACCAGTAACTGTACACACACAGGTGCATTATATACTCATATATAATACTACTTCTGTGTATTATATATAGGTATATACTGTACTCGTGTGTATTATAGCTATATAGTGATTCATTGTCTATGGCTCCCTGCCCTGCCATTCTCTTTATGACTTGGATGCAAGGTGGGCATTATTAAAGGGCATCTGTCAGCAGATTTGTACCTATTAAACTGGCTGACCTGTGTACAGTGTAAGCATGATCACACCTGCCTGGCCCTGTCAATCAAAGTGCAGAGGGCTCTGCAGTTGTAGAGAGAGCTAAGCCTTTAGGTTTAACAGCAACGTCCCCATTGCTCCTAGAGGTTGTTTTGCATATAATACATCACTTTTCTCAGCAATGCGGGCACATGGGACCAACACAGATGTCTTCAGCCACCAAGCGCACATGTAACAGGTCAGCCAGTTTCATAGGTACAAATCTAATGGCTGATGCCCTTTAAGTTTTATGGGCACAGAAAAGCTATTATTAACTTCCAGAGCGGAACACTCCAGAGCGGTACACATGGGACATTATTACTTTCTAAGGTACAAAAGGGGATTATTAGGCTGGGTTCACATCATATTTTTGTTGTTCGTTTAAGGTATACAAAAAACTTACATGCTAAATGGATGCCATACAGTGGTATCCATCACATAGAGATCCACTGGAAAAAAATGTAAGCATTAAAGATGTTGTGTACTACGCTTTTGTATCATTTTTCCCCCCAAATGTAAAATTTAGGACAAAAACGTGAAGTGAACCCAGCCTTACTGTGCCGGAGCAGAAAGTAGACATTATTACTGTATAGGATGCATTATTATGGGGCATTATTACTGTGTAGGTGGCAAAAAGTTGAGCAATATTGCTGTTTGGGGAAATAAAATTAGCACTAAAACGGTGTGGGGCCTGAAAAAAGCCCCGATACTGTTTGTGGATGGCGAGAAGATCCCTATTAGTGTGGGCAGGGGCAAAAGCTTACACTATTACTTTGTGAAGCACTTTTACTGTATTGTGAATCATCACCATTTGAGTCACAACTCATTTCTGGGACACAATACAGGGCGCTATCTGTTTGGCACCATGGTTATGGCGGCTCTGCCTATCTGGTACTGTTTTCAGGGGGTACTATATGTGCGTCACTCTTTTAGGGGATAACTCTAGTTAGAGTCCATAGGGTAGTGGTATTATTTAGTGGTATCATTGGTCTTTGTATGTTCTTCTTCAGTAATAGTACTGTATGGTAATCATTGTTGACTCACAATGCGGTGGCAATGGTAGTAGTCATAGTGTGGTGATATCTACAGTATATATATTACAATACTGTTATCAAGACAATTTAATGAAAAGAACTGTACATTGCTGATTCTATAGGAAATATCAAAAGGAATGAACATGCAAGTAGACCAATGAGTCACTAAAAGCTTTGTGCAGATTATATTACCAGTAAAATAATCTCTTCTTGACCCATTAAGTGCCATCAAAATTCCCAACTTCCTAATGAAAAGATGTTTTAAAATTGTATCTGGCAATACACTCTATTTATAACCTGCTGTATTTCAACACGAAATGCAAAAAAATCTCTCAATAGTAAATTCAGATCTTTTTCTGGATGCAGACCATTTAGATACAGAATTCAAACCATATACCTTGTTCTCAACACTAGAACGTTAGACGCAAAGGAGCAGTTTGTGAATCAAAGCACAAGTGGGCACTGCATTTCTCTAGTCAAAATATAATTTTCTTCCAATAATTCCATTTTATTTTCCTAATTGGAATCATTCTGGAAAAATGCTTGAGTCTGTATGTCAGTTACATACTTGGTATGGTGCCCCCTGGTGATCTTTTTATTTCCTCTCAGAATATCCACTGAATGCATCCACTGCCAGAGAGAAGACTCTGACCTCTGGTGCACTGATCCTTATTGTCTGGCCTGCACAATAGCAGGAATTACTCTACAGCCCCTGTACAAGAGGATCAAATCAGTCTAACTGAGCTTGTGTGACCACCAGCACTGGACAAATCAGGTGGACATTCTGAGAAGAAACCAAAAGAACAGCAGGGGGTTCTATTACTGTGGGTACAGAGGGGGCACTATTACTTTTTGCAGGTACAGAGGGGGTACTATTACATTGTGTGGGTACAGAGGGGGCACTATTGCTTTGTGTGGGTACAGAGGGGGCACTAAGTAATAGTGCCCCCTCTGTACCCTCACAAAGTAATAGTGCACCCACAAAGTAAATATGTCACCTCTTTGTTTTCAGAAAATACCATTCCCTCTCTGTGCCAACACAGAAAGCAACAGTACTCCACAATGGCAATTTATCCCTTCCGACCCCATTGTATTCAACAATATAATATACACTCACCTAAAGAATTATTAGGAACACCATACTAATAAGGTGTTGGACCCCCTTTTGCCTTCAGAACTGCCTTAATTCTACGTGGCATTGATTCAGCAAGGTGCTGATAGCATTCTTTAGAAATGTTGGCCCATATTGATAGGATAGCATCTTGCAGTTGATGGAGATTTGAGGGATGCACATCCAGGGCACGAAGCTCCCGTTCCACCACATCCCAAAGATGCTCTATTGGGTTGAGATCTGGTGACTGTGGGGGCCTTTTTAGTACAGTGAACTCATTGTCATGTTCAAGAAACCAATTTGAAATGATTCGAGCTTTGTGACATGGTGCATTATCCTGCTGGAAGTAGCCATCAGAGGATGGGTACATGGTGGTCATGAAGGGATGGACATGGTCAGAAACAATGCTCAGGTAGCCCGTGGCATTTAAACAATGGCCAATTGGCACTAAGGGGCCTAAAGTGTGCCCAGAAAACATCGCCCACACCATTACACCACCACCAGCCTGCACAGTGGTAACAAGGCATGATGGATACATGTGCTCATTATGTTTACGCCAAATTCGGACTCTACCATTTGAATGTCTCAACAGAAATCGAGACTCATCAGACCAGGCAACATTTTTTCAGTCTTCAACAGTCCAATTTTGGTGAGCTTGTGCAAATTGTAGCCTCTTTTTCCTATTTGTAGTAGAGATGAGTGGTACCCGGTGGGGTCTTCTGCTGTTGTAGCCCACCTTTCTTTCCCATTCTGACATTCAGTTTGGAGTTCAGGAGATTGTCTTGACCAGGACCACAACCCTACATGCATTGAAGCAACTGCCATGTGATTGGTTGACTAGATAATCGCATTAATGAGGACTAGAACAGGTGTTCCTAATAATTCTTTAGGTGAGTGTATATATATATATATATATATATATACATACATATATATACACACACACACACACTTCCTTCTAATGTCGTAATCCACTTTTAACTATAGGACAGGTCTCCTCTGGGTCTATATTCTGATGTGTAGGGTATACCCAGAGAATTTCAATTTTCTTGGCAACCAAGTCAGTAATACAATATAACACTTATATCTAATTGTTATTTAAGAAGTTTCCTCAGTTTAATTAAAGCAGCTCCATAGGTTTAAAACAAAGATGAAAGAAAACTCAATCTTCTATTTTACCAGTAAGAATATGTTGGGATTTATAAAAATGTCATTCTGGATTAGCAGTTTTGTACTGAAGCAAGCCAACATGTTTCTTGACAAAAGAACGCAGCCTTTTTTCAGTGCACTCAAGGTCAACTAAATGGATCATAAGTAATACTTTGAATTGGCTCCATCTAAATGAAATGCTCTATTAAGGGTACTGGAATCAAGTTTATTTCTGCACAACAGAGATTCATGCACTCTGCTAAGTCTCCGGCAACATCTGAACACAGAAATGATTTTGTGACACATAACAGTAATGGATTTACTGCAGGACCTCGGAGAGGTGGGCTGCCTTCATATTAGTGTACACGTATGTTCTCAAGGCTTGCTTTACATACACACTGTATAGTGCATTAACTATTACTATGTAATGTGAATTTCCAGGATGCACCATTCATTGTTCAAACAAGTTAAAAAAAAATATATAATTTATTGGTTCAATTAACCAATTGCTTAATTTTACAACAAAAAAAATTACTCAAAGTATGATATTCTATCGGATTGCTAAGCCATATTCAGATTCCAATTATCCCAGTTCCAAAATCCTTATTTTATTAATACTATCTAAGATTTAGACAGTGTAAACTAGAACTGGTCTAAAACTGTGCCAGATCTATCACAGTGGATGATGCTGGCTAATAAATCTTGTGGATCTTTACACTGTCTAGTCTAAGTTTACCCCACTATTAGTTGGATTACATTGCTACAGAATTTTGCACATAATTTTTTGGCCCGAAGTGGTGCATCATAAGCCACACTTTACGAATAATATAGGCCCTTTTCCTACTAAGTCACTCTCACTTGTTGGATGAGGTGGAAAAAGTGTCTAAAACACTTAATAAGTGTGGACCAAAACAGGTACGCTTTTTTTGGAGCAATCTACCCAGAATTTTGGCACATTTTGCTTAGTAAATCTCCCACACTGTATCAGTTTTGCTCAGTGTACCTTTAAAGGGGGTATTCCTGTTGTGACAAGTTATCTATAGGATAGGAGATAACTAATTGGTGGGGGGGCCAACAGTTGGGATCATAAGAATGGGAACCTCGTACCTCCCAGGGTCTCCCTAAATGAATGAGGGCGCAGGTTGGGCATGCACACTGCAGCTCCATTAATCTCCATACTTTGCTGTCTACGTAACTGCCATAGAAATTAATAGCACAACAGAAGAGGCATTTTGCATGCCCAACCTGCTGCTCCATTCATTTTGCAGGGCCTCATGATTAGTGGGAGGTGCCAACGGTAGGATCCCCACCTAGAGTTGAACTGGCCTATCAGAGACACAGTGGGCCCAAGCTCTGACAATAAAACAGGGCCTTTAAGGTCCTGTATACACAGAGGGTGGGCCTCAGAATAATTTCCTCTGGTTGGCCCAAGGGACTTCAGCCCAACGCTACCCCCACCTATCTAAGAATTATCCCCTATCCTGTAGATAGGCGATAACTTGTCATAACTGGAATACCCCTTTAAAAAAAGTGATAAAATTAAATTATATATATATATATATATATATATATTTCTAACTTAACATGCAGCTCAACATGTAATATGCTGACAAGGCCACTTCAATTTAGGACTGGTTTGCTCTCTTGGTTATCATGAGAAATTCCCATAACACTAGATTGGGGATTTGATACTTATGCAATGACCTGATACAGTATATTCAAGATGGGTCTTCACTAAAACAAGAGATATCTCAATGTTCTTATCCTCAGTGACAGCTCACCTCGTCTATAATTAACCCTGTTTTATCCACTGCAAGTTGTTCGATTGATGGGCACTCTTGCCGTGCTCTTGGATTAAGCCACTAATCTAGGACAAAATTGCCTTAAATCTGATGTTTTCCTACCAATTAAACCGTATATTCTATTTATAGTTAAAATGCCATAGGTTGTCATGGACACTAAAAACAACATTTCTATCATCTGCCGTCACAATTTTACGTATTTCTCAATGTTCCATTGGATGCTTTTTCACACAATGTTTTATTTGAACTTTGATGACAAAGCACAGTACGACTATACATGGCTCCTGGCTAGTCTTGACATATTCATTATTCATACACTTTAATTATCGCTTAAATACATCAATTATTGTGAATTGCCCGAGCCCTGAGGTGGTTCTCTAAACATTTATGTGCCATGCTGACAAGCTATAGACAAAAGGGTCTGGTCGATGACAACGAGTGCAGACTTAACTGTTCACCATAGCAACCAATCAAAATCCTCCTTTCATTTTCTAACCTGCCCTGGAGAAATGAAAGCTGGAATTTTATTGGTTGCTATGGGCAACCACGAGGCCTAGTACATTTTTTCCTTACACTTTTTCCTGGCTTAGTTTTAGAGAGAAAGTGTTCTTTCTGTTAGACATTCTTTATTTTCTACCCAGTGTACTACCTGCTTTGTAATTACTAGATTTTCCCAGAAATAACGGCAGTGCGTTCATTTAGACTCACGGCAATAAAAGAGTTTTGTTACTTGTGAAATAATTTATTCAGTAGCTTTGAACCGATCGGAGCCAGAAGAAATGACTCTGTATTTGTTTTAGCTGCTATAATTAAAGTGAATGCTTTCTACACTACTACATGGTGGTGTCAATGTGAATGGAAGAGCCCCGCACATGACCACAAATAATCATGATGGTCATATTATTACATGTAAGATACAGTGGGTTTATTTTTATAGCTGAACTGCTTTTGTCACCTTTTCAATCTGCCTTTATAATATAAGGACAATTTTCTTAAAGCTAAGATGTGTCACCAGATAATGACCTATTGTTTAAATCAATGGGGTCATTTATCAAACTGGTGTAAAGTAGAACTGGCTTAGTTACCCACAGCAACCAGATTTCACCTTTCATTTTTGACAGCTCCTTTGGAAACAGAAAGGTGGAATCCGATTGGTTGCTATGGTCAACTAAGACATCTTTAATTTACACCATTTTGATAAATGACCCCACAAGTTTTTATATATTAAACATGTTTTTAGAGAATGTTTGGTGAGGTCATAGTTAATTTTCCAAGGCCACCATTTAGAAAAAAAAAATCCTAAAATTGTGCCGTTTTTTCACCGGCCAGCAAGTCTAATAATAAGTGCCACTTCTTGGTCTGTACAGATCCCTTTTAAGCAGTCATCTCATTATCATCAATGGCAGGAATGACAGATGTCACCTATCTACAAATAGCACAGCATTCACTAATAGGTTATATCAAAGATTATTTACTTCCTCTTGACCTCTGCACAGGACACAGAGCATGCCTAGAAAACTACCCCACAAAAATCTATGTCTATTGCCCATGGTGGCTGCTGTAAAGCATATCTCTAAATGCTGTTACAGTTCAGGTAAGATGACCACCCCCAAAATTACATTCAGGAAATAGAATTTAAAAAAATATACAATGAGAACACAAAAACAAATTAGAATAAAAAAGGATGGGTGTGACTATCTGGCTTTAATAGGCCAAAAAACATTATAGGTGACACATTCCCTTTAAATGCGAACCTGAAAACAATGGGGTTCAGCTCCAGTCTATTGGGTGTATGGCCCCTGGTGGCTGCTGTAAAGCATATCTCTAAATGCTTTTACAGTTCCGGTAAGATGGCCACCCAGAAAATTTTAAATAGAATAAAGAATTTACAATCAGAGCACAAAAACAGATTAGTAAAAAGGGAAAATCTGGTTTTAAACAGGAAGAAAAATATTATAGATGACACATTAAATATTAATTTTACATAACTATACTTGATCATATCCTAGAAGATCATTGGAAAGTGTGAGATGTATGTTAACAAGAGTAAACCATGATTTTTTTCTTCTCACTAATATTTTTTGACCAGGTAGATTATAGATATTCTAATGTAAAGGGGTCTAATTTAAAGGGGTCAATATGAATGCTACATAGTCATAACTTTGCAGACATCAGCAAAATGATGAGTCAGATCTGCAGCTCAATAATTGCCTCAACTGCCATGGTCAGCATTTCAAGCGGTAGCCTAAGGAAGGCATTCTCATTATATTCCTTACAAGTCAGTAGAAAAAGTGCATGCATATCTGGTCTTAATGCGGACTTGTACTATCTGATGATTGCATAGCGCATATATCAAAATGTAATAGACTGACATTTCACCTTTTCCCTCCACAGTAGGCCTAATTTACCGTTTGCAAAGAAAATGATTGTGACCCGTTTTACTACTACACCCTTGATGCACCGCCAGATCTGTAGAATGGACAAACCTGTAAAATGTTAAAGTGCACTAGTTTACTTTATTTGGCCGAATGCACACGGCCGTGTTTCACGGCCGTGAGCGGTCCGTGGAACCACGGGCTGGATTCCTGCTGAGAGCAGGAGCACACGGCGTCATTGGTTGCTATGACGCCGTGCGCTCCCTGCTGCCGCCGCAGTACAGTAGTACACTGGTATAGATCATACCAGTGTATTACTGTATTGCGGCGGCAGCAAGGAGCGCACGGCGTCATAGCAACCAATGACGCCGTGCTCTCCTGATCTCAGCAGGAATCCAGCCCGTGGTTCCACGGACCGCTCACGGCCGTGAAACACGGCTGTGTGCATTCGGCCTTACAGAATGAACTTTCGTAAAAGTACCAACATGAGATGAGCGAACCAATTCTAAAATTTTTAAAAAATTTGCTTTGAATTTCAAAAGTTCTGATTATATCAAACCCAAACTTTGTCTGATTTTATTCGGGAGAATCAAGGAGATAGAAAAGAGAAACAGAGTTTTCCAGGCAATCAGAGCACCTTCAATTTAGGTCGAAATTATTCAGACTCCAAATCAAATTTTAAGAAATATGCTGATCTCTATTACCAATCTAACACAGCTATCATAAAAGGGATTCTCAGAGCTTTTAAGAAAAATATGCTTTATTCAGCTTTGTGGAAGAAACACAGTTTAGTTAATAGTTACCCATCCCTTGTACCGATACCACCGTCTCTGCTACACTCACAGAGGCTGCAGATGTGTTCATTTCACTTCCTGTTCATCTGCATTTACTGGTTGTGTAAATTTTTGTCCCAAAATTGCCACATAATTCTGGCGTAAAATTCTGTCTCTGTCTAAGTTTCTGCCATTTATAGGGTTAGTAAATCTAGGCCAGTGTGTTTTTCCACAAGGGTTTTGTCCATGGTATTTTTCCGCTATAGAGAAAGTGATGTGAAAATGCCTGAAAAATACCAAGAGCTATAATATGCTTAGTTTTTGAAAAAAATGCCAGAAAGACAAAAAAAAGGCAACTAATAAAATTTCCAGTAGCAAAAAAAAGTTTGTTTAGCCTACATTTCATATTTCACATAGACTTTGAACGAACATTTGGAACGGGCATTTTATCCACACAAAAAATAAATAAATAAAAATCACCAAAAATGCAAACACGCAGAAAAACATCAGCAGAAACCTACATGTAAGCCCACCCTGAGGCTTACCATTAACTAATGGAAGCTCTTTATTATTAAAATGTATCTCAAAAAGTCGGCTATTCAGGTAAACTCTATTCTGAAGAACTCATGGTATAGTGGCTCGGAGGAAGCACAAAAACCTTGCAGCACTAAGGGCAGTCATTCACATTCAATAGCTGTTGGCTAAACGATCGTTCAGCCCACAGCTCCCTCGCTATTCCCTCCTGGCTTCCCATACACATCTGGCTCGAAGGAACGTGTATGTGTATCAAATGGGAAGAAAGCCACTGCCAAGCACCTCTATCTCCAAGGAGAACAAAAAGATCAGGCAAAAATATTTATTTGTCATACATCATCTGTTGGTGGAGAGTTGGGAGCTCCTGACACACAGTACACGGTCGGTCAAACACATCATTGGGGGTTCAGCCGACACTACACTAATGTGTATGGGGACCTCTAGATAAGGGTTAGACTAATAGGCTGAAGTTTGTCTTTACATTTGTCTATTTGTGCAAAGGTAAATGGTACATGCACCAAATTTATGAAAGTATTGGCAGGTTAGGAGTAGAGAGCAGCTGAAACAATTTTTGGGGACTTTTCAAAATGCTCCAATGATAAATAAAGCTAAAAAAAAAACACTGTAAAGCTAAAAACCACTGTACTCCGTAGGAACTCCCACTAAACAGCTGGATTTGTGAAATTCACTTAGCTGATAGGAGAAGTAACATTGGCCCATCTCAGACTATTGATAACTTTGTCTTACAAGTGTGGGGATTCGCTCTGGTAGGCAGGGTAAGCGGACGCAGTATAGAGGCAACAAGTTTGTAAAGCAAAACTTCAGTGTTTATTCATACATAAATCAAAAACAAAGCAACGCTTTGATGTCTTGGTGTTAGTTCACACAATGGAAAGTCCACAGAACAAAAAATCCCCTTGTTGAGTTTTATCTCCAGAGGTCCACAGCAGGCTTTAGGGGGCCTGTTTCCCAGTGTGCAGCTCTCAGCCCTCCAGCACGGCATAAAGCATCAGACCCCAAAAACAGAGACTCAGCTGCTGAGCCCAGCTACCTATTAAAGGACAGCCAGGCGCTGCCAAAACCCAGACCGGTACTTAAACTCTGGTCCGGTATTTGACCTCACCAGCCCAGCCGCACATGTTGGAAGGAAAATACCTGCCTTCCCAGACAAAACCCCTCGCTGTGTCACACAAGTCAAACTTCAGACTTCCCAATTTACTGCAAAATAAAGACAAAAACAGTTTTATAAAAATTGAAAAAGGGCCAAAGCTTCCATTTTCCCTATGGGTTTACACGGGAAGCCAACAAATACAACTTATTAATGCTTATTATTTCATAATTAATTTCTGGTTGCAAATGTCTAAAAGATCTTAAATTGCTAATCCATCATAGATTACACTAATACATGCTTATTATTGGAAGAGCTCCCTTGACAAATGTGTGTGATCCATTAATCGGCATGCAAGGCAGAAGGGAACTCAAATCTTGTCATTGACCTGTGACCACCAGTGGAAAACAGGCTTCTGTCTAAAAGCAAGCAATTCCCACAATGGATAAATATTAGGGGATTGCCATTTTTGTGATTGCCTAATATTACAGTATGTAGCAGGATCTCATAAATTAACTTTCATAATGAGATGGGAGCCTCTTAGGGCTCTTTCACACGAGCCGATCCTGTACGGGTAATCCGTTGCGTGAAAGAGAGCCAAGCCCCGTTCCGATCAGCAGAGACACGGAGCATTAACATGGTTGATAATGCTCCGTGCTTCTCTGTGATCTTTTTATTACATAATCACAGTGAGATAAAGTTGTCACTGTGATTTTGTAGCAAAAAGGTCACAGAGAGGCAAAGAGCATTAGCAATCATGTTAATGCTCTGTGTCTCTGCTGTCCGGAACGGGGCTTGGCTCTCTTTCATGCAACGGATTACCCGCACTGGATCCGCTCGTGTGGTAGAGCCCTTATGAGGACATTTTTAAAACTTTAAAGAAAAAAATGTGGGGGGGGGGGGGGTTCAGTCTGCACAACCCTGCGGACTGAACCCCTGGACTTTGTGTGGCTGTCATGGCCCATAACAGGTAGGAACTAGTGTTAGGGACCACTCATGAAGGCGACCTTGACGTGGTGAGTGGCTTATTACGCTTTGGCCAAAATGTACACCAATGCCTCATTCAACATCCAGCATAGAAGCAGGGCAGAGTGCTGGTTTGCAGAGTGCATTTGTGTTTTTGCATTTTTAAAACTTTGTTTGATTTCGGAAGAAACACGCAACATTTTGTTAGTACAAGTCCTGATCCTTTAACTCTTCCAATTGATGAGCTCAAATCAAATCTACTCTGTTCATACCAGAGATAACCTTTGTCAGATTGCCAAATTTTGAAATGTACAATTAAAGTCTCTCTCTGGTCTGTGGGATGCCTATGGGGTGCGATGACAGAAGTTGACCTTAATCTCATTAAATGGCAAGATTTGTGATCAACCTGTAAACTGGTGCGTGTTGCCGTTTGCTATTCCGACAATAGGCCGTTAGCTTTGATCAGTCCAGTAATTAGCTTCACAATCACTGTGCAAAAACAACAATGCATTTGAAATACAAAGATTGGAGATTCAGTCAAGATAAAAGAGAAGGTTGATCTGCCACTTTCATGGGTGGATATGTAACATTCTCTTTTTCTTATCTACCTCCACCTGGCCAATAATTGTCAAAAATTTGTTTTCTTCCATTATATCATTGTTTGAGCAGTGACTGATTGATTGATTGGTTTCAATCTCTTCGGGCAGTCATGCATGGTAATACGATTTACTTAGTGGCTGTTGGAGAACGCCAATTTGAAGTATTTAAGACTGACCTATGTTCATATTCTGCCCTTTAAGTAGACTCGATCACAAATCAATTATATCCGTGTATTATTATTTCTATATATTGTGAGCAGAAGTTTTCTTAATTTTGTACTATTCATATGGGTTGGCAATGCAAGGGAAAGAGGGCGGCATAATGCTGGATACAGGTTATAATATCATCCTATTTAAAAGTCTCCAACATCTGATTTTGGGCAAAGTAGTATCCAAGTTTACATGAAGAAATTTTGATTATATGTAGCTATATTAATGGGTGTCCACAAAAATGTTTAAAAAAGAAAATATGAAACCTAATACCATGTATGGAATGGTTTAACGGATCAATGAGTTTTGATCAGTAAAGATCTGAGTAGAGATGAGCAAAGTATTGGAAAATTCGATTTGGCTGCTTCGCCAAATTTTACAAAAAAATTTTGCTCCATGACAAATTACTTTGTCACGAAGCGCATTTCTTTGTAAGTAGTGGGTGCAATGATAGGATTCTGCAATTGTGCCGCACCTCATCATTGTACCCCTCCGATGCCGCACTCATACATGATCGCAGCATCCGATAGTAAAAACACAGAGTAAAATTTACAGAACAATAAAATAAATCATACTTACCTCCTCCATTTGCTTACAACGGGCCAGCCGCCACCATCTTGATTGTGACTGCGTAGTGACATTATCGCACATGGAATTTAGTGCGAGATCTTCAATCAAGATGGCAGCGGCCGGCCTGTCCTGAGAAAATGGAGGAGGCAAGTAGGATTTTTTTGTTTTTTACACTATTTCAGGTAAAATCGATTCGCTACCACAAAGCACTAGAAAATTTGGCTTTGCGGCGAATCGAATTTATACTGAAATTCCACTTTGTCGGTTCAATCCACTTAACACTAGGTCTGAGTGCTGAGACCACCACTGATCACTAGGATGACTAGAGAGAAACACTCACATAGTGCACCCGGTGCAGGAGATAGGCTCAATATGGGCCCATCTCGACTTCGTCCTCTGCCGCGAGGAAAGAGAGGCTTAGTTACCTTTTAACTTTTACATATCCTATTACAGGGAGGATTTGGTTATTAGTTATCTTATGTGATTACTTGAGTGAACTCTTTTGAGAAAGATGTATGAAAATAAATGTACAGTTCTATATTATAGATGTCTAGACTAGTGCTCTCCCATAGAAGCAATCTTTTAGCCTAGAATGCCTCCTGCTAGTCTGCAGGAATAAATGTTCACATATCACCATATAAAATTGATCTCATAGGGTGATGGGGTATGGACCTAGAGCTAGCTATGGGTATGATATGCCTACAACACGGATCGATAATATGGCAATATCCAGGACTCTTTATCCAACATGAATTAATATTGAAGCTATTCTATCTGACTTATAGAAATGAAACTCTTCCTCTGAAAATAAGAAATAGGGGAGAGGGGACATTTATCTAATGATCGGTAGTGACCCCAGTGATTACACATTTATGACCTTTCTGTGCCAGGAGACATCAAGTAATTCAGAATAGTGTCTCCTTTGCTCTGTATGGCCTGATGAAGATACAAGTTCTGCATCGAAACGTGTTGCCAATGAATAAAGACCGCCATTTCTGAACTACTTGGTTGGTCCTGGCAGTGCTAGACCTTCCTCTTGCTCCCTTTGAGTTCTCGAAGTTGATGTGTTGAAAGTACAGTAGGTAGGACAAATGGGAAGGCATCATGATCAAAGAAGCTATGACAAGGGCAAAATTGTAATGACTAGATGACTGGCTCAGAGCGTCTCCAAAATAACATATCATGTAGGGTGTTCCCAGTATGCAGTGGTAAGTACCTTTTAAAAGTTGTTCAAGAAAGGACAACTGGGGTAACCACTAACCAGTGACAGGGTCATGGGTGCCCAAGACTCATTGATGCTTGTCTGATCTGATCCCACCGAATTGGTACTAGAGCATAAATTGCTGAAAACATTAATGCTGGCTATGATACACAGGTGTCAGTACACATGGTGTATGGCTGCCTTCTACACATGGGGTTGTGCCCACAGACCAGCCAGAGAGAAACCATGCTGACCCCTATTTAACACCAAATCACCTACAGCAGGGCATATTACATGTCCACTGGACAGAGGAAAAATTTAATATGATGACCCTGTTTCTTTTCTTGTATGCTGATGTTACTTTGACACATACAACCTGCAGATAAAGTACACCCCTTCAGGTCAATGGTATTTCATAATGGCATTGGCCTCTTTCAGCAAAATAATGCACCATGACATGCTTAAAAAAAAATCAGAAATGGTTTGAGGAAAATGACAAAGAGTTTAAGGTGTTGACTTGGCATCTAAATTTCACAGATCTCAATCTGATCAAACATCCATGGGATGTTCTGGAAAGAGAAATCTACTATCCATGGAGGCCACAACTTGTTTCTTAAAGGATCTACTGCAAATGTCTTGGCAGATACCACAGGACATCTTCAGAAGTCTTGTAAAGTCCATAGTTCAATAGGTCAGAACTGTTTTGGTGGCACAAGGGGGAGCTACACAATACTAAATTAGAGGAGTTGCCCGGTTTCATGATATTGATAACCTATCCTCAGGATAGGCCATGTATGTATGGATGTGTATATATTTATTTATTTATTTTATGCACTTGTATAGTATTACTATTTTCCGCACCACTTTACAGACATTAGCATCCAACTGTTCCCAATGGGGCTTACGATCTAAGTTACCTATCAGTCAGTATGTCTTTGGAGTGTGGGAGGAAACCGGAGTACACGGGGTGAACATACAAACTCTGTGCAGATAGGACCCTAGAGCTGCAAGGCACCAGTGCCAACCACTGAGCCACCGTGCTGTGTGTGTGTAATATATATATATTTATTTATTACACACACACACACACACTTAGACTTGTATTGTATTTTGCACATTTTTGGGGGGATTTTCACCTGCCCATCACTGCATTTTAGCCTTCATAATGCATAACAGCTTGAGGAATTTGCCTATTGAGGTATTCCCATTGAGTGTGAAATGACATCAATCCTTATCACTCAGTTGTGCTTGACACCCAAACTGCATCACCAAAGACAAATATCCTCATTGAATTTTCAAAGAATTACCTTGAAATAATGCCCCTCAGTAGGGGGGCCATTCCTAATAGGCAGTGAGCTGAGAAAATTTCAATTTCATTGGACGTGGCATAAAAAGGGGGCGTGTCTCTTGCTAAAATGGGAAAAGCGTTATTGGCATGACATTAACTGGATAAGACACAATTGAATCTAAAAGCTACTTTAGGCTGTCATTTCGGAGGGGCTTGTGAAAAATGATATAGTTAGACTGTTCACCATGTCTGCCGCTACACAGTATTTCTGCAATGGTTCTATTAAACTGGTGCCCCTCGCCAGCACTATTTAGTAAATACAGATATATAAAATTTTATGAGTTTATATATTGTATTGTATATAGAATACAAGTACTGCCAACAGCCCTTCTATCCAGTGGTACTTACATACTGTGCACAGGGGTCAATAATTTTTATTTTTTTATCAAGTCTAATGACCTTGCAATATAATATATATATATATATATATATATATATATATATATATATATAGATAGGTCAGGGGAAAAGTACAGCATACACATATACACAGGGATCACATACTCCATATACTGCACATGCTGCCCTCAGCAAATGCATTGACCTTTGCACTGCATATATACTTTATACACACACACACAAACAAATGAAAGTTTGTCTTATTTTTTTTTTTTTCAAAAAGTTTAGATACCATCCATTCAAGTTCTAGATCTACTGTTTTAGGCTACATGCACATGACCGTATGTGTTTTGCGGTCCGTATGTCATCCGTTTTTTTTTTTTTGCGGATCCATTGTAGCAATGCTTAAAACGGCCAAGAATAGGACATGTTCTATTTTTTGCTGGGCTACGGAACGGACATACTGATGTGGACAGCACACAGTGTGCTGTCCGCATTTTTTGCGGACCCATTGAAATGAATGGGTCCGCATCCTATCTGCAAAAAAACCCCGGAATGGACACGTAAACAAACAACGTTCGTGTGCATGTAGCCTTAGGCCTCTTGCACACGACAGTATGGCTTTTTCAGTATTTTTCGGTGCGCAAAAAATACGGATGACGTCCGTGTGCATTCCATTTTTTGTGGAACTGAACAGCAGGCCCCTGATAGAAGAGTACTATCCCTGTCCGTTATGTGGACAATAATAGGACATGTTCTATCTCTGCACAGAATGGAAAAACAGAAATACGGAAACGGAAGGCCTACAGAGTACATTCCGGGTTTTTTTCCGGATCCATTGAAATGAATGGTTCCGTATACGTAAACATAAACTGAAAAAAAAAAAATGTGTGCAAGAGGCCTTACACTGCATACATATAATATTAGTATATATGGGACTCTATCTAGAAGTTTAGAATAACACTACAAGGGTCCATTCACACATCCGTGTGTGTTTTACAGATCCGCGGATCCGCAAAACACGGAAATCGGCAATGTGCGATCCGCATTTTGCGGACCGCACATCGCCAGCACTATAATAGAATATGCCTAATCTTGTCCGCAATTGCGGACAAGAATAGGACATGTTTAAAAAACAATTGGGAACGGAATTGCGGACCTGGAAGCACAGGGCCGCATTTCCGGATCCGGGCAGAACATCGTGCTGCCCCATAAAAATGAATGGGTCCGCAATTCCGTTCCACAAAATGCAGAACAGAATTGCAGACGTGTGAATGGACCCTAAAGATAAAAGGGGCATATTTACTAAGACTGCTTTTTACGCCAGCCTTAGTTCCCCCCCCCCCCCCCCCATGCGCTGCCATTAGATTTGTCTATTAGGCGCATTTGTGGCAGTCCTTGCGCCTGGAGAGAAAACTACTCCAGGTCCTGGCTGTCATACTTTTTCGCCAACATTCAGACCCACTTCCAGGCATAAAAGTTAGTAAATTTGCCGGACCCGGCTCTGCCCCTGTACCACACAGCTGCCGATTGAACACAGCGCAAAACCGGCCGTGCGATTAAATATTGTTGCACCGCCAGATAAAAAAAAAGACCTGCAACTTTTTTTTTACTAAAATAGTGACCAAAACCTTATTAAATGACCCCCAAAGTGTTTATATAGATATAGATTTATGTCCAAAATATAGTTAGTGACAGGACTATAATAACTTTTAGTTCATAAGGAAAGGTACAAAAACCCATAAATTGGTGATTTTACAGAATTAGCTGGTAGATCATCCATTCCCTCTAGTCCAGTGTTTCCCAACCAGTGTGCCTCCAGCTGTTACAAAACTACAACTCCCAGCATGCCCGCACAGCCAAATGCTGTCCGGGCATGCTGGGAGTTGTAGTTTTGCAACAGCTGGAGGCACACTGGTTGGGAAACACTGCTCTAGTCCATATGCTCCTTTGTTGCATTTTGGTGGCAAAAAGAACAAAATGATCTCTGCACCATCTTTCTTCTTCAATATTCCAACCATTAAATGACTACGCCTGCCATTGAAGGGCCGTTCGCTACTATCCCAAGGTGAAGAGTTACGCGACTCAAGAACTTTTACTTGTCAACAGGCTACATGGATATGGACTGTAGCTCTGTAGGACATATTATAGGCTACATGCCAGGGATGACCAACCTGAGGCTGTCCAGCTTTTGCAAAACTACAACTCCCAGAATGTCCATACTACCTACAGCTATCACCCTACAGCAGGGCATGGTGGGAGTTGTAGTTTTACAACAGCTGGGAGAGCCGCAGGTTGGCCATGCCTGCTATATGCCAACATTTTAAAGTTCAGACAGAGGTTTTTTTTTGGGCAAGGCTTTTGGTGCTAAAAACCTCGCAGAATATGTGCTGAAATCGCCCTCTGTTGTTTTCAATGGAAGACCGCACCACATCAATAATGTAGCCACAGGGAGCCCTGGTAGGAGTCTGTTCGCGGTTTAGGTCCATTGAGTGGCGCACCATTCAAAATGAAAACCTGGGATACACTGTGGATTTTGACATGATCAAAATCCAAACCTACACTGCAAACACTGATGCCCACCCATATGAAAAAACAAAACAAAAAACATTTGAGCCTGTTTTGATGCATGTCCGCTCACAGTTATAGCTAAAGTTTGTCAGCATGTAAACTTCTATAAAGCACAGTACAATCTGTACAAACCATCAGATAAGCAGGATAACATACTGTACATCCACCCATATCATTATAGATACAAAATCACTCTATGGCCCTAGTAGCCAAATCCACCTACACACTTTACCACCATATTGCAATAATCAGAATTTGCACCCCCCTAAAAAAAAAAAAAAAAAAAAAAAAAAAGACTCGAATAATAAGATCATGTAGTACTAATTCTCTCCAGTCCTGGCCAGCTGTCATTTGTTATGAAAAGTGATTAAACCAAGGAGCAGTTTATAATCCTGATATAACATGAACCAGTAATTTATGCCCCTCACAATGGCACAAGAGGCAGGATATGCACACAGCACAAGTCAAACATTCCTCTCTGTGTCTATTCATTCACATCAAATATACTGTTGTCACAACACTGCAACATTATGACAAAGGACTGAGCCAGGATACATCTCCTGTAGACACACCATGGGTGGATGGTAAGAAGAGGAGGAGGGGGGGAGAGAAGAGAAAACCTCAACATAAGAAAGTTCCCAGTACAAAGACTGAACGCCCTGCACATAATTAGCACATGGGCAGCTCAATGTACCCACATCATTCTGTAATTAGATGTCTAATGTGACTAAATAGTAGGCACTCATTCATTGAAAAGCTTGGTGACACATCAGAGATACCATGAGGTGCTGTATTTAAGACAACCACATCGATTTGCTTGTCTTTTAGCTAGGAGACCCTCAACACATCATCATCATCATCCTACATAGTTTTTCTAACATGACATTTCTCTGCTGTTCCTGCAGGACCTGGAACATTAGATACAAGAGCTTACAATCGTGCAGAAGGGTGAGGAGCAAAGCTGAGAGGGATACACAGGGACTATTTACAAATATGAGCATGATAATAACAAACAAGAATAAATAAACAAACAAACAAATAAATAAATAATCACCTTGTAGCTGTAGTAGTCTAAACATTGTGAAAAGTCCAGATTGGGGGACTCTCCAGGCAGGGCATTGCCAGCAGCTGCAGGGTAAAACCTTACATCCATGTTTGAAGTAGTCAAGTTGCAGTTTCAAGCAGTCCTAGTAATAGTAGTAGCACTGTGTCGGCAGCATTCAAATTCTTCTTGGAGTCCTCAGGTGCAGACAAAATACAAGTTGCAGAGGAGTAGGGTAAGGTGCAAGGATGTGGAGCCTAAAGCAGGAGTTCAGGATGCTCTTCTTGTAGGAGAGAGGTTCTGGGGGGCTGTTATCTTAAAAAAAAAAAAAAATAGGAAAAAAAAAGCAAGCAGCCAAACCATAGGACTTGTCTATGCCTTGATGCACACAGCAGCTGCTATACACAAAGGAGCCACGCGTTGGGTTATTGGGATCAGAGGAGATCCCACAGCAGAAGCAGGACAACCACCCAAAAAATAAAAACAATGCAAAAAATAAAGAAGCCTAAAGCAGGGATATCTGCCAAACCATGATCATAAGAGAGAACAAAGTAAACTCCAAACCAGATCCAGAGGACTTTATTCCAGAAATAAGGGTTTGTGCAATGTTGGATACATGAGTTTCTATGAAATGACCTCTCTGCCTGTTTAAAAGAAAGGGAGGGGGTGGCACTGAAGAACAAAACAAAACAAAAAAAAAAGTCTTTGCAGCCAACGGTTGCAGAGTGGAGTTAGAAGTGGTGGAGAGACAGGAGCTGCTGCTGGCAGGGCTCCCTGGGAGAAATGAATAGTAATAGGCAATGACAAGCAGGAGCTGGGTCCCTCCCTCCCTCCACCACTCCCACTGAGTGCAGCTGCTACTGTGTACATAGTGTGGACATACTGATGCAAGGAGGCACCTACTGTTGTTACAGGGATGCTGGGCTACAGCCGCCACTGACATAGGGGTAATGCTGCGGATGCACTTTTGCGCTGTGTGCTGCTATTTGCTGCTTGTCAGGAGGTGTGCATTGTTATAGGGTCCCTGTGTGCATGCCTCTTGTCTGTGAATGTTTTAAAATTTATAGTACCGAATGCATGTTCTGATACAGTACGCAGCGCGAACTGACAAGGATGCAGTAAGCTGTGACAACCTACACTGTCACTTGTCTTCCTTAGTGGAGCGTTGGTTAAAGTGAACATGTCACCAGTAAGGTATGCACACAAACGTATTTTCGTTCTGTGTCCATTCCATTTTTTTTAGCAGACCGTATGCGGAACCATTCATTTCAACGGGTGAGAAAAAAAAAAAAGGAAGTTACTCCGTGTGCATTCCGTTTCCGTATGTCTGTATGTCTATTCTGCAAAAAAAAAAATAGATGTCCTATTATTGTCCTCATTACGGACAAGGATAGGACTGTTCTATTAGGGGCCAGCTGTTCCGTTTCGCAAAAATACGTAATGCGCACGGACGTCATCTGTATTTTCTGCGGACCGCAAGAAAAATACGGTCGTGTGCATGAGCCCTAAGGGTACGACCACACTGTCAGGTTTCTTGATGCAGTTTTGGAAGCCAATATCAATGGTGAAGCATAAAAGTAAAGAAAATATAAAGGACAGATACAATTTCTCAGCTTTTTTAGATTCGCTCCTGATTTTGTCTTTCAAAACTACACCGTGTGGTCATACTCTAAGGCCTCCTTCACACGAGCGTGCGCGCCCCGTGGTCATGCTGCGGTCCGCAAAATGGGGGCTGCAATGCACGAACACCGTCCGCGGGGCAGCCGCAGCGGATCGCGGATCCATTCACTTTAATGGGTCCACGATCCAGCCGTTCCGCAAAAAAGATAGGACATGTTCTATCTTTTTGCGGAACAGAAGTACGGGACGAAACCCCATGGAAGCACTCCGTAGTGCTCCCGTAGAGTTCCGTTCTGTGCTTCCACTCCGCATCTCCGGATTTGGGGACCCATTGAAGTGAATGGGTCGGCATCCATGATGTGGAATGCCCACGGAACGGCACCCGTGTATTGCGGATCAGCAAATGCGGTCTGCAATATGGCAACGGGAAGCACACGTTCGTGTGCAGGAGGACTAAGGCAGGGGTAGGCAACCTCCAGCACTACAGCTGTTGTGAAACTACAACTCCCAGCATGCATACTTGCCCTGCTCTTCTCAGATCTCCAATAGAAATGAATGGAGAATGCTGGGAATTATAGTTTCACAACAGCTGGAGTCCCGAAGGTTGCTGACCCCCTGCTCCAAGGGCTCATGCGCATGAACCTGTGCGGCATGAAAACAGCGGGTCTGCAATATGAAGGTGCCTTGCGCGCTCCGTATAACGAATTTGGACCCATTCACTTGAATGGGTAGACAATCTGCAAGATACGGACCGTAGGCACGGAGCAGATTTCGGTCCATGCCTTCAAACCGCAGAAAAATAGAACATGTTCTATTTTTTTCGGTGCAGACTGAATCTTGTGGATTACGGACCCGTTGGGCACACTGCCAGTGCCCGTGCTTTGCCGACCGCTGTTTGCAGACCACAGCACAGACACTGGGCGTACACCTTTGTGTATATGAGCCCTAACTGTTGTATAGCCCAACATTAAAGGGGTTGTTGGCTTTTGTAATATTGATGACCTATCCTCAGGATACATCATCAATATCAGATCAGAGGGGGTCCGACTCCCATCACCCCTGCCAATCAGCTGTTTGAAGAGAACATAACATTTTCCTGAAATTCGGATCGAAGTCCACTTCGGATACTTCGATTTTCTCTACCCTATTGATCACCTATCCTGAGCATAGGTCATCAATATTCCAAAAGCCAACAACTCCTTTAAGCACTTCACAAAAGAAAGGGGGCATAATGTCACCAGATGAATATGATACATACATAACACACTTGGTTTATCTTAGGCCTAATGCACACGACCGTATGTATTTTGCGGTCCTCAAAAAACGGATCCGCAAAAAATACGGATGACGTCCGTGTGCATTCCGTATTTTGTGGAAGGGAACAGCTGGCCCCTAATAGAACAGTCCTATCCTTGTACGTAATGCTCTATTTTTCTATTGTTCTATTTTTTTGTGGAACGGAAATACGGACATATACGGAAACGGAATGCACACAGAGTAACTTTTTTTGTGCGGACCCATTGAAATGATGGTTCCGTATACGGTGCGCAAAAAAAAACTGACCGGACATGGAAATAAAATGCGTTCGTGTGCATGAGGAATTAAGGTACGACCACACGGTGCGGTCATGATGTGGTTAGGAACCGCAGCATCTCATTTCCCAATAGAAGTCAATGGGAAAATAGTTTTTTGAGACAGGCCTGGAGCTTTCCAAGTTTGATGAGTGAACCTTTTTTACGCGTGGTTGAGGAACGTGTGTGCCCCGTGGTCATGCTGCGGCCTGCATTTTGCGGGCCACAATGCAGGAACATCATCCGTGGGGCAGCCGCAGCTGATCGCGGACCCATTCACTTTAATGGGTTCGCGATCCGGCCATTCCACAAAAAGATAGGACATATTCTATCTTTTTGCGGAATGGATGTACAGGACAAAACCCCACGGAAGCACTCCATAGTGCTTCCGTAGGGTTCCGTGCTTAATTTCTGCACCATTCCGCATCTCAAGTGAATGGGTTTGCATCCGTGATGCGGAATGCCCAAGGAACCTTTGTATTGCGGATCCGCAAATGCGGTCCGCAATACCGCAACGGGGAGCACACGTTCGTGTGCAAGAGGCCTCAGAGTGTGATTGTACCCATACAGCCAGTTGGTAGTGGCATGGACAGAAGCATGGAGCTATGATTTGATGCAACCAGTGTGTCATTTAGCAGGCATTTAGGGTACATGCACACAGCAGTGTAGCTTATGCAGATAGTCAAGTGGTTCTAAATCTGCACCAGAATCTGCATGTGTCACTTACAGATTTTGCTGCAAATTTTGCAGCGCCCCTGACAAAGCGGAGGTAAAACCTGGGTTGGGTGCATGACGTGAGACCTATTTTAAGTCTATTAGGCTAGGGCAGTGGTCGGCAAAGTGCGGCTCGCGAGCTACAAGCAGCTCTTTAGACACTTCTATGCGGCTCTTTGGTGCGCAATAATCGAATCACTAATAATCGATAAATGCGATTTTGCGGACCCGAAAATTATATATGAAGGGGCACATAACTGGCTTTGTGTGTGAAGTTTTTTTACTACTGTCTGAACTCTGAAACAAGCTCTCTCCTATTGATAATATGGCCAGCCTCTGTACTCACTGTCACTATAAATGCACTGCAGCGAGCGGCTTCCAGTGCAGCTACATCACTTCCGGGTATAGACTTTTGTCCGGGTATAGAAAAGTGGCAGAACGCCGGCCCGCTCGCTGCAGT
Organism: Bufo gargarizans; assembly: GCF_014858855.1. Taxonomy (NCBI): domain Eukaryota; kingdom Metazoa; phylum Chordata; class Amphibia; order Anura; family Bufonidae; genus Bufo; species Bufo gargarizans. The sequence continues at coordinate 96,562,015 of NC_058089.1, read as the reverse complement.
GCATTCATAGTGACAGTAAGTACAGAGGCTGGCCATATTATCAATAGGAGAGAGATTGTTTCACACACTAGTAAAATACTTTACACACAAAGCCAGTTATGTGCGCAGTTTAGGACACATGAGGGGACACATAGGGCCATGAGCGGGACCAGCATAAGATGCTATATGTGTGTCTTATGCTGGCCCCCCCTCATGGCCCTATGTGTCATTACACACATCCCCTAACAGTGCCATCCACAGATTCACCCCATAACAGTGCCATCCACAGATCCACCCCATAACAGTGTCCTCCACAGATCCCCCATAACAGTTTCCTCCACAGATCCCCCATAACAGTGTCCTCCACAGATCCCCTATAACAGTGTCCTCCACAGATCCCCATAACAGTGTCCTCCACAGATCCCCCACATAACAGCGTCATCCACAGATTCACCCCATAACAGTGCCATCCACAGATCCCCCACATAACAGCGTCATCCACAGATCCTTCACATAACAGCGTCATCCACAGATCCCCCACATAACAGCATCATCCACAGATCCCCCACATAACAGCATCATCCACAGATCCCCCACATAACAGCGTCCTCCACAGATCCCCCACATAACAGCGTCCTCCACAGATCCCCCACATAACAGCGCCATCCACAGATCCCCCACATAACAGCGCCATCCACAGATCCCCCACATAACAGCGTCATCCACAGATCCTTCACATAACAGCGTCATCCACAGATCCCACATAACAGCGTCATCCACAGATCCTCCACATAACAGCGTCATCCACAGATCCTCCACATAACAGCGTCATCCACAGATCCCCCACATAACAGCGTCATCCACAGATCCCCCACATAACAGCGCCATCCACAGATCCCCCACATAACAGCACCATCCACAGATCCCCCACATAACAGCGTCATCCACAGATGCTTAACAGTGCGTCATCCACAGATACATAACAGTGGGTCATCCACAGATACATAACAGTGCGTCATCCACAGATACATAACAGTGCGTCATCCACAGATACATAACAGTGCGTCATCCACAGATACATAACAGTGCGTCATCCACAGATACATAACAGTGCGTCATCCACAGATACATAACAGTGCGTCATCCACAGATACATAACAGTGGGTCATCCACAGATATATAACAGTGCGTCATCCACAGATACATAACAGTGCGTCATCCACAGATACATAACAGTGCGTCATCCACAGATACATAACAGTGCGTCATCCACAGATACATAACAGTGCGTCATCCACAGATACATAACAGTGGGTCATCCACAGATACATAACAGTGGGTCATCCACAGAAGCTGAACAGTGGGTCATCCACAGATACATAACAGTGCGTCATCCACAGATGCTTAACAGTGGATCATCCACAGATCCTTCACATAACAGCGCCATCCACAGATGCTTAACAGTGGGTCATCCACAGATACATAACAGTGCGTCATCCGCAGAAGCTAACAGTGCATGCACTACTTTTTTGCGGTGCGGAGGCACAGGCAGAAGCACCTTGGAAGCACTCTGTAGCACTCATATCCTGGACCCATTGAAGTAAATGGGTCCATGATGCGGGCTGCACACGGCCGTGTGCACCCCGCATCATGGACCCATTCACTTCAACATGCGCTTCCTTCCTATATATTTTAGGTTTTAAAAATGAGGCTCTCAAAAAAAAATTCAATCGTGGTTTTGCCGATATTTGGCTCAGTTGACAAAAATGTTTGGCCACCACTGGGCTAGGGCTACACGACTTTGTGCGACACATGGGGCACAGCTACACTGCAACATATGTCACACCATTGTCACGCGACAATGTTTATAATTATAGTCTATGGTGTCGCACTGCGAAATTTTTTGCGACTGTCGTGTCACAGTCGCAGCATGTTGCCTGTCGCAGTGCCACACCATAGACTATCATTATAAACATTGTCGTGCGACAAAATGTCGGGTGACAAATGTCGTCGTGTAGCCCTAGCCTTATGCCTGTGATTTTAAATAATCTTGTCAGTACAATAAATGCTGGTTTTATACGAACAATTGCGATACTTCACTATCCCTTGCTCCTCTGTCCGATTGTGTTTAGGAGAGACGAGTAGAAGTTATTTCTGAAGCTTATAGCGAATGGATCAGTGATTACATGGAGAAATAGCCGACACTTCAGACTGGACGGATCTGTGTCTGCTGGGAGCAGCGCAATTTCTCTTTTGCTTTTTACGTTTGACTGGGATTTGCCTCAGATCTTACCGTACAAATGGGTCCCGATCCGTTCCACAATGTTGCAGAATGGATGCGTACCCATTCACTTCAATGGGGCCGCTAAAGATGTGGACAGCACACCGTGTGCTGTCTGTGCAACGGGCGCCTCCCCCTAGGGCCCTCTATATATAGAACGCGCGTCCAAGGTGTAGGCATGCAGAGTGGTACAGTGCGGCCTAAATTGTCCCTTTATGTGTGTTACGGTGCTCCTACCTGGATACAGCTGGACCCGAGGCTTTGGCTCTGAAGCAATAAATAGGGGGAATAATTGTGTTTCCTCCTGGAAGATGCCCACAAATGCTACTGAGCTGACAACTAATTTCCACAGCATCTCGTATTAGTGGTCAGTGAAAAACAGACAAAACATGGATACCATCCGTGTTGTGTCAGTAAACTTTTATGGACCTATAGACTTTAATGGGCATCATGGAAGCACTCACTAGTCTGCAGGAGACAGAGGAAGCGAAGCGCTGTCGACCTCTCCCTGCTTGTTCTTTTCTGGGCGCCACATTGTCCAGACTGCATACAGCATCAGGACGTAGTGCACACACTATGACTTGACACTGCAGGGGAGACCACCAAAACAGCGGAGCAGGAGAGGTAAGTTAATTTGTTCACTTTACAGTCTGATCTGAGGTCTGATATGGGGGTGGTCTGACATGGAGTCTTGATCTGAGGCCTGATACTTGTTTTTTTTTGACATGGAGGTCTTAAGGGGGTCTGATCTGAGGTCTTATATGGGGGAGGGGTCTGACATGGAGTCCTGATCTGAGGTCTGATATGGGGGTCTCACATGAAGGTCTAAAGGAGGTCTGATATGGGGGGTGGGCCTGACATTGAGTGCTGATCTGAGGTCTGATATGGGGCCTTGCATGGAGCTCTAAACGGGTTCTGATCTGAGGGGGTTTGACATGGAGGTCTAATGGGGGTCTGATCTGAGGTCTGAAATTGGGGTCTGATCTGAGGTCTGATATGGAAGTCTGACATGGAGGTCTAAAGGGTGTCTCATCTGAGGATCTGATATGGGGGGGTGAGGATCTGATATGGGGGTCTGATTTGAGGTGTGATATTGGGGTCTGAACTGGGGTCTGATATGGGGTCTGATCTGAAAGGTAAGGGGATATTTTTTGTACTGGTGCACAATATAAGAGGCATTTTTTTGTACTGGTGAGCATTGTAAGGTGGTATTTGCACTGGTGCACATTATAAGGAGGTAGTTTTTGTTGTGGAACACATTAGGGCGGTATTTTCCTACTGGCACATATTATAAAGAGATTAGTACTGGGAGGCCAATGGGGAACATGATTACTAGTAGGGGCACAATGGGACATTATTACTATTGGGGGCACTGTTAACACTATGCACTCTGGGAGATTATTAGGGTCAGTGACACTTTATGCTGTGCACAGTTATTTTTTAGGACACTGTGTGCCAATAAGTATTGACAGGGGCACTATTTGTGTGGTACTAGTATTGTCTGTTTCTGCAGTATAGTATTGAAGAGCACAGTGGGCACAGTATTGGGAGTGGCAGGATGGGGTGTTCAGAAGATGAGATGATGATGGAAAAGTAGGAAACTAAAATGTCTGTTTTTCAAACTCTGCAGAGAGAAGAGATGGCTGAAAGAAGTCATCATGGTGGTCTGGTCTGAAAGGAGAAGGTGAGGAAAGAGAACATCTACATCAGAGGAGACACTGGATGTAAGAGGCATATGGCACTGTGCCCTGTATGTTTTGTAGCTCTGTATGTAATGTTTTCCAAGTCTTTAACAGTCACAATCACTGATAGAAATCACTGAGGTGTGAACTAGGCCTTAAGTTTATTTCACATAATTGATACAGAATAAATTATATTCTGCTCAGTAAAAAAAAATTAAGATTTTTCACGCAAGTTGAATCAGTTTTGTCTGCAATTGTGCTGCAATTCAGCATCAGAAGTTTTCAAAAGAACATCTAAACAAGCCTGATGCATTTTGGAAACAGGTCCTGTTGGCGATTAGGATGAAATAGAACTGTTTGGCCACAATTAGAAAAGGTATGTGTTAGAGAAAAAAAGGCACAGAATTTCTTGAAAAGACCATCATGCTTTGGGATTGTATTGTGGCCAATGGCATAAGGAACATTTCACGGATAGAGGGAAGAATGTATTCAATGAAATTCCATTAAATTCTGGAAGGAAACATAACGCCAACTGTAAAAAAGCTAAAGTTGAAAAGAGGATGGCTTCTACAAATGGATAATGATCTTAAACACACCTCGAAATCCACAATAGACTACCTCAAAAGGCTCAAGCTGAAGGGTTTCCCATGGCCCTCACAGTCTCCTGATCTGAACATCATTGAAAATCTGTGGATAAACCTAACAGAGCAGTGCATGCAAGAGGGCCCAGGAATCTCACAGAAATTGAAGACTTTTGCAAGGAAGAATGTATAAAAATCCCTCAAACAAGAATTGGAAGGCTCTTGACTGGCTACAAAAAGTGTTTACAAGCTGTCATACTCGTTAAACGGGGGGCTACTAGGTACTAACCATGCAGGGTGCCCAACATTTGCTTCAGAATCCTTTTTTAATTTGAAAATGTAAAAGATGAAAATAAAAAAAAATATTTTTTGCTCAAAATACTAATGGAATGTGTCATCTTTAACTTTATGCCTTTTGGAGATCATTTTATCTTCAACTTGCTTAACTGTTCACACTTATTAATTTTGAGAAGGGCTACCCAAATTTTTAATGCCTCTGTATGTGTGAAACTCATACCACATCAAACGTGGCAACACGCTGGGATAAAGGGAGACAGTTATATCTGCATTGTTCAAGCAGTCACAACGCAGAATGGGCTGGTAGAAATAGTATAACAGCTGCAGCCAGATCCACACTATAACATCAATGATGTACGCAGTTGTAGAGACAAACCGAAGGAAAAAAACTGGAGATTGGTGCTGCTGATGAGATAAATGATAATTTATTAAGGAAACAATAAAATGCCGATGCGTTTCCATGTGGGCATCATATCTACATATAGAATAGATGCATGTTCAACTAAAGAGAACAAAAATAAAGATGATAGCACAAGGAATGGTAATATAATAAAATAAATTCAAAAACAATGTGAACACAGTTCCATAGAAAGGTCCTAAAACAAATCAATACCTAAGAAGTTTATATAGACAATGAGATTAATTAAATAGAAATATTAATGATAAAAATTAAAAACATAAAAAGGGGCCTACAGTACCGCACAATACTAAAAAGACGATTCCACCATGTTAACACCAGCAGCATAATTCATTAATCCAAAAGGATTCCTACTGTCTTAATCTCAAAAATCTATTGGGAACAGTTGAAGCAATCTGCACAATAGGTGTGATTGTTAAAGGGGTTTTCCTCAGGATAGTTCATCAATAGAGATAAGCAAATCAAAGCTGACGAAGTGGAATTCGATCAGAATTTCAGTAAAAATTTGATTCACACCAAATGCGAATTTCCTCGCTTTTCGTGGTAATGAATCACATTTTTTCCTAAAATGGCTGCTACATGTGTGAGGACATGGAGAAAGGAACTCTGGGAAAGTGGGATCACCTATAATGCCATGCATGCAGCCAATCAGCAGCCAGCCAGCCCTTTTTAAGCAAGAAAGCAGAAAAAGTTTCTGGAGATTGTGGAATCTGCCTTGCCAATTTTTTTACCACTTGCCCAAAATAGATAAGTCACTTGTAAATGCACCAAGAAATGTATCCCACTACATTGACCTTCATTTGCAAAAATCTTTTGTTCATTTTCCATCCTACCTCAAAGACTCCTGATGTCACGGCTGAGAATGGGGAAAACCCTCAGCCGTGCGATGCCAGAAGATGTTAACGGCTGCTTGGCCAGGACGAGAGAATTAGGGAGCAGGTCACCTCCTAACGCATCCCTAATCCGACCCTAACTCCTAGCTGCATGGGCCGACCTTGAAGGTAGGAGGGCCCATGCTCAGGAACCTCGTATCCCTACTCACCCTCCGCCGGTCCCTGAACTAGGAGTAGGGAAAGATGACCTGTTCCTTCTGGACACGGAGGAACAGGGGTCTCACTGGCCAAGCTACAGGGAAAAGGGGAACAGAAACAGTCCTATGGATATGACAGGTGAACTGCACTAGTTCCAGCCACCTGCCACAGCCTTGCTGACTGGATCCCTGTGCTGGCAAGCTGATGTCCACACAATACAAATGAACACAGCACACACACATCCACACACAGGAACCCAGATCCATAGCTGCACCAAATAACAAAAGAAAAACATCAACAGAACATCACATAAACTTATGACCACAAGGGTGGCCCCCACTGGCAGATGGAATACACAGGAGTATGCTCCAGCTAACCATGGCTGAAGTACCCCTCAGACAAGTGCTGTGTGTTCACACACATAGATGGGAATTAACCCTTCAATCACAAGGCAAGGGAAGATGGCCACTTAAAGGGGAATACACACAAACAAACACACTTCACCTGTTGCCGCGGGCAACGGCATGTGTGGCAACCATGTCCTGGGGATCAGCCATAGGGCTGAGACACTGCCACCACATGCAGTCAACAACACACGTTGCCACGGACAACCAAGTGAAGGAAAGTGTCACACAACATACCATAGGCCGTGACACCTGACCTATCATAGCTAAAAACAGCACTTGATCTTTTACAAATTTCTTTTATTACCACCGATCTTTTATCCCTATACTCCAATATCCCACATTCAAAAGGCATTAGGGCAATACAAAATTTCTTGTTGGCGACCCGCCATACCAAAGGCCGAACTAGATTTTTTTTTTTTTTACGGTCCATAAGAATCATATTGGAACATAATGGGGCGCATTTATTAAGACCGCCGTTTTAGACGCCAGTCTTAATAGCCCATATACCTGGTGGTGGATCCTTCAAAGTTATGAAGCGGCGCCAGCCTCCGCCACTTCTAATTGTAAGACAGCTTCCGAGCTATTGCTATCATTGTGTTCAAGAGCTATAAAAGGAGGGAGGAAGGGAAAGAGAGAGTGGGAAAAAAATCATAAAAAATTAACAAAAAGAGATAACATCTTTTGATTAAAGGAATAAGAGTCTTTGGAGACTGGAGGGTATTATAAACCAAATGTTTAAGGGCAATTGGAGCAACTGCAATTCATGACAAATTGATTTGGGTCAGAACCAAACTTTTTGAACAATTTGCTGAATCGGACACAGAGCGATGCTCAAGAACTTGGCTCACCTCTAGTATGGAGCAATTAACAGTGATTGATAGTTGTAAGGGGAATCAGAGAGATGGGGAACAGATGAATACAGTTTTCTAGATGTTGAGTTTTAGGAGGAGGAGAAGGAGAGCTTAGATTTGTCCCAGCCCAAAAATATAGTTGAAGTAGTTGCCTTAGGACAGAGCCTTCAGTGACATCAACAGAGAATAGGTGAGATGAGGAGCTAATGTGTGAGTGAGAGAAACTAAACATTCAGTTGCTATGAGTAGATCCATGAGAGGACCACGTTTATAATACCAAAATGTGAGAGAATTTGTAACAGGAGGGAGTAGTTGTTAAGCACAGATCAAGGGAGACATATTCACATAGTTTCTAGACAAAGAGTATGTGTTGATGGATGGCTTCCTAAGAATGGGTGTGATGGTTGCATGTTTAAATTATGAAGGGGCATGGTTATTGACAGTGGCGTAACTAGAGTGTTATGGGCCCAGTGCAAACTTTGGATCAGGGGTCCCCCCCATTTTTACAAAGAAGCGGCTGATTTTCATACTAAGTGCTCTTTCCCGTGCGGCCAGTCTGCTGCGTGAATGAGGGCCAAGCCCTGCTCCGAACAGCAGAGACACGGAGCAGTAACATGATTAATAAAGCTCCGTGCCTCTCTGTGATCTTTTTACTACAAAATCACATTGAGATAAAGTTGTCACCGTGATTATGTAGCAAAACGATCATAGAGAGGCAAAGAGCATTATCAATTCATGTTACTGCTCCGTGTCTCTGCTGTCCGGAGCGGGGCTTGGTTGTCTTTCATGCAGCGAATTACCCGCACGGGATCCGCTCGTGTTAAAGAGCCCTAAGCCCAATGCATGGCTACACATCGGCGTGATGTCCGCTGGATCCAGAACAAGGTCCCTGTGGTGATAGAGAAAAAAATAATCACATAAGGAAGGGATGGTGACTGCCCCTATGAAATCACCAGCAGGGGGCGCTGTGCTGGCCTGGTAGACTGAGCTATGCCAATGTATAGCAGGGTAATTTAGGACATTTCCCCTAAGAGCTACCACACAGTACTAATGCCTACCTTGTGGTCCCTTCACAAAAGTTATGTCCTTCTTGTGGACCCTCACAACAGTTATGCCCACCTTTGTTCCTGTCACAGTAGTTATGCCCAGATATGTGCTCTCACAGTAGTTATGCCAAATATGTGCCCCCTAACAGTAGTTATACCAAATATGTGCCCCCTCACGGTATTTATGCCAGATATGTGCCCCTCACAGTAGTTATGCCCAGATATGTGCCCCCTCACAGTAGTTATGCCCAGATATGTGCCCCTCACAGTAGTTATGCCCAGATATGTGCCCCCTCACAGTAGTTATGCCCAGATATGTGCCCCCACACAGTAGTTATGCCCAGATATGTGCCCCCTCACAGTAGTTATGCCCAGATATGTGCCCCCTTCACAGTAGCTATTACTATATATGTGCCCCCCTCACAGTAGTTAGTGCCAGATATGTGCCCCCTTACAGTTGTTATTGCCAGATATGTGCCCCCTTGCAGTAGTTATTGCCAGATATGTGCCCCCTCACAGTAGTTTTTGCCAGATATGTGCCCCCTCACAGTAGTTATTGCCAGATATGTGCCCCCTCACAGTAGTTATGCCCAGATATGTGCCACTCACAGTAGTTATGCCCAGATATGTGCCCCCTCACAGTAGTTATGCCCAGATATGTGCCCCCTCACAGTAGTTATGCCCAGATATGTGCCCCCTCACAGTAGTTGATATATGTGCCCCCTCATAGTTATGCCTTATATGTGCCCCCCTCACAGTAATTATGGCAGATTAGGTGCCCCCCCCCTCAGTAGAGTTCCCCACTTTTGTGCACCCTCACTCTAGTTGTGCCCATCAACCCCCCCCCCCCCCCTTCCCTTTGCCCCCAGTCTGCAGAGTTAGGAAAGAAAAAAAAACACATACTTACCCTCTTCCCTGATGTTGCGCTGCTGGCTGTGCTGAAGGCAGTTTCCCAGGCCTTCAGAGCTCCTCCCACAGCCAGCAGCACGATGTGCGGCCAGCAGAGGGAGCGCTGGAGCTCCTGCTTCACTGATGATCTGGATACAGCCCGGCAGTGACAAGAACTGCCGGGCGGACTGTATGTAAGTAAGTGCACGTGTTCCCCCTCTTCCTCCCCCCCCCCCCTCTGCGCAAACCTCCCCCACATTGCCTCATATTAAACATGTAATGGAGCGCCCTGATGGGGGCCCGGCATTGACAATGTAATCCATGCCAGGCCCCGTCACAGCGCTTCATTACATGTTAGTACAGCGGGCCCCCTCCCCCCGCCGGGCCCGGTCGCAGTCGCACTCCCTGCGACCGCGATCGTTATGCCCCTGGATATTGATAGGTTGTATAAATGGTTTAGGGATGGAATAAACTCAATACTAAGGTTGATCGTGAGGTAGTAAGGGACTGAGTGAAGTACACTAATGGTGATGTGCAAAGAAGAAGTGGGTTTGGGGGTAAGAGAACACAGCGGTTTTGCAGGGACTGTAGGTCAAAGGTTTTTGTAATATTGTTGATCTTGTATTTGAAAATATGTAGCAAATATGTGGCAAAGTCCTTAACTAAAATGATTGATGTGGTAGAGATCAACAGGGGATGGAGTAGGGAGTTAAGTTGCCATAATGAAGTAGTCTTCTTTGCATCTGTATAGTATTTTACCTGTCGGTATTACACTAATAGTTCACCTACTAGACACTGGCTCAGCCTTCCTTACATGGCAACCCTGGATTACATTGTTAGGACTTCATATACCATGGCTACCATCACGGCCCTGAAATCACATCACTGGAGAAACCCAAGTGGGTACAGTGGGAACCCCTTTCCTCTGTAAACTAATTAGATGAAAAAGTCACTAGTGATCATGGTAACTAAAGGGTTAAACAGCCAGTTTCAGCGCTAGCTACAATCTTGGCCATTGCAGTGGATCCCAGCTGTATATCACTGTTGGCTCCTGTTGCAGATTGCTTGAGCTGAGCACCTAAGCCAGTGCAACTCCAGCGCTACACATGTGCATGGGTTTTCTTCCAATACTGCTTTGGCTCAGTTTTTTTAGACTGGTGTGCTAGGTTTAATTTCTCAATTTCTATTGTGTGAGAGGTGCAACTTGAGAGATGAAGTGATTGCGGTGGGGGTAGCTGCTTATTTGTCATGAAGTAAAGATATACTAGAGCAGTGATGGCGAACCTTTTAGAGACTGAGTGCCCACATCGCAACCCAAAACCTACTTACTTATTGCAAAGTGCCAATGGCAATTTAACCTTAATACTGAGGTTTTATTTTAGATACTGTGGGGTTTCACTCTGGTAGACAGGATTAGTGGATGCAGTATAGAGGCAACAACAAGTTCTTTGGATCAAACAGTTTAGTGTTTTATTCACACTTTAGGCAAGTGACAAAACAAGTAGTCGTAATCAAACAAAAAGTAACCTTGCGGTGTTGGTGGTAATTGACACCATGCAGCAATTCTGCCTCAAAGAGTCCTTGACCATAGCTGCACCAACCTGTTTTCACGCCAAACAGGAATCAAGCTTTTATCCAGACACAAGGCTCCCAGATCCCAAAAGAGACATCTCTGCTGAGCCCAGCTGCCTATTTAGGGACATCCAGGTGCTGCCAAAACCCGGACCAACACTTAAACTCCGGTCCGGTATTTGACCTTACCTGGCTGGAAACCACCCCAGCCACACATGCTGGGAGGAAAATACCTGCCTTGTCAGACACAACCCCTCACTGTGTCACATACCCCCCTTTGTTCAACCCTGAGGGGGTGGACACACGCCAGACAATGCACCTGGGACAGGGCATCCACATTTCCCTGCTCTGTGTTCTACCAAGAACTTAAAGTTCTGCAGAGACAAAAACCATCTGGTGACCCGGGCATTCCTGTCTTTGGCCTGGCTCATCCACTTTTTGACTCCTCAATGACATCTAGCTCCAACATAAGCTCCACCTCCTCTGATATGGCTTGTCGACGAGCCTCGGGTACCCAGTATGGTTTTATTCGGACTTTTGCCTGAGGCTCAGTGACAATGTCATGCTGGATTATGGAAGTGCGTCCAGGGAGGTCCGAGAATACATCTGTGTTCTGACTAACGAATTCCTGGCCTCCTGAGTCTGTTTAGAGGAAAGGCTGTCAGCAATTTTACTGTGGCAGCCACCTCTCTTGCATCAGACAGAGGGGCTGGTACTTCGCCTAGAAAAACCCAGCCGTGGGCTGTCTTCTGTACACGTTTCCGAAGGGCGAGAACCCTATAGAGGCCTGGGGTACCCCTCTCACTGCAAACATGAAAGGGCAGAAGGAGGTCTCAGTCCTTTCTATCTTTAGATACTACCTTTTTCAACATATTTTTTTATGTTTGGTTAAACCATTCTACCAGACCGTCCATTTGCGGATGGTAAACGGATGTCTGTAGTTGTTTTATGTGCAGCAACTTACAGAGTTCCCTCATCACCATGGACATAAATGGGTCCCTTGGTCGGTCAGAACCTCTTTAGGCAGTCCTACTCGGAAAACATATCCATTAACTCCTTAGCTATGAGTTTGGCCGAGGCACTGCCTCTGGGTACTGAGTGGCGTAGTCTAGAATGACTAAGATGTCTTGATGCCCTCTGGCAGACTTCCCGTACTGGGTCTATGAGGTCCATAGCTATTCAGTCAAACGGTACTTTGATAATCGGGAGAAGTACTAGGGAACTATGAAAATGTGGCTGGGGGCTAGTTATTTGCTAGGTCGGGCAAGGACTTACAAATCTCTTCCACTTCTTTGAATGTGCTGGGCCAGGGAAAACCACTGTAGAATACAATCTTGAGTTTTCTGCAGCCCCAGGTGATCCCCGAGAACGTGTTGGTGGGCTAGATCTAACAGAAGCTTGCGATAAGCCTTGGGGACCATTAACTGTTCAATAGGCTTACCCCGTAGTTGGTTCACCCGATACAACATATCCTGATGAAGCACAAAACGGAGAAACACTGACTCTGCCCCAGGTTGTTGTGCTTCACCATCTACTATTAACACATTTTCCCAGGCGCGGGATAGGGTTGGGTCTCGACGTTGGGCGGTATCAAAATTAGCCCCATAGACATTGAGGTCTGCCAATTCAGGACCTGGCGGCAAGTCCTCCACATCTCCCACCATCACACTTAGCGGGTTGGCTCCCCCTCTTTCACCGAAATGGCGGGTTCCCAGGGTTATGGTCTCTCCCCTGAACTGGTCCACTCTTCTAGAGTTACCCCTGTCTCATGGGTATCAGTCACTCTCATAGCAGGCCACAGTGCCGGGAAGCTTGGGAAGTCTCTCCCTATTATAAATTCTTAGTGTAAATTTGGAGCAACTGCCACTTCGTGAGTCCATCTGCCAGCTCCTTTGGTTAAAGACACCAGGGTGGTGGGATAGTCTTTTAAGTCTCCATGGATGCACATGACTCCGACTTTCCGGCCAGTATACTCCGCTGACCCTACTAGGGACACCGGACTCCCCCAGTCCAGCAGAGCCTCCACTGGAGTGTCTCCTACCTCCACCTGGCACAGGTTTTTTTTGAGTTTTGGGGTACCTGCTGCACACTGACGGTAGCCATAGTTAGTATCCATGGGTTTCACCTGTTTTCACACCACACAGGTAGCAAGCCTTCATCCAGACACAAGGCTCCCAGATTCCAACACAAAGACATCTCTGCTGAGCCCAGCTGCCTAGTTAAGAACAGCCAGGTGCTGCCCAAAACCCTGACCGGCACTTAAACTCTGGTCCGGTATTTGATCTCACCTGGCTGGAAACCAGCCCAGCCGCACATGCTGGGAGGGAAAATACCTGCCTTGCTAGACACAACCCCTCACTGTGTCACAATACATTCACATTTTTTGCTTTAAAAGAAAACACAATAACAGAGCTTTCAATGATACAAACAACTTTTCATTGAAAAGTAAAAAGGTAAAAGATTGCAACTAATGTGATTTTTGCTGTTGTATGCATGCTGACAATTTGTCAAATCTTGGCTCATACTTTGGAAGTTTGAGAGCAACACATGCAGCAACTGATGTTTGCCTTTGCAAACGAACGTGTGTGCCACCGTGGGGCAGCCGCAGCGGATCGCGGACCCATTCATTTTTTTGGGCTTCCGCGATACGGCCGTTCCGCAAAAAGATAGGACATGTTCTATCTTTTTGCGGAACAGAAGTACGGGACGAAACCCCGTGGAAGCACTTCGTAGTGCTTCCGTAGGGTTCTATTCCGTGATTCCATTCTGCACCATTCCGTAATCTCCGGATTGCTGACCCATTGAAGTGAATGGGTCCGCATCCGTGATGCAGAATGCACATGAAGCGGTGCCCGTGTATTGCGGATCCGCAAATTTGGTCCGCAATATGGCCACAGAGTGCACACGTTCGTGTGCAATAATCCTTAGTCTGTTTCTGATGTTAGATTTTATATAATTCAAAGCTGAAAACAGCTGCTCACAAGCATAAGATGATCCAAACAAAGTAACGAAAGCAATCGCAAGTGCTTTTATAGACATAAAGTTATTTGGCAAAGAATTCCACACTTTAAGGAATTCATTTTCAGAACTAACTGTGCTGTCCTTTGTCATCCCTTCCATTTTCTCAAGTGTTTCACGCAGGTCAGAGAATTTATTTTTCTAGATAGAGCTTTCTTGAAATTCCAATAGCTCCATTTCCAGACTTCCTAAATCTAACCAGTGTAAGCAGGAAAGATCAAGTTCTTCAAATTTGGCTTCATCTGGAGAAGTGAGAAAACACAGGGTTGTCTCTAATTTACGGAACTGTAAAAATCTTTTACTAAAATTCACCTTTGCAGCTGAAAGGATGCTAAAAAAATTCCTTGTAGATTGCTGGTGGCTGGTAGGATTGTCTTCAAATGCTGTAGCATTTTCTAAATGCTTTTTTAGATTTGGAAAATATTTTAGCTGCCCACTTTCAAGGTCTCTTTCAAAAACCTGTAGTTTTCTCAAATGTTTTGATATCACAAAACATCCTCTCTGATGTTTTCCTTACACCTTGCAGTTGTTTGTACAGTACATTAAAGTGTAGAGTAAAATCTGAGGATGTTAAGCCAGGCCATATCAGTGAGCTGTGGATATTCCTGCTCTTTTTCATTCATAGACAGCCTAATTTCATCCAAACAGGCTACAAATCTCTCCAGGACTCGTCCTCTGCTCAGCCACCGTTCATTATTGTACATAAGTAAACAATTATATTGTGCCTAAACCTTCTCAAGAAGTGCTCGAAAATTTTGAGCATGAGCCATGATGTAATTCACCATTTTTGTGACATCTTGGAGGACATCGTCAATTTTTTTGATGCTTTCCCTGGCACAAAGAGCTTCATGGTGTATAATACAATGGAACTGAATTACTCCATGTTTTGTTTCTTTAACAAAGAACTGTATGAAACCAGATGTTGCCTCCACCATAGAAGGTGCCCCATCACTAGTAATTTAAACCACTTTTTCTGGTCTTGTGACAAAAAAATTCTATCACAGCATTTTAGATATCTATCCCTTATGTTCTTTTAGGCAAAGACACTAGTTTCACCAGCTCTTCTCTCATGATGTCACCAACAGCATAACGCAAAATTACATGCTAGCCTTGCATGATTATTATATCTGTGCTTTCGTCGAGCACATGGAGTAACAGGCTGCCTTTTTTAAGTCAGTCGTGAACTGATGACTAACATCACTTGCCATGCGCTGGACTCGATCTTTAACCGTATTTCTGCTAAGTGACATCTCAAAGATTTGCTGAGTAATTTTATCCTTGTTTGGGACATCATGGAAAAGGAAATTACTCCCAGACAACATGTCCATTTTGATAATATCCCTATCAGAGAGGGGTCTTACCATGTTTTGCTAGGCATAGGAAAATTTAAAGACTGGCATTTGTCAGATGATTTGGGAATGATATTTTCTTAATTTCCCTTCAAGAAACTCTTTTCTTTCCGTTTCACCAAGTACAGCAACACTTTTGTGGTTGGTGTAAAATGCCATCTGACACTTGATGTGCGACACACATCAGTTTTCATTACACAGAATAGATAACGCTTTCCCATTGTGTTGAATCACTCCAAATGACTCTGTCCGGGCCTCTTGGAATGATCTTCCACTATCTGTTTTTGCTTTTTTTTGCTGCACTCATTTTTGGCTGTTCAAGACTTGGAGTCTACAAAAAAACATAAAATAAATAAAATAAAATGAAGCACCCAATATCCTTATACCAAAAATAGCTAATACTATTAGTTAACACTAAAGAAATGGATATTCATTTAAATCAACAATCTACGGCAGTGATTCTTAGCTTAGATTCCATTTCAATTTTCTGACCACCAGCACAAGAGGCCAATGGGTAAATGGATCCTGTTAAAAAAAATAATAATAATTTGTGCGTATTAGTTATGCATGCTTCTTTCTCGGATCTGTATTTCAGGTGGGAAAAAAAAGTCCTGCATGCAGGACAAGGTTACCTTCACATTTGCATTAGCAGATGTCTGGTAGCCTGTTCCAACAGGCAAGTGGAAGATCATCCGGACAAAAAATGGCATCATTCTGCAGTTTTTGTCCATCCTCCAATGGTCAGCCAGATGTACCATATTTTTCGCCCATGAGAAGCATGTTTTTTCCCCAAAAGTGTGGTAAAAATGCCCCAGTGTCTTATGGGGTAAATACTAATGACGCTTCCATTATGGCGGTGGCGTCCAGAAGCAGGAGAGGTAATGTGTTTTATTTTATTTTATATGCTAGGGCTGATGAGAGGCATGGGGGCGACATGAGAGGCATGGGGGATAACTTGAGAGGCAAGGGGGTTGACATGCGAGGCATGGGGGTTGATCTGAGACATATAAGAGTTTATCGAGAGGCAATTCTTTCTGAGGTCTGATTGGGGCACATTCACTTTTGGGGTCTGAGCTGAGGTCTGATGGATGGTCTTAATTAAAATTGGGGGTCTGAGTGGTGTCTGACCTGAGGTCTAATGAAAAATATATTTTCTTATTGGCTTCCTTTAAAACCTAGGTGCGTCTTATGGGCCGGCGCGTCTTATAGGGCAAAACATACTGTAAATGCAATGTCATTTGTGCCCTATTATACTTCAAAGGGTCCGGAAACATATTTAATTTTCATCCGGCTGCGCCGAATCAAGTTCATCCTGGCGGACTGTTTTTAGAAGGAACAGCCTGCCAGAATCCAAAGTGCAGGTATGTACGTAAGTAGCCTAAAGGATCACACACAAATGGCTCAAATGAATGCTAAATGTGCAACTGATGCACAGGATTAGTTTTTTCACAGAATATTTTTTTTCTTTATTTTAGAAGAATGGAAAAATAATGGCAATTTGAACACTCCCTAACTAGTGCTACTTTCACACTAGCGGAAGCCTTCTCCAGCAGGCTGTTCTGGCGGGGAAACAGCCTGCCAGATCCATAACTACCATGTGCAGCCATGCCGGAAGTTCGTCTGGCCCTGTTTGCTATAATGGGGATCGGCGGAGATCCGGTTTTGGGAGGGTGCGCTCACTAAAATAATGTGAGCGGGCCATATGAGCAACATA